>NC_090379.1:69382815-69982815 GCF_036365525.1 Heterodontus francisci
TTTCAAGTTATTGTTGACTAAATTGAACGGTGTGAGGTCTCAAGCATCAGAAAACCTCCTTTGCCGTCATTTAATGCGAGTTGCTGATTTAACTGTTTTGTAAATTTGTCTCATACCAAAGTTTGATTCAGAAAAAGAAATAGGTCACTAACCTGCCAAATGTTTTGATAAAGTCTGCTTCATTGCCCCATTTAAAAGTGGAACTGATACTAAATTGCCAGAAAACCCCTAACTGTTCTAATGTGGAAATATTCATCTTTGTAACTGCTTGTTAATATGTTCTGTACTTACTTAATGTTTAACGTTATGAAGTTTTTATATAGTGATGACATGAATGGCAATAGTGGGCTGTCGGTCTTTGTTTTGTATACCACACATATGCCAAATCGGGTATGTAACTGGGAAGATTGAAGTGAGATCTATCCCTGCTCTGGTTCTTTCTCTAGCTACTGACTTCATCTCTCTCCCTGGCAACTGTCTGAAACTGAACCAGACTGTTCGCAACCTTGGTGCATTATTTGATCCCGAGTTGAGCTTCCAACCTCCTTCCCACGCTATCACTAAGACAGCCTATTTCCACCTTCGTAACATTGCCCGGCTTTGCCCCTGCCTCGGCTCATCTGCTGCCGAAATCCTCATTCATGCCTTTAATACCTGTGGACTCGATTATTTCAACAGTTGGCATCCACTTTCTACCCTCCATAAAATTGAGGTCATCCAAAACACTGTTGCCCATGTCCTTATACACACTAAGTCCCATTCTATTACCCCTGTGCTTGCTGACCTACGTTGGCTCTCGGTCATCCTTATTTTCAAATCTCTCTGCCTCGCCCCTCCCTATCTCTGAAATCTACTCTAGCTCTACAATCCTCTGAGATATTTGCATTCATCTAATTCTGGCCTCTTGAGGATACCTGATCTTAATTGCTCTACCATTGGTGGCCTTGCCTTGAGCTCTCTAGGCCCTAAGCTTTGGAATTCCCTCCCTAAACCTCTCAGCCTCTCTTCTTTTAAGACACTCCTTAAAACCTATCTCTCTTACCAAGTTTTTGGCTATCTGCTCTAAAATCTCCTTATGTGGCTCATTGTCTTAATTTTGCTTTATTGCACTCCTGTGAAGCACCTTAGAATGTTTTATTATGTTAAAGGCGCTATATGAAGAAGTTGTTCTGCCACCAGCTGACCAGATCCAAAGTAATCTTCCAAAAATGTTGTCCCTTTTTTATTTTTGTGTAACAACCTTTCTGTTGGTTCTTGCAGATTTTCTTTTGTTTTGGTTTTTGGAGACTTTTTATCCTTTTTCGCATTTACATTTAGCCCCTGTCATAGTTGCTTTTAAATCTGCAAGTTCTCACAATAAAAAAAAACTGCCACTTTTTGCAAAACAGAAATTGTTATTTGGCAATTGGAGTACTGTGTGCAGTTCTTGTCGCCGCACTACAGGAAAGTTGTGATTAAGTTAGAGAGGGTGCAGAAAAGATTCACAAGGATGTTGCCTGGTTTGGAGGGCTTGAGTTATAAAGAGAGATTGGTTAGGCTGGGTCTGTTTTCCCTGGAGTGAAGGAGGCTGAGAGGGGACATGATAGAGGTATATAAAATTATGAGAGGCATGGATAGGGTAGATAGCCAGAGTCTGTTTCCCATGGTAGGAGTGACTAAAACTAGAGGGCATAGATTTAAGGTGAGAGGGAGGAGGTTTAAAGGGGATCAAAAGGGTAAATTTTTCACACAAAGAATAGTGGGTATCTGGAATGAGCTGCCAGAGGAGGTGGTGGAGGCAGGAACAGTAGCAACATTTAAGAGGCATCTGGACAGTTACTTGAATGAGCAAGGCATAGAGGGATATGGAATTAATGCAGGCAGGTGGGATTAGTATCGATAGGCATTATGGTCGGCATGGACGTGGTGGGCCAAAGGGCCTGTTTCTATGCTGTACGACTCTGACTCCAGAGTTGGTCTTGGCTCCCTCACTTGCTCCATGTGCCTCTTAATAGTTTATGTTGTCAAGGTTTTCATGATTTCCAAACTTGTAACATAAAATTCCTGACAAATCCTCATCATACCTCATCTTATTTTGTGTCCTTCTGTAGACATTTTCAAACTGTAAAATTATGGGCATCAAGGTGCCTCAGGATCTCAGCTTATACTGTGCTTTGGAAATTGAAACATTTCCTATTTCTGATGGTCTCACTGAAGTATGCAGTTCATTTTTTTTTCTGATGCAACCTGGCTTGGATTCTAGCAGACCTCCAATTGTCTCTGGTTTACTAATATTTTGTCAAAATCAGCAGCAGTACAATTGTTCCCTGATAACTTGCCACTTTTGTTTTTGGGTGAGTATCAACACAAAAATAGCAGTGTAATTTAGAAGATTACAAAGCCCCTCAAGAAGGTCACCTCTCAAGTCCTCGAGTAAATCCAGCTTCTGAAATACAGAAAATTATTTTAACAATATGTCTAACATTTTAAGCACCTTATTTGAAGGGAAACATATAGTACTTGATTTCAGTCAGTTGATAAAGACTTGCAATCTTCATTTATCAAACACAGTTTAAGCAGCACTCGGTGAGCTAAGAGACAGGACTTGATCAGCATGACAGCAAAGCACAGGTTCAAGGCTGTGAAGAGCAAACTTAGCACAAACCTTAGGGAGTAGTTCTTTGCCCAGTAATCAGTTAGTGTTCCCAAACTGCATGGTCTTTAGTGATCTCTTCTGGAAGTGCATGAATATTCAAGCCAGATGAAAACAAGATTAGTCTGCCCTGTTGCGCCTAAACAGCTTTCTGGTCCTGGCTGCCCAGATCATCATGCAGAATGTTGAACATGTCGAGTGGCTGCTTGGGAGAAGCACCAGAAGACTGCTGTTATTTATAGAACCATATCCCAGCATGAGTCAATCTTCAGGAGGAAAATCGGAACAGATTACGAGGAACGGTAATTGAATCCATGAGATTGGACTAATTTAAAGAAACACAAGGTGCTGTAATGGGAAGACAGTAGAGACACTATAATGAGAGGATGCAATCAAATGGGCCTTCATCATTCATACTGTTACGAGCTCACAGGACAACAATCTTGCTTGTACTGTGTCTTTATTGAACTCAATTTGTGATGGCTGCCTGCAGTGAGTGCCTCATGGTAGAGGTCACATGACTACAGCAAGCCAGGAGGCACATTAGTATAGTTTTGCATTTCGATCCCAAACATCCCCCTTTTCATATAAAAAACACAAAAAAAGTTGCATGCATTATCATTTACACTGTGAGTTGCCCAAGTTACCCACTATGCACACAACTGATCTCATGCATTTGCAGTTCGTTATTCTCGACTGTTGTTGTTCCATTTCCGTTGTTGGGGTGCACTGGACCTCTGGGACTGAAGATTGATTTGCGGTCTGTGCAGATGGTGAGTTCACATCTTCCTGATTGGCCTGCCATGACGGAACAGCTTCTCCAGTTGTGCGTATGTGCTTGCGGTTGTGACGGTATATCTGGTCATTCACTTCCACCGTGTACAATCAAGGTGACAACTGCTCTACGCAGATCCCAAGTTGCCACTTCGGCTGACTTGTTATGAGCGTTGAAGGTTTGTATCCTGATTGGCACTCCAATGCTCAATTCTGGCAATGGTTTGCTAGTTTTGTCAAGATGAAATTTGGCTTTCTGCCATTTCACCTTGATTTTGTCACTCACACCTGTTTCAACTTCTGGCTTCAGTAGTTTTGCAATTGGAAGAGTAGTTTGGTCTGGCATGACATTAGTCTTAATACCGGACTACTTTCCATGCCTTCAGTAGGTGTGTTTCTCCACTTAAGGATTGCCTTGTATACATCTGTGCCAGATTTGCTCAATTTCTTTATGATTCCTTTGGTGATTTCACTGCCTCCTCAGCCTTTCCATTTGACTGGGGATAGTGCGGAGATGATGTATGGTGTTGAATTTCCCAATCCTTTATGAAGCGGCTGAATTCTTCACTCGTGAACTGAGGGCCATTGTCACTCATCACAATGCCTGGAATGCCGTAACGACTGAAGTGTGCTTTCAGGCATTCTACAATCTCACCGGTTGTTGTTGAGGTCAGCAGGTCTAACACCCAGTAGTTAGAATAGTAGTGTACGGTGAGAAGATAATCAGTTCCTGTGAGAGTGAAGAGGTCTACTCGCAGCTTCATCCATATTCTGTCTGGGATGTCATGTGTCATCAGCAGCTCTTTAGCTTGCTAAGCTTGATACTTGTTACCTGCACAGCACTGGCTGATGTGGTCCTTGATTTCATTGCTAATGTTTGGCCTTCCTCAGATTCGAGTCAATCCCTTGGTGGCTTGCATGGATGTGCTTTAGCATCTCTCCTCTCAACACCTTAGGGATAATGACTCTATTTCCTTTGTACAAGATGGGCTGTCAATTTATCTCTGCATGCCCAATACACTCTTGTGACCACAAGAGTGTCCTTGATGCTTTCAGGCCATCCTTTCATCACTACTTCTTGCAAAACTTGGTGAGTTGCATCTTGTTGGGTAGTTCGTTTGATTTGAGCAAGGCGCTTGTCTGTCAGATTCAATGTTTCTGCTGGGTTGATGACTTCCAGAGCATGTCGAGCTGCAGCTTCACGTTGGATCTGAAAGATTTCACACTGTCGAAGCATCCTGTACTTTCTTCATAGGGAGTGCTGCTCTTGACAGCATGTCAGCAATGTACATCTGTTTCCCTTGCTTGCATCTCACTTCCAGATGATAACTCAGTAACCGGAGTAACATTCTTTGCAGACGCTCTGGAGCAGATAGTAATGGCTTGAGGAAAATGCTTTGAAGTGGCTTGTGGTCGGACTCCTTCTGTCTATTCCAAGTAGGTATTGATGAAAATTTTCACAAGCAAAGACAATGGCCAGGCACTCTGATCTGAGCATAAAGTCGTTCCGTTTGTGTTAACGCCCTGGATGCAAATGCAACCAGTTGTTCTTGCTGCATTAGGGTTGCTTCAAGCCCTGTCTCGCTGGCATCGCACTGCAGGGTGACTTCACCATTTATGTCATAGTATTTCAGCACTGGCGTTGCTGTCACTAGTTGCTTGATTTTAGTGAACACTGCTTCTTGTTCTGTGCCCCAATACCAGTGCACATCCTTGGCAGTGAGTTGGCATAATGGTTCACACTCCGATGACAAATTGGGCAAGAATTTTGCTAAATAGTTTACGAATCCAACAAATCATTGCACTGCTTTTACATCTGTTAGTCGTTGCATCGCTGCTACCACTGTCACCTTTTCGGGATCTGGGCGAAGACCTTTTGCTGTCAGTACATGACCTAAGTACTTGACTTCAGGCATCTTTAATTTCAATTTTTATTTGTTCAGCTTCAAGTTCATCTGACGAGCTCTGTCCAGCAGTCACATTAGATTTTGATTGTGGCCAGCAATAGCTTCTTCCATTGCGTCTCCACATCCATAAACTAGCAGATCATCCACTATAGCTTCCACTCTGGGAAAAGCACTAACTATCTCATGCTGTCTGCGTTGATACTCCTCTGGAGCCATGGAAATGCCAAAAGGCATGCGCAACCATCTGTATCTTCTGAACGGCA
Organism: Heterodontus francisci; assembly: GCF_036365525.1. NCBI lineage: Eukaryota > Metazoa > Chordata > Chondrichthyes > Heterodontiformes > Heterodontidae > Heterodontus > Heterodontus francisci. The sequence continues at coordinate 69,388,392 of NC_090379.1, forward strand.
TCCAGAATGTAGTTAGAAAGCTGCTACTTTCATAGAGTCGTAGAGAGATACAGCACCGAAACAGGCCCTTCGGCCCACCAAGTCCGCGCCGACCATCAACCACCCATTTATACTAATCCTACATTAATCCCATTTTCCCTCTCACATCCCCACCTTCCCTCAATTCTCCTACCGCCTACCTACACTAGGGGCATGTCATCCAGCTTCACTTGCCAGTAACCATCCTTTGCATCGAGGGTAGTAAAATTTTTGCCTTTGCAAGTTGTAGCAAAATTCCTTCGAAGGTTGGCATGGGGTAGTGAGATCTCTTCAGAGCTTTACTTGGATCCTTTGGGCTGATGCATACTCTCAGCTTTCCAGGTTGTTTCACTGCTGCCATGTGGCTAATCCTTTCTGTAGGAGTTGTCACTTTCTTGATTACTCCCTTCTTTTCCAGCCCTTCTATCTTGTCTTTCAGGGCTGGTCTTGAGGGCAGCTGGAACTTTCCTCGGCAGATGCTGAATTGGTCATACCCTCTCATCTACTTCAAGATGATATTCTCCAGGAAGACATCCCAAACCTGTAAACATATCGTTGTGCTCTGAGGATCTGTTCCGCGGTCAATGGTTTAGTGCTGCGACACGTTGCAAATCTCTTTTTGCAGGTTGAGGGTTACTAGTCCAAGCTTTAGACTTGCTTCAGCTGAGATGAGTGGCTTTTGCTTGCCCCCTATGATCTGGGATTCCAGATCTTAGTTCTTGTCATTGCATTAGGCTCTCAGAGTAGTTTATCCTCTCGGCACTAGTATGGTGCCATCATAGAGCCTCAACCTTACTTTCGAGAGCTTCATTTTTGGATTACCGTGTTGGGCCACTTCGCACAGGTCTGTGAAGGCCATGATATTGCATGACACACTGGTGTCTATCTGAAACTTTATGTTGACTTAATATTCTCCTTCAGCAGTCATCATTCCAATAGTCACAAAGCATTTATCACCTATCGACCTGACTGAACCAATCGCTTGTATGATGTATAGTGATTCGTCAGAATCTTCGGCTGATATCTCTCCAGTAGCCATCTGTACTTGCTCGTTGTGCTTCCTTCTAGCCAAACACTTGTGTGCAGAATGATGCAGCTTCTTGTAGTGAGAACACTGCTTTCCCCATGCTGGACATGCCTTCTTTTCCTTTGTGTGATGTCCTCCACAGTATTTGCATCTTGCCCTTTGTCTGTGATCTTTCTGCCCTTTCGGCCTGGAATGTCTATCAGCATAATGCAAGGCCTGGTCTGTTGTGCCATGAATTTGCTCTAGCTGCTGATTTACAACCTCAGCGCTTCTGCACATGTCAATTGCTTTCCTGAGTGTAAGTTTGTCTTCTCTCAGTAGACATGCTCTCAATGTGGGATCTCTTATGCCTAATACAATCCTGTCTTTAATTAGATCATCTTTTAGTTGTGCAAATTCACAGAATTCTGCAAGCTGTGTTAATGCAGTCACATATTAATCAATGAACTCTCTTTTTTCAACATGGGCCCTAATATTGAACACATACCATTCATGACTTACGTTCACTTCAAGGCTTTCAAAATTTCTGTTGTCTGTTTTTTTTTGTTCTTCAGAGAGATTTAGGGTGGAATACACTTTGTAACAGTCTCTCCCTAAAAGTGTAGCTACTCGTAGCTGCTCTGGTTTGTTAATTAAATCTGTCGCAATTACGTAATTTTGCCATTGCGAGTGGAAAAACTGCCAGTTCTACTTCATATCACCTTTCATTTTGACCAGAGCCGGGAGAGGAAAGTTTTCAGCCGTTGTGTCTTACCCTGTGCTTTCAGCTGTGGCCTGTTTCTTTGTTCCTTTTCTGTGGCTTCCTGTGGCTTTTAGCAGCTCTGAACATTCCTGTGTTCTTTCAGTAGCTGTGCTTCTATCCAGTTCTTCAACACTTAGTCTCAGCTCTACCCTGACACCATGTTACGAGCTTACAGGCCAACAGTCTTGCTTGTACTGTGTCATTATTGAACTGAATCTGTGATGGCTGCCTGCAGTGAGTGCATGGTAGAGGTCACATGACTACAGCAAGCTAGGAGGCACATAAGTACAATTTTGCATTTCTATCCCAAACACATACCTATCTTGTGACAAGTAGCGTTCCTATTTGATTGATCTGAAATTTGCAGTGTCCTCTTGGAGACACTCATTTACCTCAGCCCAGATAGGATAGACAGAGAAGCCAAATGTTTATGGTGATACTGCTGAAGCTTAACCACCGAAAATTACGCAGAGTACTGTAAATTTATGTCTGCTTTTCTAGCTAGGACCATCTGAACTGTTAGTCTTCTTGCTCTGCTCCAAATAATTATGTAAAACCTATCAGTCCTATGTAACAGATCTACCCCTCCAGTCTATATCAATCAGTCAGACTGGCTGTTCAATCAAGAAGACCTTGAAATGTTACAGATCTGTTTGGATCAGGTATTGAATTACTGCATCTGCTGAAAATGATTTGCTGTAGTTTCCTGCTGTGAGGCATATAATCATGGTGTTAAAGAAACCCCAGTTATGCTGTTTTTCCACCTGTCCCTTTCTTGCCATCAAGGAGAATCTCACAGTTGATAATTGACAACAAGAACGCATGGTTACTGCAGATGTTACTCTTTCTTTGGCCTCCTTATCTTGAGAGACAATGGGTAAGCGCCTGGAGGTGGTCAGTGGTGTGTGGAGCAGCGCCTGGAGTGGCTATAAAGGCCAATTCTAGAGTGACAGGCTCTTCCACAGGTGCTGCAGAAAAATTTGTTTATCGGGGCGGTTACACAGTTGGCTCTCCCCTTGCGCTTTTGTCTTTTTTCCTACCAACTGCTAAGTCTCTTCGACTCGCCACACTTTAGCCCCGCCTTTATGGCTGCCCGCCAGCTCTGGCGAACGCTGGCAACTGACTCCCACGACTTGTGATCAATGTCACAGGACTTCATGTCGCGTTTGCAGACGTCTTTAAAGCAGAGACATGGACGGCCGGTGGGTCTGATACCAGTGGCGAGCTCGCTGTACAATGTGTCTTTGGGGATCCTGCCATCTTCCATGCGGCTCACATGGCCAAGCCATCTCGAGCACCGCTGACTCAGTAGTGTGTATAAGCTGGGGATGTTGGCCGCCTCGAGGACTTCTGTGTTGGAGATACGGTCCTGCCGCCTGATGCCAAGTATTCTCCGGAGGCAGCAAAGATGGAATGAATTGAGACGTCGCTCTTGGCTGACATACAGTGTCCAGGCCTCGCTGCCATAGAGCAAGGTACTGAGGACGTTACTATAATCACTGATATGGAGTCTTGTGGTTTTACCAGCAATTATGTGTTTGATATAGTTAAAAAAGTAATTAGTAATGCATTCATTTGTATTCTTTATGTTAGTGCTTTTTGTATCTGAAGTGAGGTAAAAGGTAATTATCATAGAATGGTTACAGCACAGAAGAAGGTTGTTTGGCCCATCGTGTCCATGCTGGTTCTTCGCAAGAGAAACTCAGTTAATCTCACTCCCCCGCCTTTTCCCCGTAGCCTGCAAAGTTATTCTCTTCTATAATTACCAATTGTCTTTTAAAAGCCATGATTGAATCTGCTTCCACCACACTCTGTTAGTGCATTCCAGATCTTAACCACTTGCTGTGTAAAAAAAAAAAAAATCCTCATGTCACCTTTGGTTCTTTTGCCATTCACCTTAAATCAGTGTCTTCTGGTTCTCGACTCTTCCGCCAATGGGAACATTTTCTCCCTATTGACTGTCCAGACACCTCATGATTCTGAACACCTCTATCAAATCTCTAGCTAATCTTGTGCTGTATCCTCCTGATGGCTGAACTGTGGCTGGGTCTTTCATTTTAATGTGTTAATGAAATTTGGAACCAAATTGCATATCACGTATAAAACACCTAGATGCAAGTATAAATTCAGATTCATTTTTCCCATAGAATTGGGAAGTGTATGTAAAGTATAATAAAAGGTATAACTACCTTTGACAACCTTCATTTAGTGCTGCCAAATTCTGCTGTATGTAAATTGGATACGAGATTTGATATTTGATTTCGCTAAAACCTTTTCCAGGTGAGTGATTTAACCAAATAGTGTTTACATTTCCAGGTTATATAGGGAAAGATTAAGTCAAGTGGAAGCAAAGCTTGAGGAAGTTATAGCAGGAAAGGCTCCTGAATATTTGGAACCTTTAGCAGCTCTACAAGAGAATATGCAAATCCGAACAAAGGTTGCAGGTAAAAATTAAGTTCCAGCTTATAACTTTTATTAATGTGCATGTTGGAGATTTGATGCCATATTTAGCAGATGATCACTGATCCTGATTTTGTAATGTTCATAACCTATGATTTTGGTGCTTAGGGACAGGATTTGCAAAGGTCTGCAATGACGTAATATCCTGGCCTGTATTGTGAATAAACTTCATGGACTAGGTGCAATTCCGCATTCACCACACTTGTTATTTATAAGTTAAAGTTCAAAAAAATTTAAATTGCTTCTTGGTGTCCACTTTTGAGTCAGCCTCCCTGCATTACTTTATTATAGTTATTAGTTCAAAGCAACAAACAGTTAATTGGCAACCAAACTAGCACTTACTGTGAATAGCACTTTAAAGATTAGTAGCATTGTTCGAAGATGATTAAAATGTTCCCGTTTGAGATTCTGAAAATTTGTTCAAAATGAGAATGATCATGATTTTTCAACAAGTTTATGTTGTTCAATTGTCATTAGGTTAGGATTTGCTTTTTCATTTCAGATAATATTTTCAAAAACTTTAAGCTCAATCATTGTACTTTTATTTTTCAGATCTGTGGTATTTCAGTATTCTGACTAACTTAGATCAGGTATCCTATTCTTAAATGAGCAAACTTTGGTGAAGTTTTATACCTTCCCAAGTGCTTCCCATTCATATTGGTGAATTGAAAGCATTTCTTTTTTTCAAATTGATTACAACACATGGCTCCTCGATGAGGTGTACAACACACCAAAATGAAGAGTCATCTCTTTCTACTGTGTTCAAATATTGTACCTTGAAGGAATACTCCAGCTTGCCTCCTTAACCTTTTGGAGAATTAAAAAAAAAAATTCAGCACTGTAATTTATCTTTTTTAAAAAAAGTGATAATACTGTTTAAAGTAACATTTGGTTCTTTTTCTTTGACTGTCCTTTTAACACCGGCTTCAAAAAAGCATGGATGTTTCAAATTTTTTTTACTTCCTTCATTAGCTGTTCGTGAGACCATTTTCTGTAAGCTTCCCAGTTTTGTGTCATCAGTTCATGCTCTCGAAGAACTATATCTGATCTCTTGCAGCCAACTTAGTTTGGATTTGAATCCCAGTTTCAAAGGAGAAAACACAGTGTGCTATCTTGCTGTGCCATTCCTTAAAAGTGATCTTTTTGGCAATTATAGTCCAGTATTATTACATTATAGTAAGTATGTATTGAATCTCGCCATAAAAATAATTGTAAAACTTTAGAATAGATATTAGGACTATCGTCAAAACATAATATCTAAAGAGCACATCCTATAGTTGAAGATACAACCTGTGAATACTTTGTTGATAAAATTGGAAAATAAAGTAAGTTTTTAATTAATTCTTTGATTTGGCTTCACCAAAGAGGGGAACGATGCAAACATTGTAGTTTAGGAGGAGGGGTGTGAAATATTGGATGAGATAAACATAGTGAGAAAAGAAATATTAATGGAAATATTTTTGAAAGTAAATAAATAGCCAGGCACAGATGAATTGTTTTTTGTTTTTTTTCATGCTTGCACTTGCTGCTGTTCAATATTCAGTCCGTTAACACCTTGTCTGTACTAATGCTTTGTCTTTCAACACACCATTATCACATTGTTTGCCTTTGCTCCATGACCTTTTGGTCAGCAATGTGGCTTTGTCCAATCTACACCTTCTCCTTTGTTATCTCTTGCCCCACCCCCACCTCACTTGCTTATAACCTGTGACATTTTTAATATTTGTCAGTTCCGAAGAAGGGTCACTGACCCGAAACATTAACTCTGCGCCTCTTTCCACAGATGCTGCCAGACCTGCTGAGTGGTTCCTGCATTTCTTGTTTTTATTTCAGATTTCCAGCATCCACAGTATTTTGCTTTTATTGAATTGTATCCCAGGCTGCTAAAAGAAGCAAGGGAGGAATTAGAGGCTCTGACTATCATTTTCCAATTTGCTCCGGCTACAGGCATGGTGCTGGAGGACAGCTAATGTTGTAACGTTGTTTAAAAAGGGAAGCCAGCTAGCCTAACCTCAGCAGCGGGCAAGTTATTGGAAAAATTCTGAGGAACAATAAAAAGTCATTTAGAAAAGCATGAATTAGAAAGGCAAGAGAGGTCAGCATGGATTTAAGGGAACTTGACTAACTTGATTAAATATTTTTAGGAGGTACAAGGTGGGTCGATGAGGGTAATCGGTTTGATGTAGTCTACATGAATTTTAGGAATGCTTTTGTCAAGGTCCCACATGGCAGACTGGTCAACAAAGTCCATGAAATCCAAGGAAAAGTGGTAAGTTGGATCCAAAGTTGGCTCAGTGGCAGGAAGCAAAGGATAATAGTTAACGCGTATTTTTGTGACTGTAAAACTGTTTCCAGTAGTGTTCTGCAGGGCTCAGTACTAGGTCCCTTGCTTTTCCTTCCATGCTGTAACCATTCTATGATTACCAAAAGGGCGTAGATGCACTGGAGATCATTATAATCTCTCAGTTGTGGTATCATCCTTGTAAATCTTTTTTGCACTATCAGGAAAGAAAGAACAGGCTGGGGCTCTTTTCTCTGGAGAAGAGAGGTCTGAAAAGCGACGTAATAGAGGTCTTTAAAATTCTGAAGGGGTTCCAGCGGGTATATGTAGAGAAGATGTTTCCATTTATGGGGAGTCCAAAACTAGGGAACACATTAGAACATCACTAATAAATCCAACAAGGAATTCAGGGATCTCACCTTCAGTGAAGTTATGCACATGCTTTATTAAGCTCTGGTTAGGCCCCAAATGGAGTATTGTGCCCAGTTCTGGTCACCACACTTTAGGAAGGATGTGAGGGTCCTTGAGAGGGTGCAGAGGAGATTCACCAGAATGATTCCAGGGATGGGGGATTTTAGTTACAAGGTTAGATTGGAAAACTTGGGTTGTTCTCCTTAGAACAAAGGAGATTGAGGGGAGATTTAATAGAAATATATAAGATTATGACAGACTTAGGTACGTTAGACAAGGAGAAACTTCCCATCATTATGAAAATGATTCTGTTTTTTGTTAAAAATTTTTTAAAGGAATTTATAGTTAAACTGAATAAATGTTAGACCAGATTTTTTTTAAAAAGAGAGCCATCAAGGGGGCACTGAGGGAGCCAAATTGGCAATAGTGTTACTGGCTGTCACGTGACTCAAGTTAAAGATAGAACAGAAACCCTGGTAATAGGGGCAGAGAAGTGACAAGATTCCCTTGATTGGATAAGCCCAGCAGCAGTAGAGCACCTGGGATGGACAGAAAACTCACAAGCTTTCTGGTTGTGTGTCAGTGTATGTTTTACCTTTTGGAGTGAGTGGCTGATAGAGTCGAGTCTGCTGGAGAATTCCCATTTTTAAAAAAAAGAGAGAAGACCACAATCCAGCTTGCTAAATTACAACTTTAAAGACCCTGAGAAGTGCACTGTGTCAATTCATCTCGTTTCCTGTCTCTGAAGAAAGCCTGCTAAAATTATTTCAACACTGCCCGAAAAGAACTGTTCTAAAAGATCCTAGTGACCTGTCTACATGTACTCAGAAGTTAGACTGTATGGCAGTTTTGGAACAACATATCTCATCTGCTGTTTTCTTAAAAAAAAAAGCAAGTAATCTGCCCAAGTTTTTTTTGTCTGTAACAGAGCTCTGAATTTACAAAAATCCCTTTTTTTTTGGTTAACTGGTGTATATGTGTGTGTGTAAGTGTGAAGGAACTAAGGTAAAAAGGGAACTTTAAAATTTTAATCTGTGTGTTTGTTTTACTTCATTACTAGTTAAGACTTGTTTTATAATAAAATGATTTTGTCATTCATTAAGGAAACCTGGTTGGTGTGTTCTATTCTGGGAAAAATAGAGTATATGATTGACCATATCGCTAGGTGGGAAAATTTAAAATAATATGTTGTGACCTGTGGAGAAGTGGGACTAAAATAAACGGTGCACTCCTCCTGCCTTGGTCACAACACTATTAACTAATGGTACAAGGACTATGGGACACAGATTGAAAGTTTTGAGCAACAGATGCAGGGGAATATGAGGAAGAACTTTTTTACGCAGCGGGTGGCAATGACCAGGAAGTTGCTACCCACAAGGGTGGTGGAAGTGGAGAGGAATCAATGACTTCAAGAAGAATTTGAATAGCCACTTGAAAGAAATAGACTTGCAGAGCTACGGGGATCGAGCTGGGGAGTGGGACTGACTGCATAGCTCCGTGGAGAGCCGGCATGGATGTAATGGGCCGAATGGTCTCCTTCTGTACCATAAATGACTTTGACTCTATGTAGAGGTGCAGATTTGTAGGGAAGTCACAGATGCAAGAAGTATAAAATAGTGATAATGGGGGTCTTCAGTTATCCTAATATAGATTGGGATATAATAGGATAAAGGGAAGAGGGAGGAAGAGTTTCTGAAGTGTGTTTAGGAGAATTTTCTTGAGCAGTAAATTTCTAGCCCAACAAAGGAGGCATTGCTGGAGTTGGTTCTGGGGATTGAGGTGGATCATGTGCCAGTAGGGAAACATTTAAAGGACAGTGATCATAGTATCATATGATTTAGATTAGCTATGGAAAAGAGCAAGGAGTAGTCTAGAGTAAAAATACTTAATTAGAGGAGGGCCAATTTCAGCGGGTTGAGAACGGATCTGTCCCAGTTAAATTGGAATTAAAGATTGGCAGGCAAAACTGTAATCAAACAATAAGCTGCTTTTAAAGAGGAGATGGTTAGGATACAGCCGTGGTATATCCCCATGAGGGGGAAAGGTAGGGAAACCAAAGCCAGAGCTCCCTGGATGACAAAAGAGATAGAGAGTAAGCAGATGTTAATAAAAGTGAGAACCAAGCTCGATATCGAAAGTTCAGAGGGGAAGTGAAAAAGGAAAAAAGAGGGGCAAAGCGAGAGTACGAGAAGAGACTGGCAGCCAATGTAAAAGAGAATCCAAAGGTGGTCTTTAGGGATATAGATAGTAAAAAGGCATTTAAAGGAGGGTGGACCCAATTAGGGACCAAAAAGGTGACCTGCACGCATGGCTGAGTCATTAAATGAGCACTTTGTATCTGTCTTTACCATGGAAGAGGATGCTACCGAAGTCTACAGGCCAGTCAGTTTAACCTCGGTGGTGGGACAGCTTTTAGAAACGATAATCCGGGTCAAAATTAGCAGTCACCTGGACAAATGAGAATTAATTTTAAAAAAACCAGCACGGAATTGTTAAAAGCAAATCATGTTTAACTAACTTGATTTGAGTTTTTTGATGAGGTAACTGGATTGATGAGGGTAATGCAGTTGATAAAAGCAAAATACTGCAGATGCTAGAAATCAAATAAAAACAAGAAATGCTGGAAATACTCAGCAGATCTGGCAGCATCTGTGGAGAGAGGCAAATGTTACAAGTGTAATAGGTTTTAAGCAAATAAAGCAATGGTGGGGCAAGAGATAACAAAAGGCAAGGTGTTGATAGGAGAGAGGGTCACAGAGTATAACTGACCAGAAGGTCATGGAGCAAAGGCAAGTTCTGATGAAGGGTCACTGACCTGAAACGTTAACTCTGCTTCTCTCTCCACAAATGCTGCCAGACCTGCTGAGTATTCCGGCATTTCTTGTTTTTATTTCAGATTTCCAGCATCTGCATTATTTTGCTTTTATTTTCGTGTTTAATTCATTGCCACTTCTCTTCCAGGAATGCCTACATTGAAGAAGTTCTGCTCTTCTCTCCGACGGGATTTTTGTTTGTCTCTTTTACCTTGTTCACCTTCATTGCTTTCTATTTCCCTCCTAGTGTTTGATAAAGTGCCTAACAAAACTTGGGTTTTCACAGCCACATCTTCTTCCTCAGTGACTGTCTCCGGCTCCGACCTATTCCACGTGGATTCCAACTGAAGTTTCATCCTTCATGTTTTGAATCCACCCAGGATTACAGGTATCTCCGAGAAATACAACGTTCCTCGGCCTGCTGTTCTCACCGCATCCTGAGATCCATACTCAGTGCCATGCGCCGCCATATGTACACACTGGACCTCTCTCTCCAGAAGCACTGCCTCACCTTATCTCACAGCTGTTCTACTCCGCAGTTTCATTTCATCCTTCGTCTTATCTGACGCACTAACAAAAAACCTTTTTCTTCCTTTCAGGTGTTAAGGAACGCAAGCTCCAGCAGCTGATTGGGACTAATGCCCTTCCAGATCCTCCTTCCCCTTCACTTTCCTCTGACCCCATCCCTTCTGATCTGACCTCTTGCCATGTATTCACTATACCCTCTGACCTTCCCCTTTCTGACACTGAACGTTCGATACTCAGCAAAGGACTCAGTTTTATCCCCTTACGCCCACACCTCAAAGAATTTTGCACTCTGCATGACGTTGAGCTCTTTTTCCATCGCCTTCGCCTTCAGGCTCACCTCTTTGACCAGGAGTCCTCCTCCGACCAGCAGACCCATTCACCTGCCTTCAGCATTCTCCCTCCACCTGGACCCCTCCCTCTGGCCTCTTTCCCGCTCTTAATCTTGTTATTGAAAACTGTTGGCGAGACATCGGCCGTCTCAATTTCTCTGCCCCCCCCTCACTCACTCTAACCTGTCTCTCGCTGAACTTGCTGCATTCCGTTCTCTCAGGTCTAACCCCGACATTGTCATCAAACCTGCAGACAAGGGTGGTGCTGTTGTTGTCTGGCGCACCGACCTCTACCTTGCAGAGGCTCAGCGCCAACTCTCAGACACTTCTTGCTACGTCCCCCTGGACCATAACCCCACCACCGAACATCAAGCTACTGTCCACAGGACTGTCACTGACTTCATTTCCTCTAGGGATCTTCCCTCTACAGCTTCCAACCTCATAGTCCCGCAACCCTGGACAGCCCACTTCTACCCTCCTTCCTAAAATCCACAAACAGGACTGTCCTGGCATACCCATTGTTTCAGCCTGTTCCTGCCCCACTGAACTTATTTCTTCCTATCTTGACTCTACCTTTTCTCCCTGGTCCAGCCTCTTCCCACCTACATCCTTCTGACGCCCTACATCATTTTGACAATTTCCAGTTTCCTGGCCCTAACCAACTCCTCGTCCGATCTCTCTACACTTCCATCCCCCAGCAGGAAGGTTTGAGGGCTCTCCACTTCTTCCTTGAGCAGAGGTCCAACTGGTCCCTATCCACCACCACCCTCCTCTGCCTGGCTGAACTTGTTCTCACATTGAACAACTTCTCCTTCAACTCCACTCACTTCCTTCAAGTAAAAGCTGTTGCTATGGGTGCCCGCATGGGTCCTAGGTGTGTCTGTCTTTTTGTGGGAGATGTCGAACATTCCTTGTTCCAGGCCCCCTCCCCCAACTCTTTTTCCGGTACATTGATGACTGCATTGGTGCCAATTCCTGCTCCCGCCCCGAACTGGAAAGCTTTGTCAACTTTGCTTCCAATTTCCACCCTTCTCTCACCTTTACATGGTCCATCTCAGACACTTCCCTTCCCTTCCTCGACTTCTCAGTCTTATTCTCTGGGGATAGGCTGTCGATTAATATTCATTATAAGCCCACCAACTCCCACAGCTACCTCAACTACACTTCTTCACACCCTGTTTCCTGTAAGGACTCTATTCCATTCTCTCAGTTTTTCCATCTCTGACGCATCTGCTCTGATGATGCAACCTTCCACAACAGCACTTCTGATATGTCTTCCTTTTTCCTTAACCGAGGATTCCCCTCCCACTGTGGTTGACAGGGCCCTCGACTGTGTCCGGCCCATTTCCCGCACCTCTACCCTCACCCCTTCCCCTCCCTCCCAGAAACGCGACAGGGTTCCTCTTGTCCTCACAGTCCACCCCGCCAGCCTCCACATCCAAAGGATCACCCTCCGCCATTTCCACCACGTCCAGCACGATGTTACTACCAAATGCATCTTCCCCTCCCCTGTCAGCATTCCGAAGGGATTGTTCCCTCCATGACACCCTGGTCCACTCCTCCATTACCCCTAACACCTCGTCCCCTTCCCACGGCACTTTCCCATGCAACCGCAGGAGGTGTAACACCTGCGCTTTTACCTCTTCTCTCCTCACTATCCAAGGCCCCAAACACTCCGAGCTTCCGGTTGCTTGCCATTTCAGCACACACCCCTGCCCTCATGCCCGCATCTCTGTCCTGGGATTGCTGCAGTGTTCCAATGAACATCAACGCAAGCTCGAGTAACAGCGTCTCATTTACCGATTAGGCACACTGCAGCCTGCCAGACTGAACATTGAATTCAATCATTTCAGAGCATGACGGGCCCCCCTTTTTATTTTGTTATTTTTTCTTTTTTATTATTTATTATTTTTATTTGTTTTATTTTAAATTTTTTCATCATTCATTTTTTTTACCATGTGCCTACCCACTGTTTTTTCATGTTTGTGCTTTGGGCCAGGGCTGTTCATTTTTCTGTCAATTAACACCCTCTCTGCACTAACGCTTTGTCTTTCAGCACACCATTAACATACCATTTGCCTTTGCTCCATGACCTTCTGGTCAGTTATTCTCTGTGACCCTCTCTCCTATCAACACCTTGCCTTTTGTTATCTCTTGCCCCACCCCCGCTTTATTTGTTTAAAACCTATTACATTTCTAACATTTTCCAGTTCTGATGAAGGGTCACTGACCTAAAACGTTACCTCTGTTTCTCTCTCCAGAGATGCTGCCAGACCTGCTGAGTATTTCCAGCATTTCTTGTTTTTATTTAAGTTGAAACTCATGGTCAATGGCAGCATGGATGCAAAGTAGGCTGAGTGACAGGAAACAGAGAATAGTTGGTGAACAGTTGATTTTCAGACTGGAGGGAGGTCTACAGTGGTGCTTCGCAGGGATCAGTACTGGGACTACTGCTTTTCTTGATCAAGATTAATAACTACAGATGACGCTAAACTTGGAAGTATAGTGAACTATGAGGAGGATAGTAATGGACTTCAAGAGGCCACAGACAGGCAAATGGAATGAGAGGACACATGGCAGATGAAATTTAACGCCGAATTGCAAAATGATATATTTTGGTAGGAAGAATGAGGAAAGGAAATATAAACTAAAGGGTACAATTCTAAAAGGGGTGCAGGAACAGAGAGACCTGGAGTAATGTGCACAAATAGTTGAAAGTGGCAAGGCAGGTTGAGAAAGTGATTAAAAAGGCATAAGGGATCCTGAGCTTTATAAATAGAGGCATAGAGTACAAAAGCAAGGAAGTTATGATGAAACTTGATTTAAAAAAAAGTTAGTTTGGCCTCAACTGGAGTTTAGTGTCAAATTCTGGGCATTGCACATTTAAGAAGAAGAAGAAGTCTTTAGAAAGGATAGAGAAAAGATTAACGAGAATGATTCTGGGGATGTGGGACTTCAGTTATGTGGATAGACTGGAGAAACTGAAGTTGTTCTTCTTAGAGAAGAGGAGGTTGAAAGGAGATTTGATAGAGGTGCTCAGAATCATGAGGGGAGTAGTCAAGGTAGGGAGAAACTGTTCCCATTGGCGGAAGGGTCGAGAACCAGTGAAAACAGATTTAAGGTGATTGGCAAAAGAACCAAAGGCGACATGAGGAAAATTGTTTTTACGCAGCAAGTGGTTACGATCTGGAATGCACTGCCTAAGAGTTTGGTGGAGACAGATTCAATCGTGGCTTTCAAAAGGGAATTGGATAAGCATCTGAAGGGAAAGAATTTGCAGGGCTACAGGGAAAGGGCAGGTGGAGTGGGATTAGCTAAATTGCTCTTGCAGTGAGACGGCACAGACTCGACAGGCTGAATGGCCTGCTTCAGTGCTGTAACAATTCTATGATTCTGTGGCTTGTCAGGAGGGCAGAAAGTGGATAATGGAATTCAGTCCCAAGAAATGTAAGGTAATGCATTTGGAGAGGGCAAACAAGTCAAGGGAATGCACTGAGCAGTGTAGAGGAACAGAGAAACCTTGGAGTAAACATCTACAGATCCCTGAAGGTAGCGGGAGAGGTAGATAAGGTGGCTAAGAAGGCTTGTGGGGTACTTTTCCTTTATTAGCCAAGGCATACAATATAAGAACAGACAGTTCATACCAGAACAATATAAAACATTAGTTAGGTCATAGTGTGCAGTTCTGACCACCACATTACAAGAAGCATGTGATTGCATGAGAAAGGGTGCAGAAGAGATTTGCAAGGATTTTGCCAGGAATTGAAAATTTTAGTTATAAAGAAAGTATGGATAGGCTGGGGTTGTTTTCCTTGCAATAGAGAGGTTATGGGGAAATTTAATTGAGGAGGATTAAATCAAGAGCGGCTTAGATAGAGTATATAGAACAGACCTATTGCCCTTAGCAGAGAGGACAATAACTGGGGTGGGGGTGGTGGTGGGGGGTGGGAAGACATAGATTTAAAGTAATTGGCAGATGGTAGTTGAGAATTTTTTTTCACCAGGAGCATGGTGGGGATCTGGAACTCACCGATTAATTGAGTCAGAAGCCCTCGTTGCATTTAAAAATACTTGGAGAAGCACTTGAAGTGCCATAAATGCCTTAACCAACAGGGCTATGGACTAAGAGCTGGAAAGTGGGATTAGGTGGGATAGCTGTTTCGGCTGGCAGAGACATGATTGGCTGAATGGTCTTCTGTGCTGTAAATTTTCTATGTTGCTACATTTTAGAATATTAATCACTTGCTCATATGCTTTTTCCTTTTTCATAGTTTTTGTGTAGTTTATAAAACATCAAATATTCTTGCAGATAGTACTTCTGGTGTACTACTGAGTTAGCTGATGTCAGTTGTGATTGTAATAACGCATTACAATTTGTTTCAGTGTTTCCAGAGTAGAGAGAGGGAGGAGACAATTGGTTTAGGTTTTTGATCACTGTTTAATCCTCCCATTTCCAACCCCCCCCCACATGGCAAAATTGCATTCCAATATTGGCTGTATGTGTTTATATTGAAGAGTATCTGCTTTGATAAGTTGGTTGTGCTGTTGACACGAGTAGAACAGTATTATTCACTGCCTTCAGGAGAGAAAGGGATAAAATTAGAAAGGAAAAAAAATCTAATGTTCTTACTTTTCAAGCCAAATTTATGCTTCATTTTATATTAGAATAAGGTTCTCTTTTTAATACTGTCATTAGGAGCAGAATAAAAAGCAGATCATAACAAGGGATGCATTTTACCTGGTTTCAGTATTGACAAAGAAGCACCAAGCCTTGTGGAAGATGGCCATTGTTTATTTAAGGAGCTATTTAGTTTGCTAGAAAGAGTTACAAGAGTAATTACTGTATTAATTGACACCATGTTATAAGAAAACTGCAGGCATTTATCTGTCCAAAAATTCTGCCAAGTTCCTTTATAAATGCATATTTTCAGTTAACAATCCTTGCAAGGCTGGGGAGGCAGGGTGGCTCTATCCTATCATTTTGTTTTCTAGCCTACTTAATGCAACAGTTAACAGCATCAAGTGTACCTGTCAAATTGATGATGATGAGAGTTCCACTTGATCTGGTAGGGATCTAAATATACATGTTAATTTATTGGTCAAAACATGGGTATGAATCAGCTTATTAACTCTCCATTTGAACAGGTGATTTTCTGGTTACAGGTATCTATAGGGAGCTCTGTTTAAAAACTGTAAAGAACCAATACGAGTGCGAAGTGCAGGCTGCATTCCAACACTGGGAGGTAAGCAGTAGTTAACAGTGCACTGGGCACTTCTATTCTATCTGCAACAGGTAGCTTAGTGAGGATGAGGTCAAGTAGGTTATTCCCTCGTATTGGTTCTCTCATCACCTGTAACTTTGTCCTTCAGGCTAGTGTGATACTACTAGCCCCTCTTGGCAATGAACATTGAAGTCCCTCACCCAGAGGATATTCTGTGCTCGTGTTACACTCAATGCTTCCTCCAAGTGGTGTTCAACATGGAGGAGTACTGCTTCATCAGCTGAGGGAGGGCAGTGGTAATCAGCAGGACACTTCCATGTCCATGTTTGACCTGAAGCCATTGGATTTAATCTTAATGTCGGGGACACCCAGGGATATTTTCCCTGACTGTATACTGCTGTCTACTTAACTCAGGTGGGTCTGTCCTGTGAGTGGGCAGGAATCTGGAACATTGGCTGATAGGGATGATTCTGTAAGTATGACTGTCAGGCTGTTATTTAACTAGTCTGAGACAACTCTTCCGATAGATGTTTGTGAGGAAGACTTTTTTAGAGTCTTCTGGGCTGGGTGTGCCCTTATCATGTCCTGATTTGATGCCTAGTGGCAGCTGTACGCTCTTTTTTTTGTTCCTTTCTAGTGGTTTGAGTTGTAGAGGGCAGCTAAGTGTCCACCACTTTGGTGTGGAACTGGAGTCAGAGACTGCAGGTCTCCTTCCCTGAAGGACATTAGGGAATGAGTTGTGCTTTTATAACAATATGACAGCTTCTTGGACACTTTTACTGATGCAGATTTTTTGAATTGAGTGAATTCAAATTCTCAAACGACCTTGGATGGATTTAAACTTGCATTTTCTGGAATGCTGGTCCAGTAACAGGACCACAACACTGCTGTGCCCTGTTGCAGATGCATCTGTTTTTGACAGCATTGGTAGGAGTGACTGCAGCATGCCCTCATGGAGACCAAGTCTTGGCTTCGTACTAAGGTTCAATGAAGAGTGCAGGAGGGCAGGCCATGAGCAACACCAGGCATACCTAAAAATGAGGTGTCAGCCTGGTCAAGCTACAACACAGGACTACTTGCATATCAGACAGCGGAAGCAGTGTGCAGTAGGCAAGGCTAAGCGATCACACAACCAACGGATCAGATCTAAGCTCTGCAGTCCTCCCACATCCAATCGTGACTGATGGTGGACAATTAAACAACTAAGTGGAGGAGGAGGCTCCACAAATATCCCCATCCTCAACGATGGGGGAGCCCAGCACATCAGTGCAAAAGACAAGGCTGAAGAATTTGCATCCATCTTCAGCCAGAAGTGCCGAGTGGATGATCCATCTCAGCCTCCTCCCGAGGTTCCCAGCATCACAAATGCCGGTCTTAAGCCAATCTGGTTCACTCCACGTGATAGCAAGAAATGGTTAAAGGCACTAGATACTGCAAAGGCTACGGGCTCTGACAACATTCCGGCAATAGTGCTGAAGACTTGTGCTCCAGAACTAGCCGCGCCCCTAGCCAAGTTGTTCCAGTACAGCTACAACACTGGCATCTACCCGGCAATGTGGAAAATTGCCCAGGTATGTCTTGTACACAAAATGCAGGACAAACCCAAGCTGGTCAATTACCGCCCCATCAGTCTACTCTCGAACATCAGCAAAGTGATGGAAGGGGTCGTCGACAGTGCTATCAAGCAGCACTTGCTGAGCAATAACCTGCTCACTGATGCTCAGTTTGGGTTCCACCAGAGCCACTCAGCTCCTGATCTCATTACAGCCTTAGTCCAAACATGGACATTAAAGCTGAACTCCAGTGGTGAGGTGAGAGTGATTGCCCTTGACATCAAGGCAGCATTTGACTGAGTATGACATCAAGGAACCCCAGCAAAACTAGAGTCAATGGGAATCGGGGGGGGGGGGGGGAAACCTCTCTGCTGGTTGGAGACATATCTAGCACAAAGGAAGATGGTTGTGGTTGGAGTTCAATCATTTCAGCTCCAGGACATCACTGCAGGAGTTCCTCAGGGTAGTGTCCTAGGCCCAACCATCTTCAGCTGCTTCATCAATGACCTTCCTTCAATCATAAGGTCAGAGGTGAGGATGTTCACTGATGATTGTACAATGTTCAGCACCATTCGCAGCTCCTCAGATACTGAAGCAGTAGAATTGCAGCAAGACCTGGACAATATCTAGGCTTGGGCTGATAAGTGGCAAGTAACTTTCACGCCATACAAGTGCCAGGCAATGACTATCTCAAACAAGAGAGAATCTAACCATCTCCCCTTGACGTTCAATGGCATTACCATCGCTGAATCCCCCCACCATCAACATCCTGGGGTTACCTTTGACCAGAAACTGGTATAAATACCATGGCTACAAGAGGAGGTCAGAGGCTAGGAATCCTGCGGCGAATAACTCACCTCCTGACTCCCCAAAGTCTGTCCATAAGGCACAAGTCAGGAGTGCGATGGAATACTCTCCACTTGTCTGGATAGGTGCGGAAAGTGGTGATGAGTTGCCTCCTTGAACCGCTGCAGTCCATGTGGGGACGGTACACCAACGGTGCTGTTCGGAAGCGAGTTCCAGGATTTTGACTCAGCGACAGTGAAGAAACAGCGATATAGTTCCAAGTCAGGATGGTGTGTCTCCACTTGTCTGGATAGGTGCAGCTTCAACAACACTCAAGAAGCTTGTCACATCCAGGACAAAGCAGCCTGCTTGATTGGCACCCCATCCACAAACATTCTCTCCCTCCACCACCGACGCACCGTGACAGCAGTGTGTACCATCTACAAGATGCACTGCAGCAACGCTCCAAGGCTCCTTAGACCGCACCTTCCAAACCCACGACCTGTACCACATAGAAGTACAAGGGCAGCGGATGCATGGGAACATCACCTGCAAGTTCCCCTCTAAGCCACACACCGTCCTGACTTGGAACTATATCGCTGTTTCTTCACTGTCGCTGGGTCAAAATCCTGGAACTCCCTTCCTAACAGCACCGTTGATGTATCTACCCCACATGGACTGCAGCGGTTAAAGGAGGCAGCTCACCACCACTTTCTCAAGGGCAATTAGTGATGGGCAACAAATGCTGTTCTAGCCAGCAACGCCCACATCCCACAAACTAATAAAAAAAGTCTTCAGCCAATTTGATCAACTCTACATGGCATCAAGAAATGGCTGAGTGCACTGGACACAGTAAAGACTACGAGCCAGGATACAATATTCCAACTGTAGTGTGGAAAACCTGTGCTCCAAAACTAGCCCTTAGTCCTTAGCTAAGCTGTTTCGGTACAGCTGCAGCATTGGCCTTTATCTGATTAATGTGGAAAATTGCCTTGGCATGGCCGGTCCACAGAAAGCAGGACACATGTAACCCAGACAGTTACCAACCTTCAGCTTACTCCCAACCATCAGCAAAGTGATCGAAGGAGTAGTTAACAGTGCTATTAAGCGGCACCTACTCACCAATAACCTGCTCACCAATGGTTAATTTGGGTTCTGCCTGAAAAACCTGGCTGCAGCCCTTATTTACAGCTTTGGTTCAAATATGAACTCGAGCAGAATTCCAGAGGTGAGGTGAAAATGACTGCCCTTGACATCAAGGCAGGATTTGACTGAGTGTGGCACTGGGCGTGTAAAACTGAATCAATGGTGTTCAAGGGGAAAATTCAGTAGTGGCTGGAGCCACATCTGGATGGTTGTGGTTGTTGGAGGCCAATCATCTCAGCTGCAGGATATTGCTGTATAAGTTCCTCAGCGCCTAAATATCTTCAGCTGCTTCATGAATGACCTTCCCTCATTCGTAACTTCAGAAGTGAGGCTTTTCACTGATTAAACTGTGTTTTGCTCAGATAATTAAGCAGTCTAAGCTGCATGCAACAAAACCTGAACAACTTCCAGGCTTGGGCTGGTGCGTGGCAAGCATCATTCAAGCCACACAAGTGCCAGAGGATCATCTCAACAAGAGAGAGTATAACCACCTCCCCTTGACATTCAATGTCCTTACCATCACACAGTCCCCCACCATCAACCTCTTGGGGTCACCATTGCCTAGAAACTAAAACTGGGCAGCCACATAAATGCTGCGGCTATTAGAGCAGGCCAGAGAATGATTATTCTGCAGAGTGTGGCTCAGCTCCTGGGTGTAATTTTATGCTCTTCCCTGCGGCGGGTTTGGAGGCAGAGTGAGCTTAAAATCAGGTGGGATAATTGAGGCATCCCGCCTCCACTGAAATTTAGCCAATTGAGGCCCTTAACTGGGTAATTATTCCCTAATTAAGGGCCCATTCTTGCTGCACAGGAAGCACGGCACTAAAAACCAAGCGGGCTGCTTCTGGGTTGGGGGGGGGGGGGGTGGCGGAGTCCCTTGTTCAAAGGCACCCAAGTGCCTGACTGAGGGACCCGGCATCGGGAAGTGGGGGGGGTGGGAGTGCACTGAGGGCCACCCCTCCGCCCTTGCTGCTGACCACTCCCGCCCCTGCAAGCGTCACCCTGACCTACCTTAAGTCTGGTTCCAGTGTCACCACTCGGTGTTTGGTCGCTGCAGCAGCAGCCACTGGCTCCACAACGGTGCTGCAGTTGCCGGCCTCTGATTGGCCGGCAGTTCTGTAAGGCCGGGACTTCCAGCGGCAGGGTCCTAAATCCTATGGAAGGCCCGCCAATGTCAATTTAAGTGCCTGATTGACACTAAATTCGGCGGGCCTTCCATTCTGCGTCGGTTTCTCTCACCGTTGAGACCCCTACCGTCATTATAAATTCCACCCCCGACTCCATAAAGCCTTTCTACCACCTACAAAAAGGCATGTCAGCAATATAATCGAATAGTTTCCACTTACCTGGATGGGTGCAGCTCCAAAATCACTCAAGGCTTCACAATATCTAGAACAAAGCTATCTACTTTGGCAAACCATCCACTGGCTTAAGCATCCCATCCCTCCACCGTCGGCATACCATGGCTGTATTGTGTACTACCTAAAGGATCTACTGCACCATTTCCCCAATGCTTTTTTGGCAGCATGTACAAAACCATTGATCTCAACCTCTAAGGACAAGGGCAACAGGTGCATGGGACCACCATGACCTCCAAGCCACATACCATCCTGACTTGGACAGATATCACTCTTGCTTTATTATTGCATGGTCAAAATCCTGCCGTTGCCTACCTAACAACATTGCGGGAGTACCATCACAACATAGACTGCCGTGATTCAAGAAGGACTGAATCATTTGGAAACAAATGAACTTATTAGCGAGTGGCAGCATGGTTTTGTGAAGGGGAGGTCGTGTCTCACGAACTTGATTGAGTTTTTTGAGGATGTGATGAAGATGATTGATGAAGGAAGGGCAGTGGATGTTGTCTATATGGACTTCAGTAAAGCCTTTGACAAGGTCCCTCATGGCAGACTGGTACAAAAGGTGAAGTCACACGGGATCGGAGGTGAGCTGGCAAGATGGATACAGAACTGGCTCGGTCATAGAAGACAGCGGGAGCAGTGGAAGTGTGCTTTTCTGAATGGAGGGCTGTGACTAGTGGTGTTCTGCAGGGATCAGTGCTGGGACCTTTGCTGTTTGTATTATATATAAATGATTTGGAGGAAAATGTAGCTGGTCTGATTAGTAAGTTTGCGGACGACACAAAGGTTGGTGGAGTTGCGGATAATGATGAGGATTGTCAGAGGATACAGCAGGATATAGATCGGTTGGAGACTTGGGCGGAGAAATGGCAGATGGAGTTTAATCCGGACAAATGTGAGGTAATGCATTTTGGAAGATCTAATACAGGTGGGAAGTATACAGTAAATGGCAGAACCCTTAGGAGTATTGACAGGCAGAGAGATCTGGGCGTACAGGTCCACAGGTCACTGAAAGTGGCAACGCAGGTGGATAAGGTAGTCAAGAAGGCATACGGCATGCTTGCCTTCATTGGTCGGGGCATAGAGTATAAAAATTGGCAAGTCATGCTGCAGCTGTACAGAACTTTAGTTAGGCCACACTTAGAATATTGCATGCAATTCTGGTCGCCACACTACCAGAAGGACGTGGAGGCTTTGGGGAGGGTACAGAGGAGGTTTACCAGGATGTTGCCTGGTCTGGAGGGCATTAGCTATGCGGAGAGGTTGGGTAAACTCGGATTGTTTTCACTGGAACGACGGAGGTGGAGGGGCGATATGATAGAGGTTTACAAAGTTATGAGTGGCATGGACAGAGTGGATAGTCAGAAGCTTTTTCCCAGGTCAGAAGCTTTTTCCCAGGTGGAAGAGTCAGTTACTAAGGGACATAGGTTTAAGGTGCGAGGAGCTGTGCGAGGCAAGTTCTTTACACAGAGGGTAGTGAGTGCCTGGAACTTGCTGCCGGGGGAGGTGGTGGGAGCAGGTACGATAGCGACGTTTAAGAGGCATCTTGACAAATACATGAATAGGATGGGAATAGAGGGAAACGGACCCCGGAATTGCAGAAGGTTTTAGTTTAGACAGGCATCAAGATCAGCGCAGGCTTGGAGGGCCAAATGGCCTGTTTCAGTGCTGTACTGTTCTTTGTTTGACTGCTACCACTTTCTCAATGACAGTTATAGATGGGCAATAAATGCTAGCCTTGCCAGTGATACCCACATCCTGAGAATGAATGAATTAAGAAAAAGGAATAGTTGTATGTAATATAAAATCATTCCAGATAATTAACCTATATTCTGCTGCTTGCTAGAGTGAGAAGCTGCTTCTGTATGATACTGTACAAAGTGAACTGGAAGAGAGAATCCGGCGCCTTGAAGAAGACCGGCATAGCATTGACATCACATCAGGTATGTCGGCTAGTCAGTTCAAGCTAAGTATACTTAATAAATATTTTTCAGATAAACACTTTATTGTAGTACTACTACAGTATTTTAAACCCTTAAAATGCATTATATTTTTTAAAAACTAAAATAGACAAAAACTTCACAGTAATTCTGCAACCAATGCAATAAGATGTTTTTGATTTTTATTAAAACTACTGAGTATATATTTTAAAAATGACCGATCATTTTCATGATTAAATGCACTATTTGCGTTAAGTAATTATAACCTGTATCTTTCAGAGCTATGGAATGATGAGCTACAGTCCAGAAAAAATAAGAGGAAAGATCCATTTAGTCCAGACAAAAAGAAAAAGCCAGTGGTTGTCTCTGATATCCTTTTTATTTTTAGTTCATCTTCACAACAAAGCAAGTGCTTCAGAAAAGTCAACTATAAACATACAAAAAATCTGCTATTGACTGTTCTCCCTACTGGGAAAACTAATAATTTTGCAGAGCTTCTATTGAAAATAATACATATAATATTGAGTGTTTTAATGTATAATATGAGAATTATTTGTGGTATTGGAAATGCCCTTGTTAATGTTTGAAAATGTGATAATTCCGTCTAATGTTAACCTTGAAAATGAAAGAACGAAACATGCCTTATTTTTAAGATTTCTGTGATTTATTTTTATTTTATATTCAGACTTTAGAGGAAATTGGTGTTAATTTTCAGATTCCGGGAATTTCCTTAACCAGCAAACGTCCTTATGTAGTTTACATGCTACAAGACCTTGATATACTTGAAGACTGGACTACAATTAGAAAAGTATGTTTCTTCATATGATGTGCCCCTAACATGTGAAACGTTTTAGTAGTTGGGAACTACTAGTCTCTGTGTCTGATTAAAATGGCACCGAAGCAGCACATTTATGCATTTTGTTTCAAAATCAAGTGTTAATTTGCAGAACTCATCATTGTATTCTCCTTATATTGGTTTTCTGAACCAAAGCGAAGGTAATGTCATTGGAATAATTTTGTATTTTGTGAAAGCATTCTGGACAAACTATTGCTATTATGGAGTTTCACATGCTGTTTTCTACAGGAGTGTTCTACATGTAAGTAGAAGTACCATTCTAGAATTGTGGAATTGCAACACCAAAGTGACATCCAAAATATTTCTGTATTACTCATTTAAATTCATCTTTTTGTTCAATTGAAATGATACTGGTTCTTCGCATAGGTGCATGTTACAAGGCTGTTATCGGTGCCAATGAGTGGTTTATGAATATCTTCTCAAACTAAAATGAGCTAGTATCTTGGAACAATATATTGAGTTTTCTTTATATGTAGAGGAACTGTAGCATATGATTTTTTTTTTTTATTCGTTCATGGGATGTGGGCGTTGCTGGCTAGGGCAGCATTTATTGCCCATCCCTAATTGTCCTTGAGAAGGTGGTGGTGAGCAGCCTTCATGAACTGCTGCAGTTCTCATGGTGTAGGTATACCCACAGTGCTGTTAGGAAGGGAGTTCCAAGATTTTGGCCCAGCAACAGTGAAGGAACGGCGATATAGTTCCAAGTCAGGATGGTGTGTAGTTGGAGGAGGATTTGCAGGTGATAATGTTCTTGTGCATCTGCTGCCCTTGTCCTTCTAGGTGGTTGCAGTTGCGGATTTGGAAGGTGCTCTTTAAGGAGCCGTGGTGATAGTACACACTGCTGCCACTGTGCATTGGTGGTGAAGGGAGTAAATGTTGAAGGTGGTGGATGGGGTGTCAGTCAAGCGGGCTACTTTGTCCTGGATGGTGTTGAGCTTCTTGAGTGTTGTTGGATCTGTGCCCATCCAGGCAAGTGGAGAGTATTCCATCACACGCCTGACTTGTGCCTTGTAGATGATGGACAGGTATTGGGGAGTCAGGAGGTGAGTTATTTGCCACAGAATTCCAGCCTCTGACCTGCTCTTGTACCAGCAGTACTTATATGGCTGCTTCAGTATCTGAGGAGTCGCGAATGGTACTGAACATTGTGCAATCAACGAACATCCCCACTTCTGACTTTATAACGGAGGGAATGTCATTGATGAAGCAGCTGAAGATGGTTGGGCCTAGGACATTACCCTGAGGAACTCCTGCAGTGATGTCCTGGAACTGAGATGATTGACCTCCAACAACCACAACCATCTTCCTTTGTGCTAGGTATAACTCCAACCAGTGGAGAGTTTTCCCTCTGATTCCATTGACCCCTTGATGCCATATACGGTCAAATGCTGCCATGATGTCGAGGGCAGTCACTCTCACCTCACCTCTGGAGTTCAGCTCTTTTGTCTATGTTTGGACAAAGTCTGTAATTAGGTCAGGAGCTGAGTGGCTCTGGTGGAACCCAAACTGAGCATCAGTGAGCAGTTTATTGCTGAGTAAGTGCCGCTTGACAGCACTGTCGCGATCCCTTCCATCACTTTGCTGATGATTGAGAGTAGACTGATGGGGCGGTAATTAGCTAAGTTGGATTTGTCCGGCTTTTTGTGTACAGGACATACTTGGGCAATTTTCCACACTGCCGGGTAAATGCCAGTATTGTAGCTGTATAGCTGTACTGGAACAGCTTGGCTAGGGGCGCAGCTAGTTTTGGAGCACATCTTCAGTATTAATACCAGAATGTCGTCAGGGCCCATAGCCTTTGTCGTATCTAGTGCCTTCAGCCATTTCTTGATATCACGTGGAACGAATTGGATTGGCTGAAGACTGGCATCTATGATGCCTGGACCTCAGGAGGAGACCAAGATGGATCATCCACTCGGCATTTCTAGCTGAAGATGGCTGCAAATGGTTCAGCCTTGTCTTTTGCACTGATGTGCTGGGCTCCCCCATTGTTGAGGATGGGGATATTTGTGGAGCCGCCTTCTCCTGTTAGTTGTTTAATTGTCCACCACCATTCACAATTGGATGTGAGAGGACTGCAGAGCTTAGATCTGATCCGTTAGTCGTGGGATCGCTTAGCCTTGTCTATTGCATGCTGCTATTGCTGTTTGTCATGCAAGTAGTCCTGTGTTGTAGCTTCACCAGGCTGGTACCTCATATTTAGGTATACCTGGTGCTGCTTCTGGCATGTCCTCCTGCACTCTTCATTGAACCAGGGTCGATCCCCCAACTTGATCGTAGAGTGAGAGATATACTGGGCCATGAGTTTACAGATTGTGGTTGAGTACAATTCTGCTGCTGCTGATGGCCCACAGATCCTCATAGACTCCCAGTTTTGAGTTGCAAGATCTGTTTGAAATCTATCCCATTTAGCACAGAGGTAGTGCCACACAAAATGACGGTGGGTACCCTCAATGTGAAGACGGGACTTTGTCTCCACAAGGACTGTGAAGTGGTCACCCCTACCAATATTGTCATGGACAGATGCATCTGCGACAGGTAGATCGGTGACACAAGGTCAGGTAGGCATGCTTGTCTGACAATTTCCTCATGGTTCTTTGGGAAGCTTTAAGGTGTTCCTGAGCCACTTTGCAGGCTCTCCTGAACCATTCCTGGAACACGGATATGTAATCTAACACAGAAGATTCGTCCCTCTGTTCTAAAAATCTTTCTTTGATTAGTTTTAGTGCACCTCTTAACTCATGTCCATAAACTAATTCAAAAGGACTAAAACCGGTGGACTCGTTAGGTGAATCCTTGGTGGCAAACAAAAGAAATTCTAGCCCTTTCTCCCAGTCATAGGGATATTCATGACAGTATGCCCTGATCCCCATTTTCAGGGTTTGATGGTACCGTTCTAAAGCCCCTTGTGTCTGTTGGTGGTACGCTGAAGACTTTAACTGCGTTATACCCAAATTATTCATTACTTCCTGGAAAATTTTAGATATAAAATTGGAACCTTGATCTGACTGAATTTCGATCGGTAATCCATATCTAGTGAAGAACTGAGTTAACTTCTCTGCCACTACCTTAGCAGAAATTGTTCTCAAGGGAATGATCTCTGGGAACCGAGTAGCCATAAGTCCATGATAGTGAGTGTATATTGATGTCCCACTTTTGTTTTTGATAAAGGTGCTATGCAGTCTACCGACACCCTACTAAATGGTTCCCCAAAAACTGGTATGGGAATTAGAGGTGTGGGTTTTATGGCAGGTTGCAGTTTTTCCACAATCTAGCACGTGTGGTATGTTTTATAAAGCTGTACCATGTCCTTGGAAAGACCTGACCAGTAAAAATGTCGACCTATACGCGATTGGGTTTTATGGATCTCCGCATGTCCCGCTATAGGAATATCCTTAATATTTCCCAGCGTTACTTTGGTGGTACCACTATCTGGTGAACTACCATCCATTCTTCATCCGCAGGTCTGTGAGGAGGTCTCCACTTTGTCATCAGAATCCCATTTTTAATATAGTAGCCTCCCGGAACTCCCTTTGCCTCAGCTTCAGTTAGAGCCATTTGTGCCACTTTATTTAACTCTGGATCAGCTTGCTGAGCCTTGATCAGAGAAAACGTGCTGAACATTTCCTTCGGATTATCCAAATCCACAAAGAAAGTTTCAGATATTCAGCTGTCTGTCTATGGTGCTAATTTTACCGACAACAATGAAACTTGTTTAGCTATTGCTCAGGTTACTACATGAGAAGGAAAATTTCCTGGAATCTTTTCTGTCTCTTTGACTTCATTTGGTCTTTCCGTGATTACTGGTGAAGCTACTACCTTCGCTCCGGCCAAATTATTCCCAAGGAGTAGGTCAACTCTGTCTACAGGCAAACGATGGACAACTCCTACGGTTACTGTTTTAGACATGAGGACACACTCTAGGTACAACTGATACAAAGGCGCAGTTATATACTCCTGCCAATACCATTCACTGGAACCTTGGCATTCAGTGCACCCTCTGGTGGAAAAGTTATGTCTTTTCCCAGCAAAAGTGTTTGGGTGGCTCCTTTATCCAAAGTATAACTATAGGTTTACCTGGCTCACTTGCAGGATAAGAAGTTACTTTTCCTTTTGACATGAATTCCCTATAAGTCTTAGGTTTCTTATTCGCGTTCACCGCGCTCACAGTGGTTTTTGTGCTTGTCCTTACAGCTGCAGTCAGAGTTACAGTCTGATCTGCTGTACTGTCGGTCAGGGCTCCTTTCTCTACATGGGCTTTGTGTACCACATTAAGTCCCATGGGTTTTCCCCGCAACTTCCAGCATTCTGCACAAAGCTGTCTCACGTTGTGACAATGGTAACACTTAGGCTAGCGGACCTCACTTCCACCCTCAGCATCTTTCTTTCTGGCCTGAGGAGGAGATCCTGGGGTGTTCCCAGCTGTCCCTTCTTATCCCTGGCTACTTGCCTTCTTTTCACCCTCACATCTTCTATCCTTCTCGGGTTTGTGGGGATGATGGACAAAGGGTTTGGGCTTATAAACAAGCTCGTAATCATCTGCGATTTCCGCTGCCTGTATGGCTGTTGAAACTTTCTAGTTCTCTACATGATTTCTTACTAACGGAGGGAGTGAATTTTTAAATTCTTCCAGCAGAATTAGTTCCCTAAGGGCCTCATGCGTGGTCTGTACCTTGAGTGCCCACATCCAATGATCAAAATTAATTTGCTTTACCCTCTCAAATTCTGTATAAGTCGGCCCAGGGTGTCACTGGAGGTTCCAAAATTTCTGTCTGTACGCTTCAGTGACCAACTCATAAGCAGTGAGAATAGCCTTTTTTTACCATCTCAATCTGCTGAAGCCTCCTCAGAAAGCATGGCATAAACTTCATGAGCTCTCCCCATCAGCCTGCTTTGCATAAGCAGTGTGCAGCTTTCCTTTGGTCACTTCATTTGTCTGGCTATCTTTTCAAAAGAAATGAAAAGTGCCTCCACGTCCCTTTCCTCAAACTTCGGGAGGACTTGTACAAATGTAAGCAGCTGTCCACTGGGTCCTGGGCTGGAGTCAGCTTTTTCCTCACCAGAGCTTTCACTGGAGTTGAGACCACCCCTTTGTCTTAGTTCCATCTTTTTAAATTTGAATTCCCTTGCTTCTCTTGCTCGAACTCTTTGAAATTGTAGTTCAGGTTTTTTCATCTCTTTTTCCTGTTCAAGCTCAGGCTGCTTCATCTGTAACTGAATTTTAGCTAGTTCAATTGCATTACTATCTGGCTCACCTTTTTATTCCAATTTCAGTTCTTTCAATTCTTAGCTGCTGGTTTTAACTCAAACACCAACAATTCTACCAAATCCTTTAGCCTAGCCTAGCCTTGGTTAAGTTTCTCAAATCATTCCGGGATACATCCTCCTTCCCCAGAAAGGTCATAGCAACTGACAAAGACATTCTGGTAGTGTAAACTTTACTCTAATGTACAAGAAACCTGTTTCTTTTACTTTTCCTCTTCTTTTTCAATTAGTATTATCCCACTTACAATTGCACATCGTCGGCATTGGGTTATCCCGCACAGAGCCCCCAATTATATGTTACAACCAAGGTGGGAGGAGTGCACTGTTTTTTCCAGTTCTACTTCTCCACACTTCACAACATTTATTTAAATGTTTACCCGGTTACTGATGCAGCCAATCATATACTCTATTTTGTTATCCCAGAATAAAATACATTAACCAGATTTCTTTAATAAACAACAAAATTATCTGTTTATTATCAAAACAATACTTAGCCTGTAACGAAGCAAAGCATTAACACACAGTTGAAATATGAAAGTTCCCTTTTTAAATTCCCCACACACAGATTCACACTCATGCTGAAAAAATAACGAAATTCCCTCTCTGCAGAGGTTTGTTTTAAAAAAAAGAATACTTTGGCCAAATACTTGCTAATTCTTGAAGAAAAAAGAGTAGATATAGAAAGATGTCATTTGTCCCTTTTGGTCTGGTGTCCCAGATACTCGTAGACGGCTGTGACTGGGATCTTCCTAGAACAGTTTATTTTCTGTTTGGCAGGCTTTCCAGGAGAAACACGGCAACGGGTTTCTAGCAGGATAAATACAGCATCAAGGGTTTCGGTTATCACACTGAATACGCAGGGTTTTTTCACAGAGGTGGAAAAACTGGTAGGCTTTTTAAAACTACTTTCAAAACACTATCCACACCCCAACTAACTGTCCAAAGCGAAACCAAAACAATGTCTCAAGAATCAAGCCTCCTGACCCCTATAAATCTCTGTAAACATCCTCCCCAGGTCAAGAAACCCCCGCTGGGTACTTATCTGAAGACAGGTGACTTCCAGTAAGGGTTGTTTACAAACCAAGTCCAAAAGACTTTCCGATGTCCTCTTTTTTTTAAAAAAAACACGAAGTCCAGCATCTATGGAATCCTTTTCTGTTTTAAAACCCAAGTCCTCAAAAAAAAAAGTGGAAGCACTTTCGTAACACCAGGTAAGGACAGCAGATTTCCTTCCCGAAAGGACATTAGTGAACCAGGTGGGTTTTACAACAATCGACAATGGTTTCATGGTGGCCATTGGACAAGCTTTTAATTACAGATTTTCAAATTTCACCATTTGCCATGGTGGGATTCAAACCAACGTTCCCATAGTATTAGCCTAGGCCTCTGGATTACTACTCCAGTGACATTACTACTACGACACCGTCTCCGCTTGTATTCCACCAATAGCTTTTATGGGACGGCTTCAAATGACCTATAGCTATAATCTCACAAGGATATGTATCATATCCTATGGCTCTATTTATACCACATTTCAGTAGGAAATTTTTTTTTAATGTGACATCATTAAGTTTTTCCTTCCACTCAGATTTTTCCTTAATTTTGATGTCATAACTGTGAAATAATAAACATAACTCACAAAAATGAAATATTTTTGACTAAGATTTAACTTTGAGTTTCTTTATCTTTGTCATAGTACATAAAGGAGTTAAAAAAACAGCTTCACTCACAGAAAAATGTTCAAGCTTATCAATACAGTTGTTGCTGAATCACTGTTGGGCAGATGCCCAAAGGAGGAGTCAAGTCATTCAATTCAAATAGAAACATCTGTGCAATTAGTTTAAATATTTTTTGATTGGCAGCACTTTTTGAATTTATCAGTTACTTAAATTCACTGGGTCCCAACTTTTTATTGAGGTTACATATAAGCCTGACTTTTTCAAATCAGGGGCTGGATTTAATAGGGGCCTCGACATCAGGATTCATGGCTGGGGGGTGGGGGGGCATGAAGATTGCCCCGATGAGGCTCGCCATGGACCTCGATACCTGCAGGGCCCGGCCCGATCTTGCCGGCAGTGGCAAGGCTTCGTCTTGGCCCTCTGCGGCTCGGCGACAGGACCTGGATTTGAATATGCATATGGGCACTTACCATTCATTAATATGCAGGCCGCTGCGATTCAGGCAGCAGGTTGGGATCTTCATCCAACGGTGCGGCACTCACGTGCCTTCACTTTCACATCCGTGAAAGGCCGGTGGCACCGAAGCGTCAGTCCTCGGAGCATGTGAGGGTGGGTGCGGGTCTGCAATGTATGGGTTTAAACTCTGCATGTAAGAAGGGAAGTACTCCGTGCCCTTCTTCTGTAAAGGGGGCCACTCTGCACCTGCTAACATTTGGGGGGTGGTGAAGGGGGCTGACCCTGCAATCAGCCAATGCTGTTTGGGGGGTGGGGGGAGCAACAGCACTCCATGACCCCCTTGTGTGGGGTCGGGGCCAAAAATGGTAGCGGGTTGAAGGTCATGTTGCCGATGGTCCCATCCAGGCAACGTCATAACATGACCGTGCTCATGCTGCCCCGCTCCTAAGCAAAGCTAAGACAGGCAATATCATACCATGCCATATAGATGATGAGGGAACGCAGCTGAAGCACCAATTTACATCACTTTTTACCCTGATAGGTGCCATTGACCGACTGAAGGAACTGAGTTCACCAGCATACAGATGGGGATGGTCTACCCTGTCTTTCTAGCTCCAAGCGGCATGAGGAGCCATATCCACCGATGGCTGAACCAAGAGGCAGGCACAGCTGACGTGGAAGCTCATAGAAGTGAGCAGCAGCAGCCACCAAGGCGCATTCGATGCCTGAGAAGACAGCAGGTCTACAGGCCCCACATGACATACCTGCTGATGTCGGAGCGCCAGTATCAGAGGCGACTGCGAATGACCAGAGAGGCGGTGACACCTCTCTGTGCACTGCTGAATGATGAGCTGCAACCGATGGGGTTTGCTGGGCACCCTATGCCTGTGGCCCTCAAAGACACCTTGACTCTAACTTGCACGCCTCCGCATCATTCCAAAGACCCACTGGTGACCTGTGTGGTAGTTCACAGTCAGAAGTGCACTGCTGTATCAGGGAGGTCACCGATGCCTTGTACAGGAGGACCGGTGACTGTGTTTGCTTCGGGACAGACCCTGAGAGTCAGCACCAGAGGGCCTTCGGATTTGGGGCCAGCGCGGGATTTCCACAGGTGCAAGGGGTCATCGACTGCACGCATGTGGCCATAAAGGCTCCAGCCAGACAACCAGACGCAACCTGAATAGAAAGGGCGTAGACTCACTCAATGTGCAGCTAGTATGTGACCACAGGAAACGCTTCATGCAAGTGTGTGCTCGTTTTCCGGGCAGTTGCCATGACTCATTCATCCTGCGCCGGTCCCAGGTGCCATTGCTGTTCACTGCACCGGCTCAGATCCGGGGTGGATTCTTGGGGGGCAAGGGTGAACGCTTGCAGACATGGCTCCTGACACCGGTGAGAAACCCCACCAATGATGCAGAGGAGAGATACAACGCCTGCCACGGCTTGACACGAGATACCATCGAGCAGGCCATCGGCATGCTGAAGATGTGTTTCCGCTGCCTTGGTAGATCAGGTGGGGCCCTACAGTACTCACCAGAAAGGGTTGCGCACATCGTTGCTGTATGCTGAGCTCTGCACAACTTTGCAATACAGAGGGGGGAGGCCTTGCAGGATGATGAGGGACGGGAGCAGGAGACAGCCGCAGCATACGTGAATGGGAGGACAAAGATCATCGATGCAGGGTGAGCAAAGAGCAAGGGATGCATGGCAACGTCTTATTGATGAGCACTTCCACTACCCCTGAGGTGCACAATATGCTCCCCATGTCACAGATCACCGTGCTTCATCTGGTAGGCAGTCTTCTGTATCTGTGGCATCTGTGTCTCCACCATTACTGGCAGCAGATGACTGAGCCATTGCCCATGTGACTGCATCTGTGCAGTGACACATCATGCATACTGGCATGGCGATGATTTTCCATACATTGGCATTTCTCTCAGGTCAATAATGTAATGGGAGGAGACATAGTCGGCACATGCTGGCATGCGTCATTCACACAATATAAAGGAGACACCTGTTAGCAAAGCACATTCAGTGAGAAGGAATTAATACATAGGCTTGTCACCCGTGATAACCCATATGTGTCATGGTGTCTTTTTTCAACATTTGCGGGTGCTCCTTCACAATGCAACCTCCGCACTTGCAGCTTGACTGGAGGCAGGCTGCTGATCAGGATGCCCTTTGGCTTTGGATGACTTAGGCGGTTGTCCTCTGGGCACATGAAGCCTGGAGGGCCCCGGCTGCCTGAGGGCCTCCTGCACCAGTGCAGGGCTCTCTTCAGACGTCGTGGCTGCTGGAGCTGGACTCACCGGCAGAAGGGCTGAGGAGCCAGTGTCCACATTGGAATCACCCTGAGGGGAGATCCCAGATATGAACAGCTGGCTCGCCTCCTCCCTCTCAAGGCTCGTGGGAACCTCGCTGCTCTCCTGAGAAGGACCAGGAGCAGAGACACTCTGCAGGCCCCTGGTTCTTCTCTCCTCTAGCCATTGCTGCGTCCAGCTAATAGGCGAGGGTTTGCAGGTCTGTGCGCATCTGTGGAATGTGGCTCTCCATGAAGGTCGCCATCCTCTCCATGGAGGAAGCCATGCACTCATTTGCCTGGGACATGGCAGCTGTCATGGCCTGGATGGACTCTCCCATCATCCGCTCATGGCTGCGCATGACCTGTGGCATTTCCACCAGATGTTGCCTTACTTCTCCCTGCAACACCAGCATGCCCTGTGCAGTCAACACCAGAGGGTCATCATCAACCTGGGGTTCAACATGGGCCTGGCCAGCCACAGTCCTCCAACTGTCAGAGGCCTCGGCTGTCTCAGCCTCACCCAGCTGCTCGGGCGTGTGTGGTGCTCTCACCAGCTTGTGACCCAGACTCTAAAGCCGAACAGATTCCCACAGAGGTGAGTGTCTCTGCGCTGGTGGAACATGCGGGAGTGTCATGGGACACTGCGTCCTCTGAGATTGTCTCTTCCTCAGAGGTGCTGGCCCTCTAGGGCCTCCGAAGCCACCTTGGAGCGTTGCCCTGCAAGATACAATGTGAAGAGCACAGTTTTAGGTTCACTGGTGTACATATCGCTAATATGACAGCATTGTGTCCACAAATGAAATGTTTCGACTAATCATTGCCTTTGTCAAAGACATGTCTGTTCACCCAAGAACCCAAGCTCTACGTCTGAAACGGCACGTCCTCCCTGGCTGCCACCTAGCTCGAAGGCCTCCTCCTCAGCCTGTGATAGTGGTCGGATGTTTGGCACCCCTCCGCCAGTCCTGGAGGCCTCCGTCGCATTGTACGCCCTCTTTGCCTGGAAGAGCAAGGATGCAGATGTTTAACATTGCCAAACAACAACATGACGCTTTTCACAACGGGCACTACAACAAAAGGTGGGGGGGCAATCAGTAATACGGACTCAGCCTGTCATGTAGGTGCCATGCTCTGGGGTGCAAATGAGGGTGAGTTCTTTCACACATGCAGCCACCCATGTGGTATCAATCCTCCCTGCCCGACATCCCTGTCTTTGGCATGGCAGTGGCACCCATGTGCCACTTTGTGTGAGCAAACCCAGATCAAATGGAGCAGCAGAAAATAATGCCACTTTTTGCCATGCGCATGAGGTCATTCATCCTTCTGCGACACTGGACCCAGTCTCAGTGGGTGACCCCACCCACCAGGCTTGCTTGGTCAGGCGGGAGGACCTCCTCCTACTATCGCTGGGGAAAAGGACCTCCAGCCTTGCCCGTGCAGCCTGGAAGAGAATGAGCAGGGAAGCATTGCTGAACCATGGGGCCATCCTTCCTTGCACCTCTGCCATCTCCTGTGCCTTGCAGGGGTATTGATTTCCAGATGCAATTAAACAGCTTCTGTGCTGGCTGGTTAGCTCCAGCGCCAAGGTTTTTATTTGGATTCTGAATGACTGCAGGGCTGGCTGCCGTTTAAATATGGCGGCAGCACCTGCTGACTTATCAGCTGATACCGTTTACGGCATCAGTTAGCCTGCCCCCTCCACGTCATTGGGGGTGCGGCCAACCCGGGCATGCTAATGAGCCGCCACGCTTAGGATCGCGGCGGCTCCATGACATGCAGTTCGAGTGCACAGGCTGCCATTTTTCTCGCCCACTGCCGATTTTAGCTGCGGGCCTATAGAATCCAGCCCTATGTGTCTATTTAGAACATTCAAAGAGAGATAGTCAGGCCAGATATCTTCCGGACAGAAAACGAAGGAAACAGCTTTTTTTAAAAATTGTATTGTAGTTTAGCATAATTGCTGCAAACTATTTATTTTCTACTACTAGAGCTAGTGAAACTTAGTACATAGTGTAAAATATATAAAATAAACAGAAAACTATGGAACACTGCAGATCAGGCAGCATCTGCGGGGAGGTATAGAGAGTTCGCGTTTCAGATCAGTGACCTTTCATCAGACTGGAAGATGTTAGCAATTAACAACTTTTACGCAAGTACAGAGGCAGGAAAGCCTAACACACTGAGTATTCCAGCATTACCTTATTATTTCAAACATTCTCAGTATTTGACTTTATGTATGTTTAACCAATTTGTTTGGCGGTTAAAACCCTAGTGCTGTATTATTCTGTTGCCACCAAAAGACAAAGATGATTACATGAGATTGAATGATGAAACTAGTAGCTGGAAATACTAGAGAGTTTTCGTTTCCTGGGTACACTATGAATTTTACCTAGAAATCTGAGCAACAGTCTGGGATGTCGGGAACAGTCTGAAAATGGAAACTGAGAATATCTTCTGTAACAAAGAAACCCTCCCAGAACATAATATATAAACTATGTACTAAAATAACCAACTACATTATTCTGTTTTTGGTTTACTGCTTTGTTGACAGCATGACAGATCACAAGATAAGGCCAACCCCAGTTATGTATCTTTTCAGCAGGGTAGAAGTTATTTTCAGGATTTATTTTGCTGTCTAATTTGGGAAGAGCATTGATTTTATGTGCTAAAAATTTAATCTGTTCAGGATAGGCATGTAGTATAATAAAGTGAGCTATTTTGTCAGTCTTACTTGTGGAGTTTTTTTTCCTCGTATCTAATGGTCATTATGTACCCTTTGTTTAACAACCTCATTTATTCAAACCAGTGTGCCAACTGGTTTTAGCACTTGAATCAATCGATGAAGTAAAAGTTTTTGTCTTTGACAGTAGCCAATGTGAGTATAACACAGTACTCTGTACGTGCTTGATTTGATCATTTAGGTTGTTTTGTACTGGAGACTGTTATGCCTGTTACAATAAGAAGTTAAAGGATTAAATTTTGGGAACATTTTGGTTTATTAACTGAACACTGTTCTTGAGTGTGACATTGATCAATTTAAGTTTTTAAAAAAAAATGACTTTACCCTCTTGTATTTCCATTTGCTGCATTTCAGCAATCTGGCATGCAAGATTTAGCTGCTGTTGACTCTCCACATCTGCTAACAGACTGCATCCTTTTCAAGGTGAATTTAAGACCCTTGTGCTGAGGGACAGCATCCTCCTGCTAGAGCAACTTCTTTACTGTCAGTGTTTTATGCTGCCATTGTGTTAGAATCTGGCACTACATTCATACTCGTGTCAGTGTAAATATGGAGTTACGTGCATAAGATAATATTTCAAAATCAAAAATTGGTGTCCCTAAACCCATCACCTGAGTTCTACTTAAATAGGTGCTTTCATATTGGAGCTGTGCCAAAGTGCTCGAATTGCCAGAATGCAACAGGAGCTATTGTGCATCCTGATGTGCATTTAAGCCAACCTACCTATTAATGTGCCCTCACCTGTGAAATTACGTTTATGTGGTTGGAGAAGTGGGTTGCATAGGCTGGGCATTCCAGTTCCCTCTGAAACTCAGGGATACAATTTTGGAGTAAACAAGTACCACCACTATAAGCAAGCATACACAATAACACAAGAAATAGGAGCAGAAGTAGACCATATGGCCCATCGAGCTTGCTCCGCCATTCAATAGGATTATGGCTGATCTTGGGCTTCAATTCCACTTTCCTGCCTGCTTCACATATCGCTTGATTCTCTGCGAGACCAAAAATCTATATATCCCAGCCTTAAATGTATTCAATGATGGAGTATCCACAACCCTCTGGGGTACAGACTTCCAAAGATTCACAACCCTTTGAGTGAAGTAATTTCTCCTCATCTCAGTCCTGAATGATTTGGCCCCTTATCCCGAGACTGTGTCCTCGTGTTCTAGATTCCCTGATCAGTGGGAACAATCTCTCAGCTTTTACCCTATCAAGCCCTTTCAGAATCTTGTATGTCTCAATTAGATCACCTCTCATTCTTCTAAACTCCAGAGAATATAGGCCCAGTTTACTCAGCGTCTCATCATAGGACAACCCCCTCAACCCTGGGACCAATTTAGTAAATCTTCAGTGCACTGTCTCCAGTGCAAGTATATCCTTTCTTAAATGTGGAGACCAAAACTGCACACAGTATTCCAGGTGCGGTCTCACCAAAGCCTTGCACAATTTTAGTAAGACTTCTTTATTCCCGTAATCCAATCCCCTTGCAATAAAGGCCAACATGCCATTTGCCTTCCTAATAGCCTGCTGCACTTGCATGTTAACTTGTACCCCCAAGTCTCTCTGACCATCAGCACTTACCAGTTTCACACCTTTTAAAAAATATTCTACTTTTCTATTTTTACGACCAAAGTGAACAACTTCACACTTCCATACATTATACTCCATTTGCCATCTTGTTACCCACTCACTTAACCTCTCTATATCTCTCTGCAGCCTCTCTACATCCTCCCTGCAGCTTACCTTTCCACCGAGCTTTGTATCATCAGCAAACTTAGATACATTACTCTCTGTCTCTTCATCCAAGTCATTAATATAGAGTGTAAATAGCTGAGGCCCCAGCACTGATCCTTGCGGCACCCCACAATTCACTGTCTGCCGACTTGAAAATGCCCCATTTATACTCACTCTCTGCTTCCTGTCTGTTAACCAATCCTCTATCAACGCAAATATATTACCCCCAACACCATGAGCCCTTATCTTACCTATTAATCTTTTATGTGACACCTTATCGAATGCCTTTTGAAAATCCAGGTATGCTACATTTACTGGTTCCCCTTTATCTACCCTACTGGTTACATCCTCAAAAAACTCTAATAAATTTATCACAGGATCTCCTTTTAGTAAAACCATGCTGACTTGTTCTAATCATGCACTTTTCCAAGTGCAATGTTAAGACTTCCTTAATAATAGTTTCCAGCATCTTCCCAATGACTGATGTTAGGCTAACTGGCCTGTAGTTCCGTTTTCTCGCTACCTCCTTTCTTGAAAAGTGGCTTAACATTTGCCAACTTACAATCTGACAGGACCATTTCTGAATCTAAGGAATTCTGGAAAATCATAACCAGCGCGTCCACTATCTCTGCAGCTATCTCTTTTAGAGCCCTAGGATGTAGGCCATCTGGTCCCAGGGACTTGTCAGATTTTAGTCCCTCAAGTTTCTCTAATACTTTTTCTCGATTGATATCTATATCCTTAATTTCCTCACTCTTTTTAGCCCTTAGGTTACTGCCTATTTCTGGTATGGAACTTGTGTCTTCTACTGTGAAGATAGACACAAAATAGTTGTTCAATGCCTCTGCCATTTCCTCATTCCCCATGATGATTTCTCTTGTTTCTGCCTCTAAGGGACCAATGTCTACTTTAGCTACTCTCTTCCTTTTTATATACTTTGAAAAGCTCTTACAATCTTTTTTATATTGCTGGCTAGTTTACTCTCATTCTATTTTTTTCCCTTTTTATCAACATTTCAGTGGCCCTTTGCTGGTTTCTAAAACACTCCCAATCCTCAACCTTGCTACTATTTCTTGCACCCCTGCTAGTGCAAAACAGCTGCATTAAAATAAACAGTATCCTCTCACTTACATCAGTGCGTATAGTGCCCCAGTCTATGATTTGAGCTTGTAATTCAGGCTGAGATTTTTATGCTGTAAGAAGGTTTCATTGTTGGAAGTGCAGTTTTTTGGCTGAGATGTCAGACTAAGGTGCTATTTGGGTGAATGTAAAAGATCCCATGGTACCATTTGAAGAAGTGCAGAAAATTTCTCCCAGCATCCTGACCAACATTCCATCCTCAAATAACACCATCAAGAGGCAGATTACCTGGTCATTCATCTCATTGCTGGCTGTCAGATCTTACTATGTACATAATGACTGCCATGTTTGCCAACATAACAACAGTCTATGCAATTAATTTGAGAAATAGGATTCTATGTAAATGAAACTGTTTTTTCTGCACTTCGTTAAATAAGGGGTTTTAATTTTCTCTTTCATATTACTAAGTTTTTCATTTAACTACTTTTTTCATTCTACTCAATTAGTTTCTTTTCGTTTTGTATATATGGATGGTCATTCTTCCTCGCCCACTGCCCACCACCCCATCCCCATCACATCCCAAAATGAAACAAAAAATAACTACACTCATTTAGGCCTGTGGCAAATGATGGAATAAAATGGATAACTAACTACTTTAATGATGGTCTCTTTATATATAAATTTGTAATCCCTAACGTCTTGCAGCAAGTTAGAATACACTGATTTTTGTTTAACAGGCAATGGCTACACTTGGACCACATAGAGTAAAGGCAGATGGTGAGTAGAACTGTAAGATTTTAATAATATATTGATATGTTTAATTATTACCATTAAACTGTATTTACATTCTTTTTATTTAAACTTCAGCATCCACCAAGACAGAAAAACAGCTTCACAGTGCCAGATCAGAAGATGGCAGGTTATTTTATGATGGGGAATGGTACAGCCGTGGGCAGATTATATGTATTGACAAGAAAGATGAATATCCTATAAGGCAATTATGTATTTTTTCCTTAAATTATTGAAATATTCACTATTGTTTATTGAATTACAATTACTCAGTTTATTCACTGACTATGTAATTTGGGAAGTGGGAGTGTGGTATTGACTTAAAGAACCCATAATTGAAGAGGTGTTGCTTTGAAAATATTTTCAGCCTCATTGCCTTTTTTCACATGACAAATATTTCTTGATGTTGTAGTAAATATTACAAGCGGACCCTGTTAACAGTGTTCATTTTAGAGAATGCAGGAAATACCCAGCAGTTCTGGCAGCATCTTTGGAGAGAGAAATAGAGTTAATGTTGCAAGTTGATGACCTTTCATCAGAACTGGGAAAAGTTAGAGATGTGACAGGTTTTAAGCTATTGAAAGGAGGGAGAGTGCAAAAAAGAACAAAAGTGGAGGGTCTGTAAGAGGGCAGAAGGCAGGAGAGATTAAGTTACAAAAGGGTTCATGGTGCAAGGCCAAAGGAAGTGGTAATGGGACAAGTAAAGAAACAAAGGATGTGTCTAGAGGAGGTATGAATGGCAGAATCATGAACATCAGCCATCCAAAAGCAAAACGAAAGAGAAAGACAAGACAGGAAAACCAAAACCAGCAAGGATAAAGGGAACAAAATGTGAGCAGAGGTTACAATTTGAAATTGTTGAACTCAAATGAGCCCAGAAGGCTGTAAAGTGCCCAGTCGAAAGATGAGGTACTGTTCCTCGAGCTTATGTTGAGTTTCATTGGAATATGTAGAAGGCAAAGGACCAAAAAGTCAGAGTGGGAGCAAGGTGGAGAATTAAAATGACAGGCTCGGGGTGACGCGTGTTTACTGAACTGATGTGTACCATGTAGCAGTCACCCAATCTGCGTTTGGTCTCCTCACTGTAGAGAAAACCGCATTGTGAGAAGTGAAGACAGTATATTAAATTGAAAGAAATACAAGTAAATCACAATTTCACATGGAATGAGTGTTTGAGGTCTTGAATGGTGGTAAGGGACAAGATTAAAGGGCAGATGTTGCATCTCCTGCGTTTGTGTGGAAAGGTGTCATGGGAAAGGAAGGTGGTGTTGGGGGTGATTGAGGAGTAGATCAGGGTGTTGTGGAGTGAACGGTTCCTTCAGAATGCTGAAAGAGGAGGGTAAGGTGTATTTGGTGGTGGTATTATGCTGGAAGTGGCAGAAATAGTGGAGAATGATCTGTTGAATATGGAGGCTGGTGAGATGGAAGGTGAGGACAAGAGAAACCCTGTCGTGGCTCTGTGAGGGAAGGAAATGGGCAAGAACTGAAGTGTGTGAAATGGAACGGACACTGTTGAGGGCCCTGTCCATTGTGGTGGGTGGAATCCTCAGTTGAAGAAAAAGGAAGACATATCAGAAGCACTAGTCTGGGAAGTCTCATCGTCCGAACAGATGCGACGGAGACAGAAATACTGGGAGAATGGAACAAAGCCCTTGCAGAAAGCTGGGTTTGAGAAAATGTATTCAAGTAGTTGTAAGTGTCAGTGGGCCTATAGTGAATATTGATTGATAGCCAATCCCCAGAAATGGAGATGTCGAGAAGTCGAGGAAGGGAAGGGAAAAGTTGCAGATGGACCATGTGAAGGCAAGAGAAGGGTGGAAATTGGAAGCAAAGTTAATGAAGTTTTCCAGTTCTGGACGAGAGCAGGAACTGGCACCGATCCAGTCATTAATATACTGGAAAAAGAGGTGAGGGAGGGGGGCTGAGTAGGACTGGAACAAAGGATGTTCCACATATCCCACAAAAAGGCAGACATGGCTAGGACCCATGCAGATTCCCATAGCAACACCTTTTATTTGGAGCAAGTGAGTAGACTTAAAGGACTTTGCTGTTCAATGTTAGAACAAGTTCAGTGAGGTGGGGGAGGATGGTGGGTGGGGCCTCTGTTGAAGGAAGAAGTGGAGAGCTGTCAGACCATCCTGGTGGGAGATGGAGGTGTAGAGGGATGGGACGTCCAGAGTGAAAAGGAGACGGTTAGGGCCTGGAAACAGTTAAAGAGACGAAAGGCATTAGAAAAGTCACGGATGTAGATGGGAAGAAATTAGACAAGGGGAGAAAAAGAGGAGTTGAAGATTCCAGAGGAGTTGAAGTCAGTGGCAATCTTAGAAATGGTGGCTTGATGTTTGGTGGTGGGTTCATGGTCCAGGGGGAGGTGGGAGGAAATGTCAGAAAATTGGCATTCAGCCTTTGCTAAGGAGAAGTCGGTACGCCAAACACCATCACAACCACCACCTACATCAGCAGGTTTGTTAGGGTTAGACCTAAAGAGAACAGAGTGCTGCAAATTCAGAGGGAGATAGGTTAGAGAGGGTGAAGGGAGCAGAGAAATTGAGATGGCCGATGTCACGCTGGCAGTTCTCAACAAAAAGAGGGTGAGAGGCCTGAGGAGGGATTCAGGTGAAGGGAGAATTCTGAAGATGGGAGAAAGGGTCCGCTGTGCAAGAGGAAGACTCCTGGCCAAAGAGGCGACGGAAGAAGAGCACAGTGTCGTGCCGAGCTCAGAATTCATTGAGATGGGGACAAAAGGGGTGACGCTGTGGCTTTTGGTAAGGACAGATTGTTAAGGGGAAGGAGCGTATCATGAATACACGGCAAGGGGTGAGATTAAAAGAAGTGATGGGGTTAGAGGAAAGTGAAAGGGAAGAGGGATCCAGCGTGGCATTGGTACCTATGCGTTGTTGAAGCTTGTGATCCTTCACACCTGAAAGGAAAAAAATAGTTTGTTAAAGTATTGGATGAGACGAAGGATGAAATGAAACTGCGGGCCAGGACAGCTTTGTGATAGAGTGAGTCAGTGCTGCTGAAGAAAGATGTCGAGCGCATGCATGCATCAGCGCATGGCATCCAGCGTGGATTGCAGGATGTGACGAGAACAGCAGTTCGAGGACCGGTGAACATCTTGAAGATATCTGTAATCATGGGTGGGGCCTCTGTTGAAGGAAGGGTGGAATTTCAGTTCAAATCCACATGGAATGAGTCAGTGCCAGAAGCAATTGCTGAGGAAGGAGATGTAGCTGTGAAAGTGAGTTTTGGTAGATACCTGATCAAGTACGAGAAGGGAAATAGAAAGCAATGAAGGTGAACAAGGTAGAAGAGACAAATAGAAATCCTGTCTGAGAGAGGAGCAGAGCTTCT
The DNA here is from genome assembly GCF_036365525.1 of Heterodontus francisci. Taxonomy (NCBI): domain Eukaryota; kingdom Metazoa; phylum Chordata; class Chondrichthyes; order Heterodontiformes; family Heterodontidae; genus Heterodontus; species Heterodontus francisci. The sequence continues at coordinate 69,431,267 of NC_090379.1, forward strand.
TCAACTTGGGCATTCCTGGAAGAAAAGTGACAATGAATTAAACACTAATACAAAAATAAATGCTGCAGATGATGGCAATCTGAAATAAAAACAGAAAATGCTGGAACTGATCAGCAGGTCTTGCCAAACACAGATTGTGTGATTGCTTTGCAGAACACCACTGTTAAGTCTTTAAGCGTGACTTTGAGCTTCTGGTCGCTTGTCATTTTAATTCTGCCCCACACTCTCACTCTTGACCTCCCAGTCGTCTGCCTCCTGTGGTGTTCCAATGAAGCTCAACATAAGCGTGAGGAATAGGACCTTGTCTTTCAATTGGGTGCTTTACAGTCTTCTGGACACTCATCGAATTCAACAATTTCATATGGAGACCTCTGCTCCCAATGTATTCATGGTTTTGGATTTTCTCTCTTTTTCTTTTTTTTGCTTTCAGACAGCAGATGTCCGTGATTCTGCCACTCACATCTCCTCCAGACACATCTTTTGTTTCTTTATTCGTCGCATTGTTGCTCCCTTTGACCTATTTCCAGCATTTACTGTTCTTATTTCAGATTTGCAGCATCCACAGTATTTTGCTTTTGTACTAAGGGTAGTATTGGTGGGGGCCTTTGCGCAGGTGGTCCTCTTGACACAGGAGTTAAAGGTCTAAGGAAGGGTTCATACAGGAAGAAAAATTGATCACCTTAAATTCAGTAACGGTAGTGAGTGAAATGGGGAGAAAGCAAGTACTTTCAACCTAAATTTGTTTATCCTCTGCCTCCAAGACAATTAAAATATCTATTTTGCTGTGAAAGGAGATAATCAGATTTTTTTGGTATAATATCTCAGGGTTACTGATTTTGAAAGGCCCATTTGGATGACTTCATCAATGGGTCTTTATTTGGCTGCCATTCTGCTGAATAGCATATACTATCCTTCAAAAAACTAAAGTCAGAACTTGCCATGTCTTGCAGCTACAGGACCTGACATAAGAAAAAATTCTCCCCATTACCTCCCGAACCCCACTCCCCCATGATGGGTGAGAGAGTCAGGGGGAGTTAAACTGTTTTTTAAAAAATGGGCGGCGCGGTGGTTAGCACCGCAGCCTCACAGCTCCAGCGACCCAGGTTTGGTTCTGGGTACTGCCTGTGCGGAGTTTGCAAGTTCTCCCTGTGACTGCGTGGGTTTCCGCCGGGTGCTCCAGTTTCCTCCCACAGCCAAAAACTTGCAGGTTGTTCGGTAAATTGGCCGTTGTGAATTGCCCCTAGTGTAGGTAGGTGGTAGGAGAATTGAGGGAATATGGGATTAATGTAGGATTAGTATAAATGAGTGGTTGATAGTTGGCACAGACTCGGTGGGCCGAAGGGCCTGTTTCAGTGCTGTATCTCTCTATGACTATGAAACCCAACCCAAGCCGTTGCAAACGCTTTTACTTTCAGTTTAAGCGCTTCAAAGTTGGGGGCATGTGAGCAACCCACTTTCGAGGCAGGTCAGTGTTTCTAATGTTAATTAGGCTGTGCGCCTGAGATTTTGGCAGCCATTTAAATTTAACGTCTGCAAGCTAGGTTTCCCAGAACTCGGGAAACCCAACAGCTGGAACAAGGCAAGGAGCTGCAGAATCCAGCAAGTAAGTGCTTTTCTAGCAGTGCGTGTGGGCCAGGAGGAGCAGATCTGCTTCTCCGGTACCTCAAGCAATCATGCCATGATCTCTCCTCCCCATTATCCAATCTCTCCTCCCTGTGATCGTTCTCTCTCTCCTTACTGCTGTGCTCTGATGGCCCCCCCCCCCTCCCCCAATAATCCCTAATCTTCTTGATTGCTGGGAACAGTCCCTAGGCACTCCATCACCCTGAAACCTCATTCCCATCCCACGGCACATTTTCATGCAATCACACCTGCCCTTTTACCTCCTCTCTTCTCACCATCCAAGGTCCCAAACACTCCTTCCAGGTGAAACAGCGATTTACTTGTACTTCTTTCCATTTAGTATGCTGTATTCACTGCTCATAATGTGGTCCCCTCTACATTGGAGAGACCAAACGCAGATTGGGTGACTGCTTTGCAGAACACCTCCGCTCAGTCTGCAAGCATAATTTTGACCTTCTGGTTGCTTGCCATTTTAATTCACCACCTTGCTCTCATGCCCACATTTCTGTCCTCGGCCTGCTGCAGTGTTCCAGTGAAGCTCAAGGAACAGCACTTCGTCTTCCAATTTGGCACTTTACAGCCTTCTGGACTCAACATTGAGTTCAATAATTTTAGGCCAGGGCCCCCATTTTGGCTGTGTTTTTTTTTAACCATTTGCCAATTTAAACTTGTTTTTCATGTTTTTGCTTTCGGACAGAGCTGTTCATTATTCTACCATTAACACTCTCTCTGGACTAATGCTTTGTCTTTTACTACAACTGTTACCACCCCCTTTATCTTTTGTTGTTCTTCTCCCCCCACCCCCACTTCACTTGCTCAAAACCTATTACATTTCTGACCTTTGCCAGTTCTGAAGAAAGATTACTGACCTGAAACGTTAAGTGGAAGTTTGGTGAGTGAGGATAATTAAGGGTTTATTTTATCTTAAATCTTGTCTGTCTTTTATTTAGCAGATTAACTTAACAGTTGCTGTTTGGGCTGGAGAAGATAAGTTTAAAACCAGCTTTAAACAGGGTTCACTCAGGCTCTGCTTGCAGCTGCACCTTGTTAATTAGAGAATTGGCTGAAACCAGTTTTCAGGGGCTAGAGTCAGTCAGTATAAAAGTGGGCCATCTTACAGTGCTGACCTTGTTTGCACTGGATTGCTGACTTGGGTTGCATTAGAGTGCTAAAGTGGAAGTTTGGTGAGTGAGGAAGTTCGGTGAGGAGGGAGCGAGGAGCTCCTTTCATTTCCTCCCTGTCCTCAGAGCGAGGGGAGCCGAGAGTTTCTAAAGAGCACAGCTGACTGGTGAGTAAGTCCTGGTGGGTATTTTTCAAACTGGATTGAATTGTCAGTCATTGTTTTAGCAAGACTTAGTTGTTTTTTTAAAAAATTACAATAGTCTCCTAAAGTTTTAAATTTAAAGGGTTTAGTCATGGCAGGAGAGCTTAAAGCCGTGGTTTGCTCCTCTTGCTGCATGTGGGAATCCGGGAACATTTCCAGTCCCCGGGACCAGCATGTGTACAGGAAGTGTGTCCAGCTGCAGCTCCTGGAAGCTCAGTTTCAGAAGGTTTCAGAGCTGGAACGGTGGCTGGAAACACTGTGGAGCATCCGTGAGTCTGAGAGCATTGTGGATAGCACGTATAGAGAGGTGGTCACACCGCAGCTGAAGGGACTTGAGGAAGGAAGGGAATGGGTGACCACCAGGCAGTCCAAGAGAAACGGGCAGGTAGTTCAGGAGTCCCCTGGGGTCCCGCTTGCAAATCGGTATTTAATTTTGGAGGCTGATGAGACTGGTTCCTCCAGGGAGTGCGGACAGAGCCAAACTTCTGGCACCGCAAGCAGACTGTCTGCACAGGACTGGGGAAAGAGAGGAAGAGCAATAGTAATAGTGGATTCTATAGTCAGGGGAACAGATATGCACTACTGTGGCCATCAACGTGACTCCAGGATGGTGTGTTGCCTCCCTGGTGCCAGGGTCCGGGATGTCACTGAACGGCTGCAGGGCATCCTGAATGGGGAGGGTGATGAGTCAGAGGTCATGGTACATGTTGGTACCAATGACATAGGTAGAAAGAGGGATGAGGTCTTGCATCAAGAATTCAGGGAGTTAGGCAGTAGACTAAAAAGCAGGACTTCTTGGGTTGTAATCTCTGGATTACTCCCAGTGCCACGTGCTAGCGAGTATAGAAATAGGAGAATAGCACAGATGAACGCGTGGCTTAAGAGTTGGTGCAGGAGGGAGGGTTTTAGATTCCTGGACCACTGGGACCGTTTCTGAGGAAGGTGGGACCTGTACAAGCGGGACGGTCTACATCTGAACCAGAGGTGGACTAACATCCTTGCTGGCGAATTTGCTAGTGCTGTTGGGAAGAGTTTAAGCTAATTTGGCAGGGGGAGGGGATGCAGACTCCTAGCAGAATAGGGACACTGCTAAACACAGGAAATCGAACAAATCAGAGGGAATAAGCGGAAGTAAGTTTCAAGGGAGTAAGACCAGGATGGAAGGCCTCTACTTTAATGCCAGGAGTATTACAGGTAAAACGGATGAGTTAAGGGCAAGGATTGACACGTGGCATTGTGATATAGTAGCCATCACGAAGACATGGTTGAGGGAGGGGCAGGATTGGCAGCTCAATATCCCAGGATATAGAACCTTCAGGCGAGACAGAGGAGGGGGTAAAAGAGGAGGGGGCATTGCAATATTAGTTAAGGAGTCAGTTACTGCAGTAAGGAGAGATGATATCTTGGAGGGGGCATCAAATGAAGCTTTATGGGTAGAGTTTAGGAATAAAAAAGGGACAGCCACATTGCTAGGTGTTTATTATAGACCCCCAGATAGTCAGCGGGAAATTGAGGAGCAAATATGTGCGCAATTCGCAGAGGTGTGTAAAAATAATAGGGTAATTATAAGGTGATTTCAACTTTCCCAACATTAATTGGGATAGTCATCGTGTTAAGGGCTTAGATGGAGTGGAGTTCTTAAAATGTAGACAGGAGAACTTTTTAGCTCAATATGTAGAGGAAATAACAAGGGAGGGTGCAGTGCTGGACCTAATTCTGGGGAATGAAGCCGGACAGGTGGTTGATATGTTGGTGGGGGAGCATTTTGGTGATAGCGACCATAACATTGTACGGTTTAAGCTTGTTATGGAGAAAGAAATAGACAAGTTGCAAAAGAAGGTTTTGGATTGGGGGAGAGCAAATTTTAGTAAAATAAGGCAGGATCTGGCCAAGGTAGACTGGAAAGAGTTACTTGTCGGGAAATCAACAGAACAGCAGTGGGGGGCATTCAAAAAGGAAATGGGGAGGGTACAGGCCCAACATGTTCCCTCTAGGGTAATAGGTAGGAGCAACAAGCCCAGAGAACCATGGATGACCAGAAACATTCAGGGTACGATGAGAAGGAAAAGAGAGGCTTTTAGCTAATACAAGGAGAGCAAATCAATGGAAGCATTAGTGGAGTACAGAAAGTGTAGGATGGAGCTTAAGAAAGCAATTGGGAGAGCAAAGAGGGGATATGAGAAAGGGCGGCACAGTGGCGCATTGGTTAGCACTGCAGCCTCACAGCTCCAGGGACCCGGGTTCGATTCCGGGTACTGCCTGTGTGGAGTTTGCAAGTTCTCCCTGTGTCTGCGTGGGTTTTCTCCGGGTGCTCCGGTTTCCTCCCACAAGCCAAAAGACTTGCAGGTTGATAGGTAAATTGGCCATTATAAATTGTCACTAGTATCGGTAGGTGGTAGGGAAATATAGGGACAGGTGGGGATGTTTGGTAGGAATATGGGATTAGTGTCGGATTAGTATAAATGGGTGGTTGATGTTCGGCACAGACTCGGTGGGCCGAAGGGCCTGTTTCAGTGCTGTATCTCTAATCTAATCTAATCTAATCTAAAGCACTGGCTGGTAAAATTAGGGAATATCCCAAGATATTCTGTAAGTATATCAATGGGAAGAGGATAACCAGGGAAAGAGTAGGACTCATTAGGGACCAAGGGGGAAATTTGTGGGTGGAGGCAGAGGACATTGGTAAGGTATTGAACGAATACTTCACATCTGTCTTCACCCAAGAGAATGAGGAAGTAGATATGGAACTGAGAGAGAGAGAAACTGAGGTTCTTGAGCAAATTGTCAGAGGGAGTGACAAGGTATTGGAGGTTTTGGAAGGCTTAAAAGTGGACAAATCTCCAGGTCCGGACGATTTGTGTCCCAGGATGCTGTGGGAGGCGAGGGTGGAGATTGCAGGGGCTCTGACCCTAATTTTTAATTCCTCTCTGGCCAGAGGACTGGAGAACAGCTAATGTGGTTCCACTATTTAAGAAAGGTTGTAGAGATAAGCCAGGGCACTACAGACCAGTGAGTCTCACGTCAGTGGTAGGGAAACTATTGGAGAAAATTCTGAAGGAGAGAATCTATCACCACTTGGAGAGGCAAAATTTGATTAGGAATAGTCAGCATGGCTTTGTCAGAGGGAGGTCATGCTAACAAATTTGATTGAATTTTTTGAGCATGTGACCAGGTGTGTAGATGAGGGTAGTTGATGTAGTTTACATGGATTTCAGCAAAGCCTTTGACAAGGTCGCACATGGGAGACTTATCAAGAAAGCAAATGCACATGGGATACAAGGTAACTTGATAAGGTGGATTCAAAATTGGCTTAGCTGTAGGAGACAGAGAGTGATGACAGACGGCTGTTTCAGTGACTGGGTGCCAGTGTCCAGTGGCGTGCCATGGATCTGTGCTGGGTCCCCTATTGTTTGTCATTTATATAAATGACATAGATGACAATGTGGGGGGGTAGGATCAGTAAGTTCGCGGATGACACAAAGATTGGCCGAGTGGTTAACAGTGAGGTGGAGTGTCTTAGGTAACAGGAAGATATAGACGGGATGGTTAAATGGGCAGAAAAGTGGCAGATAGAATTTAACGCTGAAAAGTGTGAGGTGATACATTTTGGAAGGAGTAATGTGACACGGAAGTATTCAATGAATGGCCTGACACTGGGAAGTTCCGAGGAACAAAGGGACCTTGGTGTGTTTGTCCATAGATCTCTGAAGGCAGAAGGGCAGGTTAATAGGGTGGTGAAAAAGGCATATGGGACACTTGCCTTTATCAATCGAGGCATAGATTACAAAAGCAGGGAGGTCATGTTGGAGTTGTACAGAACTTTGGTAAGGCCACAGCTGGAGTACTGTGTGCAATTCTGGTCGCCACATTATAGGAAGGATGTGATTGAATTGGAGGGGGTGCAGAGGCGATTCACCAGGATGTTGCCTGGGATGGAACATTTAAGCTATGAAGAGAGGTTGGATAGGCTTGAGTTGTTTTCGCAGGAGCAGAGAAGACTGAGGGGTGACCTGATTGAGGTGTACAAGATTATGAGGGGCATGGACAGGGTGGATAGGGAGCAGCTGTTCCCCTTAGTTGAAGGGTCAGTTACGAGGGGTCACAAGTTTAAGGTGAGGGGCAGGAGGTTTAAGGGGGATTTGAAGAAGAACTTTTTTACCCAGAGGGTGGTGACGGTCTGGAATGCACTGCCTGGGGAGGGTGGTAGAGGCGGGTTGCCTCACATCCTTTCAAAAGTACCTGGATGAGCACTTGGGCGGCACATTGGCGCAGTGGTTAGCACCGCAGCCTCATAGCTCCAGCGACCCGGGTTCAATTCCGGGTACTGCCTGTGTGGAGTTTGCAAGTTCTCCCTGTGTCTGTGTGAGTTTCCTCCGGGTGCTCCGGTTTCCTCCCACATGTCAAAGACTTGCAGGTTGATAGGTAAATTGGCCATTATAAATTACCCCTAGGATAGGTAGGTGGTAGGGAAATATAGGGACTGGTGGGGATGTGTTAGGAATTTGGAATTAGTATAGGATTAGTCTAAATGGGTGGCTGATGGTCGGCACAGACTCGGTGGGCCGAAGGGCCTGTTTCAGTGCTGTATCTCTTAAAAAAAAAAATAACATTCAAGGCTATGGGCCAAGTGCTGGCAAATGGGATTAGGTAGACAGGTCAGGTGTCTTTAATGCATCGGTGCAGACTCGATGGGCCGAAGGGCCTCTTCTGCACTGTATTATTCTGTGAACTCTGTTTCTCTCTCCACAGGTGCTGCCAGACCTGCTGAGTATTTCCAGCACTTTCTGTTTTTAATTTAGTACTTGTATACTGATTGCCTGACTAATTATTTCTCACCATCATCCCATTTCGTCCACTATTTCTCACCAGTCAAAAGAAGAGACAGCAATCAGTTATTAGGCCTAATCCAATGCTACTGTGATTGTTTGACTCTTGGGTGAGGCAGGTGTAGGTGGCTGTGCTTCCTCTCCCCTTTTTATTTAGGGCTGTGGGTAGCATTTCTTTCAGTCAGTGCCTAAGCCTGATGCATTGAGATTGGGAACTCATGGTAAAGGATACTGAACATAAGCCTATAACAGACAGCATCAGAACAGAAGATGGAATAAGCACTGGCTTATCGGATCAAGAGCAATAATTTTAGCCACAAGTGATAGTTGGTTGCATTATTCTCTCTCGCTCAGGGAGTGTCTGTGTTGGTGTTTTACAATAAAAAAATGCCCCTATGTACAAAGCTTTTCTCTGTTTAGCAATTTGGCCAGTTTATTTTGTTGTGAACTGCATTGTCAGCATCTGCTACCAGTGACCAACTTGAAGTATCTTTATTTTAAAATAAGAGCAAGCAACTTAGACTCTGAAATTATGATGTGAAATCATAATTGGGGCGGCACAGTGGCGCAGTGGTTAGCACCGCAGCCTCACAGCTCCAGCGACCTGGGTTCAATTCTGGGTCCTGCCTGTGCGGAGTTTGCAAGTTCTCCCTGTGACTGCGTGGGTTTCCGCCGGGTGCTCCGGTTTCCTCCCACAGCCAAAAACTTGCAGGTTGATAGGTAAATTGGCCATTGTAAATTGCCCCTAGTGTAGGTAGGTGGTCGGGGAATTGAGGGGATGTGGTAGGGAATATGGGATTAATGTAGGATTAGTATAAATGGGTGATTGTAGGTTGGCATAGACTCGGTGGGCCGAAGGGCCTGTTTCAGTGCTGTATCTCTTAAAAAAAAAAATAACAAAATTTAAGCATTTGAAACTGCTCAAACTCTATTTTAGCAAAAAGAGAAATTTGTGTGCTCTGGCATAATCTCAAGGAATAGAAGCAAAACTAACTGCTCATTAGAGTGTCTTGAAAGTTTGAGAATATAATTCCCAGTTAAGACAATAACCAAAATGTTTGTATTTTTTAGTGCCACAATAACAACCATCAACAATGATGAAGTATGGTTTAAGAGGACAGACAGCAGCAAGTCAAAACTTTACATTTCTCAGCTACAGAAAGGAAAATACACCATCAAACACATGTAGTTTCAGAGTGCTCGTGTCAAGTCTTTTATTTTTTTGTATGAACTTTTTGTATTGTCTCTGTACGACAATGAAGATGCTATGACATCTGATTATAATTAATGAAATACAATTCATTCCATTTACTGAAATATTTGGCCATTAAACCTGTTCAGTCTTATCTGGTGAGGAAAAGTTATTTGAGAGTGAAATACTTTATATATGTCACTTTACTAGTTTACTATTTTTATTTTTCTTTGTGCATTTTCTACTTACTATCCTCATTAAGTAAACCAAGATTTTTATTTGTTTATCATTGTGTACAGTTGAAAACTATTCCTTCTCTATTACCCATTTGTCCAAACAAATGGGTAATAGAGAAGGAATAGTTTTCAACTGTACACAATGATAAACAAATAAAAATCTTGGTTTACTTAATGAGGATAGTAAGTAGAAAATGCACAAAGAAAAATAAAAATAGTAAACTAGTAAAGTGACATATATAAAGTATTTGTCCAAACAAATGGGTGGATAGATTTTGTGAAAATACTGTGACCTCTGCTTCACGGTACTTAATTCAAACCATGCCTGAGGCAAATAACCTGCCCATACAGTGCACACTTGTGTTGTTTTTGAATTTGAGAGACCTAGCCAGTGTACAACTCTGCCATGTTCCTCCTGACACAGTACTTCCGGTGAGCATGTGACGCCATCATATCCACATGAATGTAATATCCAGTGGTGCCAGATGAAAAATCCATTGCTGCTTAAAATTTTTATACAGTAATCCAGACTGGTGTCCAACATAGTTGTTGCTGTGGAATGGAACAAATGGTGGTTAGCATAGATGTGAAAATGCAGTAAAGTTAACAGTAAGCCTAATGTGTTGAGTGTTTAAAAAAAAAATAATGGCATCAAGTTCTCTTTCACTTTCTGAACTTCAAGCCTAGCAAACAAAAATGCGGATGCGTCATAGTGCTGTCATCAAAGTGTATTGACTATACCAATTACATTATGAAACATGGAGGCTTTTGAAAAGGCATACTTTGTTGATAAATACATTGGTCAATTGTATTATGTTCTTGAACAGTTAATGTGATTATATTTGTGGAATATAATTTGAACAAATTAGACTGAATTTGCTGAGCATGTCCGGTCTCTCTTTTCTGTAAAGGCAGTAAAATTGAATTAAGTGCTTATTTTCGGCTGTGGTTTCATGCAAACTGAAACTGCTTTTGTTCGATCGATATGCAGTATATTCTTGATAAAGTAAAATGAAAACAAATCTATGTAATTCTGCTGACCAATTGGATAGTAAACTTGTTCTGAAGCACCTGGAGAATTTAGAATGTCTCCTTACCGATGTGATGTATTTGGTACTGCATGTAAATGAAATAGGACAGTTAAAGATATTGTGAAGTCTATTTAAGTTTTTCTCCCCATGCCATATACTATCACTTAGTGCCAAAATAATCCGTGGTATGTTTACAAAACCCTGCTTTTATACACATGCCTTGGTTATTGAAGGATTTTACATTTTCTTGGATGTGCCTACAAGTAAAATTAACAAAATTGTATCAGCCAAAACCTGAATCCCACTTGAATTGTCACCTCATTTTCTTTCAGGCGTGGTGTGATCTCACTGGTTTGAGAAGCACCTAGGTATGAATTGACTGGGAGATTAGCTCCCATCTTGAGACCTATCATGAATTTATGATTTGTATGCATTTCCGCAGTGTGCGCGCACTGTGAACAAAAATTATGGACGTCCGTTATTTTGCATGGAAATGTTTAAAATGGAATTTTACAAACTGCAAATGGCCATGAGCAAACGTTTTGTTATAAAAAATTATGTGTATCATGTTAATAAAACCCATTTTTAAGGTTGTCTTGTTTTCTTTTACAGCATTCCATAGAGACAAAAATCTGAGCTTTTTATAAGGTTGATATACGAAGTTACAAAAAATTCAGGTCCTGCTGATCCCTAGAACTAGAATATTTCAATTTTTTTTCAGTTCTGTTGTAGGGGTATGGTTTCATAGATGTTGATAGCTGCCTGATAACTCTCTCAATTTGCCAGTCTTCATGTGGGAGCCTGGAAAGCAGTAATGGATATTTGACTGGAGGGCATCACAACTCAGCCTGCTCCTGCCATCCATACATTCATTTCAGCATGGGGCATAACAAAGGGTATCCTGAGGCCTATATTGGGTGGCACAGTGGCGCAGTGGTTAGCACCGCAGCCTCACAGCTCCAGGGACCCAGGTTCAATTCTGGGTACTGCCTGTGCGGAGTTTGCAAGTTCTCTCTGTGATCGCGTGGGTTTTCGCTGGGTGCTCCGGTTTCCTCCCACTGCCAAAGACTTGCAGGTGATAGGTAAATTGGCCATTGTAAATTGCCCCTAGTGTAGGTAGGGATTATGGGATTACTGTAGGGTTAGTATAAATGGGTGGTTCTTGGTCGGCACAGACTCGGTGGGCCGAAGGGCCTGTTTCAGTGCTGTATCTCTAAATAAAAAAAAAAATAAATATTGTTACCTTGTCTGGGATTAACCATATCAGAAAAGACCATGAGCTGAAGCTGAGGCCTTTCAGCTAATAGAGTTTAGTGCCTTAATGTCTTTACCATTAGACAGGCTGAGTCTGTCCACTTATACAAGATGTTTTTCACCCAAAACTCCCTCAGTCTCTGTCTAGACCTGTATTCAGTTACTCAGTTGAATTTCATTCCATTGAATGGGATAGGTGTAGCAAATAGAAAGGCAATTTCATAGAGAATGTTAATTCTATCTCTAGATTTTAGTATTTTTGGTTACAATTGCTGTAGAATAATTTAGCAAACCTTGTGGAATGATTTACTGTGAATTTACCTTCGTGCAATTTTACAGTAAGGGGTGTACCATTGGCTGTAATTTCAGTGGTGAGGGGCAACCTTCATTACAACCCTTAACCATAATAGAAAAGTTAGAGTTCTCTGTTTGCATTGTCAAACATGCTTACCAACTTTCAACTTATAGTTTTTGGAATGTGAACAAGTCTTCATTTACTGCTACAATAGCGAAATACTGTGGATGCTGGAAATCTGAAACAAAAACAGAAAATGCTGGAAATACTCAGCAGGTCAGGCAGCATCTTGGAGAGAAAAAGGGTTAACCTTTCAGGTCACGGATGCTGCCTGACCTGAGTACTTCCAGCATTTTTTGTTTTTGCTTCATTTATTGCTGATCCCTCAGTGTTGTGAGAAGGTGATGGGCTTTCTTGACATACTGCAATACTAATCAAACATTAAATTCAAAGTGGTTATTACTTTGAGTTTATCTTTTTGTGAGAATTAATGCTGGCTGTTTTTACACTGGAGTTAATGTGCAATGTTTACCACTATGACACTGTTTCTTCTGCCAACATGCCAGTGTTTATTTATTTGTTTTTTTTTGTTGTACATTTGGCATGCGCTTGGCACCTGACTATGCTGCACTTTCCAGAAGTGCAATATAAAATAAAATTAGGCAGAACATATGAGAAGCATTTTCTATTGTCTTTATTCTACTTGCAAGGGCATTTATTCCCCCTCTCAACTGGATTATGAAGGCCAATAATACACCGAATTATTGTACATTGCAGTGTGGTTTGGCTGGTTTACCTCCAAAAAGAAGCAAAAGTCACATAAGAATAGCTTTTTCACGCAGAATTGTTAAGGCCTGGAATGCACTTCCTGACAGTGTGGTCGAGGCAGGTTCAGCTGAAGCATTCAAAAGGGAATTAGACAGTTATATGAAAAGGAAGAATGTGCAGGGTTGCGGGGGAATGCAACTGAGTAAATTGCTCTTTTGGAGAGCCAGTGCGGACATGCTGGGCCAAATAGCCTCCTTCTTCACTGTAACAATTCTGTGATGTGCATTTCAACCTGTAACATAAGATAATGGGGGTTTATGCCCCCTCTAAGACAGGAACAGACTTGGCAGCAAAGCTTTGTTGTGAATTGACTTTATTGAGATAAGGGTAAGTTTATTAACTTTTCAGATAAACTATAGTCACAAACTCGAGCAGTAATTAACAGTTTAATACAGATACTACCCGTATTAGAAACTAGATAACAGGAATGTATGACTAGTTTCTTTTGGAGCTTTTGGTCTCTCTCTGTCTCTCTCTTCTCTCGTTTGAAAATTTCTCTCAGCCGTACAGAGTCAATTAACCCCTCCCTTTCCTCAGTCATCTTCAGTCTTGTGCTAAAGGTTGACTCTTAACCAACCAAGCACCATTCTTTAGCTGTTACTAACCTTTCCAATTTATGTAAGTGATGCCTTTGTGTTGACTACTGTATTCCATGCTTTTACATTCTGTGGTCCCTTATCTCATTGAGAAACAAATTTACATTTTGTTCTCACAGAAGCCATTTTCCCTGACTCTTCTCAAGGTCTCACCTTTTTACTGCAAGTAAGTATTTTAAAATTTGACATAATCAAACTTGACATCTTGTCTATACTGTGACCTATTTCCTCAGTTTTCCCACTTTACCATACTACAAAGAAGGATTCTAATAAAGCTAAATGTTACTTTATGATAAGTCAGTTGTTAGTTTATAATAGCTAGATTTTAACCATAGTATTCTGGTTAGGAATTTTTTAGTAACCTAATAGTTTTACAGCCTCTTAATCCATATCACACAGCCAGGCTTTAAACTAGTAAGATTGGGGGAGGAATCTGCAAGAAACGTAAGCAGCCTGAGTGTAAACAAATCAGGGAAGGACAGCATAGGAAAGAGTAAAGGACGACATTGATGGCAAGGGAATAAATACAGTTATAGAACAGGAATCTAAAAAGATGGTTAAGCATAAAGTGAGAGGGAATCCTATTAAAAATGAGTTTAAAATATCTACTGCAATGCAAACTGTCCATAATAAAAGAGGGAAGCTGGAGACAATCATGCATTGGGAGGAACCAGACATAATAGGAATTGCTGAGACATGCCTACAGAAAAATCAAGACTGGGAATTAAACATTGCAAGGTATAACATATTTAGGAAAGATAGAGAGGGGAAAAAAGGAGGTGATGGAGTAGCTGTACTTATTAGGGATAACATAATGGCAGTAGAAAAAAGGGATGCAGCTATCCATATGGATAGAGATAAAATATAATAAAGGATCAATCACACTGATAGGTGTAGTCTACAGACCACCCAATAATGGAAGGGAGTTGGAGAAAGAAATATGCAGGCAAATTCGGGAATTGAGTAAAAAACATAGAATAATAATCACGAGGGATTTCAAAACTACCCCGATATTAATTGGAAAGAAGAGGTAGGTAAGGGCGATAAGGGAATGGAGTTCCTACAATGTGTACAGGACTCCTTTCTAACCCAATATGTAAAAAGCCCAACAAGGGAAGATTCACTATTGAATTTAGTAATGGGGAAGGAACCAGAGCAGATAAGAGAAGTAAAAGTAGGGGTACATCTAGGCAATAGTGACCAAAATATCATACGCTTTAATATGATAGAGAAGGACATAAGTGTGACAAAAACTAGTTTAATAGATTGGAGAAAAGCTGATGTTGAGGGGCTGAGAATAGAATATGTAAAAATAAAATGGGCAACAATATTGGCAGACAATGATGTTGACCAACAACGGGAAACATTTAAAACTGTTCAACAGAATGCAGGAAAATATATATTCCGCTAAAAGGGAAGAAAAAAATTAAATACTAGTGAGACTCCATGGATGAATAAAGGGAACAATTGAGGGCTAGGAAAGAGGAATACATTAAGTACATAGACAGCAAAGGAGTGCAGGATAAAAGAGAATATGAAGAGATCAGGAGAGAAGCCAGAAAAAAATTAGGAGGGCAAAGAGGAACTATGAAATTAAATTATCACGGAGCACAAAACAAAATAGTGAAATATTTTACAGGCACGAGTTTAAAAAAAGGAAGGCTGGGATGGCAAGAGAACTATTAAGGGATAATACCACACGTAACACAAGAGATGGCAGAAATATTAAATATTTATTTTGTCTTGGTATTTACCAGTGAGATAGAGAAGGTAGACACGCCATTGAATGATGAGATAAATCATGGGATCACTGCATTTAAAATGAAAAGGGGATGCATTTAATAAACTAATCAAACTCAGAAGATAAAACCCCTGATCCAGATGGATTGCATCCATGCATTTTAAAAGAATCTCGGGAAGAGATAGCAGAGGCATTACTACACATTTAATATTTTTTTAGAAAATGGTGTAGTGCTAGAGGACTGCCAGATAGCAAACATAATTTCTATATTTAAGAAGCAGGATAGAAAATGCCCAGGTATTAAAGACCAGTCAGCTTAACATTGGCGGTGGGAAAAATAATGAAATCCCTACTAAAGAAGAGAAAAGAATATCTAGAAAAGAGAAATCCTCCCACAGCCAAAGACTTGCAGGTTGATAGGTAAATTGGCCATTGTAAATTGCCCCTAGTGTAGGTAGGAGAATGGTGGGGATGTGATAGGGAATATGGGATTAATATAGGATTAGTATAAATGGGTGGTTGTTGGTCAGCACAGACTCGGTGGGCCGAAGGGCCTGTTTCAGTGCTGTATAAATAAATAAATAATGAATAGTCAGCATGGATTTCAAAAGCAAAATCTTGACCAATCTTACTGAATTGTTTGAGGAGGTAACTGAGAGAGTAGACAATGGTAAGGCAGTAGATGTAATTTATCTAGATTTCCAGAAAGCCTTCGATAAGGTGGCCTATAATAGACTAATGAATAAGGTCAGATAATGTGGAGTCAGGGGACAAGTGGCAGAATATGTTGCTAGCTGGCTGCAAAACAGAAAGCAGAGTGAAAATAATGCTAGAATCATTGCTGGTCACGACTTACATTAACGTTTTGGACTTTGGAATCAAAAAACATTTCTAAATTTGCTGAAGACACCAAATTGGGCGAATAGTCAATACCGAGGATGACTACAACAAATTACAGGAAGACATTAATAAACTTGCAAAATTGACAAATGGAGTTCAGCATAGATAAATGTGAGGGAGTACATTTTGGTAGGAAGAATTGTGAGGTCACATTTCTTGGAAGGTGCAAGTCTCGGTGGTGTAGAGGAACAAAGGGATGTTGGAATATAAATACACCAATTACTAAAAGTTGTGCCACAGGTTACCAAGGCCTTAAAAAAAAACAAGCAAAGCACTATGCTTTATTTCTAGAGGAATAGAATTGAAAAGTAGAGAAGTTATGTTAAACCTGTATGGAACTTTGATTAGACTGAGAGTACTGCGTGCATATCTTGTCGCCATATTCAAAAAAGGATATGGAGGCACTGAAGAGGGTGCAGGGAAGATTTACAAGAACAATACCAGAAATGTGTTGGTATACATATCGGGAAAGGATGAACAGAATGGGTCTTTTTTCTCTTGAAAAATGAAGGGTGATCTAATAGAAGTCTTTCAAATTATGAAAGGTTTTTTTCAGCGAGAATGTTTCCACTTACAGGGAAGAACATAACTGGAGGCCGTCAGTATAAAATAGTCGCCACGAAATCCAGAAGGAATTCAGAAGAAACTTCATTACCCAAAGAATGGTGAAAATGTGGAACTGGCTGCCACAGGGAGTGGTTGAAGCGAGTAGTATAGATGCATTTTAGGGGAAGCTAGACAAATATGAGGGAGAAGGGAATAGAAGGTTACCATGATAGATTTAGATCAGGAAAGATGGGAGGAGGCTCAAGTGGAGCATAACCGCTGGCATAGACTGGTTGGCCCTAATGGCCTGTATCTGTGCCATATATCCCATGTAATTCTATACAACAAGTGTTTCTAACATATATTTTAGTATTTTACTTCCTGGATAATCCAATCTATACATAGTCAATTTGTGTTTGGATCAATGCTCTTTAAAAGCAACATAGTAGATTTTGTTCCTCTTTTTGTTCAACTATGAATAACATCTCCCCAACAAAGACATTATTTTAGATAAATAATGTAGAATAGATTTAGATAAGCTACTGCATACCAAAGGAAGAATTTATGTAGAACTTTAATGCTACTTCAGGATAGAGCCTGGATCTATCATTTCAAGATGATGAAAAGATCCAACTTATAATTTCATTAAGCCTGGATTCAAACAGATCCTAGAAATAAATGAATAATGCAAAACCTCCACTTCCTCTTAATTGATTAATTTATGGTCCTATTTTCCCTTGTATATATTCCATATTGGGTGTGTTATCATAGTATTTACTATGAAGACAGTGATCAAATGAGTATTATTTACAAAAACTAAAATGGATGATTCAAACAAATATGCCATTGAGAAATTAGTGCAAGCTTTTGTATGATAAGCTGACACAACTAACTTCATAATAGTTTCAAAACACTGTTAATTAATATGCTGATATTTCTTGTAATTCAATCAATCTTTGTCTTTCTTATTCATCTTTGGCAGCATTTTAGCCAATATTGATCACTAAAGACTAGCTTTTGCAAGACACCTGTGATTAGGTTTTAATCCCAATTATTCTACTTGTTGACTACATACAATTCTTTTTGGCCCGAGCATGACAGTTTTTCTCTTGCATTAGTTGATTTTGCCACTGATGCAGTGTGTTTTATGTTGGAATAGAGGATAGAGGCTGATTAAATCATGATGCCCAGCCAAGTACTTTAATCTGCTTGAGGTCCCCAATTCCAGTATAAAAATGCTCGAACATTCATTATCACCATTAGTGAGTGGCTAGATGAAATTAAATTTTCATGTAACTATTGTGCCCTGGCAGTTGAGCTTGTTTTCAGGATGCAGGCTTTTATCATGTATTAATGTCTGTGCATCCTGCCAGTTGGATCATTCTTTAACAACAATCTTCTATTAAATAGAGAATAATTGATGCTATGGGGTGATTGTTTATAGCCTAGTAGTTTTGCTTCAAAAATGAGAACCTCATACATATCATAATCTATTCATAAGCTTTTGCTTTTGTACATAATACACTGTAGTTTTTCTTGATTTATAATAAAAATTGGGACAAGGTGAGGACATCTTTAATAAATGAGGGACCAGTGGGTGTGTTACACCACACAGGAAATATACTGGAGGTACAAAATCTTATTAATTGTTCTGATGTTCAAGTATAAGCCAAGTATATAAGAATTCCAATTTCAGAAAATACAGAGATAACTTGTATATTTGTAAATTATAATGAGGTTATCAAAATACACTAATTAATTTGAAAGGAATTTTCGATGGTTAATATCGACATTGTTTATGAAACTATTTTAATCAACACTTCATGTAATTTTTTAACGATTACTCTTCAGAATGTTCTTCCTCACAAAATACACAAATAAATTAAATAAATTACACATATTTCTCCTTTAGGCAAGTTTAATTGCTAAAAGTCCAAATTATATCTGATTCGGAGCATATTGCCTACTTTTCCAACAGTGACGTTTTACCGAGTTATCAGTTACAATCCTTTATGATGATTGAGGAAGTCAGTTTTGTTATTTGGCTAAAACAAAGTAACATTGTAGGCACTGTAGTAATAACATTGTGATGTGTTGTAACAAGCAATTTGAATGTTAATGTTAGTTCACTCACGAGCTAAAGCTGGATTCCAAAACACAATTTCTCTTTAACTACTATGTTATAAATACTATGTCTTTTAGGAAGGTGCAAAACCTTAGTATACCTTTTGGTGGCAGTAAACTCTGATAGAAAATGAGCTGTATGTGACAATGATTTAAAATATTTTTGGTTCGAAAATAATTAAAATGCAAATTTTGCAATCTGTTGCAATTTTTTAAAAAAGATTTTTCTTTCTAAATGCATTTTCAATTGATTATTTTTAGAGAGGGAACGATGTTCCTTCGCCTGTGTACATGATTGCAGTACAAGCTTATATCCAGAAGGTGGTAAATATGAGCTAAAGTTCAACAAATTCAACTTCAGAATTAGGAGGAGAATGGAGATGACGCCGGTATCCTCACCACAATTTATGAGTCTGAAATCTAAGATGTCCTGTTAAACAGCAAGTACTAACGGCAAATTGTTGCCTCTTTGAATAAGGTGGAGCTGGCAGATCCAGTTTATACTGCTGGTCCTGCTTTGCTTTCTTTCCCAACGAAAATTAATGTTTGCATGTGCAGACTTGTTGATTTCAGCAGCAGTTCTGACATGACCAGAAGATTAATGTGGAATTCTGTTAACCAACGTCTAATCACATTTTATGTTAGCAGGGATACAGCTTTCCTGTTTCTTTATCTGGTGACATTAAATTATCAAAACTAAGTTGACGAAGTTCCCAAGAAATCCAGTAGACAACCTCCTATAGAGGGAAGGCAAAGAGGTGAGAGACTGCCTCTAGGAGGTAGTCTTACAATTTGTTGCCTGTAGCTACGGATGGTGATCCACAGCCAGCAGATCCTTGTACACTTGCCTATAGTGATACCACTATTCACAGCCCTTACGGAGATGGTTGGGTAATTCCCCTGTCAATCACACCTAGAGACGGCTGTAAGTGAGTTTATGTTATGTAACTATCCTCCGTTCATTGCATTTTGCCGCAAAAATCATTTTGCTTTTATCGTGAGACGTTGCAGCATATTTGCTCAAGAATGCTGTTTGCTGTAGTTCATGGAGACACTTTTTAAATAGACTCTGTTTGCTGAGTAAATATACTTTGTTTGCTGCCATATTTCCTGCCTTGCCGCCAACTCATTGGCTGGCACAGTGGTGTCTATAGACACTCTGGATTATTTTTGTGTCAGATATTTACAAAAAATCCTAGATAATGGTTCTGAATTTCAAAAAAACTGGAAAAGTACTTGACAGTTTAACCATTTATTTCCTTCTTAAGTGCTCCAGAGTTCATCTGGAACATTTTTGAAATTTGTATTTTTAGACATTTTAATTTATGACTATAGAATGAAAATTCACTCTGATTAAAAGACACAAACTACTTACAAACTGCTTTTGATGTATAATTTATGTTATTAAGAAGCTTAAATAAAGCATCATAATAGATTTATTTCCCAATGCTTTATATTCTTTCCTCCCAAAAGTACTGTAAAATTGGACATTTCCCTCAGCCCACAGACAAAATAATCAATCATGAGTACAGGGCTGGATAATGTGGCTAGTTGTGTCCTCGGAGTATAATGGAGGTGGGAGAAAAAAAATCACTTTAGATGGCATTTCGTTTTTAAATATTTTAAGCAAGGTTTTCTGTTCAATTTAGCTGCCCTTCCAAAGCAAAGGTTGCTAAGGGAAATGTTAGTTGCTATATTCTGTGTATCAATTAACATATTTTGAATGCAGTAATAAGTGTGCTCTATTCTCAGTTCTCCCTCTCTCCCTCAGTCTCTCTTGATGGGATTCTTTGTTCTCCCTGAATATGGAGATATTAATAATGTCTGACCCTCAGCACAAAGGTGCCATGCATAATATTCAGTCCCAGCTAGTTCAATCACATACACTTTTCAACATAGTAAAATTTTCTTTACCATCTAAATAATAAATGAACAAAATCCAATCTTTTTAGAAACAGAGATTGGTACTGAACAATATCTACATGTGTATTTTTATGCCAATGCTTTTAAACATTAATTGTGAGTCACAGAATACAACATTTCACAAGGCATATTTAACGAGTGATTCATACAAAAGCAAAGTACTGCAGATGCTGGAAATCTGAAATAAAAGCAGAAAATGCTGAAAATACTCAGCGCGTCTGACAGCATCTGTCAAGAAATAGAGATTCTGATGAAAGGTCACAGACCTGAAACTTTTGGCTGCATTTTAAGAATCTGCCATCGAAGGAGGCGGCGGGTGTAAAAAATAAATGTGCCCCGCCCTCATGGGCACTACGTCACAGAGCCACCGAGATTTCAAACGCAGCGCCTCATTTGCATGGCCGCGGACCCTGCCCCCCGCGATAATGTGGAGGGGTGGGCGAGCCGTCATGGGGAACGGCGACCGGCACCAATGTGTAGGCGCCGCTGCCATTTTTAAAGAGCTTACAGCCCTTAATGGACATTTAAAAATTAAATTGCAACAAAACAGAATTACATGATCTTTGAATACATTTTCCCAACCCCCCCCAATGGAATTTCCGGCTATTCATTCCCTTTTCCCGGCCAGAATGCGAATAGTGAGAATTTGCCCTTTCCTCCTCCACAGTTCGGCAACTTTGCCCTTTACCCCTACCCGTCAGCGCCCCCCCCCCAATCAATCCGTACTGTTTTAACCCCGCTTCCCCACTCCCACGCAAAGAAAAAAGCCTCCTTCCCTCTCCCCACAGGTGTTGCGCCACATTTCTCTGAACAGAGATTTGAAGGCGCGGCATTGTCAGCCGGAATGAAGATCGGTGCGGCAATTTAGGAGGCACCAGGACCCTCATTAAATCAGGTATGTAAATTAGTTTACATATTGAAATGGGGGTCCCGTCACCGAGTGGTGGGGCGGCCGCCATGAGGCCTCGCTGCCGCCGCTGAGATCAGCGTGGGGCCTGCTGCCATCGGGGCCGTTGGCAGGCCTCTCCCACACCGATCTTCATTGCCCCCCCCCCCCCCCGCCAACGGTCTGGACAGAATTTTATCAGCTGCATGGAGGCGGCTTTGGAGGTGGAGATTTTCTGAAAGTTGCGCATCAGGTAGTCTACCAGACGCATTCCCGCCTCCGAGAGATTTTGCCAGAGGAGGAGTCAGACTGGCACTAGCGGCCCATCCAGCAATGACAGGTAGCCAATTAGGATACATTAAGTGCCTACTTGGGGGCAAATTAGTGATGCCATCTAAGTCTTCCTGATGGCAGACAGTTCCTTCGCTGAGGCTGAAGCCTGGCAGGTGCTTGGAGGCAGCCACCCAGAGGCAGGCTTGGGTTCATTGACACCTCCTTTAAATCCGCCCATTCCAGAGCTGCAGGGATCAGAGGCCACAGCTGCAGCTACAGGTCATCCTGCGGAGGGTCTCCCTCTCCACAATACTGGCCTCACAGCTGTAGCCAAACATAATTTTTAAAAATTCAAAAGTCTGCAGAGGGTGTCTCCATCTGCAGGCTCTCTCATAGTTCCCCACCTACATCAGCAGAGCCCACCTCTCCCGGTGGGACTGAAAGTTCTCCACAGCCTCGAGCGTTCCAATTGGCATTCCCGCCTGCGCAGCCCACCTGCAGTCCCTAAGTGGACAGCCCAATGGAGGCGGCCCGTTAAGTGGCCACTTATGGGAAGATCGTGGAGGTAGATGTATTTCAGAAACCATCGGGGTCGGGACCCAGAAATGGTCTTGGCCTGCATTTAAAAACAATGTCAGTAAGATTCCGCACTCTCTCCACAGATGCTGCTGAGTATTTCCAGCATTTTCTGTTTTTATTTCACTAGTGACTACATTGATACTTCTTTCAGCAGTAAGAAAAAAACATTATTTTTAAGTAATAGAGGCATGAACTAATGATCCAAAGAGATGAGTTCAAATCCCACTATGATAGTTGGGGAATTTAAGTTCAGTTAATTAAATGGATCTGGAACAGTAAGCTAGTAATGGTGTCCATGAAACTACTGGATTGTCATAAAAGCCATCTGCTTCATTCATATCCTTTAGGGAAAGAAATCTGCCGTCCTTACCCGGTCTGACCTATGTGTGACTTTTAACTGCCCTCTCAAATAGCCTAACAAGCCATTCAGTTAAATCAAACCTCTACAAGAAACAATAAGAATAAAACTGGATGTGCTGCAGCAACTTGCCAAGGCTTCTTCGTGAGCACCTTCCCAACCTCTGACCTCTACCACCTAGAAGGACAAGGGCAGCAGGGGCATGGAAACACCTCCATCTGCATGTTCCCCTCCAAGTCAATTACCATCCTGATTTGTCATTTCTTCAGTGTCACTGGGTCAAAATCCTGGAATCCTTCCCTAATAGCACCACGGGTGTACCTGCACCATATGGATTGCAGCTGTTCAAGAAGACAGCTCACCTTCTCAATGACAGTTAAGGATGGGCAATATATGCTGGCCTTGTCAGTGATGCCCACACCCCATGAATGAATAAGAAAAAATAAAAATAAGTGAGATGAATTGTTTTCTCACCAATGAAGAATGGAGAACCATTAGAATTTGTATGCAAGAAAGCCTTATGTCTATTGTTACGATCAGGTGAGAAAGGGGTCAAGGGGTTCCTTCTCAGCCTTCACCTGGTCTTACCGTAACAGGGTTTAATTTTAAAACACTGTTTTTAGCTCCCCCCTGGTGAATCCTTTTTCACTACTTTCCAATTACAAGGCAAAGAAACCAGCAAACAGGTTTTCTTTGGTTTAAAGAAGAAAGGTTGAAATTTATTAAACTTAAACTCTAATTCAGTTAATGCCTACGGATACGCGACGTGCCCATGCTAGCATGCATATGCGATACACACATGCAGATACAGAAAAGAGCAGAAGAAAATAAAGTGGAAAAGTTTGAGGCAATATCTGAAGATGGTTTAGGGTACTGGCATTCAAGCTCACTGTAGAGGCCTTGATTGTAGTTAGGTCTTGCTTTTCATTGGGGCCTAGTATTCTTCTTAAACCTTGTTAGAGGCTTTTCTCTCTTGTGGTTCACGTGTCTTCAGTAGGTCCCAGGGGCTTATGAGAAAGAGATGAAAGCAGACAGGAGAGGTCTTCTCAGTCCAGGAACAAACAGTTTCTCTCAGTTCAAACTGTCTGTACAATTCAGAAAACTCCCCAAGTTGGCCAGCAGGTTAGTCACGTGACCAACAGGTGTAACCACTTCTGTGTTTGTGGATTCTCTTGTCCTTGCAGACCCTGCAATGTCTCCTCTTACACACAATACCTGGTGATCAATGTCCATTTTAGGATTAGTGGATAAGGGAAGTAACCTCTCTTGTCCCTATTGGTATGCAAACATCCTCCATCCAAGCCTGACAGCCCTTGCAACAGGCCTTCTCTTCTTCCCAGCAACAATTTGAAATCTAATGTCCATATGGCGAAATTAATATGCCTCATTCTTGGCAGGTGGGGGCCCAGCATGAGACTATCAATAATGGTTACCTGTGGAATGGGGGTTTAATGTTGAGGTGGATTTTACTGAGGAGACTTAATGTTGAGGTGAGGCTTTTACCGAGGGGGTTTAATGTTGAGGTAGGGTTTTACTGAGGGGGTTTAATGTTGAAGTTGGTTTTACTGAGATGGTTTAATGTTGAGGTGGGGATGCCTATTGAGGGGGTTTAATACTGAGGTTGACCATTCAGATTAGCAACAACTGGTGCCTTAAAACCCAGTCGCTTCAGGTAGATGGAACTCATTAATTGTGGTTGGCAGTCCATCTAGGAGAGGGAAAACTCTGATTTTAAACCTATCCATGCCTCTGGGTGGGGCTGTTTAGTTAGAGGCTAGGAGAAGGAAACTCTGATGTAAAACCTACAACTTCGTGGTTTCCACTGTTATCTCAGCCCGCTGAACCACTGTGGAGAAACCCTTAGCCTAAAGAGTGAGATCAGTCAGCATGAGCTGATCTTCACTTTAAACTAACTAAGTGCAGGTGGAAAGAATAAGGCCTACAGCGATGGACAAGAAGCGATAATGACAGGTGCAAGTTGGCACTGGCAGCCGCAGCCTCAATCCTGCCTGTAGGTGGCCCAGAAGTATGGGTCGTCTAACTGTTGACCTGGAGACAACAATATCATTCGACAGCACTCTGAGCGACCAAGCAGCCTTTTCTAGGGATAGCACTGTTTGCTCTAAATGGAGACGGGTCTAGAAAAGGTGACCAAAGATTGCCTGTCTTACCCGGTTGGCTTACAGCAGTCAGCGGGAATCTCTCAAGCAGTGCAAAAGAAAGAAGTAACAGAAAGAGCCAAAATGTTCTGAAATTTGCATGTTGGAATGTTCACACAATGACTGAAGCAGATGACAACATGCAGCCTCCAAGATGATCTACGTTTGTTGTCAGAGAACTAGAACAAGGTGCATTGACAGAACACGGAGCAGGCTACAAACTTTATTGGTCATGGAAAGGTAAGGAGGAACGATGCCTATCTGGCGTTAGCTTTCTGATAAAGTTCAAATTGGATGAACCCCCGACCCGCGAACAGATCGCAATGCTATAGCACTACTGAAATCCCACAAAGCCCTGGGAATCAACAGTATTCCAGCAGAGGTCTACAAGCAGGGAGGTAGCGCACTTCTCAACAAGTTGACAGAGCTGTTTACGGCTTGCTGGGAGAAAGAGACAGTGCCACAGAACCTTTGTGATGCAGTGATTGTCACGCTCTGCAAAAACAAGGGGAAAAATCAGAATGCTCTAATTACAAAGGGATTACCTATTGATTACCGTTGCAGGCAAAATCTTAGCAGGAGCACTTCTAGATAGACTTGTACAAACAATTGCCAAGGAAACTCTCCCTGAGTGTCATTGTGGATTTAGGCCAAGCAGAGGAACCATGGATATGGACTTTGGACTGAGACAGATCCAAGAAAAATGCAGGAAACAGAGCATAAGCCTATATGTTTCCTTCAGGAACCTCACAAAGGCCTTTGATACCGTCAGCTGGGATAGACTGTGGGTAATACTATCTAGACTGAGTTGCCCACTAAGTTCTTGGAGGTACTCCGCCAGCTGCATGCAGGATGGAAAGGTCATGTGAAACTGAAGGGAGCGCTCTCTAATAGCTTCCCTGTCTCCAATGGTGTAAAACAGGGTGTGTTCTTGCACCAGCCCTCTTTTCCATCTTCATCAGCATGATGCTTCAGGAGGCTAAGAGAAATTTGATAGGATATTTACATCCGCTTCCGAACAGATGAAAGTCTTTTCAATCTGCAACAACTCCTGGCGCTTACAAGGACCACAGAAGTGCACATTTTGGAACTTCTTTTTGCTGATGATTGTGCCAGGAAGCACTACAGCTCATCCTGAACCGTTTCTCAGGAGTGGCAAAGGCATTCGGCCTAATCACCAGCCTGAAGAAAACAGAAGTGCTGTTCCAACCCCCACAGTGTGAAAATTACAGTCCACCACAGTTCAATTATGATGACAAAAGTCTCAACACTGTTGAAGAATTCACATATCTGAGCAGTGTTACTTCAATTGATGCCTCTATCAGTAAAGACATTGACAATCGCTTGTCCAAAGCCAACATCTCTTTTGGTCGCCTCTCTAAATGAGTAGAAAAATCACTCCTTGCGCATAACCAGGAATATCCAGGTGGACAGAGCTATTGTTATCACTACCTTCTTGAATGGTTCAGAATCTTGGGTCCTGTACAGTAAACAAATTAAGCTACCTGAACACTTCCACCGTGCTGCTTACATTCCATCATGAATATCAAATGGCAGATTACAAATATTGAAGCCCTGAGAAGAACGAACCTACCCAGCATTGAGAGTATAAACTAATGCTACCCACAAAATCCTGAATGTTTTTGGTAGTGTAAATAATGATGAACTATTTCTAGTGACAGAAGGGTAGGTAACTAGAGGACACAAATTTAAGGTAATTGGCAAAAGAACCAAAGGCAACATGGGGGAAAAAAATATGCAGCAGGTTGTTATGATCTGGAATGCGCTGCCTGAAAGGGTATGGACAAAGATTCAATAATAATTTTCTAAAGGGAATTGGATAAATACTTGAAGTGGAAAAATTTGCAGGGCTATGGGCAGACAGGGAGTAGGATCAATTTGATAGCTCTTTCAAAAAGCTGGCACGGGCACGATGGACCGAATGGCCTCCTGTGTGGTATCATCTGTGATTCTATGTTTTACTCATGACTTTAGGATTATTTTACCAATTCCCTTTAGGTCATTTGTGTAATGTAATTTGATTTCACTTCCTGTTCACCATCAACTGCCCTTCAGCAAAGCATCACCATAGGCACAGTATTCTGTAATATGTCACATTTAGTTATGTGTTCTGTTCTTGAAGCAGAGTCCATAAATCTTTTAAAAGGGTATCAAATGGTTACTGGATGAAGAGGATTCAAAGATATGTGGAATAAGTGTAAGAGTGGGATTGTTCCCGGGATGGCAGGACTGTCCTATGAAGAGAGATTGGGGAAACTGGGCCTGTATACTCTAGAGTTTCGAAGAATGAGAGGTAATCTCATTGAAACTTACAAAATACTTAAAGGGATGGACAGGGTAGATGTAGGTAAGATATTTCCCCTGGTTGGGGAATCTAGAACCAGGGGACACAATTTCAAAATAAGGGGGAAGCCATTTAGACAGAAATGAGGAGAAATCTTTTTACTCAGAGGGTTGTTAATCTTTGGAATTCTCTACCCCAGAGGGCTGTGGAAGCTCAGTCACTGAGTATGTTTAAAGCAGAGATTGACAGATTTCTGAATATCAATGACATAAGGGGATATGAGGGTAGTGTGGGAAAAGGGCATTGAAATGGATGAACTCAATGGGCTGAATGGCCTACTCCTCCTATGTTTTTATTTTCCTATTAGATTTAGTGGCTCATGAGAGAAGAACATCAGTGCAGACTTGATGGGTCAAAAAGACTTTCTGGTTTGCAGTATTCTTCAGTATTAAGGGTTATTTGTTTCTGAATGTATGTACTATCAAACTGGCAGGTTCATCTGGGTTCTCTGTGGTCAAATTTGGGCATCATGAAGTCAGTAATCTAGCTCAGTGAGTGTGCAGCTGTGCTGATGCTCATTTTCACATTTCCTAAGCCTGTAACAGGCTGTTCAATCACCAGTATTTTTGAACAGACTGGAAGTACAACTATGCTTTGAGGAAATCAGAACACACAAGTACTAGTACCTTGTAACATTGAAGAGATCTTGCTATGATCTCACTGTCCCTCTTGACAACATGACAATCCAGACCGGATATTATCCCACTAAGTAAGTTCATGCTCTGCTGCCCTGGACATAGAAACTATGTCAATCAATGTCACCTTTAGAAAGCACCCAACAGATCAGTCGCAGGAGACTGTGACCAGATTTTGGTACATTTTTCCCTCATTTAACACTCAAAAAATGGATGCAATGTAGTTGAATTTTCCCTCCTCAGAGTTAAGGAACAAGAGCTCTACCCAACTTCTTGGCCTCATGAGCTTGTACATCAGGGTGACTGAAGAAGAAGACACATTGAAAAGCTATTGTACATACATTTAGGAACTACACAGATGTACACTCTACCAACTACAAAAAAGGTCAATTAATAAGCAATTTTTCATGTAAAATTGCATGCTGTGCTTTTATTCGCAAAAGAAAATGTGAGCTGAATGCAATTATTTAGAAAGGGGAAAAACATTGCCAACCTTAAACAGAAAAAAATGTGTTTGGTCTTATGACAATAAGAAAATAAAAAATGTTTTCAAACATAGACACACTTTCCTCAAAATAAGCCGTTTATAATGTGCTCCAATGGCTTGCTGTACCCTGGTCCATTGCTACCAATGCTTTGGCATCTTCTTTTTCATCCTTATGATCCTTCTCCTCCTGTTGCCCTTGTGCTATTCCAATGCTAGATCTCTGTCGACAGTAATATTGTGCATCATGATATAGACTGCAATAATTTTTTGTAACTGGGGAATATGACAGCATCTCATCTGAGCAACTCAAATAAAGACAGTGAGTAGGATTTTCTATTTTGGGTCAGGGCCCCAATGTTGGCATCAAATGTGGGTCCTGACCTTGTACCATGTCAGGATCAACAACCCAACATTGATTTTTGCTGGATTGACCAGCGGGTGCACTCGCTGTCCAATTAAGGACAGCAGGGAGGCTCTTGAAGCTAGAGGGCCGACAGGAGACCCTCCAGCACTGAAGGAGCAACCTGATGTTAGAGGTAAGGGAGGGAGAAAGTGCATCCATCTTAAGGAGCCCTCTCAGCACTTTTAAAATATTTGAATTTTAAAAATGGCCACAGCTGCCAGACCACCATTGTGGAGGGGGAGCCCCTTCACAGTGTGGCTTATGGCTATAGCTATAGCCAGGTAGGTGGGGTGGGGGAAGGGCCTCAAAGTCATCCCGGAATGCTGGTCCCCAGTCTGCCACGGGATGCCACCTCCAGGCAATTGCTGTGTTCACCACGCCATGGGGGCACGCAGGGCGACAGCCAATGGCTGACAAGGTCTCTGTCACTGGAAGACCAAACCCCCCTGCACCTTACCTAAGATTGCTGCCTCTCGCCATGTGCAAGAGATCAATAGGCTGAGGGTCAGTGTGGGTGTTGGTTGTTCGGATGGGATTGCAAGGTGCCTGGAGAGAGAGGAGTGAGTGGAGCTACAATGTGTATTGACCTGAGGAGTGCTGTGCAGGAGAATGCTGGGCAGGTCAGAATGTGGGGTTTGGCACCTGAAAGTGTTATGCCACTCACCTGTCATTCCCTCCTGAGGTCCTGGATTCTCTTGGTGCTCTGTCTTCAGGTTGGAGAGAACACACTTCTGCTGCAGACTTTCTCGGCTACTTCCTTCTGCGCCTGCTTGGTTGGAGAGGTTGTCCTCTTCCTACCGTCCTTAGAAGAATTCACCTCACTGCAGCCCTTCAGATCCTGCAGCAGAGCCTCAGGTAAGAGTGAGAAACCCGGGAGCAGTATTCCCAGGTCTCCTATCCATTCCTGTTTTTTGTTGCAGCCTCAAAATTCCAACCACTGGTGAGCCCTTGTAACCCATGCCGTGGTCCCGTTCATTAAAAATCCTTCCTTTGACAGAATGGACGCTCATCCCACCCACCATCCTAAATTTGTTGGGGAGCCTGGAGGCGGCATGCTAAATGCTCATAGCTCTGGGAAAGAGTCTCAACAAAGCTCACCCATTCGGAAATTAGGTTACCCCAACCCAAAAATGGTCCTGTCATTTTGGCAGGGCCTAAATGGACAAGATTCCACCCCTTATCTCCCATCAACTGTACTGTTGTTCACTTTGATCTGCAAATCTTTCTGCACCAAATATCACAACTTAGCTCCTTTGCTCAGCCTAAGCCTGATCAGACCCTCATCAGATAGCTTTGCTTGGAGAAGATCTTCTTCTTTTGGGCCTCCTTATCTCGAGAGACAATGGATACGCGCCTGGAGGTGGTCAGTGGTTTGTGAAGCAGCGCCTGGAGTGGCTATAAAGGTCAATTCTGGAGTGACAGGCTCTTCCACAGGTGCTGCAGAGAAATTTGTTTGTTGGGGCTGTTGCACAGTTGGCTCTCCCCTTGCGCCTCTGTCTTTTTTCCTGCCAACTACTAAGTCTCTTCGACTCGCCACAATTTAGCCCTGTCTTTATGGCTGCCCGCCAGCTCTGGCGAATGCTGGCAACTGACTCCCACGACTTGTGATCAATGTCACACGATTTCATGTCGCGTTTGCAGACGTCTTTATAACGGAGACATGGACGGCCGGTGGGTCTGATACCAGTGGCGAGCTCGCTGTACAATGTGTCTTTGGGGATCCTGCCATCTTCCATGCGGCTCACATGGCCAAGCCATCTCAAGCGCCGCTGACTCAGTAGTGTGTATAAGCTGGGGATGTTGGCCGCTTCAAGGACTTCTGTGTTGGAGATATAGTCCTGCCACCTGATGCCAAGTATTCTCCGAAGGCAGCGAAGATGGAATGAATTGAGACATCGCTCTTGGCTGGCATACGTTGTCCAGGCCTCGCTGCCGTAGAGCAAGGTACTGAGGACACAGGCCTGATACACTCGGACTTTTGTGTTCCGTGTCAGTGCGCCATTTTCCCACACTCTCTTGGCCAGTCTGAACATAGCAGTGGAAGCCTTACCCATGCGCTTGTTGATTTCTGCATCTAGAGACAGGTTACTGGTGATAGTTGAGCCTAGGTAGGTGAACTCTTGAACCACTTCCAGAGCGTGGTCGCCAATATTGATGGATGGAGCATTTCTGACATCCTGCCCCATGATGTTCGTTTTCTTGAGGCTGATGGTTAGGCCAAATTCATTGCAGGCAGACGCAAACCTGTCGATGAGACTCTGCAGGCATTCTTCAGTGTGAGATGTTAAAGCAGCATCGTCAGCAAAGAGGAGTTCTCTGATGAGGACTTTCCGTACTTTGGACTTCGCTCTTAGACGGGCAAGGTTGAACAACCTGCCCCCTGATCTTGTGTGGAGGAAAATTCCTTCTTCAGAGGATTTGAACGCATGTGAAAGCAGCAGGGAGAAGAAAATCCCAAAAAGTGTGGGTGCGAGAACACAGCCCTGTTTCACACCACTCAGGATAGGAAAGGGCTCTGATGAGGAGCCACCATGTTGAATTGTGCCTTTCATATTGTCATGGAATGAGGTGATGATACTTAGTAGCTTTGGTGGACATCCGATCTTTTCTAGTAGTCTGAAGAGACCACGTCTGCTGACGAGGTCAAAGGCTTTGGTGAGATCAATGAAAGCAATGTAGAGGGGCATCTGTTGTTCACGGCATTTCTCCTGTATCTGACGAAGGGAGAACAGCATGTCAATAGTCGATCTCTCTGCACGAAAGCCACACTGTGCCTCAGGGTAGACGCGCTCGGCCAGCTTCTGGAGCCTGTTCAGAGCGACTCGAGCAAAGACTTTCCCCACTATGCTGAGCAGGGAGATTCCACGGTAGTTGTTGCAGTCACCGCGGTCACCTTTGTTTTTATAGAGGGTGATGATGTTGGCATCGCGCATGTCCTGGGGTACTGCTCCCTCGTCCCAGCACAGGCATAGCAGTTCATGTAGTGCTGAGAGTATAGCAGGCTTGGCACTCTTGATTATTTCAGGGGTAATGCTGTCCTTCCCAGGGGCTTTTCCGCTGGCTAGGGAATCAATGGCATCACTGAGTTCCGATTTGGTTGGCTGTATGTCCAGCTCATCCATGACTGGTAGAGGCTGGGCTGCATTGAGGGCAGTCTCAGTGACAGCATTCTCCCTGGAGTACAGTTCTAGGTAGTGCTCAACCCAGCGGTCCATCTGTTTGCGTTGGTCAGTGATTATGTCCCCCGATTTAGATTTGAGGGGGGTGATCTTCTTGATGGTTGGCCCAAGAGCTCTCTTCATGCCATCATACATTCCTCTGATGTTTCCGGTGTCTGAGGCCAGCTGAATATGACTGCATAGGTGTTGCCAGTAGTCGTTTGCGCAACGCCTAGCTGTTCTTTGTGCAGTACTTCTGGCTGCTTTAAGTGCTGCGGATGTTAAATCGCTGGGGGCTTTCTTGTAGTTCAAAAGTGCAATGCGCTTAGCGGCTATGACAGGTTCCAGCTCTTCATTATGAGATTGAAACCAGTCTGCATTTCTCTTCGCACTTTTGCCGTAGGTGGTCAAAGCTGACTCATAGATGGCGTCTCTGATGTGGGCCCACTTGGTCTCAGCATCCCCTGTGGGAGTGTTTTGAAGGGCTGTTACAAGTGAATTTAGAAATTTTTGTAACAGCTGTGGGTGAGAAATTCTGCTCGTGTTGATGCGCGGGTGGCCCTTCTGCTTGGAATGATGCAACTTCTTTGGTCTGAGTCTGACCTTGCTGCACACCAGGGAGTGGTCGGTGTCGCAGTCCGCACTGTGGAAGCTGCGTGTGATTTGAACACTGTTTAAGGCGGCTCGCCTTGTGACAATGAGGTCTAGCTGGTGCCAACGACGTGATCTTGGGTGCCTCCATGAAACCTGGTGACAGGGTTTAGTGTGAAAGAACGAGTTGGTGATGCAGAGGTTATGATAGGTACACAACTCAAGCAGTCTCTGCCCGTTCTCATTCATCCTTCCAACGCCATAGCGCCCAAGGCAGGAGGGCCATGAGTCATGGTCGGCCCCAACCCTGGCATTAAAGTCCCCCAGCAGGAATAGGTGTTCGGTGTTGGGGATGCTGCTAATGATGTTATGGAGTTGTTCATAGAACTGGTCTTTAGCTTCAGGTGCGGAACAGAGTGTTGGAGCATAGATGCTGAGTAGGTGTACTGGACCAGAGGTGGTGAGCAGTCGGATGGACAGTATGCGTTCCGAGCCATTTGAGGGAGGCTCTATCATGCTGAGCAAGGAGTTTCTGATGGCGAAGCCCACTCCATGCTGTCTTGGTTCTTCAGGATCCCTGCCCTGCCAGAAGAAGGTGTAGTCTTGCTCTGCTAGAGAGCCACTCGCGGGGAGGCGAGTCTCCTGAAGTGCTGCAATGTCCACATTGAGTCTACTGAGCTCGTTGTTAATGATGGCGGTCTTCCGAGAATTGTTGATTTGTGTAAGGTCTTCCGACAGGCCAGGACACATAGTTCTGACGTTCCAGCTTGCAAAGCGAAGGGCTGGTACCTTCTTTCCTTTTTTCATGTTGTTTGGTGCGGTGTATCAGTCCACCTTTCGGGCAATGACCCTGAGCTCCAAGCACCCATTGAAGCAGGCAGACTGTGGCGGGACAGAACCTTATTGACCGGGGGCTGCCCGGTTTGAGGCGGGCGGTAGCTGTCCAGTGAGGTGCAATGACCTCTCCCACCGACAAAGGCAACCCGTGGCGCCCAGTTTCTACGCCAATTTATCTGGACTTATAACCCGTAACTGCTGCCTTCCGTGTTGTTTCAGTCGCTGTGAGGCAACTATGGAGTGACCTCTCCATGGCGCATGCCTGGGCAAATTTATGGAGGTTGAGAGTTGCCCAGTCGTCAAAACCCCCCTCTCGGCCTTTCTGGTGGGGTCCAAAGGAGTGCAGGACACGACGTTTGGCACCAGTATGGCTGCAGGAACTGCCGGAAACATGCCAAAGGTGACACATGACCGCCTACGGGGTTCCGCTCCGGATTTTCTGTTAGGGTTTACTCCCTTAGCCTTGGTCTCTCCCGAGACGCCCACAAGGCAGTGGGGTTGTTGGGGCCCCTACACAGGTGTAGGATGGTGCCGGTGGGAGGAGGGGATGCAAGGGGGAGGGGTAGAGGGAGGGGGTGGGGGGGGGTGCAGGGGAAGGGGGTGCGGGGTGAAGATGGTGCGAGGGGGGGGCGGGCTGGGACGGGGTTGTGAGGGGGTGAGCTGAGAGGGTGGAGCAGGGAAGGGGACGGGGGTGGGGGGGGTGGAAGGGGGGTAAAGGGGGGGGGAGGGGGGGTGGAATCTGGTGCAGGTAATAAGCCATTTCCTCAGTGCCCACCATCGACGTCAGGAAAGCTCATCCACGTCCTTCGGGAGGTGAAGCATCATTTGGCAGACTTAGAGGTGATTACATTTGCTAAGGGTTTTTTTTGCAGTGGTTTAAATAAAGGTTTAAATAAATTATAATTACAAGATGGCTCCTGGGCTGGAAGCTCCCTAGGAAGCTCCCTTGCTGTTCAACTCTATCCATGGCCATCTGCTCCCATCCCTAACGTTTTCTCCCCCAATCTGCCCTCTTAAACTGTTTAAATTCCCCTGGCTCTTTAAATCAGTTCATTTTAGCCCTATCTAAAAGTTAACAGTTAGTTTAGTGTATGTTACCTGGGCCCACTGCCCTCCCCCAGCCACACCTGCTCTTTGTTTTCTCAATGAAATTGATCCGGATGAAACTGACGAGAACAGCTGCCGATACTTTAATCTCCGATCCTGCTGTCTTCACAGTCCAGAGTGTCTGCAGCCACGGCATGCGGTAAGTCCATTGAGGTGAAGAAGGAGCTGCGGGACCCGAGAGAAGTCCTGTGAAAAGGTGCCCCGAACACCCAAAACATCCACGAACGGCCCCCCCGGCCGCAACTTCAAAGCGCCCGCGGGAGATGGCTCGGAGAGCATCTGCAGCGCACTGTCGGCAATGCTGCATGCCTTTATTTGGAGAAGATAGCGCAATATGAATGGTGCCTAGGAATGGTTGTTATGAAAAGAATTGAACTCAAGAACTCAAATATAACAACGAACAGATTGATCTTTGCTTGCATTGTTTATGTCATCTGAAACGATTGATGAGATTATTTTTTGTGATTATTCCCATTCAGCTGTTAATAAATATTTACTTCACCCAATCGTCTTAGACCAATATTTGCTATAATAAAGGCAGAATGATAAGTTTGGGATTTGATTTATGTGGATTCAAAAATTCCATGCATGTCAGCCAAATTTGCAGATGATACTGAGAGACAGATACAGAATACTTGTTCAAAGTCACTGCCATTTCCTTGTTTCCCATTATTAATGCCCCAGTCTCATCCTCTCAGGGACCAACACTTACTTTAGCTACTCTCTTCCTTTTTTATATATTTGTAGAAGCTTTTACTGTCTTTTTATATTTCTTGCTAGTTTACTCTCATACACTAATTTCTCCCTCTTTATTATTCTTTTAGTTATCCTCTACTGGTTTCCAAAATTTTCCCAATCTTCTGGCCTATCACTAACCTTTTCTTTCAATTTGATACCATCCTTAACTTCCTTAGTTAGCCACGGATGGTGCATCCTTCTCATAGAGTCTCTCTCTAAGGAATATATTTTTGTTGAGAGTTATGAAATATCTCCTTAAATGTCTGTCACTACTTCTCTACTGTCTTACTTTTTACCTTATTTTCTCAGTCCACTTTAACCAACTCTGTCTTCATATCCTTGTAATTGCCTTTATATAAGTTTAAGACACTAGTTTCAGACCCAAACCTCTCACCCTCAAATTGAATGAGAAATTCTATCATGTTATGATCACTCTTGCCTAGAGGTCATCTACTATGAGGTCATTTATTAATCCTGCCTCATTACACATTACTAGGTGTCATGCCCAGTAAAGATATGTCATATTCCTACTTTTAAGATACAAACTTTTTTCAATGTAGACTCTTTGAAATTGACTTTTCCTTTCTTAAGAAGTGGACAATGCGCTGCCAAATGGCCACCAAATGTCAGATGACCTGGCCTGTGTAAAGAAAAACTGTCTAAATGTCTTGAAAGGACAAAATGATACATTCCAAATTAAGATGTGTCAAATACACCCATCCTGAAACCATCAAGAGACATTCCTGAATTGAATGGATTTCTTCTGAGACAAAAACAATGTGTGAAGTAGGCACATCATAATAAAATAGTACCTATTCAAACATTAATAGATAGCTATGGATTCCACTTCCTTGTCCATTGTGTGGTCACACCAGGGAAGAAGGCCTTGTGACAACTAACAGAAACTCTAATTTAATGGATTTTGACCTTTAAACGATAACCTTCTGGAGCAAGAAGAGAAATCACAGCAACAACACAAGGCAGTGCAGCCAGAGGCTGTGGAAAGATCCAGCCTAAACAAGAAGAACAAGTCCTTCTGCTAATTCTACACTTCAATTTGGTGCAGCAGAGAACTGAAAGTGACCACCATCTCCAGTCTGACATCTTAACCACCAGAAATTTACAACACCTCAACAAGTCCAAGACTACAAACAACCCAGGCCTGCACCTTTAAAAGAGACTGTCCAGCTAAGAAGATTCAACAAGTTTACCGTAAACCTTGAACACCTACCACACATTGAACTTTTATCCTTTGCTTTCTTTTGTCTCTTGAGAATGCATGTGTGAGTGGTGTTGCGAACATTTTGGGAATGAATATTGTTCAATAAGTAGTTAATCTTCCATTTTAAACCTACAAGAAAACCTGTCAATTGACTGTTTATTTGACCCTAAAAACACTCAGGGACAAACTCATCGTTTTAAACAAAACACGATTGTGGTCAGTTGGAAGGTGAACTGTGGGAACCACCCACACTCCTTACCACCTCTCTGTAACACAGGTCTAAAATAGTCTGCTCCTGGGTTGGTTCCAGAATGCATGGTTCTAAGAAACTGTCCCGAATAATCTCTATGAACTCATCCTCCAGGCTACCTTTGCCAATTTGATTAGTCCAATCCACATGGGGGCAGCCTCCCTTCGGCAGGCTGAGGGAGCCATTGGAGCTGGCGGCCCTATTCCCCAAAGAGGGGTCATCAGCAATGGGAAAATCCTGACCTTGTTCTTTCTCATAGTCACTAACTTTTAATTTCACTATGATTTACACAGGACAGTACTATAAAACAAAATTTGTATAGCACCTTTAATTAATAATATGTCCAAAGGCACTTGACAGAGGTGGTAACAGACAGAGTGCAGTGATAGCAAAAAGGAAAGTGACTGCTGTTTGGCTTGGTTGACACAAAATACAGCTCAAGTTTCAGAATTCTAACATGTGCTTCACATTGTAAGCATCCATCTTTATTCGTGTGTGTGTGTGTGTGTGTGTGTGTGTGTGTGTGTGTGTGTGTGTGTCCCTAGCCACGAGAAGGAGCTAATATAAATAGACTCACATTAAGTCACACTCAGGGTCTTCAAGGTAGCCTGCTCTGGTTATCACATCAGCATAGCAAACAATTCATG
This sequence comes from Heterodontus francisci, assembly GCF_036365525.1. NCBI lineage: Eukaryota > Metazoa > Chordata > Chondrichthyes > Heterodontiformes > Heterodontidae > Heterodontus > Heterodontus francisci. The sequence goes on from NC_090379.1 coordinate 69,468,401, forward strand.
TTCTTCTCACATTTCCCTTTTTTTGAACTGCTTGTCCAAATGAATAAAAGTAAAATCATCCAGTGATCCCAATCATAGCACAATAACAAACAACAAATGTATAAGTGTATGATATATGTGATTTCAACTAAGTCCTTTGTTATGTCAGCGCTTCTATTTTTCTTTGTACAATATGCTTTAAGAAATTATAGTTGGATTGTTGACACTGATTCATCTGGAATCTTGAAGAGGCTGAACTTTGTGGTTGTTTTAAAAAAAAGGAAGGTTAACAGAAGGTTCCTGGTTTTGGCTAGTAAACAAATCTTACTGGAAAGCATTGGTTTGCAAATAACCCAGCAGGGGGTTTGTGCTTGTGACTCTGAAAAGGACGTTTACAAGGAAATGACAGACCACGATTTATAGTTGACACAGGATTGCTGCTGAACAGTTTTAGTTTCATTTTGAACTGTTAAAAAAGCCAATTGGTTTTGGTTTAGCTTACTGTGAAGGCTTGTAGGATGTCTTTATTTCAGATGTATTACAAAAATGTTTACATACTCTTCCCCACTTATGTTACCAGAGAATATTTTACTGAAATAATTTTTCTAATATAAAATGTATTTTGAAATGGCCAGTGCAGCACATTCTGAGTGTAGTTCAGGGCTACCAGTGCCTTATTCTTGGAAATTGATACTTGACTTGGTGCTGCAGGGAATTCCAGTTTGGGAAAAATTACATGCACTGCATGAGGAGTATTGCTGTTTCTTGTTGCTTGCACTATGTCATATGAATGATAACAGCATGGCATCGCAGCACAGGCTATGCTTTGGTGTTGTTTTACGCCCTATTTATTCTGTAACCAGAACACTTCCAATTTCCAGTGCACTGCAGTTTACAGACAACAGCATACATATTGTGGATTCCCTGAAGAGCAAAGCTGTTCTATGATCACTGGTTTTCTGCAGAATTGCTCAGAATCTACCCAGACCAAGAGGCATTATAAATTGAGCATTAGGCTGCGGCTTAACAGTGTTACTTGGTATAAATAATGCTGCATAGATGAGCTGGACGTACAGCCAACAAAATCAGAACTCAGTGATGCCATTGATTCTCTAGCCAGTGGAAAAGCCCCTGGGAAGGACGGCATTACCCCTGAAATAATTAAGAGTGTTAAGCCTGTTATACTCTCAGCACTCTACGAACTGCTTTGCCTGTGCTGGGACGAGGGAGCAGTACCACAAGACATGCGCGATGCCAATATCATCACCCTCTATAAAAACAAAGGTGACCGTGGTGACTGCAACAACTACCTTGGAATCTCCCTGCTCAGCATAGTGGGGAAAGTCTTTGCTCGAGTCGCTTTAAACAGGCTCCAGAAGCTGGCCGAGCGTGTCTACCCTGAGGCACAGTGTGGCTTTCGAGCAGAGAGATCGACCATTGACATGCTGTTCTCCCTTCGTCAGCAACAGGAGAACTGCCGCGAACAACAGATGCCCCTCTATGTTGCTTTCATTGATCTCACCAAAGCCTTTGACCTCTTCAGACTACTAGAAAAGATCGGATGTCCACCAAAGCTACTAAGTATCATCACCTCATTCCATGACAATATGAAAGGCACAATTCAGCATAGCGGCACCTCATCAGACCCCTTTCCTATCCTGAGTGGCGTGAAACAGGGCTGTGTTCTCGCACCTACACTGTTTGGGATTTTCTTCTCCCTGCTGCTCTCACACGTGTTCAAGGCTTCAGAAGAAGGAATTTTCCTCCACACAAGATCAAGTTGTTCAACCTTGCCCGCCTAAGAGCGAAGACCAAAGTACGGAAAGTCCTCTTCAGGGAACTTCTCTTTGCTGACGATGCTGCATTAACATCTCACACTGAAGAGTGCCTGCAGAGTCTCATCGACAGGTTTGCGGCTGCCTGCAACGAATTTGGCCTAACCATCAGCCTCAAGAAAAAGAACATCATGGGACAGGACGTCAGAAATGCTCCATCCATCAATATCGGCGACCACGCTGTGGAAGTGGTTCAAGAGTTCACCTACCTAGGCTCAACTATTACCAGTAACCTGTCTCTCGATGCAGAAATCAACAAGTGCATGGGAAAGGCTTCCACTGCTATGTCCAGACTGGCCAAGAGAGTGTGGGAAAATGGCGCACTGACACGGAACACAAAAGTCCGAGTGTATCAAGCCTGTGCCCTCAGTACCTTGCTCTACGGAAGCGAGGCCTGGACAACGTATGTCAGCCAAGAGCGACGTCTCAATTCATTCCATCTTCGCTGCCTCCGGAGAATCCTTGGCATCAGGTGGCAGGACCGCATCTCCAACACAGAAGTCCTCGAGGCGGCCAACATCCCCAGCTTATACACACGACTGAGTCAGCGGCACTTGGGATGGCTTGGCCATGTGAGCCGCATGGAAGATGGCAGGATCCCCAAGGACACATTGTACAGCGAGCTCGCCATTGGTATCAGACCTACCAGCCGTCCATGTCTCCGCTTTAAAGACGTCTGCAAACGCGACATGAAGTCCTGTAACATTGATCACAAGTCGTGGGAGTCAGTTGCCAGCGATCGCCAGAGCTGGCGGGCAGCCATAAAGGCGGGGCTAAAGTGTGGCGAGTCGAAGAGACTTAACAGTTGGCAGGAAAAAAGACAGAAGTTGGAGAGCCAACCGTGTAACAGCCCCGACAACCAATTTTTTCTGCAGCACCTGTGGAAGAGTCTGTCACTCTAGTATTGGCCTTTATAGCCACTCCAGGCGCTGCTTCACAAACACTGACCACCTCCATGCGCTTACCCATTGTCTCTCGAGACAAGGAGGCCAAAGAAGATGATAAGAGACCTGGAGTGACACAAAACACATCAAATGCTTACATATCAATAATCAGTCAGTTCCCTAAAAGCTGAAATGCCTACAGTATTGCCTATGGTATGGACACAGTAAGAATAATACAGTCACCTTTGCTAAATTTGTTAAAATCTATATTTTGTCCTGCAGGGAATATGAGTGCAACATGGTTATATTAACAAGAATGATACTGGTTAAATCTATCTAAAATGAAAGTAAAACTTGAATGTGCTGTAATCTTTACAACAGCAGTGCTTATGAAGAGTACCAAAGGGTAAATCTCAATATGAAAGCTTCTGTATTAAGAGCACATGTCTGAGACATTTCATATATTTTGCTGTTGTAAAGATTCTATTGTCATCTTGCATATGTGACTCAGTCATTCATTTTATTGATGGGATATCTCAGTTAAAAATTTAAAAAAATCTTAGTAGCAATTTTTTACATCCTTGTGAATCCAGCAGTTGATTGATTGCACCTCCTTTCTGTCACCAAAGCAAGATAGCAAAGTGTCCTCTCATTTTGGTTCTATAAACACTTCAAGATTATATGGGAGACATTTTTGTTCCCAGTTGCACTGGATAGCCTGGGCACAGCAAATAACAGAAAATCAGGCAGTTTGGAGTGCATACCTATAAAAAGACTGGCCTGATTTCCCTCCATTAATTTAAATAGAAGGGCATGGGTTGAGTTCCTTTACAGATGTGTGCTCCAACCTGCCTGATTATCTGATATTGTCAAAGAAGATCTTTCTGTGTAGGCATTAAGGATGGCTGGTTAACACCCAACCATAGTACCACTGATACACTCCAATCATAGGCAGGCAAAAATGTGTTGGGATCCTAACTGGGTAAACTGTGGATCAACTGACTTTCCAAAAATAATTACCTTATTATGCTCCATATCAAGTTTCATTTGCGACTTTTTTATAGATGGTTAACTCAACAGCATAGGTATTTCATTAGACACTACGGCCTGAATTTTGTTCTGGTGATGGGGGTGCCGATGGTGGGCTGGAAGGTGGAGGAAGACCCCGCCTCGGCAGTAGCTATTTCATGGTGGGCAAGCAATAACTGCCCACCATCCTTTTAAGGGACGAGCTCCTGCCTCCAAGAGCTGCCGGTCAATTGGAAGGCCGGCAGCTCTGCAGTACTGGCAGTGGCCACTGGGTGCAGTGGCCACTGCTGGTACTGCATGAGGTCCTGTATTAGCAAGGATGTCAGCAAGCCTGCGAGAGGCAAGTGGGGTTGGGGTCACCAGGGCCATTTAGGCAGGCCTCCGTGACGGGGTGGGGAGTTTGGTTTCTGAGGGTGGGAGTGTCTTCCTGGAGGAGCCCTCCAGGGGCTCTGGATTGGCCCCAAAGGAGGGCAGCTCCCCCGACCCTGCTGGTGGTGTCTCCCCACGGGGGCGGGTCCCTCTGCCTTCAAATAAATTGAGGTGGAAGCTGTAGTGTTTGATTGACCTGGGTTTCATTGTATAAGCCTGTCCATTGATCAGTGTTCACTGTGCTTTATTGCTTATTCCCTATGAGTAGAGCTTAAGAGTTTGAAACTTAAACTAAAAGAAACAGAGACTGTTTTGAGAAAGACATTGTACTGAGATCTTGTAAGTGCTGAGATATTTTAAAGTACTGTAAATAAACCAGTTGGTGATTTAATACAAGTGTGATATCTGCATTGCTCTGAGATAAATCAGATATATAATAACCAGCAAACCGGCTTAAAAATAACCAAAATGTGGCGGCGAGGATGGTTCAACAAAATTTAATTTTATTAGCTCCAGAACCATTTATTTCTATGCCGGGAATTCCTCCCTTGTGCTGAAAGCGATGGATTTTGGGGCTCAAGACCTACTTGCTTACCACGGGGATGGACAGCCAAGATGTAGCAGTGAACCGTAAGAAAGCGATACTTGTACATTGTCTCGGAGCAGAAGGCCAGCGTATATTCGAGCAGCTCACAGAAGATATGTTTACGTTTGATACGGCGATAAATGCTCTTGAAATATACTTCGGGCCAAAGAAAAGTGTGATGATAGAGCAATACGCATTCCACCTGAGATCCCAGTGACATAGTAAGCCCATTAAACATCGCATTGCAGCAATTGCCGTCTACATGTAAATGTGGCAAAATAGCCAATTAACTAATTTGTGACCAATTAATTGAAAAGACTTCAATTCCACAAATTAGGGAATGTCTACTCATGCAGGATGATGATTTAACCTTGGAAAAAGCCATAACCTTGGCAGTCCAGATCGAATCTGCCATGTTAGATTCAACGAGGCTACACACACATGCACCCTTAGACTCAGGGTTGCAGACAGAGCTTACCCAACCAGCTGCAGTGCAAGGGTTAAGAACAAGAAGACCTCAGCAACCTCGTCAACACATGCCCCATCACGGTCAGTTACCTTCAAAACTGTGCCTAAATTGTCGAAATGCTCATCGAATCACAATGCCATGTCCAGCTCAAGGGAAAAAGTGTAACTCATGTTTAAAGTGCAACCATTTTGCAAAGATGTGCAGGTCATCGAAGAAAAAGACTTCATCAGTTCAACATGTGGGGGAGTCTCTTCCTGAGAGTGAGGTACAATGTGTATATACCATTACAAAAAATAAAACACCAGGTCATTTTAAGGAGTGCTCAGTCGAGATTGCAGGCATCTCAGTGTTACTTCTTATCGATGCTGGCGCAAAAATATCTATTTTGAATGACAAACTCTACCATTGGTATTTTTCACAATTCTCTCTCACTCCGGCTACAGACATTCTTCAACCTTATGACGACACTATCATTCCAGTTTTAGGGATGATCACAGTTCCAGTATGTGACAAAAATGTCACCCTAGACAGGTTCACTTTCTATGTAGCTAAAGGCCGAAACCTTATGGTGGTAAACCTTTTCGATAGGCTTGGATTCAAAGTTGAAGACCCCACCAGAGCACACATTAATGGGATTGATCATGCAGATTATACATGCCAGTATCCTCCCTTATTTACTGGATTTGGGGAGATCAAGGGGTACTGTCATGCTCCTCGCACTGACACATCAATTCGATCAGTTTCACAATATTTGAGACGGTTGCCATCTGCAATCTGTGCTGAAGTGTCACAGGAGCTGAAACGACTAGAAGCAGACAGTATCATTGAGAGAATCAACTCATCGGCGTGGATATCAAATCTAATCATTGCACAACAAAAAAATGGCAAACTTAGGCTCTGCATTGACGTAACGGCAGTCAACAAAGATATCATACCAGACAAGTATCCATTTCCTACAATTCAAAAACTGTCAGCATCATTTCATGACTCCATAGTCTTCACAAAGCTTGATATGCGATGGAGCTATCTTCAGATACCTCTAGCAGAACAAAGCCGATATCTTACAGCTTTTGTTACCCATGAAGGTGTGTTTCAGTACCGAAAAATGCCATATGGACTAAGTTCAGCACCTCGCGCATTCCAGAAGATCGTTTCTTCAGTCTTGTCAGATGTTGAAGGAACACTTAAACTTTCTTAATGACGTCGTTGTCCACCGAAGGGACAAAGCTGAACATGATCAACGATTATCAGCAGTGCTCACTTGACTTGCAAAACACAATTTGATGCTGAACAAGGACAAATGCACATTTGCGGCATCTGAGATTGACTTTCTAGGTTACAGAGTGACAGCAGCTGGAGTAAAGCCTACACACTCTCTGACCGGAAAGATACCAGCTGAACTTATGATAGTTCATAACTTTCACTTGCCACTGACCATTCTTAAGCCATCACTACCAATTAATGAGAATGTCAGAGCAAAAGCAGATGAAATCACAAAGCAACAAGGCATACTTTGACAGACATACAGGCGCAAGGGAACCACAATTTAAAGTTGGAGATTGGGTTTGAATCAAATGGCCAAATCGCGACCACAAACTTGCTTCATCAGTATCAGGAATTAAACAGATTAAACGTTTGCTAGGTACCAATGCTTATCTGTTGGATGACAACACCAAGTGGAATGCAAGACATTTGATAGAGAACAGACCAGGATATATTGACGATAGTGATTATGAGGATACATTTCCTTTTCCTATGAGTGATATTAATCATCTGCCTCATCAAGCTGATCATACAGATCCACAACCTCAAATTTGTAAATCTAATGACAGACCTATGAGACCTTCCTATTTCTGTACATAGAGAAAACAGACAAGTTGAACACTAAGAAATAACTTGATATATATATGTTTGTTGTTTAGAATACTTTAATTCAAAAATAATGTCTTTCATCAAAAGGGGGAAAAATGTAGTGTTTGATTGATCTGGGATTGATTGTGTTAGTCTGTCCGTTGATCAGTGTTCACTGTGCTTGACTGCTTAAGCCTATGGGTAGAGCTTAAGAGTTTGAAACTGAAACTAAAAGAAACAGAGACTGTTCTGAGAAAGACATTGTACTGAGATCTTGTAAGTGCTGAGATATTTTAAAGTACTGTAAATAAACCAGTTGGTGATTTAATACCAGTGTGATGTTTGCATTGCTCTAAGATAAATCAGATATATAACATCCAGCAACCTGGCATAAACATAGCAGAGGCAGGAAGAGGCTCATAAATAGCCATAATTGGCCACTTAATGGCCTCAATTGGCCTGGGGGTGGGAAGGCCACTCTTGGCCTTCTGTGACCCAGTCTAAATTGGAAGGTATCAGGAAGATGATGGGCACTCCGCCCACGCCTTCTGATGTAGTTTTATGGGCCCCCCACCTCCATTTCCATCCCTAGGGAGCCCATAAAATTCAGCCCTACATCGGCACTTATAAAATGGCTTACTCCAGATATGTTACATGGAATTATAACTCTCTTTAGTGACCTCAGTGTGTTGTCATCGCCAAATCTAAAGCAAGTCGACATTTTATATTCCTTAACCTTGCATCGATCCTCACTACTTAGTGAATCAAGATAACACTTAAATACTGTTAAAATACAAACAATATCTAGTACTGCACAGTTAAATGAGTCAATGATTAACACATTCATCACAGGACTAAAACTCCTTGTGACCAGTATAATTTGTTCAGATTCATCATTAACTTCATCCTCTTCCTCAGAATTCTCTTTGATGTGTGTCATTTCGAGGACCCTGCCTCGTTTCTTTGGATAGTTCACCACATAATGATACTTCGAATCACAACTGAAGCACCTATTAACTCTTCCTTGAGCATTCTTGGGATTTATTCGCCCATTATTTTTGCTCCAATTTTGTCTTCTGATGTAACAGCAATATCTGCTAAAGATGCTTTCACCCTCATTCTGCCTATCTTTAATCCTTCCATTGTATTGACACCTGCGTCCAGTATCTGGACTATTTCGAAATCTGACAATTATTGAGTCTTCTATTCTTTGTGTCACTACGGAATGTCTCATTTGTTCCATGAAGGCTGAAGGAAATGACTGTTTCCTCAGGAATTTTTGAAGGCAGCAGATATCTGATCCAACAGGGTCTCCTTCTCTGAGAAACAGTTTTTTTTTTTTTTTGTTGATATGAGACACCTTAGAACAGGGGTCAGCAACCTATGGCTCCGGAGTTGCATGTGGCTCTGTAACATCTCATTTGTGGCTCCCAATCTTTTCCAGTTGGATCACACCGACATGAAAAAAGCCTAAAATAAAATAAAGTCAGGAAAAGTAGGAGCCGTGTTTTTATTGTAGGGATAAAAAGCTAATCATTATGCTGCACATTACAGTTTCAAATTACTATTTTAACGAAAAACATCATTGTGCTCTAAAGAAACCTGTTCGACTGGTATAGCTACACCATGGTTATAGATAATGCTTTTGGTTCGAGGAACAGGTTTTCTGGTTGCGACTATTATTGTTTCTAATGTAGCTGAGAAGATAAATAATTCTGATTGTGTTATTCGAAGCTTTTTTATCAATAGCTAAAAAAATTGTCTTAATTCTACATGTCTTAAGCTAAGATTTGTTTTAAAGATGACTACTGACAAAATTATATTAAAAGAAAAGTCAAAAAACGTGATAATTCAGAGTTAGGTCTACTTTAATGTTGATTTTTTTTCGATTAATACATAAGTTCAATACACTTATTTTATTTATTATACATGCAAATTATGCATTCTACTAGAGCCACTTGGCAATTTGCCAAGTATTTGGTTTAGAAACATCAAATTTTCGTCTTGTGACTCCCAATAGTTTTTATTTTAGGCTTATTTAAAAAAAAGCTCTTTAGGTAAAAAAGGTTGCCGAGCCCAGCCTTAGTACAATCCAGTAATTTAAAAGCTAATACTGAACCAGATTGAATTTGGTTAATCTTTTCTACAATCTGTTAAAGTCCATCATAAATTCTTCCATGGAACAACCATCTGCTTTCCGAAAGATCAAATTTTGACCATGCATTATAGGCATTTAATAGATCATCTTTCTTGTAGATTTCATCCAAGAACTCTAATCAAAATTCCAAACCTTCATCATATCCAATTGATGAGCATCCATTTCACAAAATACTTTACTTTTGATTTTACTTCCTGTAGGAAGGCAATGCCAAAGACATACCTGTTTGGTAAGGATGTAACCCATGTCCACATATCCATTTCATTCTTTTACTGTTCATATGGTTCAGACTTCGAGAACATTGGAGGGTAATCATACCCTGAAATTTACACTTGTTTTCTGCCATTTTCCACAACGGCCACTAGGATTTTAGTTTTCTATTTGAAAACTTTTTCCTTAGTTTCAAACCTTTGCCTTTCGACAACCATCCTCTACTGCCATATTATAGCCCAGAAAGCCAAGTGGTGAGGATAGAACTGGACCCAATCTTTACACACTTTTATAAGCATTTATTTTCAGAGATACACATTACAAGCAAGCACCTCCTAACCCAACAACCATAGAGCTGAATTTTTTTCAGAGGCCACAGCCCCCAACGTCGAGACCGGAAACGGGTGTGGCTTCTATTGGGGCAATGCGTGGCAGGCCACACGCAACCAAACAGTGGCAGGTCAATTAAGAGTCAGGAGGCATAGGGGCTGTCCAGTCAGAGGATGGAGGTGGGAGTGGAGGCGGTGAAGGCAACATCAGGTGATGCTTTGGCAGGTGTTAGCATTGTATTTAAAGGGCTACCAGCCCTGCATTCACTACTGCATTTATCTTTGGAAGGCTTTGGTGAAGGATGATAGGTCCAACTACAATGGCTGTAGGGAGACCCCGGGTGGCCGCACAATTCAGCGATGCCTCCCTCCAGACTCTCCTGAAGGCTGCAAAGGAAAGGTGGGAGGTCCTTTCCCCGTGAAACAGGAGGAGGAGAGTGGCGCGCCTGACCAAGCAAGCCTGGATGGAGATAGTGGAGGAGGTCAGCAGCCGTGGGGTCACCTCCAGGACCTGGATCCAGTGCCAGAAGCAGGTCAATGGCCTGATCCAGTTGGCTCAGGTGAGTACCCCATAAACTTTCTACCCTTTGGGCCTTGCATGTGGCAGAGCGAAAGGGTGTGTTTGGTGGAGAGGGAATGACCACCCAGCCATGGAAATGCTCCTTAAGGCATGGCTGCATCTTGGTGAGAGTTGCCCGTCTGTCATTACATTCCCCCACAAAGTCTCTCAAGAGTGGCCAAATGCAGCAAGCATTCATGTGCCCCCCTCATAGGCCGCTGGACTACCACCAGCATAGCTGTGGTGTTTGTCTCCGCTGGTAGAATAACATTGAATCTCTTTGCACTGGTAGGAGAAGACAGCACACAACCGAAAAGAGCGGGCCAAGCCCAGTACTGGTGTGCCTTATTTGCATGTCTTGAGCCAATGGAAGAGTAGGTGATGGAACTGGCGGGTAGCAAGGTGGCCGCTCCATAGCAGATGGCGAGATAGGTGCGCCAACCCAAAAAGAGTGAGTGAGGATGTCCTGGGGAAAAAGGGTGTATGTGGCGCGACTGAGCCAAGGCGCTCATGTGACCACTACTGGATACATGGAGCTCCACAGTAGGGATGGTTGGAATGTTGTGATGGGAAACCCATAATCCTTCAGTCTATCTGTTCTCTCATGCAGGTCGTGCTCAACAACACGAACAAAGAGCTGGAGAGACTGGGGGACAGCTGGCTGCCTCGGAGGAGGAGGAGGAGGGAGCCTCAGAGGGTGCAACGTCACATCATTCCTCCGCACCCTCCACCAGCACAGATACTATTATGTCAGTGGGTACGATTTGCATTTAGATTCAGGCACACAACCTGGTGAGCACATTATAGATGAGGCGACTCAAATGAGGAATTTGATTGGACAGCCAAAGGAGAATGCTAATTCACACCAAGATGCTTAGTGATTTGGCAGCCTGTTGTCACTGTCAAGGAGCATGGAGGTGTCCAGTTTCAACTTGGCACAGGGCTTCACGCAGAGGTGGAGCCTTTCCTTTCCAGTGTGGAAGTGGAGGTCAACTCCATGAAAGCACTTGCAGACTCACCTGTGATGCAGCATCTGACTCCATTTCTATTGCAGCACAGGTGGCAGCCACCGAGCATCTGCAGTGAAAACTCAGACCAGGTCATGAGGTCCATGCTTGGTGCCGTCCAGGCTCAGACTGCTGGCATTATGGCTGCGGATACCAGTGCTCAAAGGGGCTTGCTGGGTTTAGTTTAGTTTAGGGATACAGCACTGAAACAGGCCCTTCGGCCCACCGAGTCTGTGCCGACCATCAACCACCCATCTATACCAATCCTACACTAATCCCATATTCCTACCAGATCCCCACCTGTCCCTATATTTCCCTACCACCTACCTATACTAGGGGCAATTTATAATGGCCAATTTACCTACCAACCTGCAAGTCTTTTGGCTGTGGGAGAAAACCCATGCAGACACAGGGAGAACTTGCAAACTCCACACAGGCAGTACCCAGAACTGAACCCGGGCCGCTGGAGCTGTGAGGCTGCGGTGCTAACCACTGCGCCACTGTGCCGCCACTGTGTTACACCAGTCCAGCATTTTGTGCTCCAAAAGATTACTAGGATTGTTGAGGTGTCACCATGGAGAGTGCCAGTGGCACTGTTGAACACGAACCCACTGTTTGCTCTCAGGATCGCAGCATTCCTGCTTCCACCCTGCCACCCTGCCAGTGCCCCTGCTGTTGCCTTTCTGCCAGCCAGCCCAGACTGCTGCCATCCATGTCGAGGTGGTGCCGTCTGAAGACCAACCCTCAAGGCCCAGAGCTGCTCAAGGTCATCCTGCAAGCCCATTTGCAGTCTCCCAGTGAAAGTCAGCAGCCTTCCACCAGTCACGGGGTAGCATTGTATAGCAGTATTAGGACGGCATAGGTACCCGCAAGACAGGCACTAAGGGAATGCACAAGGGTGAATAGTTCAGTTTTGTATCTATTATTGGAAGTGTTGTTGGATCAAGTTGTTATGGAATTTTTTTGGTGGTTGCTTTCATTTCAGGACTTTGGCCAAGAGGACGCTGTGATCGTTTACAGCAGAGGGTTGGAAAGGTGGAGAGCTTTGGAGCAACTGTGATGTTTTGATGACATCTTACGTGATCCAGAATCTCAGTATCCACTCACAGGCAGCACATCCGGAGCGAAGGGGTCCCAGAAGCCTCCTCCCTGCCTCCCTTTTCTCTTCTTCTTCCCCCTCTTCCTCCTTCTTCTCTTGAGGTGGCCTCAGAATGTCTGGTGGCAAGGGCTGCTCCCTCATAGTCGCGAGGATGTGGAGGATGCAGCAGACTACAATGAACTTGGGCACACAATCTGGTGAGAACTGGAGGATCCCCCCTCCTGAGTGGACTAGGCAGTGGAACCATTGCTTCAGACTACCAATGGCTTGCTCCATGACATTCCTTTTTGCTGCATGGCTCTTATTATAGGCGCGGTGTTCGCACTCGGTCAGCTGGTGGAGGGGTGTAGAGTGGGTATCCGGGTCACCCAGCAGCCAGCCTCTGGTTCACTGTGGTGGCGCAAAGTTGGCGAGTACAGCTGACTACTGCAGGATGAAGGCATCATGGCTGCTGCCAGGATAGTGGGCATTCACAGAAAGGATTTTCTGCTTATAATCGCATACCAACTGGACATTGACAGAGTGGAAGCCCTTGCAGTTATGGAGCATCTCCCCGTTAACATATGGTGCCTGCAGAATCACAAATGTAAAGTTGATTGCACCCTGCATCATTGGGAATCACATTAGCCTGGCAAATCCACGTGTTCTTTCCTCCTGCTTCTCTCTGGTCAGTGAGAAGACAATGAAGTCCCTCTCCTTCTAGACAGGGCCTCTATCACCTCCCTGATGCAGCGATTGATGGCAAACTGTTGCCTGTTCCCACCTGGAAGGATCTACTGGCCTAGAAATTTACGGTGATGGAGATTTTGATGAGCACGGGCAGTGCTGTCCTTGCCCTGCTGTGTAGCTGCAGGTCAGGTTGCAACAGGTGGCACAGTTCAGTGACCAGAACCTTGGTGAAACAAAGGCTCCTCACGGACTACTCCTGGCTGAGGTGGAGGTAGGAGAAATGCTCCTGAAAGACCCTAGGAGGATAATCTTCTGTTGAGAGTCCTCTTCCTCCCTCTGCACACTGCTTCTCCTCTCTGCTGCCTGTACTCCAGTTCCAAGTCATACTGCAGTCTAATAGGGATTGCAACTATAGCCCCCATTACTGGAGCAGGCTTTATCTTGACAGTGCAGTAAACCCCTCTGACCTCACTGTCAGGATACATCATCACTCCCTTGAAAATCCAAAAAAGTTAGCTTTAATTTCTATACAAATGCCTGTCATGCAGACCTGTAATTTCACACAAACTCATATCTGATCCAAACTTGAATCTAAGCCAAACTCAGAATTCCAATATACTAAATTGCTTCCAGTCATTATTCTTGCCCAGAATTTCTTATCTAGGCTCACACTTAAACCTATAATCCTGATCAAGATGTAAAGATAGTTTCCAATCACCAGTTCTTATTGCTCAGCGTGTCAATAGTTTTTGTATTCTGATAACTTCTTTTAAAAGAAAATGTTTTGTATTTGATTTAAATATCATTAATTGGGCTGAGATACACATAAATTCTGATCCAAGCATGAAATTTCTTGGCAAAATGTTAGTATAACATTCAGATTACTGTTTCCCCCAAGGATTACAGATGGCTGTATTGTCGGGATAATGATTCATGAATAAAAAATAATAACTCGGTGCAATCAAGAAATTGTCCCAGTTGTAGAAAAAAGACTAAACAGTAAACTTTCACTTTGAGACATTTATCTGCAAGGGAGCATCTAGGCCACCTGTTGCTGACATGATAGGAGTATTATTCCCTCTTCTGTCCTGTGCACAATCTCAGTTTAACATCACCCCAGGGAAGGTTTTGTAAAAGGCTACAGTTACTTTTCTCCTGCAATGTCATACATTGGGACCTCCATTCACTGTGCTGTGCTGACCTTGTTAGTATATTTGAATAGGCCACCACAGAAGCCTTTCAGTGTGGACATGCACAAGGGCTCCTGGGTGGCCTTTTGTCTGGCTGAGAGCTCTTGTTAATGGACTGCCGAGCTAGAATGATTGTGGTACATGAACTCAGTGGCCAAAGGAAAGGGAGACAAAGAGATTCTAATGGTAACATGTAGGTCAAATTTGTACAAAGTGGACACTGGCCTATTAGTGTCAAAGCTGTTTGTGAAACTAAATTTACATGCAACCCAACAGCAAGCTTTTTCCAATAAAGGAGCACCAAGAATTTTCATTCTTTGAGGTACTAAAGAATAAAGTAATGCAGCAGAATCAATTTACGTACTGACTTTGTTAACTTTATACGAACCTTTCACTGTAAGAAATTTGAGTATGTTGCTACCAAACTTTCATTAAAAATCTTGCAAAATTTAGTTTTAGTACACACTTGCTCTGCCAAAGAAGTGGTTAAACTATAAAGAGATTTGGGTAAATCATGATCCTACTTTCAATGTATATCCATTAGATATAAGAGTAAAAACTATTTCTACATCCAAGTTGGAACTATTTAGATTCTTCAGTCTTGCTCAATTTGGACTTTAGATGTGACACTGCTCAGATATGTTTCTTGCTGCTGGTCCCCATGGAGTTTGGTTCTAAAATGACAAACTACAAAAAGGTACTAGCAGCAATAACAAGCATATGCAGTGCTATTCTGAGTTTTCCAACCAATGAAAACTAATTTCTTAGTATTAATAATCAGTTTTTACTTTATCTCTGACTGCTTACTAATGCCAATTGAGGGCTTGGTAATTGCCATTAGCAATCTTATGCTTTTATTATCTGAATTTAAGTTATTAGAGCTGATTCCATGCACCCTCTATGGCCAAATGCTAAGCAGGACCAGCGCATCCAAAGTGCACTGCAACTGCTCAAACCTGGGATCCTCATTATTTCTTGTTCCAGGCTATTTAAGTGATCATGAGGGAACCCTACTGGAAACCCATCCACTTAAAGGGTCTAGCACTGGTGGTAGGGTCCAGAGATTCAGGGCCTGCAGTTACTTCTCTGGCCCCAATGATCATGACCTTCTGGCTGCTGATGGAGAATGATAGTAAGAAGATCCTGATTGTTGTCCAAACTTCTGAGGGAGGCCTAAAATAATACTTGTAGCTCTTCGCAATCCTCTTGGGAACCCTGAGGATCATTCACTCGGTGAGAGTTTCGGGGCAAGTCACTCTGTAGGTTTTTTATTTATTTTTATTTATTTAGAGATACAGCACTAAAACAGACCCTTCAGCCCACCGAGTCTGTGCCGACCAACAACCACCCATTTATACTAACCCTACAGTAATCCCATATTCCCAACCACCTACCTACACTAGGGGCAATTTACAACAGCCAATTTACCTATCACCTGCAAGTCTTTGGCAGTGGGAGGAAACCGGAGCACCCGGCGAAAACCCACGCGGTCACAGGGAGAACTTGCAAACTCCGCACAGGCAGTACCCAGAATCGAACCCGGGTCCCTGGAGCTGTGAGGCTGCGGTGCTAACCAGTGCGCCGCCCAAATGCCTTTCATCTCATTTAAATGGAACATCTGGTTTACACCTTCTGCAGATGAAGTCATGTTCTTCCCCCACAAGAAAGCCTTGGAAATTCCAGAGCAGTATTAACGTTTCTTGCCACCCAGTCCCTTTATTAATCCACCTCCAGCCTAATTGCAACCATAATCCTACATATATAACTCTCTGAGAAGTTTCAGTTTCTGTTCATCCTGCTTACTAGTTAATCCATGGATTGAAATTGCTGCATATTGCTTTAAGAATATTCTGGCTTTAAGAGCAGCATTTCTGCCTTTATTGAGGCTGCTCTGCCCTCGCCAATGAATTTTCTAAATCTCCCAGCATAAGTAACTTAGCAACTTTGTCCCATACTTGTGAATTTAGGTCAACACTGGGCCACTGGGCAGTTGGGAGTTCTGCTCTGCAACACTTAAGACAGAAGATAGCTAGACTTCGAATTTTTCTACATACAGTTCCAATATTAGAATGGGCAGACAGCTTAATGTTCAATTCCAATAATATTAGTTTAGATTCTGGAAGATGGATTACTTGGTTGTTACATTTATTCCTGCACTTCAATAAACATTGGGAATAAGTTATGTATCTCCACCAGAGTTTTTATTTGCATATTGAATATTGGGCGAGATTTTGCCGTCAGCAATGAAGCAACAGCAATTGCCCCTGATCTTGAAGAAAGCTGCGTATAAAGATCGAGTGATCTCTGTGGTGCCGATTTTCCCTTTCCTGATGCTAATTTGAATTAAGCACCAAGATAAGGGGATCTCCAGGTGCCCAGTGATGTCATCAAGTATTCTCACAGACAGCAAACCATGAGGTAAAGATCACTGAATCTCCTCACTTTAAATTTTTTAATTTTACACATAGTGAAATAAATGATTGAGACATACACATGCAGCGGCGACAGGGAGAGCGAGGTGGCAGCTGGGTAAGTAATTCCTATATATTTGGGCAGCGGCTGAACCCGACACACTACACCTGTAGTGTCTCCCACCCGCCCTCCTCCTCTAACCAAAAAAAAGGACTCGGTGGTGTGCAGATAAGGTATTTATTTATTTTTTTCGTGTGATTGGTAAAAACTTTTCGTTCCTTTTTCATTTATCTAAGTTAAGACTAAGTTAAGCTTAAGATTAAAAATGGCAGGGGATCTCAGACCCGTGTTATGCTCCTCTTGCTCAATGTGGGAGCTCAGGGACACGGCTGATATCCCTGACTCCTTCACGTGCAGGAAGTGTGTCCAGCTGTAGCTCGTTAGACCGCATGACGGCTCTGGAGCTGCGGATGGACTCACTTTGGAGCATCCCCGATGCTGAGGAGGTCGTGGATAGCACGTTTAGCGAATTGGTCACACCGCAGATTAGGATTGCTGAGGGAGAAAGGGAATGGGTGACCAAAAGGCAGAGAAAGAGCAGGAAGGCAGTGCAGGTGTCCCCTGCGGTCATCTCCCTCCAAAACAGGTATACCG
Source organism: Heterodontus francisci (assembly GCF_036365525.1). Taxonomy (NCBI): domain Eukaryota; kingdom Metazoa; phylum Chordata; class Chondrichthyes; order Heterodontiformes; family Heterodontidae; genus Heterodontus; species Heterodontus francisci. The sequence goes on from NC_090379.1 coordinate 69,485,690, forward strand.
TTTTGGATACTGTTGAGGGAGATGGCTCACCAGGTGAAGGCAGCAGTAGCCAGGTTCATGGCACCGTGGCTGGCTCTGCTGTTAGGAAGGGCGGGAAAAAGAGTGGAAGGGCTATAGTCATAGGGGATTCGATTGTAAGGGGAGTAGATAGGCGGTTCTGTGGTCGAAAACGAGTCTCCCGAATGGTATGTTGCCTCCCAGGTGCACGGGTCAGGGATGTCTCAGATCGGCTGCAGAACATTCTGAAAGGGGAGGGTGAACAGCCAGTTGTCGTTGTGCACATAGGCACCAATGATATAGGTAAAAAACCAGATGAGGTCCTACAAGCAGAATTTAGGGAGTTAGGAGCCAAGTTAAAAAGTAGGACCTCAGAGGTAGTAATCTCAGGATTGCTACCAGTGCCACGTGATAGTCAGAGTAGAAATGAAAGAATAGTCAGGATGAATGCGTGGCTTGAGAGATGGTGCAGGAGGGAGGGGTTCAGATTTTTGGGACATTGGGACCGGTTCTGGGGGAGGTGGGACTATTACAAATTGGACGGTCTACACCTGGGCCGGACTGGAACCAATGTCCTTGGGGGTGCTTTTGCTAACGCTGTTGGGGAGGGTTTAAACTAATGTGGCAGGGGGATGGGAACCAAATGAGGAGGTCAGTGGACAGTAAGGAGGTAGTAACTAAAGCCTGTAAGGAACTAGATAATGAAGTCAGCGTGACTAAGGGGAAGAGTAGGCAGGGAGCAGATGATGAACGCAAAGGGACTGGTGGTCTGAGGTGCATTTGTTTTAATGCAAGAAGTGTAGTAGGTAAGGCAGATGAACTTAGGGCTTGGATTAGTACCTGGGAGTATGATGTTATTGCTATTACTGAGACTTGGTTGAGGGAAGGGCATGATTGGCAACTAAATATCCCAGGATATCGATGCTTCAGGCGGGATAGAGAGGGAGGTAAAAGGGGTGGAGGAGTTGCATTACTGGTCAAAGAGGATATCACAGCTGTGCTGAAGGAGGGCACTATGGAGGACTCGAGCAGTGAGGCAATATGGGCAGAACTCAGAAATAGGAAGGGTGCGGTAACAATGTTGGGGCTGTACTACAGGCCTCCCAACAGCGAGCGTGAGATAGAGGTACAAATATGTAAACAGAATATGGAAAGATGTAGGAGCAACAGGGTGGTGGTGATAGGAGATTTTAATTTTCCCAACATTGACTGGGATTCACTTAGCGTTAGAGGTCTAGATGGAGCAGAATTTGTAAGGAGCATCCAGGAGGGTTTTCTAGAGCAGTATGTAAATAATCCAACTCGGGAAGGGGCCATACTGGACCTGGTGTTGGGGAATGAGCCCGGCCAGGTGGTTGAAGTTTCAGTAGGGGACTACTTTGGGAATTGTGATCACAATTCCGTAAGTTTTAGAGTACTCATGGACAAAGACGAGAGTGGTCCTAAAGGAAGAGTGCTAAATTGGGGGAAGGCCAACTATACCAAAATTTGGCAGGAGCTGGGGAATGTAGATTGGGAGCAGCTGTTTGAAGGTAAATCCACATTTGATTTGTGGGAGGCTTTTAAAGAGAGGTTGATTAGCGTGCAGGAGAGACATGTTCCTGTGAAAATGAGGGATAGAAATGGCAAGAATAGGGAACCATGGATAACAGGTGAAATTGTGAGACTAGCTAAGAGGAAAAAGGAAGCATACATAAGGTCTAGGAGGCTGAAGAAAGACGAAGCTTTGAAAGAATATCGGGAATGTAGGACCAATCTGAAACGAGGAATTAAGAGGGCTAAAAGGGATCATGAAATATCTTTAGCAAACAGGGTTAAGGAAAATCCCAAAGCCTTTTATTCATATATCAGGAGCAAGAGGGTAACTAGAGAAAGAATTGGCCCACTCAAGGACAAAGGAGGAAAGTTATGCGTGGAGTCAGAGAAATTGGGTGAGATTCTAAACGAGTACTTTGCATCGGTATTCACCGAGGAGAGGGACATGACGGAAGTTGAGGTTAGGGACAGATGTTTGATTACTCTAGGTCAAGTCGGCATAAGGAGGGAGGAAGTGTTGGGTATTCTAAAAGGCATTAAGGTGGACAAGTCCCCAGGTCCGGATGGGATCTATCCCAGGTTACTGTGGGAAGCGAGAGAGGAAATAGTTGGGGCCTTAACAGATATCTTTGCAACTTCCTTAAACACGGGTGAGGTCCCGGAGGACTGGAGAATTGCTAATGTTGTCCCCTTGTTTAAGAAGGGTAGCAGGGATAATCCAGGTAATTATAGACCGGTGAGCCTGACGTCAGTGGTAGGGAAGCTTCTGGAGAAGATACTGAGGGATAGGATCTATTCCCATCTGGAAGAAAATGGGCTTATCAGTGATAGGCAACATGGTTTTGTGCAGGGAAGGTCATGTCTTACCAACTTAATAGAATTCTTTGAGGAAGTGACAAAGTTGGTTGATGAGGGAAGGGCTGTAGATGTCGTATACATGGACTTCAGTAAGGCGTTTGATAAGGTTCCCCATGGTAGGCTGATGGAGAAAGTGAAGGCGCATGGGGTCCAAGGTGTACTAGCTAGATGGATAAAGAACTGGCTGGGCAACAGGAGACAGAGAGTAGTAGTGGAAGGGAGTTTCTCAAAGTGGAGACGTGTGACCAGTGGTGTTCCACAGGGATCCGTGCTGGGACCACTGTTGTTTGTGATATACATAAATGATTTGGAGGAAAGTATAGGTGGTCTGAGTAGCAAGTTTGCAGACTACACTAAGATTGGTGGAGTAGCAGATCGTGAAGGGGACTGTCAGAGAATACAGCAGAATATAGATAGACTGGAGAGTTGGGCAGAGAAATGGCAGATGGAGTTCAATCAGGGCAAATGCGAGGTGATGCATTTTGGAAGATCTAATTCAAGAGTGAACTATACAGTAAATGGAAAAGTCCTGGGGAAAATTGATGTACAGAGAGATTTGGGTGTTCAGGTCCATTGTTCCCTGAAGGTGGCAACGCACGTCAATAGAGTGGTCAAGAAGGCATACGGCATGCTTTCCTTCATCGGACGGGGTATTGAGTACAAGAGTTGGCAGGTCATGTTACAGTTGTATAGGACTTTGGTTCGGCCACATTTGGAATACTGCGTGCAGTTCTGGTCACCACATTAACAAAAGGATGTGGCTGCTTTGGAGAGGGTGCAGAGGAGGTTCACCAGGATGTTGCCTGGTATGGAGGGCGCTAGCTATGAAGAGAGGTTGAGTAGATTAGGATTATTTTCATTAGAATGACGGAGGTTGAGGGGGGACCTGATTGAGGTGTGCAAAATCATGAGAGGTATAGACAGGGTGGATAGCAAGAAGCTTTTTCCCAGAGTGGGGGATTCAATTACTAGGGGACACGAGTTCAAAGTGAAAGGGGAAAAGTTTAGGGGGGATATGCGTGGAATTTCTTTACGCAGAGGGTGGTGGGTGCCTGGAACGCGTTGCCAGCAGAGGTGGTAGACGCGGGCACAATAGCGTCTTTTAAGATGTATCTAGACAGATACATGAATGGGCAGGAAGTAAAGAGATACAGACCCTTAGAAAATAGGCGACAGGTTTAGATAGAGGATTTGGATTGGCGTAGGCTTGGAGGGCCGAAGGGCCTGTGCCTGTGCTGTGATTTTCTTTGTTCTTTGTTCTAGTACCTCAGCCTTACCTTTTTCTATGCACCCTACTAGGTAACACCACAAAACATCTCTCACCCAGCAAGACTTTGCCAGGAATTCTCACCTCTGTGCAAAAGGTTGCATCTACTGAAAGGTATATTTTCTAACTTATTGTAATGTTCATAAAAAGAAAATCGCACTAATACCTCCATTGTGACATCTAGAATAGGAAAAACTACTTGAGAGTATTTCAAGAAAGCAATTCAGGTGTATATTCAAAGTGGAAACACAATATTTCCAAGACAGTTTGAGTTTGTGAAAGGCAGGTCATTATGCCTAACAAATCTACGGGATATTATTGAAGAAGTAGGAGAGTAATCCCCAGAGTGGGGGCTTCAATTACTAGGGGTCACGAGTTCAAAGTGAGAGGGGAAAAGTTTAGGGGGGATATGCGTGGAAAGTTCTTTACGCAGAGGGTGGTGGGTGCCTGGAACGCGTTGCCAGCGGAGGTGGTAGACGTGGGCACGATAGCGTCTTTTAAGATGTATCTAGACAGATACATGAATGGGCAGGAAGCAAAGAGATACAGACCCTTAGAAAATAGGCGACAGGTTTAGATAGAGGATCTGGATCGGCGCAGGCTTGGAGGGCCGAAGGGCCTGCTCCTGTGCTGTAATTTTCTTTGTTCTTTGTTTAATATGGTGATTATTATATATTTCAACTTTCAGAAAAGTAATGGAATTTCCTTGTCACCTGCAGCACTCAAGGGACTTTGCTGCTCCATGTCTCGAGACTCTATTCACAAATTGCATAGGTGATAGACAGACAGATAGATAAATTCATGTGCCTGTATTATCTTCCAATGGCAGGATAATGAGAAAGCTTAAGGTAGATATTAACTTGGGCTACCCAGCGTAAACAGGTCAGTATCCACATAGTGGCCTTAAAATTATTTTTGTCAGGCAGGAGGAGCAGAATTGTTCCTTTGGGCTCCAAAGGAAAAATGTTACACTCTGCCACCTTGGATTCTCCCCTGCTCCTTAACAATCGCTTCATCCCTGGACCTATGAGCTGGGTTGGCCTGTGGACCACCTGATATTAACCCAGCCGCAGCTAGTGAGCCTCATGGTAATGAGGTCTGGCGCTCAAAACGGACTGGGCCTCTCACTGGTCGGGCCAGGTTGGCTAGTGACTTCATGGATTGGTCACCCATTGTTAAAATCTACCCCTTCCAGACATAAATATCATGCTGGATAGTGTTAATGCTTCTCTACCGTTGCTCCTCTAGGAAGCATGCTTCAGCAATGAAGCAAAGAACCTTCCTAAGAACTTATCCCTCCTTTCTCAAGCCAACATGGCTGAAAGTGGTGCAAGCTGCCTTCCAAAAGTGCTAGTTTGGCACTCTGATAGTACTCTGCTCCTGAGTTAGAAGGTTATTGGTTCAAGCTCCACTCCTGGACTTGAGTACATAATCTATGTTGACACTTTAAACAGTGTGGCCTTGTCTGAGATGCCAATGTTCGATGTGATGTTAAACCAAGGTTCACTCTGCCTAGTCAGGTGGATGTAAAAGATCCCATGGCACTATTTGAAGAAGAACTGTAGAGATTTCTTGGTGCCGAGCCAACATTTATCCCTCAACCAACAAAGTAAAGCAGACTAACTGGTCATTTACCTTGCAACTGTTTGTGGGATTTGTTTTGCCCGAATTGATTTTTTTCATTCTTTCACGGGATATGAGCACCACTGGCAAGGCCAGCAATTGTTGCCCATCCCTAATTGCCCTTGAAAAGGTGGTGGTGAGCTGCCTTCTTGAACCGCTGCAATCCATCTGGTTTAGGCACACCCACAGTTAGGAAGGGAGCTCCAGGATTTTGATCCAGCGACAGTGAAGGAACAGTGATATAGTCCCAAGTCAGGATGGTGTGTGACTTTGAGGGGAACTTGCAGGTGGTGGCATTCCCATGTGTCTGCTGCCCTTGTCCTAGGTGGTAGAGGTCGTGGGTTTGGAAGATGCTGTCGAAGGAGGCTTGGCAAGTTGTTGCAGTGCATCTTGTAGTTGGTACACACTGCTGCCACTGTGCCTTGATGGTGGAGGTAGTGAATTTTTAAGGTGGTGGGTGTTGTATGTTGTTGTAGTAGTAGTGTAGCCAGGGCATTCTAGATAAAGTCTAGGAGTCTAGATTAGGTCAACTAATAACTCTATTATATATACAAATTACTATTTACACTCTCCTCAAGCCTCCTTAGCTAGCATCCTTTGTGCTGCTACTCTCCTCTTCCCAAAGCCCATTACCACATGACTGCTATCTCATCACCCTTACAGTGGGAGGGGTTGCTCTCACTGTTGCCAGCATTATCCCTTACATGTCCTTAGACTACATCACTCCTGAAGTCTTTATCCAACATTTTCTTAAATATATATACATTCTTGACTTAACCTACTACCCTTTCCCTCCCCATGTCTCTGACTTTACAGATTTAGTCGTTCGGAGGTTTACAACTCTCCTTGATGTGGTTCTAGTCTGGCTGGGATGATCAGTAGTCTTCTTTGTAAGTCTGGATCACTGACTTGGTTGATCTTTACTAAGGATTGTAGTATTCTATTTGGTTTGGGTTTGTTGATCTTCATCTGGGTCTTCCAAAAGAATAATTGGCTGTTGCTTCTGGGGCATAGGGATAATGTTTCTCCTATTTTTATGTGTGTTTCCTTCTGTTGTGTGTACCACATATGATCTCTGGTAGTTTTCATCTCTGTAGATTACAGTACCTTCCCTTTCTAGATCACGTATCCATACTCTTTGGCTATTATTCGGTTACGGTAAGGCTCTGGCACAAAATCTTCTGTTGTAATTTTGAGTTTGTTGCCTTCTATAAGAGTTTTCCCAGTCTCTTACCCTTTCGTAGTGCCGGACATTTAATCCTGGAAGCAATTTTTTAGGCAACACAGGAAGTTCCGTTCTTATCTTCTTGCCCCTCAGTAACTCTGCAGGTGACAGTCTACACATCAAGGGTGTAGATCGATAAATTAGGAGGGAGCCCCTCAGTAACTCTGCAGGTGATAGTCTACACATCAACGGTGTAGATCGACAAATTAGGAGGGAGGTTGGAAGATCTTCATTCTTCTGCAATAAGGACTTTATGCTTCTTACACTCCTTTCCACTTCACCATTCGACTGTGGATACCGTGATGAACTTGTTGAAATGTTGAGATGTTGAAATCCCATTTTTGTTGCAAACTGTGTAAAATATTCATTCGCAAACTGTGGTCCGTTGTCTGACAATATTTCATCCAGGATACCATGTGTCGCAAAGATGTCTTGAAGAATTCTTATAACCGCTTCTGTTGTCATTGAATGTAATCTTCGCACTTCTATCCACCTTGAGAAATAATCAATGATGATTATGTAGGACTTCCCATTGAACATGAATAAATCAGCCTTTGCCAAGGTCTTGTCAGAAATTGAGTAGTTAACAGAGGTGCACACTGGTCTGGTCTCTGTATTGTACAGATCTGACAGTTCTGGACCAGATTCTCAATTTCTTTGGATATTCCTGGCCACCACACTGATGATTGTGCCCTTGCTCTGCACTTTGTTGTTCCTTTATGGCCTTGGTGTAGACTTTCTAAGATATCTGATCTCAGTGAATTCGGAATGACTAGTCTGTCATTGCAAAATAGCAAATTGTTGATAATTGGGAAGTATTTTCTATATTCATAGAAAGTTTTCATCATCTTCCCATAAGGATGTTCTTGTGGCCACCCTTGAGTGCAATATTGCCTTATGTGAATGCATTCTGCATCGCTTTTTTGGGCTTGACAAATTTCTTGCAATTTCTGTTTGCTTGCTGGCCAATTTTGTGCAGTATGTTATGAATATGACTATTTCATGCACAAAATTCACATTTTGTTGTGTTGGATGGTCTACCATCGCTCTTGATAGCACATCGGCTGATGTTTGCATCTTTCCCTGGATATATACGGTCTCATACGTATATCTCATCAATTGTAAATTAAATCTTTGGATTCTTGGAGGTATTTTTGTGATCTCCTTTTTGTCCAATAAAGATACCAACGGTTTATGGTCTGTCTCGATGATGACACTCAATCCAACAATGTAGTTTGAAAGTTTTTCACTTTTTCAAAAGAAGCAAGTCCTTCTTTTCAATTACCACATACCTTGTCTCTGTCTTGGATAAAGCTCTCTATGCTTAGTATATTGGCCTATGAGAACCATCAGGTTGCTCCTGGAAAAGAACTGCCCCTAACCCCATGGAGGAGGCGTTTGCTGCTATCGTCATAGGTAGTGTAGGATTATAGTGTGCCAAGATGTCTGGTGATGCAAGCATATCTTTAATCTTCCAGAATGCTTGTTCTTGGTGTGAACTCCAACACCACACTTGCTGTTTTTTGAGAAGTTGTCTTAGTGATTCTGTTATCTGTGCTAAATGAGGTAGAAATTTGGCTAATCGATTCACCACTCCCAGCAATCTTTGGAGCTGCTAAATGGAAGTAGGAGTAGGGAATTCTGTAATGGCTGTGTCTTCTTCGCTTACTATGTATGTGTCCCAAGAAACGAATTGAGGTCTTGGAAAATTTGCATTTCTCGTTTGGAGTTAATCCTGCTTCTTGAAGTTGCTATAAAACTGCTAAAACTCTTTGGTCATGCTTCTGTACTGTCCACCCATGTGTCAGGATGTTATCCATATGACAAATAAATCCTTTGAGCCCTTCTAAGATGTTAGACATAGACCTTTGAAAGATCTCTGGTGCGGAAGTTATTCTAAACCTTAACCGATTGAAACAAAACCTCCCACATGCGTTATAATTGTGGTTAATAATCTTGAGGTTTCATCTAAGGGTACCTGCCAAAAGCCACTCTTAGCATTGAGTTTGGTAAAGATAGTGCTCTGAGACAATTTCGCTAAGCTGTCATTCACTGTGGACATTGGGTGAATCTCAATGCGCTACTACTTTGTTAAGCTGTGTTAAATCCACACAAATACGTAGAGTTCTGTTTTGTTTTGGGACAGGAACCATGGCCAAACACCACTCTGTTGGTTGTGTAACAGGAGATATAACCCCTATTCTTGTTATCTCTTCCAACTGGTCTTGAACTTGGTTCATCAACGGGTGAGGTATCTTTCTGGGTGTAAAGATACACACTGGCCTGGCACCTTCCTTAAGTGTGATTCTTATACTCTGTCTTGAGCCTTCTGAGACCTGTGAAAAGTTTCGGGTAGTCAGCTTGAAAGTGACTGTTTACCTGTGGCTGCTTGACGTCATCAATCTTCTTGATCAAATACAGGTCTAAGCACGCTTTCCTATTTAGCAGTGGAAATTCTTAGTTTTGCAAGACGTATAGGGTTTCTCTAATTTGTCTCCCTCTATATTGGAGAGTTGCTTGACGTTTACCCTTCACTTTCAGTTGTGTCCTGCCTGGATCATGCAACTTGTATGTCCGCCAGTTGTAGGCAATGTCTCATCAACCATGGCTCTTGATCTGACAGAACTGTGACACTAGCACCTGTGTCCAGTTTGAAATTCGTTAGGTGTTCGATTAAATAGATGTACAACATCCAAAATCCTTGATTTGGCTCATTAACTTCTCCTAGGAAATCTGCTGGTTCCCTTCCTTCTGTAAGTTGATGCACTTGATTCACAATGTGAAGGTCTTTTGCTTTGAGATTTTGAGCAAAGAGGTCTTGCTCTGGCACATTTTTCCACAATGCCCAGTCCTTTTACAATTGAAATATTCCACTTTACTAGCTGGATACTACTTTTGTTTGTGCGTCTTCCTGGCTCCACAGCGCTGGTGCGGTTTACTGGTCTCATGCACCTTCTCATCTGCAAATGTCTTCTTCTCTACAAATTGCCTCTCCGTCTTTGGCTTCAAAAACTGTACAGTCATTGGTTTTCTTCTAATCCAAGGCTTCTCTTCAGCTTGCAGAATGGCTCTATTTTGTTTACAGACTTCAGCCTTTTGTATGATCTGAATTGCCTTCTCAAGTGTAATGTCATCTTTCAGCCTCACGAGATTTGACAGATCCATTAGCTATCCGACAACTATTCAGTCTCGTATTAATTAGGAACATAGGAACAAAGAAAATAGGAGCAGGAGTAGGCCATTCGGTCCATCGAGCCTGCTCCGCCATTCAAACAGATCATGGCTGATCATCTACCTCTACACCATCTTCCCCCACTATCCCCATATCCCTTGATGTCATTAGTATCCAGAAATCTAAAGATTTCTGTCTTGAACATGCTCAATGATTGAGCCTCCACAGCCCTCGGGGTAGAGAATTCCAAAGATTCACCACCCTCTGAGTCAAGAAATTCCTCTTAATTTTAGTCTTAAACGGCCTTCCCCTTATTCTGAGACTGTGTTCCCTGGTTCTAGTCTCACCGGCCAGAGGAAACATCCTATCCACATCTACCCTATTACACCCTGTAAGAATTTTGTAAGTTCCAATGAGATCACCTCTCAGTTCTGCCTTTAATTTGCCATATTCACATCCCTCTGCCAATCTGTACAGATCATTTATATAAAAATCTACGGACTTGTCTATCTTCTGGATACACTTGTTAAATGTCACTCTTTCCAGAATTTCATTGCTGTGTAAATTGAAATACTTGTCAAAAGCTTGAAGTACATCCACAAATTTGTCAAAATCCTTGTTTATCCCTTACCTCACAATCATGTCATCCGCAATAGAACCCAAAGAATATAAAAGGGTATTTACTTGTTCTGTCTCTGATTTACTATGGAGTTGGGAAGCAATCCTAAATTGTAAGAATCTTTTTCTCAATAAGGACTAATTTTGTACCTGATTGGGTCCTTCCTGATCACGAAAGCTTTCAGGCATTCCAAATTTCGGATCAGTTTTGCTTTTTAGGTATTATTAGGTTTTTTTGGTGTGTTCCCCTTCTTTTTAAATCATTCTGGCTTTAATAGAGGTGTTCAAGGTGTTTGGAGATTGCCTGCGCTTTCCGACCGTTTCCGTGTTTTCTCTCGGCAGTCTAGCTGAGTAATGGCTGCCAACTCCACCCGTCTCCTGAGACGCCTTTTCTCCCGAGATTGACCTCTCTCCCAACTTTTTCAGCCCTGCGCACCGTTAGCCAATAATGGGCCCTTTGAATTTTTTTCACCCCATCCTGGACCATCGCCCAGCGCTGAGACTTGGAACTCGATCGCTGGACCTGGATGTATTATTGCAGACCACCACGCTACTGTGGTGTGGTCTGAGAGCCTGCATGGCTGACTCACTGACTGTCCATGTCTTCTCTGGCTACGGAACAGCTCTGGAGCTCTTTGCAGTTTCCCGACAAGATCTGCTGTTCTCTTGGTGCTACTTCATGAGGTAAGGTGATTTTCAATACTTTCTGGTCGTTTTAAACACTGCCACAATATTTTGTGCTGTTGTTGTAATAGGGCATTGTAGATAAAGTCTAGGAGTCTAGATTAGGTTAACTAATAACTCTTTATTGTATATACACATTACTATTTACACTTTCCTCAAGCCTCCTTAGCTAGCATCCTTCGTGATGCTACTCTCCTCTTCCCAAAGTCCATTACCATGTGACTGTTACCTCATCATCCTTACAGTGGGATGGGTTTCCTCACTGTCTCCAATATTAACCCTTACATGTCCTTATAGCACAGTGGTGGGGTGCCAATCAAGCAGGCGGCATTGTCCTGGATAGTGTTGAGCTTCTTCAGTCTTGTTGGAGCTGCACCCATCCAGGCATGCGGAGACTATTCCATCGCACTCCTGACTTGTACTGAACACTGTGCAATCATCAGTGAAATCCCCATTTCTGACCTTATGTTGGAGGGAAAGTCATGGATGAAGCAGCTGAAGATGGTTGGGCCAAGGACACTACCCTGAGGAACTTCTGCAGCAATGTCCTGGGACTTAGCTGTTTGAGCTCCAACAACCCAGCCATCTTTCTTTGTACTAGGTATGACTCCAACCAGTGGAGAGCTTACCCCAATTCCCATTGACTTCAATTTTGCTAGGTTTCCTTGATGCCACGCTCAATCAAATGATGCCTTGATGTCAAGGGCAGTCACTCTTTAATTCAGCTCTTTTGTCCATGTTTGGACAGGACTGTAATGAGGTCAGGAGCTGAGTGACCCTGGAGGAACCCAAATTGACCATCGGTGAGCAGGTTATTGCTAAGTGACAATTGATAGCACTGTTGATGACAGCTTCCATCATTTTGCTGATGACTGAGAGTAGATTGATAGGATGGTAATTGGCAGGGTTAGAATTGTCCTTTTTGGGGACAGGACTACCTGGGCAATTTTCCACATTGCAGGTAGATGCCAGTATTGTAGCTGTACTGGAACAGCTTGGCTAGGGGCGCGGCTAGTTCTGCAGCACAAGTCTTCAGTACTACAGCCAAGATGTTGTCAGGACCCATAACCTTTGTTATATCTAGTGCCTTCAGACACTTCTTGATTTCACTTGGACTGAATCAAGTTGGCTGAAGACTGCCATCTGTGATGCCGGGGACCTCAGGAGGAGGCCGGGATGGATCATCCATTTGGCACTTCTGGCTGAAGATGGTTGCAGATGCTTCAGCCTGGCCTTTTGCACTGATGTGCAGGGCTCCCCCATCATTGAGGATGGGGATTTTTTGAAGTCTCCTCCTCCAGTTAGTTGTTTAATTGTCCACCACCATTCATAACTGGATGTGGCAGGACTGCAGAGCTTAGATCTGATCTGTTGGTTGTGGGATCGCTTGGCTCTGTCTATTGCATGCTGCTTCTGCTGTTTAGCATGCATGTAGTCCTGTGTTGTAGCATCACCAGGTTGGCGCCACATTTTTAGGTATGCCTGGTGCTGCTCCTGGCATGCTCTCCTGCACTCCTCATGAAACCAGAGTTGATCCCCTGGCTTGATTGTAATGGTAGAGTGAGGGATATGCCGGGCTATGAGGTTACAGATTGTGGTTGAATATAATTCTGCTGCTGCTGATGGTTCACAGTGGCTCATGGATTCCCAGTTTTGAGCTGCTAGATCTGTTCTGAATTAATACCATTATGCATGGTGATAGTGCCACACAACACGATGGATGGTATCCTTAGTGTGAAATTGGGTCTTTGTCTCCACAAGGATTGTGTGGTGGTCACTCCTACCAATACAGTTATCGACAGGTGCATCTGTGACAGGTAGATTGGTGAGGACGAGGCCACGCACATTTTTACCTCTGAAACACAAACAAGAAATGCTGAAAATACTCAGCAGGTCTGGCAGCATCTGTGGAGAGAGAAGCAGAGTTAACATTTCAGGTCAGTGACCCTTCATCAGAACTTTGTGTTTCAGATTTCCAGCATCTACAGTATTTTGCTTACATTTTTACCTCTCATTGGTTTCCTCACCACCTGATGCAGGCCCCGTCTGGCAGCAATCCCCTTGAGGACCTGGCCAGCTCAGTCAGTAGTGGTGCTACCGAGCCACTCTTGGTGATGGGCATTGAAGTCCCCCACCCAGAGTACATTCTTGCTACCCTCAGTGCTTCTTCCAAATGGAATTCAACATGGAGGTGTACTGATTCATCAGCTAAGGGAGGGTGGTAGGTGGTAATCAGCAGGAGGTTTCCTTGCCCATGTTTGACCTAATGCTATGAGACTTCATGGGGTCCAGAGTCAATGTTGAGTACTCCCAGGGCAACTTCCTTCTGACTGTATACCACTGTGCCACCACCTCTGGTGGGTCTGTCCTGCTGGTGGGACAGGAAATACCCAGGATGGTGATGGAGGAGTCTGGAAAGTTGCCTGTAAGGTGTGATTCATTCAGGCTGTTGCTTGACTAACTTGTGTGACAGCTCTCCCAATTTTGGCACAAGTCCCCAGATGTTCATGAGCAGGACTTTGCAGGGTTGATAGGGTATGGTGTGCTATTGTAATTTCTGGTGCCTAGGTCAATGTCGGGTCGTCTGTCTGGTTATCTTCTTATTCGACTTTTCTGTATTTTGGTACAACTGAATGGCTTGCTAGGCCATTTCCGAGGGGAGTTAAGAGTCAACCACATTGCAGTGGATCTGGAGTCATATGTAGGCCAGACCGGGTAAGGGCATCAGATTTCTTTCCCTAAAGGACATTAGTGAACCAGATGTTTTTTTACGACAATCTGGTAGTTTCATGGTCATCTTACTGAGACTAGATTTTAATTCCAGATTGATTAATAAATTGAATTTAAAATTCCACCACCTGCTGTGGTGAGATTTGACCTCATGTCCCCAGAGTATAAGTTGGGGCGCCTCCATATTACTAGGCCACTAACATTACCACTACGCCACCATTGATTGATACATTTGACTTGCAAGACAAAAGTGTTTGTAATTCAAAAGTAATTCATTGCCTATGAAGTGCTTTATGACATCCTGAGGACATGAAAAATGTTAAATAAATTAAAGCTCTTCTTCTTGCTTGGGAAGTAGTGTGAACATCAGCAGAATTTAACCTTGGGTCTATGGTGCGAAGCCATTCCTACTATTGGCTTACTTGTGAGAAAAAGATAGTGAGGAAATTCTGGCTAAGTATTTTAAGTTAAATGTTTTGTGGAAGTCCCTAAAGTGTGTAAATAATTTATTTGAATTCTATATGGCTCATTTATCGATAGGTCAATTATGCATCTGAACAATGTTTTAATATAATTGTCTCTCATCCATTTCAGTTTTAATTCATCTTCCCCCAAAAAGAAAGAATTTTCGCTTGAGATGTGGTGAACCTAGTGTTACTGTTATTTCCATTTTTTTTTGTTAAATTTTGAAGATTTGTGGTTTAAAACTGAAAAGGAGCACGGATGTTTTTTTTACAAGTGTCACTGAGAGGTCTGGACTGTAAACAGTTATTGGAAGGCACCTGTCTTCAAATTATTACCCAGCAGGGGTTGCTTTTGAATTAGGGAAGATGTTTACAGAGAAGTGACAGGCCAAAATTTATAGGGGTCAGGAGGCTTGACTCCTGACATTGTTTATGGTTTTGCTTTGGACAGTGAGTTGGGATATGGACAATGGTTTGAAAAGACAGTTAAAAAAAAATTGCCAAGAGAGCAACAACCAACTCAGTCTGTTCCAGCTCTTTAAAAAATCCTGCCAATTTTCCATCTCTTGCGAAGCAAGTGTAAGAAACTGCCTGAAACACTAGTTACTGCATTTCCCCTGGAAAGCCTGCCCAAACTGATATTCAACATCACCTGATAAGAACTGTTCTAGGAAGATCACAGTGACAGCCATCTATATGTATTGGGACACCAAATCAAAAAAGACCTCTGACATTTTTTAATATCTTCTCTTTTATCTTTAAAGAATTAGCAAGTATTTTGGCCAATTTTTTTTTGTGTGTGTTTTTGTACTAGAGCTCTAAAGAGTAAATTTCAATTTTTTTCGGTTAACCAGTGTGTATGTATGTGTGTGTGAGGGGTTAAGGTAAAAAGGAACTTTTATATTTCGATCTGTGTGTTTATGTGTTGCTTCATACTGGTTAAGACTTGTTTTATACTAACCTTATAATTGTGTTGTTAATTAAAGAAACCTGGTTGGTGTGTTTTATTCTGGGATAAAATAGAGTCTATGATTGACCGTATCGGTAAGTGGGAAAAAATTTAAATATATATTGTGACCTGTGGAGAAGTGGAACTAGAATAAACAGTGCACTCCTCCGGCCTCGGTCGTAACACTAGTGACACTACCAGCCTGCTTTGACAATTATCTTATTTTAAACTGAAAATGTGGATAGAGTCTTCATATATATATATCTTCTATATTCTAATACAATATTACATGCTATATCATTTCTCATTTTTGGACAGTTTTACTTTACATATAATGGCCTGGATTTTGCAGTAGAAATAACGGTGCTCACAGCAACTTCTGGTCATTGCACATGCACAGTTAAACATGGAAATCAGGAAGTTACTGTCCGATTTGCCTTCTCCTCCATGAGCTTCACTACGCTGGTACATCATTGATAGATACAGCATGAAAATACATGAAGAGCGTGAAGTTGCATATTTTACCCATTAGGCACCCATTAAACACATCAAAAAAGATAGGGCTACTGTATTCAGATGTAATTGAATTTTTAATGGTAAATTTTAATTATTGTCAAAAACAGCTTCTCCGGTACTGGAAATTAAATTTTACAAGTGTTGAGTCTTACCCCTTCAGAACTTTATTATTGTTGGAGATTTAAAAAAAAATAAACATTTAAATAAATTTTAATCCTATCTTTTCTTCTCTTCATTTTGCTTTCTGTACATGATTTTACATTATAACTTATAGTTCCTGGTTTTGACACAGGGAGGATGCTTTAATCTGATTGGTCGAGGAGACATGCTATTGCTTGCTTAGTTCACATACACCACAGGTCCCCTGTAGAGGGCGTCACACTGATTAGGATCTCGAATACAGTAAATTGCTGCTCAAAAACCCGTGAAAAGTTTTTGGGCAGCTGTAAGTCTAATGAACAGTGTCAGCGTTATTCCTCCACTGCTGACTGAAAAATCTGAACCGTTGGAACAGCCTGTAAAGTGTTTCCAATGGCAGTTTTTGGCCTTTTGCTGAGCAAAGTAGTTTAAGGTCCGCTGGTATGACAGTTCATGACCCAGAAATACTGGTGGGAAATTGTGAGCTGCAGGAGTAGGCTTCTACCCTGCTAAATCAGTTATTGCTGCGCCTATTTCATGTCTGGAAAACAGACGTAACAATGTTGAATTCAGACCCCGTGATGTTTACCACGCTGCTGAACACTCACTGCTGCTTTAATTAGCTGAGTAGTTGCTCAGTCTGTCCTTTACAATGTTACGCATTTTCCCCTTATTCTTTGCTGTCAATCCAAAACTCATTCTTTGTGGATCATTGCTCAGCCATTTAAAGTGTTGGTGAGCATTCTGTAACAGTACTTAGCAATACAGTCACTGAACCATCCTCAGGTTTCTTTACAGTTAACCAGTCAAGTAAAATATATGGACAATTAGCAGCCAATTAGTGTGATTCACAATTTCACAACTGGTGCCTTTCAAAAATGGAGAAGTGCCACTAAAATGATCACTATAACCAAATTGCACCGATCGCTAAAATGGCTGCAAAAACATAGTCACAGAGAGTTGTTTTGTAAAGCAAGTGTTGGTTATTATAAATCACTACAAATAGTGGTCAGTATGACAGGATTCCATTGCAATATGCATGTGTGTTTATTGATTGGGAATTGAAAAAGACCAGTGCTTCATTAAGCCAGTTTATGTCACTTTGGTAATTCAAACAGAAAATGTTCAGAAATAGCTAAACTGGGCTGGTAATAGAAACAGTGTAAAAGAATATAACATTTAAAGCCACCTCAATCACTGCCATTTCAGTTGACAAAATAAAAGGGGATCTCCAGCTTCTTTAAGGGTTTGTCAAGTCCAAAAGTATTTATTTGCTCTTCTCTAGTGAAAAGCTTTTAACAAATCCGGTTTGTTGCAGAGACTAATTACTGGTGCAAATTAGTTTCCTGCTTGCTGTGGATGGTTTTTGCTAATCATACAAACTTAGTTAGGGTCATGGCCTGTGAAGCAAAACCTCTGCAGTCTCTGAACAGTTCAATCCTAGCTCCCTCAATGGCTCAACTGGTTCAGGCAATGAATAGTTGTGCCTTACAGACTGAGCCAGTTTGAACTTTGATCCCTAATCTTCTAAATTAATGGATCTCAGCCAGTGTGGCAATACAAGTAGAAAAGTTGGCCTTCGTGCCTGTAAATTACGAAGAAGAAAATGAGTCAAAGTTCCTCCTCCTGTTTACTGTTAAACAGGTTTCTTTTGGAGGGAAATTTGTGTGGATGTCAGGCTAGGACTTGGCAGCGATATTTCTTGCCAGTGGCAAAGTAGATTAGCAACACTGTCATAGATTACATATGGAGAATCGCCTTTTGAGTGAGGTACTTAATATTTACCAATACCTCTGGAAGCAAAACACAGCAAGGAAACAAGGGAGAAGAAAAAAATTAGCAGAAGAAAGAAGCTCTCCAAAATTCCTGAGGTCATTTTCCTGTTTTCAGACTGGAAAGGTGTGGTTATTCTGTAGCTGTCTGCAATGGGGCTGTTATTTATTATTATACAAAATGTTCTGGAATTAGGAGTCAAGGGAAAAATATCAAAGTATGCTAATGCAACCAAATTGTGGCTACGGCAAATTTTGAGCAAGGCTGTGAAAGACTGCTGGGGTACATTGGCACGCAAGATTGGCAGAGAGGTGACATAGCAGATGATTTTAAAGAAATGTGAAGTTATGCATTTTGTAAGTAAGAACAGGGGAAAAGATATACTGTTAATGGTAAGATATCAAATGGAATAAAGGGACTATGATATGCAGACACAGATCACTAAAGGTGATAACACAAGGAAATAAAAACACAAAAGCAAGCAGCTATTGTTGATCTTAGTTAGTTGTTATGGGAAGGATATAATGGCAATGATAAAGATGCAGGTCAGTTGGTCAGATTTTACCAGCAAAGAGGAGTTATCAATAGAGACTTGATGGGCTGGATTTTGTGGAGGAGGTGGGGCTCCCGGCAGGGGGCCGAAAAGGTGGGGGGAAACCCCGCCTCGGCCTTTTTGTTCCTCCCTGGAGCGATCCTCTGTTGTTTTGCTGCCTAACGGTCACCAGCTCAGCAGTATTGGTAGCGCCACCGCTAGCAGTGGCCACTGCAGTACTGCAGAGGCCTTGGACCCAGGCCCAGCGCTGGGACCACGGACGTCAGGTAAGTGAGGCTGGGTTGCCAGGCCAGTTTGGAAGGCCCCATCGAGAGGTGGGTGGGACGGTGGGTGTGAAGTCCAGGGGGAGGGAGGGCCATGGAGTTGTAGGTTTTGCTGGCGGAGGTTCTCTTTGGGCCACAGATTGCCCACGAAGGAGGGACCACCCCCACCCCCCAAGCCCGCAGGAGGGTGCCTCATTGTACAAGGCACTCTCTCTGTGCAGCAGAGACACCCCATTTGCCGCTGTTTAGATCCCAGCGGCAGGGGAAGAGGCCTTAAGTGGCCATTAATAGGTCACGTAAGGGCCTCAATTGGCCTCTAGTGGGGGAAGGCTGTTGTCAGCCTATCCCACCCCTGGCAAAATCACTTGGCAATGGGGTGGTGACGGGCCCTCCGCTCCTGCCTCCCGTTGCAATTCTATGGGCCACCCCGGCCTCCATTCCCGCCTCAGAGGGCTCATAAAATCCAGTCTGATAAGTTAGGGCTTTTTAACTGGATGTGATCTTCAAGGTTATGAACAATGTTGATAGAATAAATAATGACAGAACATTTCCATTGGTCGCAGAGATGATAAGATGGTACAAATTGAAAATAATCACAAAAAGAGAAGCTTGGAAAAAATGTAGTTATACAGAGGGTGGTTATTGAAGCAGCTCTTTTGAAAGGGAAATAGGTAGTTACTTTAAAAACAATAACATTACAGGGAATGGGGAACAAGCACAGAGTGGAATTAAACTGTATTTCACAAGTGTTACGATCACCTAGTTCATGGTTTGTATTAATTTTCTAGAGGTAACTTTGAATTAGGGAATTGAATTTTTTTGATGTAAGAAAGATGAAAACACCTGGTTTGAGAAGCTGGCCAACAAACCTAGGGTGGTTACTAATTAAAGGGTGGCCCTTTAGTAAGGTCTTAATGGGAAGCGTGAAGACCCTACACAATGGGAACTTCCCTGAACTTCTTGATGGGTCAGTGTGTCTGCAGATGTCTCAGTCAGGGATTTAAATTATTCATATGGTTTCCTAGAACAAAGAGAAGATCTGGTGTTGGAAATAATTAGTTTAAATTGCTTTCCAGGACATCCCATATGTGCCATATTGCTATGGAGATAGATGATGCACAGGGTGCCTGTTGGGTTTTGGATCTGTGTACTTGCTGACACAATTAGTCAGTTGGCTTTTGGATAAGCAGTTGCCTTTTGAAAAGCTGTAGGTTTCAGACAAGAAAATGGCTTTTGGAAGTCAGTTGGACTCAGGAGCAAAGAGCCCATCGGGAACCAGGGGTGTTTCTGTTTTGTGTAAGGCCCTTGCTCAAGATGGAAAGTCCAGATCCTGGAGATTTAATACCTCAGAAGATAGTTAAGGAATTAAGGAAATCAAAGTGAATTTGTAAGAGCTATGGTATACTTTGGAAGTCCCAGGAGAAGTGAACAAATGGCCAAGATCCTATAACGTACAGGGAAATTCTTGGGGTTGAAGTGCCAGTCAAATAGGAGTGTTGTGTTGAGATTTAGAGTTTGAAGTATACATCTTCATGTTCTGTTAAGATTTAAAATATGTGTTTCTAAATTGTAGTGTTAAGTTAGTAGTGTTTTGCTTTGTTTAACCCTTGTACAGTAAAGTTTTTTGTTTAAAATGTGAAAGCTTGTGGCGTACTTCTTTCAGTAATAACTGTGAAATTCGACTTCCTCTTTTTAAAAGTTAATGCTCCCTAACCAGCAAACTTGGGTCAAATGGCCCTTTTCTGTGCTGTAATATTCTACAATTCTGAGATGCTAAGAGGTTTTTGACGGGACATGTAAAGGGATTAAGCCCTCAAAAAAGCATTGCAGCTTTACAGGATATATTTCTTTCCATGTTCAGTGATTATTGTGATTAAAACTTAGGTTATTTTCAGTATGCCTTTGTTATGCCAATGTGTTTTGTTGAATAATAATTTTCTTTAATCCAACAGCTGGAGATCTGAATTTGTATTTTTTTTTAAAGACATTTTTAAAAGACAAGCTGCCAGCAAAGTTATCCTTTCAGCTTAAGACGATCACCTAGTTTGCAATACTGTATCCTACACTGCAATGCTTGTGAGGAGACGAAATTTCTGCATTTCCCAGGAAAAAACAAGACCCAGGGAGTTTAAAGGAACTACCTGTTCTCTCAGCAAGCAGAGAAATACTGCTAACTGCTATGTTTGAGTGACTGAGTGACTGTCATGTGACAAGCCCCTCTCCATCTCTGGTTTTAAGCTGGTGTTTTCTCTGCAGCAGAGGAGAAGTAACTGGACTCTTGACATGAGTAGACCCTAAGTGGGGGTCCCTCTCTCCATTCCAGCTTGAAAGCTTTCACATCCCGCTGTTGACTGACCACCTTTGCATACTCTGGCTACAATCAGAAACCCAGTTGGAGGAAATCATCTGCATTGCTGTCTCCAAGAGACTCACTGAGCCAGTCATCTACCTCTTCAAACTAAAAGCCTCAGGACCACTGAATTCAGCTAGAAGCCAGTCTAATCACTATACTCTACAGACTGTATACCTTTTTTATGGACTCTAACTCAACCAATCTACCTTCCCCAGTCTGTAACCTATTTGTCTGTGTGTAAACCTCCAGAGTATGTAAGTGTGTGAAAGTTGGCGCATTGTTTTACTATTTTATTAATTCAGTTCCGGTACAATAAACTTAACCTCTTTCTTCGTTAACTCAAGAAAACCTGTCTGATTGGTTCTTGTTATGATCATAGCAAGTAAGTAATCAAACACCGACTGAATTGGCTAGTACATCCACTTTAAGAAAGAATTAAACCCGTTACGGTCCATCAAGGAGAGGGAAAAGAGGGAAGCCCTTCAATCTCTCCTCACTTGATTGTAACAACTAGCTGACTGACTTCTACCTTTTGTATTTTGATTTATCTCTAAATCCATCTTATAATAAAATACAGTTGATATTTCCAATACAACTTGCAATATTCACATTACTGTTCCCTACATATCAAAACTGCTGTCATCACACTCTTCTCTACCTCAACCCTACTGTCCTTGCTAGCTACTTTCCATTGGTAGAATAGTGGCTATGTTACTGGACTAGTAATCCAGAGGTCTGGATTAATGATCCAGAGACATGAGTTCACACCATGACAGCTAGGGAATTAAATTCAATTAATTTAGTAAATCTGGAATAAAAAGCTAGTATCAGTAATAGTGATCATGAAGCTACTGAATTGTTATAACAATCCACTTGATTCACTATGTCCTTTATGGAAGGAAATCTGCTGTCCTTATGCCCGTCTGGCCACATGTGATTCCAAACCGACAGCATTGTGGTTGACTCCTAACTGCCCTCTGAAATGGCCTAGCAAGTCACGCAGTTGTATTCAAGAAGGTGGCTCATCACCACCTTCTCAAGGGCAACTAGTGATGGGCAATAAATGCTGGCCTTGCCAGTGATGCCACATCTCATGAATGCATAAAAACATTCCTTTCCTCTCTAAGATTCCCAAACTTCTTGTCATTTCCCAGATTCATGCCACCTCGCCTTTGACTCATGGTCTGAATGTCTGCAATTAGGTTTCTGTCTCTCTAGAAGGGGCCCAAAGCAAATTCACAAACAACATTTTTTATGACTATAATCATGCTGCATTATCCCTACTTACTCTCTCTACAGACCTCAAGGTGGTTGACCATGCCCTCTTTCTCCAACACCTCTCTGTTTGGTGGACTGCCTGGCTTGGCTCTACGCTTATTTATTCAACCATAGCTAAAGCATCTCCATTAATACCTTCTCTTCCCACCCCACACTGTCACCTTTGGAAGCTCCCCAAGATTCATCCTTGGCCCCTTCGCAATATCATCAGAAGTTATGGGGTCAGCTTCTACATGCACCTCTATCTTTCTACCATTTGACCCTGCCACTGTTGCTATGCTTGTCCAACATTCAGTCTTGGATGCATCTTAACTTGCTCTAGCTATTGCCTTCAGCTGCTGCCATAAACTATGAATCCTTGGCATAGAGTCCATCACTCACTCTGGTAACCTTGGCATCCTGTTTGACACTGAGCTGCACTTATGACTCCATGTAATAAGATAAGAGCTCATGGTGTTGGGGGTAATACATTAGCATGGATAGAGGATTGGCTAACAGGAAACAGAGAGTTGGGATAAATGGGGCATTTTTAAGTTGGCAAACTGTAACTAGTAGAGTGCCACAGGGATCAGTGCTGGGGCCTCAACTATTTACAATCTGTATTAATGACTTGGATGAAGGGATGAAGCGTATCATAGTCAAATTTGCTGGCATAAAGATTGGTAGGAAAGCAAGTTGTGAGGAGGACACAAAGTGTCTGCAAAAAGATATAGATAGGTTAAGTGAGTGGGCAAAAATTTGGCAGATGGAGTATAATGTGGGAAAATGTGAGATTGTCCACTTTGGTAGGAAGAATAGAAGAGCAGAATATTATTTAAATAGAGAGAGACTGCAGAATACTGTAGTACAGAGGGATCAGGGTGTCCTTGTATGCGAATCACAAAAAGCTATTATGCAGGTATAACAAGTAATTAGGAAGGCAAATGGAATTTTAGCCTTTATTGAAAGGGGATGGAGTGTAAAAGTAGGGAACTCTTGCTACAACTGTACAGGGCAATGGTGAGACCGCACCTAGAATACTGTGTACAGATTTGGTCTCCTTACTTAAAGAGGGATATAATTGCATTTGAAGCAGTTCAGAAAAGGCTCACCAGGCTGTTTCCTGGGATGAAGGGGTTGTCTTATGAGGAAACGTTGAGCAAGTTGGACCTATACTCATTGGAGTTTAGAAGAATGAGAGATAATCTTATTGAAACATATAAGATTCTGAGGGGCTTGACAGGGTAGATGCTGAGAGGATGTTTCCACTTCTGGGGGAACCTAGAACTAAAAATAAGGGCTCTCCCATTTAAGACAGAGATGAGGAGGAATTTCTTCTCTCAGAGATCATTAATCTTTGGAATTCTCTTCCTCAGACAGCAGTAGAGGCTGGATCATTGAATGTATTCAAGGCTGAGTTAGACAGATTTTTGATCTACAAAGGAGTCAAGGGTTATGAGGGGCAGGCAGGAAAGTGGAGTTAAGGCCACAAACAGATCAGCCATGATCTTATTGAATGACGGAACAGGCTCGAGGAGCTGAATGGCCTACTCCTGCTCCTATTTCTCCTGCTCTTATGCTCTCTCCATCATAAAGACTGCATACTTCAACTCTGAAATATCTCCTGCCTCTGTTTCTACCTCAGCCCATTTGCTTCTAAATCATCTCATTCATGTCTTTGCCACCTCCATGCTTGATTACTTGAAGGTGCTCCCATTCTTCAACCTTTGCCAACTTCAACCTGTCCAAGATTTTGCTGCTTGTACCAAATCCTTCTCCTCTATCACAGGCATCCTCTCGGAACTTGGATATAACTCCTCCGTGATCTCACCTTATCTCGGTAAACTTCACCAACTTTCGCTCCACCGGCGTACTCCCTAGTCCTCTGACACTGATCACTTGTTGACCCACACCATTGGTGGACTGCACCTTCAGCTCCCTAAGTCCCACTCTATGGAATTCCCTCCCTAAACCCCTCCCACTTGCCAATTCCCTCTTCTCCTTTAAGATGCAGTTCTATAACCAAGCTTTTGGTTACCACTCCTAATCTCTTCTTCTGCGACTTAGCATCCATATTGCTTATGGCTCTGTGGAAGTCTTTGGGACATTTTTCTATGTTAAAGCGTTATGTAGATGCAAGTTGTTATTGTATCGGCAGTAACTGTAGTGTAAAATATACCACAGATTCAGTGTAAATTTCCATTAATTAAATAGTCATTAAAACTAAGATTAATTGTGTGAATGAGTTTAATCCATTCACTAAAGACTGATTGCAAGCACTGTTTGCTTAAAGGATTCAGTGAATATTGCACTAAATTTACATATAAAGAAAACTAAAAGAACTCCACAGAACCTCTGATGAGTTATTTAAACTGGAAACAAGAGCATCAAATGAATACCGGAGTAATAAATAGTATTAAAGATTCATGTGTCACTGCTAATATGGACATGAGATATTCTTTTGACACATTTTGATTTTAAATATGATTTGTAAGTGTAATTACATACAGACATCTTTGGAAAAATGATAACTTGTCTTATTTCTTTAGTAAGAATTGATGTAAAACCTGAGTTATTATAATTATGAATTATTTATGCATAGTCTAAAGCTTAAATTGTAATCACCAGTAATGAACACCTGTCAGCTGATTATTACCAGCATCAAATGTGTCCAATACTTTTACATTTTTGTAAAAATTTAGGGCTGTCTGAAAATAATTGTAATGTTCCTTTTAATAAATTGGTTTGTGAAAGATAGAATCTGCCCATGGATAATTATAACAACATAATCATAATCATAAGTTTTAGATAATTGTTTATAACTCAAATAAATGGATTGCATACTTGAAGGATCTCACTGTACTAAACAAATGTAGCTGCTTATGTTCCCAGATTCTGGCTTCTCTCTGAGACCATTCAAACACAGGAATGTTTCACTGGTTTCCTGTGCTTTGTAGTTTATGTTTAAGCCTCGATAAGACCTTAGCTATTAGGCAGGAATCAAGGAACAAATCAGGCTGAAAAACTTAATTGTTTGTAAAACTGGAGACAGCCTGCATGCACTTTCCCTCAGCTAATTAGAGACCCAACAGGCTGGAGACACTTGAAAGCAGCTGAACAATTCCCTTAGAAGAGAAACACCTATCTTTCCTCTTTTTTAAAACAAGTTATTAGATTCATGTATGCAAGGGAGCTATGCCTTGTATTTCTGGTATTTTGTGAGCTTAACTCAAGTATTAACTGGAGGTTTGCACCAATGGAACGGTGCATAAAATAATAGAATCATAGTATGATACCATTCAAAGAAGGCCTTTCGGCTCATTGCGTCTTTGCTGACTCTTTGGTAGAGCTACCAATTAATCCCAATACCTGATTTATCCACATAGTCCTATAATTCTTTTCTCCTCAAGTATTTATTCAGTTTTCCTTTGAATATTACTACAGTGGCGCAGTGGTTAGCACTGCAGCCTCACAGCTCCAGCGACCCAGGTTCAATTCTGGGTACTGCCTGTGTGGAGTTTGCAAGTTCTCCCTGTGTCTGCGTGGGTTTTCTCCAGGTGCTCCGGTTTCCTCCCACATGCCAAAGACTTGCTGGTTGATAGGTAAATTGGCCATTATAAATTGCCCCTAGTATAGGTAGGTGGTAGGGAAATATAGGGACAGGTGGGGATGTGGTAGGAAAATGGAATTAGTGTAGGATTAGTATAAATGGGTGGTTAATGGTCGGCACAGACTCGGTGGGCCGAAGGGCCTGTTTCAGTGCTGTATCTCTAAAAAAAAAGAATCTGCTTCTACCACTCTTTCAGGCAGTGCTTTCCAGATCACAACAACTCACTGTGCAGAAAGATGTTTCCTCATGTCACCTCTGGTTCTTTTGACAATCACCTTAAATGTGTGTCCTCTGACCTTTCTGCCACTGGAAACTATTTTTCCTTATTTACTCTATCAAAACTTTTCATGATTTTGAACACTTCTATTAAATCTCCTGTTTACCTTCTCTGCTCTAATAAGAATAACTGCATATTCTCCTGTCTCTCCACATAACTGAAGCCCCTCATCTCTCATACTGTTCTAGTAAGTCTCTTCTGCACCCTCTCCAAGGCCTTTATATCCTTCCTAAAGTGTGGTGCCCAGAATTGAACACAATACTCCAGCTGAGGCCTAACTAGTATTTTATAAAGGTTTCGCATAACTTCCTTGCTTTTATACTCTATTCATTGCAAGGATCCTCCGCAATCGCCTCTTCTGAGTGGCTGAAGAGCTCCTACCGGAGTCGCAGTGTGGTTTTCACCCATAGAGAGGCACCACGGACATGATCTTCACTGCACAGCAAATCCAAGAAAAATGCAGGAAACAACGATGACTTCTGTGCATGCCCTTTTTTGACTTAACAAAAGCCTTTGACTCTGTCAACTGCGAAGGCTTATGGAGCATCCTGCTCAAATCTGGCTACCCTCAGAAGTTTATCATCATCCTCCATCTACTCTGCGATGGCATGCAAGCCATGATCCTCAACAGAAGAACCACCACATACCTTATCTCAGTCAAGGCCAGGGTCAAGCAAGGCTGTGTCATTGCACCAGTTCTCTTCTCCATTTTCCATGCTGCAATGCTACACCTCACCTCTGGCAAACTACCCACAGGTGAGGAGATAATCTACAGAACAGACGGGAAACTCTTTAACCTATGCTGCCTACAATCCAAAACCAAAATCACTTCAACCTGAGTCACGAGCTTCAGTACACAGATGAGGCTTGCGTGTGCGCTGACTCTGAAACTGAACTCCAGATCATTGTCGACTCCTTCTCCGAAGCATATGAGAAAATGGATCTTTCACTTGGAAAATGAAGATCTTCTTCCAACCAGCTTCCACAGCACAACACCTCCCCCTGTCGATCAAGATCAACAGCAAGATCCTGGAAAATGTGGATCATTTTCTATATTTTGGGAGCCTCCTCTTGGCGAAGGCAGACATAGATGATGAGGTCATCATCATCTTCGATGTGCCAGCGCAGCCTTCGGCTGACTGAAGATGAGAGTATTTGAGGACTAAGAACATGGTTTAACAGGCAGCAGTGATCCCTGTGCTCTATATGCTTTGGAGACTTGAACAACCTACAGCAGTCTCCTCAAAGCATTGCACCAGAGGTGCCTCTGCTAGATCCTCCAAATCTGCTGGCAAGAAAGATGGTCCAAAAGCAGCGACCTCTTAAAAGCCAACATGCCCAGCATCAGGGCGCCAATCACCCAAAACCAGCTCCGCTGGGCAGGACATGTCGTGCACATGACTGACACCAGACACCCGAAGCAGCTGTTCTACTCAGAACTTGGTCGCAGCAGGAGATTCCCAGGAGGACAGCGGAAACGCTTTAGAGATGTCCTCAAAGCATCCCTGAAGAGATCAAATATTTCCATTGACTCATGGGAGTCCCTGGCTCATGACCATCCTAAATGGAGAAAGCTGATTCAGGAAGGCATTGTACACCTCGAGGGATTTTGTCAGGAACATACGGAGATGAAGTCAAGGCATTGGAGGGAGTGCACAAAACTCTAAACTACTCATCTACCTGATCCTTTAAGCACCACCTCCCCATCATGTGGCGGTCTGCAGATCACGCATTGGACTTATCAGCCATCTCAGAACCCACTGAGCTGGAATGGAAATAGGTTATCCTCGATCCTGAGGGACTGCCTAAGAAGACTTTATTCCTCTAGTAATAAAGCCAAGGTTCCCATCTGCTTTTTTAAACAACTTTTTAAACTTGTCCTGCCACCTTAAAAGATTTGTGTACATTTACCCTCAGGTATCTGTTTTGCACCAACTTTAAAATTATTCTATTTAGTCTATATTCCTTCTTCTCAGTCCTCCTACCAAAATGTATCACTTCACACTTCTCTGCATTAAATTTCATCTGCCATGTGTCTTCTAATTTTACCAGTTTATGTTCTTCTGAAGTTTGTTACTATTATCCTCCTTGTTTACTACATTTCTGAGTTTTGTATCATGTGCAAACTTTGAAATTATCTCCTGTATACCCAAGTCCAGGCTATTAATTTATATCAAAGAGAGCTGTGGTCTCTTTACTGATCCCTGGCGAACACTGTATACTTCTCTCCAGTCTGAAAACAACAGTTCACCACATCTCTCTGCTTTCTGTCTCTTAGCTAATTTTGATCCATGCTGTCCTAAAAGCCCAAGGGCTCTTCTTCTGCTGAAAATTCTATCATGTGGTTCTTTGTCAAATGCCTTTTGAAAGTCCATATAAATAACATTTGTCCTGGATTATTGTCTCCAAAAGTTTCTCCATCACCGATGTAAGGGTGACTGACAGCTGCCTGGTTTATTCTTCTCCCCTTTTTTAAACAGGGGTGTAACATGTGCAGTCCTCCAGTACTCTGACACCATGCCCATAATCCAAGAATGATTGCAAGATTGTGGTCAGACTCTCCACAATTTCCACTGTTACGACCAAGTGAGAAGGGGTCTAGGGGTTCCCTCTCAGCCTTTGCCTGGTTTAACCATAACAGGGTTTTAATTTTAAAACACTGTTTTTAGCTCCCCCTTAGTGAATCCTTGTTCACTGCTCCAATTGTAAGGCAAAGAAATCAAACAGGTTTCCTTAGATTTAAACAAGAAAGGTAGAAGTTTATTAATCTTAAACTCTGATCCAGTTTAACGACTATGAATATGCAACGCGACCACGCTAACGTGCATATGTGATAAACACACACGCAGATAGAGACAGAAAAAGTAGAAGGAATAAAGAGGAAAGGTTTGAGGCAATATCTGGTAGTTACAATCCTTTACGTTCAATATGGAATCTTTGGTTGCTGGTAAGTCTTGCAATTTGGGGCCCCATGCATGCTTACTGCAGTTAAAGCCACAGCTTGTTCTGCTGTGCTTTGCATCAGGTTTTCTTCTTCCCTGAGCAGGTGTGCCCTGATTAACCCTACAGGTTTTCCCTTCAGTTTCCAGCAGTCAGCTCTTAAATGCCCTTCTTTACTACAATGGAAGCACACAGGTCTCCAGGTCTCACTCCTGCTTACAGCACCTTTCTTTTTCGCTGGAAGGGGGCCCTCTGAGTCTCCTGCTCTTCTTTCCCTTCCAGGACCACTTGGGCTTCTATCACCTTCCCACCCTTTGTCCTTTTTGGATTTGTGGGGGTGATTAGGAAAGGTTTTCCCCAGGGAAACTGACTTATAAATGAAAGCAAACTCATCGGCCAGGACTGCTGCCTGCCGGGCTCTAAGAGCCTTCTGCTCTTCTACATGTGTCTTTATGGAGAGTGGGAGAGAGTGTTTAAATTCCTCTAACAAAATTACTTCCCTGAGATTTTCATAGCTGAGCTGTACTTTTAGAGCCCTCAGTCACTGGCCAAAAGGCAGCTGCTTATTTCTCTCAAACTCCAGGTAAGTTTAATCAGCTTGCTTCTTGAGGGTTCTAAACTTTTGGCGATAGGCTAACTCATATGCCCTGAGGATAGCATTTTTTTGTCAGTTCATAGTTTGATGAACTCTTATCTGGCAACATGGAATTATCCTCATGGGCTTTTCCTACTAATTTACTCTGTAACAGCAGAGTCCAAGCCTCAGTTGGCCACTTTAACTGCCTTGCCAGTTTTTCAAAAGACACAAAAAATGCTTCCACGTCTCCCTCATTGAATTTTGGGATCAGTTGGGAGAGTGTTAACAATCCTGTACCCAGCCCTGAATTACGCTTCTCCATATTGGCCATGCTTTCACTGGGGTTACTCTGTTGCCCCCCAGTTAATTCAAGCCACGTCAGCTCTCTCTCTTCGCATTCTTTTTGGAAGGTTCTTTCTCTTTCTCTCTCCTCTCATGCTTTCTCTCCTCTCTTTTTCTTCACGTTCCTTCTGGAGGGCTCTTTCCCTTTCTCCTGTCTGTCTCTTTCTCTTTCTCCTGTCTGTCTCTTTCTTTCTCCTCAAATTCAAGTTTCCTTTGTCCAATTGTAGCTTTGCTTGCAATACCCTGTCGATGTCTACTTCTAACCCTGCTTCTGCTTCTTCAGATTCAGAGGAAAAATGGTTGGCCACTAGTCTTAGGAGTTTAGACTTCCTAGCCTGGCCACGTACAGTGATCCCACACTGCTCAGCTATTTTCCTCAGCTCCTCCATAGACAGTGCTTTTAACTTATCCCTAGTTACTTCACCCTGGCTTGGGGAGTTACTAGCTTCAGTCGCAGACATGTTGGTATTCTAGAACACACAACCACAAGAAGACCTGTATTAAAATCTTTTCTCTTTTGTTTGGGATCAATTTGGCTTCCCACTTCCGAATTCTCGTTTGGCTGTGGGTCAAATCCCAGATGCTAGTCCCCAAATTTCTGTTACGACCAGGTGACAAGGAGTCTAGGGGGTTCCCTCTCAGTCTTTAATTTTAAAACACTGTGTTTTTCGCTCCCCCTTAGTGAATCCTTGTTCATTGCTCCAATTGTAAGGTAAAGAAATCAAACAGGTTTCCTTAGATTTAAACAAGAAAGGAAGAAGTTTATTAATCTTAAA
The DNA here is from genome assembly GCF_036365525.1 of Heterodontus francisci. NCBI lineage: Eukaryota > Metazoa > Chordata > Chondrichthyes > Heterodontiformes > Heterodontidae > Heterodontus > Heterodontus francisci. Next base: position 69,516,188 of record NC_090379.1, read on the forward strand.
CTCTAATCCGGTTTAACGACTACGAATATGCGACACGACCACGCTAGCATGCAAACGCGAAAAATACACATGCAGATAGAGACAGAAAAGGTAGAAGGAATAAATGAGGCAATATATGGTAGTTACAGTCCTTTACGGTCAATGTTGACTCTTTGGTTTCCGGTAAGTCTTGCAATTCATTGGGGCCCCGTGCAAGCTTCAACTTGTTTTGATGTCGGAGTCTTTTCTCTCTTGAGGTTTACGTGTCTTCTGTGGGTCTGGTGGCTTGGGAGAAAGTGAGAGAGAGAGAGCGGCTTCCTTGTTCCAGCTTCAGTTGCAAGCTGCCTTCTGTTCCTTTCTCTGTGGCGCAATTCAAAAAACTCCAGGTTGCCCAGCAGGTTAGTCATGTGACTAGCTGCTTATTTAGAACAGTCTCTCCTGTGAGGTTTGTGGATTGTATTACCTTAGCAGTCTCTGGAATGTGTTTCCTTACACCTTCAGTGTCTGGTGATCAAAATCCATTTGGGTTAATTGGAGCAGGGAATAGTCCTTTGTCTCCACAAGCAGCGTCTCTTAGTATGCAAATGTCCTTCCAGTCCAGTGTCTGTCGATCTTCAAACAAGTCATTTCCTCACTCCAGCAACAGTTTAAAATCAATGTTCATATGACAAAATTAATATGCCTCGTTCTTGGCAGGTGGGAGTCTGCATGACACCACCTTACTCCCTCAGTAACCGCGGATACATCTGGTCTGGGTGGCTTTTCTACTTTGAGATCTGCCAATGTTTTATGTGCATCCTTATTATCAGTTTTTATCCCATCAAATATTGCTGCTGCCTCCTTTACTGCTGCATTGGCAGCATCCTATTCTATTGCGAAGTCAAATGCAAAGTACTTATTTAGTACCTCAACCATGCCCTCTGCCCCCACAAGAAGATCACCTTTTTGGTTTGTAACTGGCCTCACTTTTCCTTTGACTACCTTTTTACTAATAAGATATTGAGAAAAGATTTATGCTTCTTGTTATGTTAGGCACTAATCTATTTGCATATTCTCTCTTTGCCCCTCTTATTCCCTTTTATATCTCCTAGGTACTTTATAGATATAGCATGGTTGTCTGCAGTAATATTAACCTTACAATTGTGATAAGTCTCCTTTTTCTGTCTCATTTTAACCTCGATATCTTTATCTTTAGTCATCCAGGTAGCTCTAGCTTTGGATGCCCTTCCTTTCCCCCCCCAAGGAAATGTGTCTGCTCTGTGCCCAAATAATCTCCTCTTTGAAGACCTTCTATTGTTCAATTACTGCCATGCCTATCAATTTTACAAAGTGACTCCTGACAGTGCAGCGGCCTGCCGACGTCATCAGAGCGCTCCGCGCTGTGCACATGTGCAAACGGTGTCCTGCTCTCAGTGAGATGCTGCACATGCGCAGCCTACATCTTGCCAGGAGTAATTGACGCATGTGCAGGAAAATATCATCGCGTAACGCCGACACCATTACGTAACGCCAACATCACTGAGCGGCTGAAAGGGGCACTATGAGGCTGGAGCTCGATCCCCGCCACTCGCTCCCCCTGCCCACTTCCCCCCACTCAGCTACTCTCTCCCACCCCACTGGCCGTTCTCCCTCCTCGGCCACTCACTCCAGGCCTCAATGCTTTCTCCCCATCCACCCCTCCTCCCCACCAGCCGCTTCCCCCCCTTAGCCACTCATGCCAGACCTTGCCACTGCTCCCCCACACTCTCCTCAGCCGTTTGTTCCCCGTTCCTCACTCCTGCCACCCCGTTCTCCGGCCGCTCGCTCCCCGCCCCCCCCTCCAGCTGCTAGCTCTAGGCCGCGCTGCTTCCCTCCTCTCGGCCACTTGCTCCTACATAGCCAGGTCACTCCTCACGGCCCACCTTGCTTCTTCGAGTGGTGGAGAACAATCAAACGTGGGAACGAGTGGTCGAGAGGAGGGAAATGGCACGGCCTAGAGCTAGCAGGGTTGCGAGGGGGGGGGGAGCGGGGAGCGAGCGGCTGGAGAGCGTGGTGGCGGGGGTAGAGGGACGGAGGAAAGCGAGGAGCCGGGAACAATTGGCTGAGGGGAGGGGATGGGGGTGGGGGGAGCAGTGGCGAGGTCTGGAGCGAGTACTTGAAGGCAGCGGGGAGCCAGCGACGAGAAGACGAGCGAAGGAGGGGCCGATAGAGGGGATTTTTGGGTTGAAGTTGTTTTTCTGTGATAAATTGAGCAGCACCATCTTTAATCCTGGCAGCTGCCTGAATGTCGCAGCCATGACATTTCAGTGGAAGAGGCGGCATTTGTGCATGTGCTAGTACTGTGCCACCTAGTGGTTGCATTGTCAGCAAACACAACCATCAATTTTTGATTCCAGTTCACCTGGGCCAGATTCCTTTTCAACTCACTGAAATTATCCCTCCTCCTGTTAAGTATTTTTATGCTTGATCGTACCTTGTCCTTTTACATAACTATAATAAACCTGATGATATTATGATCACTGTTCCCAAAATGCTCTCCCATTAAAAGATGTACTTGGCTAATTTCATTCCCCAGAACTCGATCCAATACTGCTTCCCTCTTCATTGGGCTGGAAACACATTGACCAAGATAGTTCTCTTGTACACATTTCAGGAATTACTCCCCCTCTTTGCCCTTTACACTGCTTTTATCCCAGTCTATATTGGGATAATTAATGCCCCCATTATCACAACTCTGTAGTTTTTGCATTACATCTACCATTCCGTTTACGTCATAAAGCTCCCAGAAAATTATGGCGTGAGTTTTGCCATTATTTACACCTCAACAACAACTTATATTTATATTGCACCTTTAATGTAATGAAACATCCCAAGGCACTTCATAGGAGCTTTATAAAATATGACACTGAGCCACATAGGGAAATATTAGGCCAGATGACCAAAAGGTTGGTCAAAGAGGTAGGTTTGAAGGTGTGTCTGAAAGGAGGAAAATGAGAGGCACAGAGGAGTAGGGGGGTTATTCCAGAGCTTAGGGCCTAGGCAACTGAAGGTGTGGCCCCCCAATGGTGGAGCGTTTATTATCTCACCATAATTTCTTTGGACCTCTATGCAAAATAATAAATGCGCACAGAATGGAGGGCAGGTAGCGAGTGGGAACCATTTGTAATTGAAGCGGGCTTTGCCGTGGCTCTTTAACTCAGTCACGGAATTTGCATCCCATTTCTGGGTTTCCTGTCTAAGCACAGATGGTGGTCAACATCTGCTAAAGGAAAGCTTTGTAGTTAAAAGGGGTCAGAATGATTGAACTATACATTGATTCCTGAGGTTTTAGCAACCAAGTGCTGGAAAATGTGATTAGGCTGGGTGGTTCACTTTTCATTAGGCACAGACATGATGGGCAGAGTGGCCTCCTTTTGTGCCGTACATTTTTCTACATACTCTAGATAACTCATGATAGGAAAGGAGGGAGATTGGGGCAGGTGAGGCCAACATTTTCCTTGTGGGGCCAGGAGGATCAACCCTGCTCCTCCTGGCTTCACATAGTACAGTAAAAAAACTTAACTGGTGGGCTGCTTTAGCTGGTTATTCACGGTGGTCTTAATTTGGTGCAAAAGCTACGGTGGCTTCTCCACTCAGGTCTTAATTAAAACTACAGTCAGGTACTGATTATGTCATTAGATTTTGATTGGCATCTGTGAATTAGGACACTGGCAACTTAGCAGTTTGTAACCTTTTGTAAATGGCAGGATCTGGGTGGTTTTCTGGTGGATACGTAACCCAGGACATTTTAAAAATCCCCGACATGACACTTTTGTAATGCTGAGACCAATTTGGACCTAAATTATATAAGTCCATCATGTGTCAAATTTGTCAAATCCTTTTTGTTTGCCAGACACATGATAGACCGATATAATTTAGGTCCAAATTTGTCTCTGCATTACAAAAGTGCCATGTTGGGGATTTCTAACATGTCCTGGGTTACATATCCACCAGAAAGCCACCTGGATACTGCCATTTTAATAACGATTGTTCCCCTTTAAGGAAGATTAAATTTAAGCAATTATCGAAGAAGGCTTTTTTTAAATATAAAAAATTCCTCCTCTACATTTGACCATATATTAGCTTTGATCATGCAAATCAAATGGTACTTTTGGAACTGCATATTGGTGCTGTTACTCTGATATTTTTACTTGAATAAACCAGTAGCATATTTTTGAGAACAATTCATCAAAGCTTTATTATACATGACTGTGCGTTACAACAGGGGGATTGAAGACTCGAAATGGGCAAATTTTCTTTTTTTTATCACTTGATTAAATGTCAGGCTGATCTTGAAGAAAGGCTACAAATAATCAAGGGCTCTCTGTCTGACTGGCTCCAGTGCATTTAATCTAAAGGAAGTGGATTCAATGCAGGGCCAGATTAGATATTGGCTGTTCCATGATAATACCAGTGATCTAAATTGCTGCTGTAGCCAACAGCCAAGGAGTCTGCTATTGATAAAAGGTAATAAAGCTTTGCTTAACTGTCTCAGGTAAATTCTTTAATTAACCTGGAAAACTTCAGAAGAATGGAGCAAATCCTTTCCAGCAAACATTGTTTAGATAGGTTCAATGGCTAATTGTTTGTAGAGATAAGAAGGCTTAAACCTTCCATTCTAAAAGATCAGTGAACATAACCTAAGAAAGCAAATTGTGTAAATCCCTTTTTTAAATAAACTCTATTTCTGTTTATGTGAGTAAGTATAGTATAAATGCAAATATGTGTTAAAATGCAGCCATATGGTGAAAAAATTATACTTCCAGTAACATATTGAGGAGGCTTAGAAAAGTAGCACTTCCATGTTGAGTGATCATTATGTTTATTTATGATGCTATGGTTTTCTCTCTGTGCAAACACCCAAAGGAGATGTCACAAAGCAAAGATCTAGTAAGAAATCATGAAATAAAAGGAAACTATCATCAATACCCTGAGGAATTAATCAAATAAATAAAAGGAGGTTTTCTGAAGATTTCACAGTATTCAGCTCCATTCACAGCGCCTTAAAAAAACTTATGCTAGCTGAGAGCAGGATCTGGTTAACATCAGGCTTAGGCTGACAAGTGGCACGTAACATTTGTATCACATAAGTAACTAGTAATGACTATTGTGAACAGAGAGCCCAGCCAATTCCATTTGACTTTCAATGACACCACCAGTGCTGTGTCCTGATCATAGGCCCCTTGTGTTCACCATTGGCCAGTAGTCGACCATTTATGTCAACACTGTGGCTACAAGAGCAAGGCAGAAGCTGGGTAGTCTCTGACAAGTGGCTCAATTCTGCCTCCTTAAGGCCGCTCTAGCTCTCCATAATTTACCATATACATGGATGAGCATCGGCACAACAACAGTCAAGATGCTCGACACAATCCAGGATGAAACAATTCACTTATCAATTCTCCTGTCACTGGACTCAATATCCACCTCCTACAACACTGGTGCACATGTCTGCATTATGAACGATATACTGCAGCGACTCACCAGGGCAACTTTGGCAGCAATTCCCTCCCCTGTCACCTCTGGCACCATGAAAGACAAAACCAGCATTTGTCCTGGGAACAGCATCACCTATGAGTTTCCCTCCAAGTCTCACAGCATCCCAGCTTGGATATATAACCATCATTCCTTGATTATCCTGGGTCAATACACTGAAATTCCCAATCTAATATCTTTGTGAGAGCACCATCACCATTAGGAATAGTTAGCTTTATTCTAAAAGAGGCTAATATAAACATGATTCTAGGATTACAATTTTTCCCAATGTGTTTGTAAGAAGAATCAGGTGTTTTGCTTGGAGACTCTGGTCCATTCTCTAGCCAGCCTACTGGCTGATCAATGAATGCTTTGATCATTGAATGGTATTAGTGGAGAAGTTTGTAGGCTAGCTCAAGAAAGTGAAAGAGCAGGAAATAGCAGTGGGGAACATAAAGGGGGAAATAGTGAGATAATACAAGCTGGTAATTACAAAAAATAAATAGCCTTTTCAATAGGAAACTATTAATGTATCCAGTTATTGATATTTAGTAAGAAGGTTATTGGCATGCACACCCCCACCTGCCAAGAATGGGGCACAGATATTTCGCCACATGGACATTACATTTTAAAATTGTTGCTGGGAAGAAAAGAAGGCCTATTACAAGGGGTTGCCAAGCCCCTGACTGGAAAGATATTTGCATAGTAATAGACAGTGCTTGGAAAGGACAAAGGGGCCACTCCCTGCTCCAATTTAATCCACAACTGACTTTTGATTACCAGACATTGAAGGTGGAGAGGCTAGCATTCCAGGTTAACTGCTAAAATGGCTGAATACACCAACAGATGTGGTCAGACCAGTTTAGTCACATGACTAACTGGCTGTTGGAGTTTTTTGAATTTGAACTTGCCACAGAGAATTTGAACTCAGAAAGCTCTTTGCCCCTGGACTGAAAAGACCTCTATCCTGTCTGCTCTCACCAGCTTCAGAAACCATTGAAGACATATGAACCCCAAGAGAGAAAAGTCTCCTACAGTGAACAAGGTTTAACAAGAATACTGGGCCCCAACGAAAAGTAAGAACTACCTACAAAAGGACTACCGTGAGCTCGAAGCACAGTAACAAGAAACTCTTCTGATATTGCCTTAAACCTCTCTATTTCTCTTCTGCTCTTTTCTGTCTCTATTTGCATTTGCATATCGCGTATGCATGCTAACGTGGGGCATGGCGTGTATCCATGAGTGTTAACTGAATTAGAGTTTAAGTTTTAATAAATTCCACTTTTCTTCTTTAAACTTAAGGCTCGTTCGTGCTCCTTTGCTTTGCCTTATAATTGGAAAGCGGTGAACAAGGATTCACCAAGGGGGAGTTCAAAACACAGTGTGTTAAAAAAATTAAATCCTGTTACAGTAAGACCAGGTGAAGGCTGAAAGAGACCCCTAGACACCTTTCTCACCTGGTTGTAACAGATAGCAAGTCACTGGAAATATTAATATGAGTAGCCAGTGAGAATTTTGATAACCGCATATTAGCTCTCTTTTAGCCAGTAACGTTTGGTAATGTTACTATTTTCTAGATAATTTCAAAATAATGGACTTTGGCAGTAAAAATGAGAAGTAAAGTGAATGTAACAATTTTTGTAGTTTATGTAATTAATCTGAGCAGAGAGAGTCTAAAAAGTTCAGCCAGAAATCTTGTATATCGCAAGTTTTATAGGAAAGGGAATAATGAAAGGAGATGGTTAAGAACACTGAATGCCAAATATCCTTCTAACATTGCTTTTCTTATCCAATGTATTCGGAGGAGAGTCTGGGGATATCCTGCTTTCCAGAACTGCTCTTCCTTACACATTGTTTTCTCTTAAAAATACAGGTTTTCCTAAATGAATGCATGAGTTACTAACAAAATATAAAGTACATATTCATTAAATTTTCTATGAAGTAATAAGTAGTTTAAGCATGCTATCCTATGGCATACTCGCATAGAAGCAACAGAAGAACTCTGAATAACTACAGACTGAACAGTGCATCGAGTAGAAAACACTAATGGGATAAAGCACTAACCTTTGCTATATAGTTATACATATTCATTAAATTATTCCAAAGTATTTTCAAATTACCAAGATGCTTAAGGTTAAATTGAAAAGAAATGTTCACTTAGTTCTGTTTTTGATATGGTCTAGAAGTCCTCAAAGGGGTTGAGCTGTGATGTACCATGACTACAATATAATTTAGAGCTCAAAGTCAGTGTTTACAAACACTCCAAACAATATTCAATATAATTTATAGTGCTGGCACATGATAGTTCTTGCACTTCTGTTTCATTATCATACCACTTTTAGATCAGTCCTGTTTGAAGTGATGATTTATTCAGAGTTAATTTCTCTCCACAGCTCATTATTGGTGACAGCTGAGTAACCTCACATTAATACCACTTAGGCAAAGCAATATAAGTGCAAATCTCCATATAAACTTTAAATAGATGCAACATGCATGGCCTGTCATATTTTACTCATCTTACAAGTAATCCCCTGCTCCCAGTATGTTCTCAACAGCCCCGATAATATAAGCCAATATGGACTCCAGCATAGATTCCTAAATACTAATTATTCCGTCAAATGTGCCTTTTTATATAGAATTTAAATATTTTAATTCATTAACTTTTTTGTCACCATTAGGTTCTCATCTGTCCTGGTAATGCTTTACTTTGGTTAAGCCTGTTCATTTTTCTCTGAAGAATGAAACAGGTCTTGTTTTTATATGATTTGAGACATCCTGATTAAGCACACATCACTTTACACATAGCCACTGTTCTGATATGTGTCTCGTAAAGCTGGTTTGCTGTGTAATTCATAACAGGTTGAGAATTATGGGATTCTGTAGATGTTATAGAGTTTTGCACTTGGGGTTGCAGGAAGGAACTTTGCAGGACCTTTCCTTGGGAAATTAAATGTGTTGGACGGAATCGATTACACTGATTTATACATGGTCTGTGGAAGGAACTGGCTTAAAAGCTTGAATAGGCTTTTCTATTTATTATGTAACCTAAATAGGGCTCCTTATATATCTATTGGGCAAAGTCTTTATTGAACAGATGTCGATATGTGTTTTATTTTTGTCCCACCTAAATAAACTGATTACAACAGCAAGCATTTATGTTGCACCTTTAATGCAGAAGAACATCCCGAGGCACTTCACAAAGCCTTAATCAGACAAAATGGCTACTAAGACTAAGTATGTGATATTAGGTGGGGTGGCCAAATCCTTGGTGAAAAAGTGGGTTTGAAGGAGAGCTTTAAAGGAGGAGAGGAGTTGGAGGGGTTTTGAGATGGAATTCCAGAGCATGGGCAGCTTGGGCAAAGCAAAAATATCCACACCAAAAATGCTAAAGTGCTCGTGATGTCTGTTGAAGCATGCAGAAGATCTCCCAGCTGACATTAACACATTTGAAACTGTGTTGCCTTTGACAGATGGCATTACATGAGTTCAGCCAACATTTTCTTTCTGTTCTCATATCAGTGGAATATGTCTTCATCCTTCATATCACAGAATATTAAAATGTCACTGGGGTAGAAATTCAACAATGACAAATTTAGCAGTGGGAAAGCTCACACACATATTGTGTCCCCCGTCCTCCCCACCACATTCAATACAAAATTCATCAAGGCAATTTTTAGGTGGGTTTGTTATCAGTGTTAAATAAGTGTGAGCAGATGTGCTGTTCCTAGCTCCACAGGACTACTGTGAGCCGCTTCCAGCTCGTGCTTAGTCCTTTTCATTCTCCTTCCCTCTCATTCGTATCCTCTCCAGTTTTCCTACACCCTCTTCCACCATCAACACTCCCAAATCTTACCTAAGGATGCTGCCAGCAAGACAAGCAGGCCAAATTCCATTTGGCCATGTGTGCAAGCTGCCTCCAGAGGTATGCGAAGCAGCTTTTCCTCATTGTGACAATGAAGCCCAAAGACCAATTTAGGACGATCCTCGGCCTTCCCAGATTGGGCATGTGCTGGAAGTGTGTCATCAATTATGTGCCCAAAAATGGGTCATAATGAATTCAGCCTCATCAGACAGGATTTTTAGGCCTCGATGGGGGTGAGCACAGGTGCGGGTGAGCGTGGAATTTTGTGTGCCAGCCGGCATGCCAGTTTGCCAGCACGATCCTGCCTCTGGGCCATTTTCCTGGAGACAGGATGAGGCAGGGATGGTGCGGCAGGGCTTCCTGCCCACAAGTGGCGGGTAGCCAGTTAAGGGTCTATAAAGGCCTATTAAGACCTATTGTCAGAGGCTGACTGGAATTTTCCAGTTGGCCTCCTGACCCCTGAGGCATTGGGGACTAGGCCATCTGCCTGGAGGTAGCTTCCCGGCAGCAGTCCTCTGGTGGATGGAGGAAGGGGTGGAGAAGGTGGGTGGGGAGGCAAAGAGGGAGAGCAGTGCTCCAGGCAGGCTTTGAGGCCCTCCCCGCCTGCCTGGCTTCAGCTGCAGCTGCAGTCTGCCCTCCACAATGGTAGTCCAGTTGCTGAGTCCATTTTTTACTCCGCAGTTTAAAAAGTTGGAGAGAGGGCACCTCCATCTTGAGGCACCCTCTCTCTTTCTCTTACCTGAAAAGACAGCCTGCTGCTTCTTCAGTGCTGAGGGCCTCCTATTAATTTAATTGGGTGGTGTGATGGCCCCTTATGAGCTTAATTGGACGGCGAGCCCACTCTCTGGCCACTAATTAGCCAATTCAGAGAAAATCACTGCCAGCTGACAAAGTGCAGGTTTGTGACTTCCAATTGACCCTGATGTTGGGGTCCCGACTCAAACGGCAAAATCCTGCCCATTGCTTTTCTGAATTATTTAGCTAATAGCTTAAGTAATACTTCAAGATAAATTGGAGGCTCTTTCCCACAGTGGGGAGCTGTGCTCACAGGCAGAGCATCATGGTCATACAGCCATGGTTTCCATTCATTATTTTAAATGGCTAGAAAATCAGATGCTATGCCCACATTTTATGGCACTGCATGCCTGCGATGCATTATGGAGTAGATCCTATAGATTTATATGCAACAAAATGGTGTCAAATAATATTATAATTGCACATGAAAAAGCACAGATAATTTCTATTTGATCCTGGATACTCTATTGTTAATGCCCAACTTTGGATGAACATCCAAGCACTAGTTTGGGAAAGCATTGAGAGAAAGTGCACAGTCATAGGGCAGAATTTTATGTTGAGGGTGGGAATTGGAAATCTGGACTGTTTCCAGGTCCTGAACCTCGCCATGGGGTGAAACAGATATAACTTCACGATTTTCATGGGGATGATCGCTTAATTGATATGGAAACGGGTTTGCTATGCAATTAGAGGCCGTGGGGGGCAGGATTGGAGGTGGGTCAGAGGAAGTGTGGGCCCAATTTTAACTCACCATGGCAGCCATTACTGAGGCTGCCATTTGACTGAAGGTAGAAAGCTGTGGAGTTTGTCAAAGCCTTGGATAACACTGGAGTTGAACCAGATGTCTCAGGAAAGCTGGAGGCCTGGCAACTAGAGCAGGGCTGCCCCTAGGTTCTCGGATTAGGACCTTGATGTCATGCTCAAGGCTTGAGGGAGAAGAAGGAGGTCCTCTTCCACAATGGTGGCAGGAGGAGGCCACCCATCCAGAACCCTAGGCCAGAAGAGTCAGTAGCCATACCTCCAAGGGATATCCCTTGTCCTCTAGGATCTATCCATGGACTTTGGGAAGGGGTGGAGTGTCATACTCTACACTGTGAGGGAGAGGAAGAAGGTCTTCTTCCTGGAGAGTGGCCAGAGGAGGCCATCCACCCAGACCAAGGAGGCATCGGTGGACATGGCAGCCTCACTAGGTGGCCGGAGTATGATGAAAAGCACATGGATCCAGTGTCAGAAGAGGTTCAATGATCTCATACACTCTGGCGAGGTGAGTGCTACATCCAACCCTTAGGCCTCTGGGTGATCACTGTCCACTTGAAGAGCCTCAGGATGCATGCACTCTTGAACATGGGGGGAGTGTGTACTCAGGGCACTTACTGAGCCCTCAGAATGGCTGAGAGCCATAGTGCTGCTGAGGACCTGTCACCACTGAGAGATGCAGCTCCTAATGAATAGGGGCAGATGCTATTGGCCACAGAGGACAGCAGTATCTCACTGTCTTTTGTTCTTGCAGGAGAAATGGACGCATAATGCCTGAGAGAGGGCCCAGATACCACATAACCCCAATGGAGGAGGCAGCGATGGAGATAGCCAGGATAGTGGATGAGGATGATGAGGAGGAAGTTGGCCTTGGCAAGACAGGAGCTCATGGTGGAGCTGGTGATTACAGAGAGCAATGTGGGTGTAGTGAACCCCACCCCGTCTGACAGTGTGTTGTGCACTGAGTAACATTGGGTAGGCTCAGCATTGCAGCAGTCTTTTCTCTCCTAGGCTATCTCTCATGATCTCTTTCTGTGTCTCCCACAGGTGTAGAAGTCTGACCCAGGGCACCCTCTCCCCATCACTCCGTGGACCCAGAGCAGCAAAAGGCTGATGAAGAAACACCGTCACATCTTACGAGAGCACCGTTCGCTGGTGCAGATACACTTACCTCAGTGGGTCCTTGTGCACAGTTAGAAAGGGAGGCACTGGGTGAAGATCGCGGCATAAGTGGGCAGGAGTAGGTACCAGAGGCAGAGGCAGCTGTAGGAAGTACCCCTTGGAGGAGGGAGGAGAGACACAGCCCTGCTCAGCTGGGCACAGATGCTTCAAGAGTCACTGGAAAGGAGGCTCTAACTAGAACAGCAGCAGGAGATGTGCTTCGTATGTCGGAGTTCCCTGAGGCAGTGTGGGGTCATGGGCAGAGGGTGGAGGTGCCCTCCCAGCTCATATGCGTCTCCATGGCTCAGGGCTATGAGTGCGTGAGCTCCTCCATAGAAAGAGTGGTCGACATCATGAAGAGTCATATGCAGCAGCACATGGAGTGCATGCAGGAAATACGCACTGACATACACAAGATGCATGAGACTCTGTATCATGGATCGGTCAGTGACACTGGTGGCACAGAGATCTTTGGGGGGGATGCCAGTTGCACCGCAGCTAGTGCTCTCCTCCAGGCATCTGGAATGGCTGGCAAGAGTTGAGAATGTCACTGAGGAGGATGAGGGAGCCATCCCTCACGGTACCCTCATTTTCCTCAGTCTCCTTGGCTCTTCTGACTGAGGAACTACCTGTGCAGCAGGGCCAAGTGACGGAGACTGCCCCTGCAATGATGCAGGTGCAGCAGCCTCCGGAGATGCCTCCATGGTCACCTCCATGACGAGGACGACTGTCACATGCACCTCAGCTGCAAACCAAGATGAGTGAGCAGGCTGCATCCACCTGCTCCGAGGAAGCACCACGTAGAAGTGGCCGAACGCAGAGATCACCGCATCACATGGAGCAGTAAGTAGATCACTGCGTGTTTTCTTACTGTCTCTGTCTACTGTTTTCCTTCCATTGTGCAGTATAAATGATGACTCTTTAAGCCACACTTATGGGACTCCTTCTATTGCTGGTGTTACAAGAAAAGTAGTATGACCTGGTGAGGGAGATAATGGGTTATTTCATGGTGAGGGTGAAGCCTCTGTGTGTGGTGGAGGCAGGTTCAATCGAGGTATTCAAGAGGGAGTTGGAGTAGTTCTGAAAAGGAAGAATATGCAAGGCTGTAGGGAGAAGGTGGAGAAGTGGCACTAGGTGAATTGCTCCTTTGGAGAGCCAGCACAGATATGATGGGCTGAATGGCCTCCTTCTGTGCTGTAACCATTCTATGATTCTATGATCTTCCTTCCTTGGCAGTAAGTGATCAGATGTTTCAGGCTGCAACTTGTATGGAAATGTTAGCGTCGGTATCTCAGACTCTTTGCCGTGCCCTTCATCCAGGGTCAGAGGGACTCAGTTGAAACGTTCCTGAATCAAATGATCCCTGACGTTATGGCATCCTAACAAGCCATTTGTGCCCTGCACTGTGCCTGGACACATCTTTGTTCAGCCAGGGTACCTCTCTGTTCAGCATCAACTCCCCCCGTGCCTCCTGTTCCTCCTCCCCTCTCATCTCCTGCTGCTGCTCTTACCCGAATGACCTATCTGTTTCCAGGGCCTCATCACCCTCATAGTCCACACTTCTCTGGAAGGCCACGTTATGCAGAGCGCAGCAGACCACCATAATGACTGAGACCCTTGCAGGAGGGTATTGCAGGGCTCAGGCACCGGAAGTGCATCTTGAGAAGCCTGATAGCCTGCTCAATGGTAGTCCCATTGAGCAGGTGGCATTGGTTGTACATCCTTTGTGCCTCTGTCTTGGGATTCCATAGCAGGGTCAGTAGCCATCTTTTCAAGAGATATCCCTTGTCCCCCAGGATCCATCCACGGACTTTGGGAGTTGGAATGAAGATTTGTGGCAAGCTGGACTGCCGGAGGATGAAGGAGTCATGGCAGCTGCCAGGATAGCGAGCCCACACATGGAAGAAGCTCTTGTTGTGGTTGCAGACCAGCTGAACACTGAGGGAGTGGAAGCACATCCTGTTGATCAATCTGATTGAGCAGTCACTGGGTGCTTGGACGGCCGCATGGTTGCAATCGATTATATGATTATATCCTACACCTGGTGGAATCCAGTGATGGCTGTGAAACCCACTGCCCTCTGTGCCTGTGAGGCCGCATCTGTTGTGAAATGAATGTATCATCCAGCTGTGGGCAAGAGGGCATTAGTGACCTTCGAGATGCAGTGGTGTGCAGCCATTTACGAGATGCCACTAAAGTTTGCAGCTCATCGCCACTGGGCCCAAAATCTGAGAGTTGTGCCCCCATGGTCAGCTGCTGTCATCCTTCTGGAGAGGTGGCTGTTGTTATGATCTCCATGGAGACCAACAAACCAAAAGAATCGAATTTACCAAACAAGCCCAATAAAAAGCCAACTTTTAGAACTTTTACTTTAACAATAAAATCAAAATCAACATAAATTCAACATGAATTACCAGACAAATCAAGGTCATACAGATCATACGAATTAGGAGCAGGTGTAGGCCACTTGGCCCCTCAAGGCTGCTCTGCCATTCAATAAGTTCATGGCTGAACTGATTGTAACCTCGACTCCACATTCCCGCCTACTCCAAATAACATTTCACCCCCTTGCTTATTAAGAATCTATCTACCTCTGCCTTAAAAGTATTTAAAGACTCTGCTTCCACTGCCTTTTGAGGAAGAGAGTTCCAAAGACTCATGACCCTCCGAGAGAAAAAATTTCTCCTCATCTCTGTATTAAATGGGCCACCCCTTATTTTTAAATAGTGACCCCGAGTTCTAGATTCTCCCACAAGATGAAATATCCTTTCAACATCCACCCTGTCAAGATCCCTCAGGATCTTACATGTTTCAATCAAGTTGCTTCTTACTGTTCTAAACTCCAGTGGATACAAGCCTAGCCTGTCCAACCTTTCCTCATAAGACAATGCGCTCATTCCAGGTATTAGTCTAGTAAACCTTCCCTGAACTGCTTTCAACGCATTTATTTCCTTCCTTAAATAAGGAGACCAATACTGTACACAGTACTCCAGATGTGGTCTCACCAATGCCCTGTATAACTGAAGCATAACCTCCCTACTTTTGTGTTCAATTCCCCTCGCAATAAACAATAACATTCTATTAGCTTTCCTAATTACTTGCTGAACCTGCAAATTGACCTTTTGTGATTCATGCACGAGGACACCCAGATCCCTCTGCATCTAGAGCTCTGCAATTTCTCACCATTTAGATAAAATGCTTTTTTATTCTTTCTGCCAAAATGGACAATTTCACATTTTCCCACATTATACTCCATTTGCCAGATCTTTCCCCACTTACTTAACCTATCTATATCCCTTTGTAGCTCCTTATGCCCTCATCACACCTTACTTTCCTACCTATCTTTGTGTCATCAGCAAATTTAGCCAACCATACATTTGTTCCTTTCATCCAAGTCGTTTACATAACTTGTAAAAAGTTGAGGCCCCAGCACTGATCCCTGTGGCACACCACTTGTTACATCTTGCCAACAAGAAAATTACCCATTTTTGCCTACTGTTTGTTTCTTGTTAGCTAGTCAATCTTCTACATCATAAGCTTTTATTTTCCACAATAACATTTGATGTGGCACCTTATCAGATGCCTTCTGGAAATCTATGTACAGTACATCCACCAGTTCCCCTTTATCCACAGCACATGTTACTTCTTCAAAGAACTCCAATAAATTGATTAAACATGATTTCACTTTCACAAAACCATGTTGACTCTGCCTAATTTCCTCGAATTTTTCTAAGTGCCCTGCTATAACGTCAAGATATTACAAATTATACATTCAGTATCAGATACAAAGATGGATCTCACAGATTTACTGGGCAGCCCAGTCAGCATGTATGGCACCAAATTACAGTTGCTAGTTCCTCAAAACTCTGAAATTCCTCAGGTCGATCTCCAGATACTGTCTTTCAAGATGTAGCTGGGTCTTGTTATTCAGTTCCTCGAAATAACAGAAACCATTCCTAGATCCAGTCTTCACTTTCTTCAAATTGCCTGTAAAAATGCATCTTCCTGCCATCAGAGCTTGGTTGGCTCGGTCTCCTTTTTATCAGGTTCCAACCAGTTTTAGTTCCTCCAGAAACCTGGAGTTTTTGTTTCAATTTCTGTTAGGACAGTCTGTTCCTGTACCTAACAGTCTGTTCCAAAAAATGAAACAATCTTTGCAATCAGGGTCAGTGCACCTAACAAGAACATTTGACAAGTTATCTGTTCAGAGGACAGCTCAATCGTGCTTTCTCGGGTTTTGCACAGTGCAGATTCCATGACACTTCCCCACCCCCCCCCCTCCATCCTTGGGAAGAAGAAAGCTTTGCCATTGTAAAGTTTTCTTTGGAACAGTTCAGAAATATAGCAAGTTCTTAATTCCATAAGCATTTTAACAAATAGCTTATTACATACTGTTCAGTTTATCATTTTTATATTCCACATTTATAAATATTGCATTGACAAAATCAACAGGGTTTAACCAATAACAAAACAAGTAAGTGTGACAATTAGGATTAGTAGGATCCAAACATCATATAATTATCATAACTCAGAATCTTCCCTCTCTCTTATACCCCTTCTTTAAAGTCTGGACAGAGCATCGGTAATTACATTGTTTTTCTCTGCAAATGCATAATTTTTAGTGTAAATGGCCAAAACATCAAACTCCAACGAAACAGCCTGAGGTTCTTTTTCTCTACTTTTCTAGCAACACAAGTGGGTCGTGCTCTGTCTCGACTAGTACTTCCCCCTGACTATTGGTTACATATATCTCAAACTGTTGAAGAGGCAATATCAGACTCAAAGCCTCTTTCTTGATGGTCGAGTACTTTCTTTGATTCTTATTGAGCTTCCTAGAGAAATAGCTAATGGGTCATTCCAATACCAGCATCATCATGCTGGAGCAGCACCGTTCCTACCCCTATGTCACTGGCGTCGATAGCCACCTTGAATGGATTACTAAAATCTAGGGCTGCAAGAACCGGCTCCTTTATCAAAATGGCCTTTAACTTCTCAAATTCCATTTGACATGACTCTTACCATTCGAACTTCACATTTCTCTGTATCAAATTTGTCAGTGGGGTGACTACTGTGCTGAAATTAGGGACAAATTTCCTGGAGAACCCACATATACCTAGAAATACAGAACATTTGCTTGAACCTTGGCCTCTTGCAGCAACACTTGGCCTTGGCAAACCTGCTGTTTGCCAGGTTTATGACAAGGTTAGCTTTGGCCAGCCTGTCAAATAGAGCTTGCAAATGTCAGACATGATCAGTCCAAGTGTCACTGTACACCAAAAGGCCATCGATGTACACAACACAATTACTCAACCTGGCAATCACTTGATTGGTTAATTTTTGAAATGTAGCGGGTGCATCTTTCATACCAACTGGCATGACTTTACATTGGAACAGACCATCTGGTGTCACAAAAGCAGAAATTTCTTTGGCCTGGACAGTCAATGGGATTTGCCAATATGGGCGGCACAGTGGCGCAGTGGTTAGCACCGCAGCCTCACGGCTCCAGCGACCCGGGTTCAATTTTGGGTACTGCCTGTGTGGAGTTTGCAAGTCCTCCCAGTGTTTGCGTGGGTTTTCTCCGGGTCCTCCGGTTTCCTCCCACAAGCCAAAAGACTTGCAGGTTGGTAGGTAAATTGGCCATTATAAATTGTCCCTAGTATAGGTAGGTGGTAGGGAAATATAGGAACAGGTGGGGATGTGGTAGCAATATGGGATTAGTGTAGGATTAGTATAAATGGGTGGTTGATGGTCAGCACAGGCTCGGTGGGCCGAAGGGCCTGTTTCAGTGCTGTATCTCTAATCTAAACTAAACTAAACTAAAAACTAAACATCCCTTAAACAAATCAATCTTGCTAACAAAGAATGAGTTCCCCACTCTATCAATACAATCCTCGAACCTTGGGATCAAATAGAGGTCCATTTTAGTTACCGCATCAACCTTTCTGTAATCAATGCAATATCTTCTGGTTTTGGTACCAGAATGAAAGGAGAACTCCAACTACTTTGACTGGATTCAGTAATATCATTATTTAACATGCATTAAACCTCCTCTCTGACTTTGGCCAATTTGCTGGGATTGAGTCTGTAGGGGTTTTGTTTCATTGGTTTAGTGTCCCCTATGTCAACCTCATGAATAGCCAGAGAAGTATGACCTGGCTTATCTACGCATACAAGCTTACATTTCCTCAGTAGGTCAGCTGTGTCTTTCCTCTGCTCCTCAGGTAGATATAATAGCACCTCATCCAGATCCTCCAACAACTCTGCGTTCACCAGCTTCACCGCAGGAGGCTCAACCTGAGAACTCTCAATCTCAAACTCATCATCTGGTTCATCATGTGCACCAGTATCCCCATCTACATTCTCCACCACCTGTGCTACACCTACTGGCTGACTGTGCTCATGGTCTTAGTACCTCTTCAGCATATGCACATGACAGGCTCTTTGACTCTTTTGTCTGTCTGAGGTACTAACTATATAGTTTACATCACTGAGTTTTCTTTTGATACAGTAGGGTCCACTAAAACTAGCTTTCAAGGGTTCACCAGGCAAAGGCATCAAGATGAGCACCTTATCCCTGGGTTGCAAACTATGTGCCTTAGTTGTTCTATCTGCTTGTGTTTTCATCACTTGCTGAGAAGCCTTTAGATGTTCTCTGCCCATCACGCAAGCATTTGAGAATCTTTCTTGGAACTTTGACACATAACCTAGGAGGGTAGTTTCCTCCTCATGTGCCAAAAATCTCTCCTTAATAAGTTTAAGGGGGCCCCTAACCTCATGTCCATAGACTAATTCAAAGGGACTGAAAGCAGTAGACTCATTTGAAATGTTCCTAGTTGTGAATAGCAAGAATGATACCCCTTTATCCCAATCTTGGGGATACTCAAGACAATAGCTAATCATACTCTTTGGGATTTGGTGATATCTCCAAAGAATCTTGGGACTGTGAGTGATAAGCAGATGAGTTGAGCTGCTTCACTCCTAAATTACACATGACCTCCTGAAATAGATCTGACATGAAATTTCATGGTCAGACTGAATTTCTTTTAGCAACCCATATCTAGTGAAAAACTGGACCAACTCCTCGATCACAACTTTCGCTGTGATCTTCTTCAATGGTACTGCCTCTGGAAATCGAGTGGACAAATCCATGATGGTCAAGAGATACTTATGACCCAACTTAGTCTTTGGCAAGGGTCCAACACAATCCACAAGTACCCTGCTAAATCGTTCATCAGATGCAGGTATCGGTATTAATGGGGCTGATTTAATCAAAGGCTGTGGCTTCCCAACCATCTGACATGCGTGACATGTCTTACAAAAGTCAACCACATGCTTATACAACTTTGGCCATCAAAAGTGTGCCATTACCCTAGCCTCAATCTTCTGAATACCCAATGACCTGTGACTGGAATCTTACGGGCAATTCTTAAAATTTCACTGCGGTAGCAAGGAGAGACAACAATTTGATGGACTACAGCCCAATCCTCATCAGCAGGTCACCACTTCCTCATTGAAATGTCATTCTTGACATCATAACACTCAGGGACCTTTTCAGCCTCTGCCTCAGAACACGCCATCTGAGACAAGCTCCTCAAATCAAAGTCTGCCTGTTGTGCCTCAAGCAAGGAAGATCTGCCAAACAATTCACCATTGTTAGCCTTGGAGCCTTTAACACCAAAATTCCCATCTAAATCCTTGGAAAATGTTTTAGCCAACCAAACATCCAAATTGTCCTCCACAACAACTGAATCCATCTCATCTTGTTTAACCCTGTGTGCCTGGGACCTAGTCACAACACAATCCAGGAATAGTCCAGGAAATTCTTCCTGAAAAACTTCAGTTTCCACAGCCTCAGCTGGCTTCCTCAAAACCACTAGAGACACCAATTCTTTATCCCTGCCAAATCATTTCCTAGCAAAAGATCCATACCTTCAATAGGCAAACTAGGAACAATACTGACAGTAATAGGACCAGTGACTAAGTCACATTTTAAATCAACCCTTTATAAGGGAACGGGTAACTAATTTCCATCAATACCCTGAATTAACACCTTTGTGTTCAGCAAACTACTGGGGGAGAAATTTATGTTACCTCCAACATCAGTCTCTGTGCTGCCTCTGTATCTCTAAGGATGAAACTGGACTTGCCTGCCAGACCAACCAAACGCGAGGATACTTCACCCTCAAACAGAAACTCTGTAGTGCAACCTGATTTACTCTTATCAGTGAATGGGGAGACTATCTACTTGTTGTGAACATTACCTGCTGGGACTGTATTTCCTAGGGGGATACCATTCGACTGTACACATGCGATGGGCTTGTTTTTCCATTTTCAACACTCAGTCTTCACGAACTTATTTTATGACAAAAACAGCATGTCGGTCCCCTTGAACCAAACCTGTCTCCCAGACTTTCTCTTTTACTACCCTGAGGTGTATCTGTGTCTTTACCTTTGCCATATTTCTCAATAGAACCAGATCTCTTTCTCTGAAAGTTTCCAAGTTGGGGGCCTGTGACTACTGTTCTTATGAATCAATTCCTAATCATCTGCCACTACTGTGGCTTCCTTGATGTGACAAACATTATGTTTTTCCAGGTGGGACCTTATTCCTGAAGGGACACTATTTTTGAATTCTTCCATCAGAATCACTTCCCTAAGACTCTCAAAGTCTTGTGCAACCTTCATCGATCTATACCACCTGTCAAACACCATTTCCTTCTCTCTAGCACATTCCACATATGTCTGGCCATGCATCCTCTCTAAATTTTTGCCTGTAGGCCCCTGGTACCAACTCAAGGGCATGGAGAACAGCAGTCTTTCCTTGGTCATAGTCCCACAAGTGCTCTTTTGAAAAAGAGGAGTACACTTCAAAGCTTTTCCTATGAAAACACTCAGTAGGAGCATTGTCCAAGATGATTTAGGCCAATTCAGATTTGTGTAAATTTTCTCAAAGAACACAAAGTACATTTCTACTCCTTCTTCACTAAGTTCAGGTACCAAATGAGTATTCTTTGCCAAATCAATACTACGAGGAGTTTGCTCTGGGTCATCCTGAGCTTTCAGCTCCAATGCATGTTCACTGCCTTTGAGCTTTTCCTTTCCAATTCTAATTTCTCCCTTTTGCTTTCTCTTTCGAATTCAAGTTTTTGCATTTCTCTTTCTCTTTTTTCTTCTCTTTCCCTTTCTAATTTCACCTTCTCTATTTTGAATTGAATATTGACTAGTTCTACTTGAACACTAGCAGAAACATCCTTTTCATTCTCAAGCTTCAAGTGAGGAGCCAATTCTTCAATGATCTCCAGCTTTCTAGCCCCTGATTTTAAGTTACCTCTAGGTGCCCTGCTATAGCCTTGTCAACTGTTTCAAGGCACTAAGAGACAAATCCTATTTCTCCACAAAAGCCGGAGCGTCAAAGGTACTCATGTTGATTTCCCACTGAATACAGCAAAAGTAAATGTGAAATCTTGTTTGTTTAAATTCTGGAAAATTCCAGTGAATCCATTTCACAGCCTACTTTGGATTGATCCTGAACAAGCCCCCAATTTTGTTATAATCCCCATGGAGCTCAACAACCAAAAGAACCAAATTTACTGGACCACCCCAATTAAAAAACAAGATTTCACTTTTTATAACTTTCACTTTAACAATCAAACCAAAATCAACATAAATTAAACATGCATTACCAGACAAATCAAGATCAAAATATTACAAATTACACATTCACTATTAGGTACAACAAAGATGGATTTCACAGATTTACTGGGCAGTCCACTCAGCATATATGGCACCAAATTACAGTCATTCAGTTCTTCAAAACTCTGAAATTCCTCAGGTAGATCTCCAGATACTGTCTTCCAAGATGCAGCCACCAATTCCAAATTTACAGCAGTTTCCCTTTAATCCCGAACTCCACAGGTACAGTCTTCACCAAAAAATGCATACTTTTCCTGAACCTTCTCAGTTCTGCTCATGATAGGCTTGATGGTGTGGATCCACCAATATTACCTTTATCAGTGCCTTTTAGTTGACAAACCTGCGCAGTGTATGGCCAGGTATGGTTAATCAGTTCCTCTAAATAACAGAAGCCTTTCCTAGATCCAGTCTTCACTTTCTTCAACCTGCCTGTAAAAATGCATCTTCCTACCATGTGAGCTTGGATGGCTCTGTCTCCTTTTCATCTGGTTTCAACCAGTTTTATTTCTCCCAGAAACCTGGAGTTTTTGTTTCAATTTCTGTTAGGACAGTTTGTTCCAGTACTAATAGTCTGATCCAAAAATTGAAACATTCTTTGCAATCGGTGTCAGTGTACCTATGGAATATTTCACAAGTCATCTGTTCAGAGGACAGGTTACTCACAGTTCCCAGGGTCCTGCAGACCATAGTTTCGATAACACCACCCTATTGTCCTTGGCAGCCTTGTCCCATGCTCTTCTGACCTCATGATCCCAGGAGGGTTCACAACAGGGGTAGTTGGTGGTGTAGTGGTATTATCACTGGACTAGTAACCCAGAGACCCAGGGTATTGATATGGAGACATGGGTTCGAATCCCACCACAGCAGAAGGTGGAATTTGAATTTAATTAATAAATCTGGAATTAAAAGCTAGTCTAATGATGGCCATGAAACCATTGTCGATTGTTGTAAAAACCCATCTGGTTCACGAATGTCCTTTAGGGAAGGAAATCTGCTGTCTTACCTGGTCTGGCCTACATGAGACTCCAGACCCACAGCAATGTGGTTAATTCTTACATGCCCTCTGAAATGGCCTAGCAAGCCACTCAGTTGTACCTAACCGCTACAAAGTCAATAAAAAGGAATGAAACCGGACGGACCACCCGGCATCGACCTAGGCACCGGAAACGACAACAGCAAACCCAGCCCTGTCGACCCTGCAAAGTCCTCCTTACTAATATCTGGGGGCTTGTGCCAAAGTTGGGAGAGCTGTCCCACAGACTAGTTAAGCAACAGCCTGACATAGCCATACTCACGGAATCATACCTTAGAGACAATGTCCCAGACACTACCATCACCATCCCCGGGTATGTCTTGTCCCACCGGCAGGACAGAGCCAGCAGAGGTGGCGGGACAGTGGTCTACAGTAGGGAGGGAGTTGCCCTGGGAGTCCTCAACATCGACTCTGGACCCCGTGAAGTCTCATGGCATCAGGTCAAACATGGGCAAGGTAACCTCCTACTGATTTCGCCTACCGCCCTCCCTCAGCTGATGACTCAGTACTCCTCCATATTGAACACCACTTGGAGAAAGCACTGAGGGTGGCAAGGGCACAAAATATACTCTGGGTGGGGGACTTCAATGTCCATCACCAAGAGTGGCTCGGTAGCACCTCTACTGACTGAGCTGGCCGAGTACCAAAGGACATAGCTGCTGGACTGGGTCTGCGGCAGGTGGTGGGGGAACCAACATGAGGGAAAAACATACTTGACCTCATCCTCACCAATCTGCCTGCCACAGATGCTTCCGTCCATGACTGTATTGGTAGGAGTGACCACCGCACAGTCCTGTGGCGACGAAGTCCCGCCTTCACATTGAGGAGACCGTCCATCATGTTGTGTGGCACTATCACCGTGCTAAATGGGATAGATTTCGAACAGATCTAGCAATGCAAAACTGGGCATCCATGAGGCACTGTGGGCCACCAGCAGCAGCAGAATTGTACTCAACCACAATCTGTAAACTCATGGTCCGGCATATCTCCCACTCTACCGTTACCATCAAGCCAGGAGACCAACCCTGGTTCAATGAAGAGTGCAGGAGGGCATGCCAGGAGCAGCACCAGGCATACCTCAAAATGAGGTGTCAACCTGGTGAAGCTACAACCCAGGACTACTTGCATGCTAAACTGCATAAGCAGCATGCAATAAACAGAGCTAAGCGATCCCATAACCAACGGATCAGATCTAAGCTCTGCAGTCCTGCTACATCCAGTTGTGAATGGTGGTGGACAATTAAACAACTAACTGGAGGAGGTGACTCCACAAATATCCCCATCCTCAATGATGGGGGAGCCCAGCACATCAGTGCGAAAGATAAGGCTGAAGCATTTGCAATAATCTTCAGCCAGAAGTGCCAAATTGATGATCCATCTCGGCTTCCTCCTGAAGTCCCCAACATTACAGATGCCAGACTTCAGCCAATTCGATTCACTCCACGTGATATCATGAAACGACTGAAGGCACTGGATACTGCAAAGGCTATGGGTCCAGACAGTATTCCGGCAATAGTACTGAAGACCTGTGTTCCAGAACTTGCCGCACCCCTAGCCAAGCTGTTCCAGTATAGCTACAACACTGGCATCTACCCGGCAATGTGGAAAATTGCCCAGGTATGTCCTGTACACAAAAAGCAAGACAAGTCCAACCTGGCCAATTACCGCCCCATCAGTCTACTCTCAATCATCAGTAAAGTGGTGGAAGGTGTCATTAACAGTGCCATCAGGCAACACTTGCTTCGCAATAACCTGCTCAGTGATGCTCAGTTTGGGTTCCGCCAGGGCCACTCAGCTCCTGACCTCATTACAGCCTTTGTTCAAACATGGACAATGATCTGAACTCAAGAGGTGAGGTGAGAGTGACTGCCCTTGACATCAAGGCAGTATTTGACTGAGTATGGCATCAAGGAGCCCTAGCAAAACTGGAGTCAATGGGAATCAGGGGGAAAACTCTCTGCTGCTTGGAGTCATACCTAGCGCAAAGGAAGATGGCTGTGGTTGTTGGAGGTCACTCATCTGAGCTCCAGGACATCACTGCAGGAGTTCCTCAGGGTAGTGTCCTAGGCCCAACCATCTTCAGCTGCTTCATCAATGACCTTCCTTCAATCATATGGTCAGAATTGGGGATGTTCGCTGATGATTGCACAATGTTCAGCACCATTCGCGACCCCTCAAATACTGAAGCAGTCCGTGTAGAAATGCAGCAAGACCTGGACAATATCCAGGTTTGGGCTGATAAGGGACAAGTAACATTCGCACCACACAAGTGCCAGGCAATGACCATCTCCAACAAGAGAGAATCTAACCATCTCCCCTTGACATTCAATGGCATTACCGTCGCTGAATCTCCCACTATCAACATCCTAGGGGCTACCATTGACCAGAAACTGAACTGGTGTAGTCATATAAATACCGTGGCTACAAGAGCAGGTCAGAGGCTAGGAATCCTGCAACAAGTAACTCACCTCCTGCCTCCCCAAAGCCTGTCCACCATCTACAAGGCACAAGTCAGGAGTGTGATGGAATACTCTCCACTTGCCTGGATGGCTGCAGCTCCAACAACACTCAAGAAGTTTGACACCATCCAGAACAAAGCAGCCCGCTTGATTGGCACCCCATCCACAAACATTCACTGCCTCCACCACCGACGCACTGTGGCAACATTGTGTACCATCTACAAGATGCACTGCAGCAAGGCACCAAGGCTGCTTCGACAGCGCCTTCCAAACCCGCGAACTCTAGCAACTAGAAGGACAAGGGCAGCAGATGCATGGGAACACCACCATCTGCAAGTTCCCCTCCAAGTCACACACCATCCTGACTTGGAACTATATCGCCGTTCCTTCACTGTCGCTGGGTCAAAATCCTGGAACTCCCTTCCTAACAGCAGTGCGGGTGTACCTACCCCACATGGACTGCAGCGATTCAAGAAGGCAGCTCACCACCACCTTCTCAAGGGCAATTAGGGATGGGCAATAAATGCTGGCCTAGCCAGTGACGCTCACATCCCATGAATGAATAAGAAAAACCCACCTGCACTGTCCAAGTACTGACCCTTTTATGAGGCTGAGGTAATTCCCTGGGGTGACCATGACTGCCTCCTCAGTCTGTACCCACCACCCTTCAAATGGTCTGCCCCAGAAAGTACATGCAACCCATGTGTTCCCATTAAAATTTCAATTCCACCACCCCTCCCCACCGCCTTTAATTTGCTCATAATGAACTCTTTAACAATGACCTGCCCTCCCCCACCCTGGTGAACATTGCCAGTGCTGGGAATGTTATCATAAAACCGACACTCTGGCAGGAGCCAATATTTTTGATCTCGACCTTGGCAGAGGCCCAAACATTCAGCCCACAGACTGCCCAGTGTATCTTTGCTTGATGAAAGCATCTGTTAATAAACTAAAATTGCAGTTTTGATTGAGCAGGAATGCAGTGATGATTTCTAAATAGGCTAATCGATATAAATAAAGAGAAATCTGTACTCAGTAAAATGGTTTATCTTAAATCACCTCAGCATGATTTTATTTTTCATTTAAATGAATGTGGCTTACTTCAAAGATTTTTCCAAGAGTAATCATTGATCTCCCTTCCATTTTATGATAAGGTATTATCTGGGGTCACATAATGCAAAATTAAAGAGGTAGATTTGCAATGCAGCATTGTATTGATGCTTGGGACTGTTTATGGGTTGCGAACATGCCCCTTGGTGGAATCTGCCCGAGTCTCGCTGAGGCAACCACTTAATTGATATGGAGACGGGTTTGGTGGCCAATCAGAACCTGTGGGGGCGAGAACAGATGTGAGCAAACTCAAGTACGAACCCGATTTAAACGCACCATGGCAGCCATTACTGTGGCTACTGTCTGAATACTGATACTGCAGAGTGAGAGATCGCAGAACAATTGATTTGCATACTGTCCCATCAGAGGCCTGGAACCCAGGGCAGGGCAACCTCTCATTTTTCAGAAGTAGACCTGCAGGTGGTGCTGGAGGCTGTGAGGGCAAGGAGGAATATTGTCTTCCCGGAGGGTGGCAGCAAGAGGCCACTCCCACAGACCAAAGAGGAGTAGATGGGCTTTGCTGTCACTATCAGCAGCAGAAGAGTGGTGGGAAGAACCTGTAACCGGTGCAGGAAAGGATTCAATGGTCTGATACGCACGGGAAAGGTGAGCGCTACCTCCAACCCTTAGGAGAAGCCTCTGGGTATTCATCCTCCAGGAGCCACACCAGCTGAGGAGCCTCAGGCTGTGTGCTGCTCCTGAACACGGGAGGGGTGTGTGCACAAGCCGCTAACTGAACCCTCAGAATGGCTCAGAGCCATTTTACCAGCAGCGGGGGAGGTGACAAACAGCCCACCCGCACCAGGCCAATTAAGGCCCTTAAATGGCCAATTAATTACCACTCAAGGGCCTCCTCTCGCCACTGCTGGTATATTACCAGCAGCGGTCAGGCGGTTCAGTAGCTCAGAAGGCCATCCAGTAAAACCTAGTGGCCGCTTTGCAGGCTGGGGCCCTCCTGATAAGGCACCCTGTGCCCAATGGAGGGACCCCCCGTGGCATGAGCTCCTCCCCCACCCCTCTTGAGTGACCTGCTCCCCCCACCCCTTGCCGAGGGCCAATTGAGGACCTGAGTCACATAAAATTATGGTGTGGTTTCCAGGCCCGGCAGAAGCGGACTTGCCACCGATTTATTTTGCCAGTGGGTGGGGCCTCCGGCCCAATGTAAAATTCCAGCCATAGTGCTGCGGAGGACCTGCCAGAATTGAAACATACATCCTCCAATGAATTGGGGCAGCTGTCTTTGGCCATAGAGGACAGCAGTGCCTCATCACAATCTCTTTTGTCCTTGCAGGAGAAACGGGTACATTATGCCCGAGAGAGGACCCAAACAGGTGGAGTTTTAGCCTACCTTCAGATTGTCACACCATTGGAAGGGAGAGTGATGGAAATTGCCAGAGTTGCACATCACGAGGAAGTTGGCCATAGCAAAATGGGCACTCATGGTGGAGATGGTGATTAGAAAGAGCAATGCACTCAATAAGGGGGTGTATTGCAGTCCAGCCTGTTGGACATCCAAACAGTGAGTTGCATTGGGAGGCCTCAGCACTGCAGAGGCTTATGCTCTCCAACCCTAACTCTTATGGTCTCTTCCTGTGTTTTCCATAGGTACAGATGTCTACGCAAGAAGGCCTTCTCCCTCTCCATTACTGGCTATGATGATCAGCAAAGCACAGTCGTACCTCACCAGTGCACCAGTGCACAGACAGTCACCTTGGTGGGTCCCTCGCGCATGTTTAGATAGGGTGGCACTGGGTGAGGAGCACATACTGGTGGTCAGGAGGAGGTGCCTGAGGCACAGGCAGCTGTGGTCAGTTCCCCTTGGAGGAGGGAGGACAGACACAGCCCTGCTCAGCTGGGCACAGATGCAGGGCCTCAGGAGTCTTTGGAAAGGAGGCTCAACTTAGAGCAGCAACTGCAGATGTGCTCCCACATGTCAGAGTTCCTTGAGGCAATGCGGGGTCATGGGCAGAGAATAGAGGAGTCCATCCATCTCAAGTGCGACACCATGGCTCAGGGCTTTGAGCACATGAGCTCCTTCATTGAGAGAGTGGCGACCTCATGGAGAGCCATATGCAGCAGCACTTGGAGTGCATGCAAGAAGGGTGCACTGACGTTCACAGAACGCACGCCACACTATGTAGCGTGGATTGGTCAGTGCTGCTGTTGGTGCAGAGATGTTTGGAGGTAATGCCAGTTGCACCCCAGCTTGTGCCCCCCTCCAGCCATCCAAAGTGCCAGCCAAGGGCTGAGGTTGTCACCGATGAGGATAAGGGTGACACCCCTTATGAGGTGCCTTCATCATCCTGAGCTTCCTTGGTTCTTCTGACAGAGGGAGCATCTGTGCAGCAGGGCCCAGTGACGGAGGCTGCCCTAGCAATGATGCAGATGCTACAGCCTCTGGAGATGTCACCACAGACACCACCATGACCACCACATGCTTCTCATCCGCAAGCTGAACAAGTGATCAAGCTGCCCCAACCTCATCCGAAGGGGAAGCACCACTTAGAAGTGGCTGAGTCCGGAGGTTACCGCATCACGTGGATCACTGAGTGGATCACTGGGGTGTCTTCTTGCTGTAGTTGTGCACTGTTTTCCTTTCTGACCACTGTGTAAATTGTGACACTTGAAGCTACATCTGTCAGAACACTTTTACTGATGGCAATACAAGAAAAGAGGTATGAGGTGGTGAAGAACACTTTGGGCAGATGTGCATCCTTCATTGGATGTTAGAGTTTACATGTTTCAGGCTGCGTCTTCAATGGAACTGTTAGCACAGGTACCTCAGAATGAGTTCCAAACCATGCTGTTCATCCCAGGTCAGAGGGACTCAGTTGAAATGTTCCTGAATCAGATGATCCCTGACATTCAAGGCATCCTGATGAGATCTTTGAGCCATGTGGTGTGCCCGGCCACCTCCTTGTGCAGCCAAGCACCTCAGTGTTCTGCATCCTACCCTCCGCCTTCTCTTCCAAGTTCTGCTCCTCTTCTTCCTCCAAGAGCTGTGTCCTTCCAGAGCCTCATCGTCCTCAAGGTCCACATTTATCTGGAGGACCATGTTATGGAGTACAGTAGACCACCACAATGAGCAAGACCTTTGCAGGAGTGTATTGCAGGGCACCACCCAACCGATCCAGGCACCAGAATCACATCCTCAGAAGCCCGATGGATTGCTTGATGGTGATCCTGGTAAGCAGATGGCTTCGGTTATATCGCCCCTGTGCCTCTGTCTGGGCTCTCATAGAGGGGTGAATAGCCATCTTCTCAAAGCATATCCCTTGTCCGTGAGGATACATCCACATACTTTGGATGGTGGCATGAAGATCTGTGGCAGCCTGGACTGGCAGAGGATGAAGGAGTCATGGCAGCACCCAGGAAAGTGAGCGCACATATGGAGAAAGTTCTTGTTGTGGTAACAGAACAGTTGAACATTGAAGGAATGGGAGCCCTTCCTGTTGATGAATCCTACAGGCTGGTCACTGGGAGCCTTGATGACCACATGGGTGCAATCAATGATGCCTTGCCCTGGGGAAATCCAGCACTGGCAGCAAAAGCAACTGCTCTTTGTGCCTGCAAGACTGTGTCTGTTGTGAACTAAATGTACTATCCTGCTCTGGCAAAGAGGGCATCAGTGATCTGTGAGATGCAGGTGTATGGTGCCATTTTAAAAAATTTATTAATGGGATGTGGGCGTCGCTGGCCAGGCCAGCATTTATTGCCCATCCCTAATTGCCCTTGAGAAGGTGGTGGTGAGCTGCCTTCTTGAACTGCTGCAGTCCATGTGAGGTAGGTACACCCGCACTGCTGTTAGGAAGGCAGTTCCAGGATTTTGACCCAGCGACGGTGAAGGAACGGTGATATAGTTCCAAGTCAGGATGGTGTGTGACTTGGAGGGGAACCTGCAGGTGGTGGTGTTCCCATGCATCTGCTGCCCTTGTCCTTCTAGTTGCTAGAGGTCGCGGAGGTGCTGTCTAAGGAGCCTTGGTGCCTTGCTGCAGTGCATCTTGTAGATGGTACACACTGCTGCCACTGTGCGTCGGTGGTGGAGGGAGTGAATGTTTGTGGATGGGGTGCCAATCAAGCGGGCTGCTTTGTCCTGGATAGTGTTGAGCTTCTTGAGTGTTGTTGGAGCTGCACCCATCCAGGCAAGTGGAGAGTATTTCATCACACTCCTGACTTATGCCTTGTAGATGGTGGACAGGCTTTGGGGAGGCAGGAGGTGAGTTACTTACCGCAGGATTCCTAGCCTCTGACCTGCTCTTGTAGCCACGGTATTTATATGACTACTCCAGTTCAGTTCAGATAGTGGGGGATTCAGCGATGGTAATGCTGTTGAATGTCAAGGGGAGATGGTTAGATTCTCTCTTGTTGGAGATGGTCATTGCCTTGCACTTGTGTGGCGCGAACGTTACTTGCCACTTATCAGCCCAAGCCTGGATATTGTCCAGGTCTTGCTGCATTTCTACACGGACTGCTTCAGTATCTGAGGAGTTGAGAATAGTGCTGAACATTGTGCAATCATCAGCGAACATCTCCACTTCTGACTTATGTTTGAAGGAAGGTCATTGATGAAGCAGCTGAAGATGGTTGGGCCTAGGACACTACCCTGAGGAACTCCTGCAGTGATGTCCTGGAGCTCAGATGATTGACCTCCAACAACCACAACCATCTTCCTTTGCACTGGGTATGACTCCAACCAGCGGAAAGTTTTCCCCTGATTCCCATTGACTTCAGTTTTGCTGGGGCTCCTTGATGCCATACTCGGTCAAACGCTGCCTTGATGTCAAGGGCAGTCACTCTCACCTCACCTCTTGAGCAGTTCTTTTGGCCACTTTTGAACCAAGGCTGTAATGAGGTCAGGAGCCGAGTGGCCCTGGCGGAACCCAACTGAGCGTCACTGAGCAGGTTATTGCTAAGCAAGTGCCCCCTGATGGCACAGTGCATGACACCTTCCATCACTTTACTGATGATTGAGAGTAGGCTGATGGGGCGGTGATTGGCCAGGTTGGACTTGTCCTGCTTTTTGTGTACAGGACATACCTGGGCAAATTTCCACATTGCCGGGTAGATGCCAATGTTGTAGCTGTACTGGAACAGCTTGGCTAGGGGTGAGGCAAGTTCTGGAGCACAGGTCTTCAGTACTATTGCCGGAATATTGTCACGGCCCATGCAGTATCCAGTGCCTTCTGTCATTTCTTGATATCACGTGGAGTGAATCGAATTGGCTGAAGTCTGGCATCTGTGATGCTGGGGACTTCAGGAGGAGGCCGATTTGATGATCAGCTCGGCACTTCTGGCTGAAGATTGTTGCAAATGCTTCAGCCTTATCTTTCGCACTGATGTGCTGGGCTCCCCCATCATTGAGGTGAATTGTGAGATGCCATCAACATATGCAGCTGATCCTTGAAAGGAGCCAGAAGTGAAGAAATTCATGGCCACAGTGACTTTTACAGCTACTGGTAGGGAATGGCGAGCAGTGCTGTGAGGTGGGAGGTCTTCAGCAATGAGGGTACAGATGTCTGTGACCAACTGCCTACAGAATCCCAGTCTTCTGCAGCACTGTATCTCAGTCATCTCCAGGTAGATTTAGATTTTTTTTTTAGATTTCGAGATACAGCACTGAAACAGGCCCTTCGGCCCACCGAGTCTGTGCCGACCATTAACCACCCATTTATACTAATCCTACACTAATCACATATTTCTACCACATCCTGACCTGTCCCTATATTCCCCGACCACCTACCTATACTAGGGGCAATTTATAATGGCCAAGTTACCTATCAACCTGCAAGTCTTTTGGCTGTGGGAGGAAACCGGAGCACCCGGAGGAAACCCACGAAGACACAGGGAGAACTTGCAAACTCCACACAGGCAGGACCCAGAATTGAACCCGGGTCGCTGGAGCTGTGAGGCTGCGGTGCTAACCACTGCGCCACTGTTCTGTCTTCGTTGGTAGATCCTATGCTGAGGGTATAACCTCCATGTCCCTCCTGCTCCTCATTCCTCTCCCCTGGCCTCCTTTGCCCGGGGTTCCACTCTTCTTGCAGCGGGTGTTTCTCATTGGTACTGGTCCCAAAATCTGAGAGTCAGGCCCAATTGCCAGCTGCTGGCCTCCTTGTGGTCTGGTGTCTGTCCAATTGTCCTTGGCAGCCTTTCCCCTTCTCTTTTGCACCCGTGATGCCAGGAGGGTGACCACCCCCCTGCACTACCTGATCACTTACTGCCTACTCTCCCACCACCTGCTCTGCGCCAAGGGCACCTGCTTGCCAATGGTCAAGTCCCCCACTGCATCGTTCATCCTTTTATGCCCAGGTAATTCCCTGGGGTGGCCATGATGGCTCCCCACTATGTACCCTCCTCCCTTCACTTGGTCTGTCCATACAGCACGTGCAGCCCATGCGCCCCTGCGAAAATCACAAAAGCTTCCCATTAATGAGCTCTCTAACTAGCTTAATTGGCATTAATCAGGGATCGGGTGGGATTGTGGGGCCACCTTCCTCCTGCCCTGGTGAATATGGCTGGCGCCGGGTATGGCGTCAGGAAACCAGCATGCTGGCCAGCGCTGGTTTTTTCAACCTCCAGCCATCTCTATTCAATGGGACCCAAAAATCCAGCCCCTGATCTCAGCTGCACTGTTAGAAGGATGCAGAGAATTTAAGAGTTTCTGTCCACTGATAAAGGGCCAATTCACTCAAAAGAATTCTGTTGCACAACCTGTGATTTGTTTCAAAAGAGACACAGTGAATCATCTGTTTCTCCCAGTGATCAGCAAAGATACCTTCTTTCTTTTGGGCCTCCTTATCTCGAGAGACAATGGATACGCGCCTGGAGGTGGTCAGTGGTTTGTGAAGCAGCGCCTGGAGTGGCTATAAAGGCCAATTCTGGAGTGACAGGCTCTTCCACAGGTGCTGCAGAGAAATTTGTTTGTTGGGGCTGTTGCACAGTTGGCTCTCCCCTTGCGCCTCTGTCTTTTTTCCTGCCAACTACTAAGTCTCTTCGACTCGCCACAATTTAGCCCTGTCTTTATGGCTGCCCGCCAGCTCTGGCGAATGCTGGCAACTGACTCCCACGACTTGTGATCAATGTCACACGATTTCATGTCGCGTTTGCAGACGTCTTTATAACGGAGACATGGACGGCCGGTGGGTCTGATACCAGTGGCGAGCTCGCTGTACAATGTGTCTTTGGGGATCCTGCCATCTTCCATGCGGCTCACATGGCCAAGCCATCTCAAGCGCCGCTGACTCAGTAGTGTGTATAAGCTGGGGATGTTGGCCGCTTCAAGGACTTCTGTGTTGGAGATATAGTCCTGCCACCTGATGCCAAGTATTCTCCGAAGGCAGCGAAGATGGAATGAATTGAGACGTCGCTCTTGGCTGGCATACGTTGTCCAGGCCTCGCTGCCGTAGAGCAAGGTACTGAGGACACAGGCCTGATACACTCGGACTTTTGTGTTCTGTGTCAGTGCGCCATTTTCCCACACTCTCTTGGCCAGTCTGAACATAGCAGTGGAAGCCTTACCCATGCGCTTGTTGATTTCTGCATCTAGAGACAGGTTACTGGTGATAGTTGAGCCTAGGTAGGTGAACTCTTGAACCACTTCCAGAGCGTGGTCGCCAATATTGATGGATGGAGCATTTCTGACATCCTGCCCCATGATGTTCGTTTTCTTGAGGCTGATGGTTAGGCCAAATTCATTGTAGGCAGACGCAAACCTGTCGATGAGACTCTGCAGGCATTCTTCAGTGTGAGATGTTAAAGCAGCATCGTCAGCAAAGAGGAGTTCTCTGATGAGGACTTTCCGTACTTTGGACTTCGCTCTTAGACGGGCAAGGTTGAACAACCTGCCCCCTGATCTTGTGTGGAGGAAAATTCCTTCTTCAGAGGATTTGAACGCATGTGAAAGCAGCAGGGAGAAGAAAATCCCAAAAAGTGTGGGTGCGAGAACACAGCCCTGTTTCACACCACTCAGGATAGGAAAGGGCTCTGATGAGGAGCCACCATGTTGAATTGTGCCTTTCATATTGTCATGGAATGAGGTGATGATACTTAGTAGCTTTGGTGGACATCCGATCTTTTCTAGTAGTCTGAAGAGACCACGTCTGCTGACGAGGTCAAAGGCTTTGGTGAGATCAATGAAAGCAATGTAGAGGGGCATCTGTTGTTCACGGCATTTCTCCTGTATCTGACGAAGGGAGAACAGCATGTCAATAGTCGATCTCTCTGCACGAAAGCCACACTGTGCCTCAGGGTAGACGCGCTCGGCCAGCTTCTGGAGCCTGTTCAGAGCGACTCGAGCAAAGACTTTCCCCACTATGCTGAGCAGGGAGATTCCACGGTAGTTGTTGCAGTCACCGCGGTCACCTTTGTTTTTATAGAGGGTGATGATGTTGGCATCGCGCATGTCCTGGGGTACTGCTCCCTCGTCCCAGCACAGGCATAGCAGTTCATGTAGTGCTGAGAGTATAGCAGGCTTGGCACTCTTGATTATTTCAGGGGTAATGCTGTCCTTCCCAGGGGCTTTTCCGCTGGCTAGGGAATCAATGGCATCACTGAGTTCCGATTTGGTTGGCTGTATGTCCAGCTCATCCATGACTGGTAGAGGCTGGGCTGCATTGAGGGCAGTCTCAGTGACAGCATTCTCCCTGGAGTACAGTTCTAGGTAGTGCTCAACCCAGCGGTCCATCTGTTTGCGTTGGTCAGTGATTATGTCCCCCGATTTAGATTTGAGGGGGGTGATCTTCTTGATGGTTGGCCCAAGAGCTCTCTTCATGCCATCATACATTCCTCTGATGTTTCCGGTGTCTGAGGCCAGCTGAATATGGCTGCATAGGTGTTGCCAGTAGTCGTTTGCGCAACGCCTAGCTGTTCTTTGTGCAGTACTTCTGGCTGCTTTAAGTGCTGCGGATGTTAAATCGCTGGGGGCTTTCTTGTAGTTCAAAAGTGCAATGCGCTTAGCGGCTATGACAGGTTCCAGCTCTTCATTATGAGATTGAAACCAGTCTGCATTTCTCTTCGCACTTTTGCCGTAGGTGGTCAAAGCTGACTCATAGATGGCGTCTCTGATGTGGGCCCACTTGGTCTCAGCATCCCCTGTGGGAGTGTTTTGAAGGGCTGTTACAAGTGAATTTAGAAATTTTTGTAACAGCTGTGGGTGAGAAATTCTGCTCGTGTTGATGCGCGGGTGGCCCTTCTGCTTGGAATGATGCAACTTCTTTGGTCTGAGTCTAACCTTGCTGCACACCAGGGAGTGGTCGGTGTCGCAGTCCGCACTGTGGAAGCTGCGTGTGATTTGAACACTGTTTAAGGCGGCTCGCCTTGTGACAATGAGGTCTAGCTGGTGCCAACGACGTGATCTTGGGTGCCTCCATGAAACCTGGTGACAGGGTTTAGTGTGAAAGAACGAGTTGGTGATGCAGAGGTTATGATAGGTACACAACTCAAGCAGTCTCTGCCCGTTCTCATTCATCCTTCCAACGCCATAGCGCCCAAGGCAGGAGGGCCATGAGTCATGGTCGGCCCCAACCCTGGCATTAAAGTCCCCCAGCAGGAAAGGTGTTTGGTGTTGGGGATGCTGCTAATGATGTTATGGAGTTGTTCATAGAACTGGTCTTTAGCTTCAGGTGCGGAACAGAGTGTTGGAGCATAGATGCTGAGTAGGTGTACTGGACCAGAGGTGGTGAGCAGTCGGATGGACAGTATGCGTTCCGAGCCATTTGAGGGAGGCTCTATCATGCTGAGCAAGGAGTTTCTGATGGCGAAGCCCACTCCATGCTGTCTTGGTTCTTCAGGATCCCTGCCCTGCCAGAAGAAGGTGTAGTCTTGCTCTGCTAGAGAGCCACTCGCGGGGAGGCGAGTCTCCTGAAGTGCTGCAATGTCCACATTGAGTCTACTGAGCTCGTTGTTAATGATGGCGGTCTTCCGAGAATCGTTGATTTGTGTAAGGTCTTCCGACAGGCCAGGACACATAGTTCTGACGTTCCAGCTTGCAAAGCGAAGGGCTGGTACCTTCTTTCCTTTTTTCATGTTGTTTGGTGCGGTGTATCAGTCCACCTTTCGGGCAATGACCCTGAGCTCCAAGCACCCATTGAAGCAGGCAGACTGTGGCGGGACAGAACCTTATTGACCATAGCACTAATTACAAGGGGAAAGGAGGTAACCCCAAAGCTTTGGTCAATACTCTCCGAAGAAAAGCACTTATAGTAACAGTAATGATTTTTCCCTAGGCCTCAGTATAAACAAGATATGTTGTTCCATTGTGATTCTCTAGTAAGTATCTTCATACGAAGTAATCACTGTTTTGCAACGTAAAGGTCACACATTGCAAAATACGCTTCCATTTTAAATAGTTGTAATTTGGCTTTGCTGCAGATATGTTACTTGGATATTAACTGAATACATTCATCCCCATAATTACTAATTCAAGCTACACTAATTTTATAATTAGCATAGTTTAATGATGTTTTTGTGTGTTTTTAATCATTTATCAGCAGTAAAACTTTCCTGATATACTTCAGAATGGCAGCTCTGCTGATGAAAGTAGTTTTGTTCCTGAATAAATCAATAGCTGTAAGACAAAATTAACATTTTAACAAACAGAAGAATCAGTGGCCTAAAGAACATTCATGATGATGAATATAAAACTGCAATGTTCCTTTCCCAGTAATCTATATGTCAGTGTCAGGTCAGTTTCATTAATACAAAATCGATCAGTGTCCTTTGTGGTTCTCCATATTTTGAATTAAGGCTATCAATGGAATCACTGCAATAGTAACAAATTTTAAAAAAAATTCAGTGCCATAATGAAAAACTCAAAAAATTCAACATGAAAAAGAGAAAATTATGGTTTTTCCAAACATCACTAATAGATCTTCTTTAACAAAAACATGGAATTCTCCAAGCTGCAAAATACAATTGGTGATCCAAGCCTTACCTCACAACGGTTATCAAACTCCTTTAAGACACCACCAACATAAAGCTTGAAAGGTCAGTGTTAATGCATATTACTGTAATCTGGGGTTATTTGTATAAAGATTTTAGCTCAGTTCATGGAAAGTGTCAGAATAAAGGGAGATGATTTAATTTTGATTATTTTAAAGGATTACAGTTTATAGCGAGATATCCGTAGATACAAGGCAGAGCCTATCATGGTTGTCTCACATGGGATTGAACATAATTGAGTCATGTTCAGTGTTAAGCTATTACTAATGCTGATTTGCAATGCTAATATTGCAGAGACAGCTGTCACTGGGAATTAAATATGATCATTCAAAGCCTGGAATAAATGAGGTTGCTATTATCTTCTGGCCTCGCAGCAGTCTGCTTGAGAACATGAATAAATGATACAGTCTCAATGACTGCTGTACAGTATTGTAACTGTGGCTTAGAAATCAAAAATAAAAGAACTGTTCTCAAGCAAAAGGTAGCCACATAGAGACAGGGACAGAATCAGCAGCACTGTTAAACCCCATTGACCGCATACTGCATGATAAACAACATAGAAGATCACACCACAGCAGCTGCTCTGTGCCTAGCGCATACATGTAATCCTAGGCAGTTTGCCAATTTAACAAAATAGGTTGTTATAACATTAACAATGACTAAAGAAATAACCTTTCTCTGAGAATGCTGTAAACTAGACTCTGTTTGCATTGAGTACCATTAATAAGACATATGTTGCCAAAGAAATTAAATCCTGCAGATACAATTGAAGGGATTTGACTACCATAGTTCCCTTTAATCTACAATTTGATTAGAATAGTAAGGAAGTCTTTGCACACTTAAGGATTTTTCTTGGTTGTTTAGTTTTAGTCCGTAAAAGGACTGTACAAAAGAGAGATATATATGACAAAATGCAATGTGCCTTAATTATTTATCTTTCGGATGATCCATTAAATTGAGGCCACCTTTCCTTGTTCTGGTAACATTATACCAAGTAGGGCACAGTTTGCCCAGTGACCTGGCCAGCATTTCTTCCTAAGACTGCACCACCAAAAAACTGATTAACTGGTCAACCTTTGTTGGACCTTGCTGTGCACAGATTGCCATGTTTGCCTACAGATACAACAGTGACTGCATCTCAAAACTAATACTGTGGATGTGAAACACTTTGGGATGTCCTGACAGCCGTGTTATATAAATGCAAGTTCTTTATTTTTATTATAAAATAACTTAATATTCATTCTAGTAATTGATTATGTGCAAAGAATAGGTATTCAAGAATGTGACTCACATTCACATCATGTGATCCATCTCTTGCCGATAAAGAAGGGTAAATTTTACAAATTCAGGCTCCTGCCTTCACCAGCTGGGAGTGCACATCAAAAACATAGCATGCAGGTTAGTGGATCTTGCAGGAGGAATATCTGTCCATTCATTTCAGCCAATGGAAAATTCTGTGAGCCCTGCTGACCTGTGAACCCAGGTTCCCAATATGCACTCCAGCAGCAAAGCACTGTGCTGGGAGCAAGAATTCATAAAATTTACCCTAGTACTTCTACACAAAAAAATCCTGGTTCTGAAAATTTGCATTTGTTCTGGGAGCCTGTCGAATTGTCAGAAACTAAGCCAGGCCTCAGATATATTGGGTCTCAGCCTTGTGCCCACGCTTCCAGAATGGCCTTATACTCCATATACTTATACTAAAAACCTTAACACTCCTGAAACAAAGCTATCATCTTTAAGGGGAAAGAGGGGCAGGACAGGGCTGAGTTCAATATCTGTGAAAGAAACGTTGGCGATAAGTGGGTTGGTTTTCTGAATGTGTTCTGCTGGCTTGCCAGAAACTCCTTCCTGGGGCTCGTCCTTCTGTTGTCCTTTTTGAACCTAGGAATAACATTAGCCAATTGTCGGTTTGTCAGAACATTTTCAGTGATCATCGAGGCCCTCAACGTAACTGTCAGTGTTTCTCATTTCTCTCCATGTTTGTTGTATAGTTCATCCATCGGGACATTTATCGGTTCTCAACCTCTGCAACTTACTTAGAGCAAGTTGTCTTAGGAATACGGGAACAACAGTAGGCCATTCAGCCTGTCAAGATTGTTCCACCATTCAATTAGATCATGGCTGATCTGCACATTGCTTTAGCAGTCATGTTTACGGAAAAGCCTAGAATGTATCAATGTGCAACTGAAGTTGCTGTAAGTTTGTAGCTGGCCTACATCCTGAGAACTAAACTTTAGATCAGTAATCATAATCTTGCATAGGAATGGTTAGGACTGTCACAAATTGGTGAGTCCAGGGAAGGGAAAGGGTGGAGAATTGGAACAGGGCAAACCTGGGCTGACGGTGCCCTGCAGAAGATGACCATCCCTTTAAGGGCCGTTGGATAGGCCGCTGCAGACCCAAAAAAACTGAGCAGACTATAAACCATAAATACTCCATCCAGTTAATGTCAAATTTGGCAGCAGGGCCCTATAACAAGCATTAAGACCCTGATTAGCATATCTAAAGGTCGCATGCCCTGGACACATGGATGTCCTAGACCCCTGGCACTTTCCAGGGAGGCTAAGCATGAGAAATTGCACCTAGAAATTGGTCCCTCCAACTCTAATTTTCAACCTACAAATGGGCACAAAAGAGGCCAATTTCACCCCCATCTGTTTTAGTTGTATGTTTTTTTGATACATAAACAAAACTTCTATTTGAAGACACAAATGAAAATGGCCTGCTCCTGCTGTCGAAGCATATTACATTTAAAACATGTATATTTTTAATTGCTTCCCCTCACTTTTTTCAGTTTGTTATTTGCATGATGAATGGATGAAAAATTTATTTCTGTTGGTTCCATGAAAAATTATACAGCTAACATGACCTGCTACATGCTGGAATTTTTCTGGTTATTTCAACATTATTACTTCATTATTATTCAGCAGTGTTACAGCCATTGGGCTAACATGGCCTTCTTATTACAATAATACTGGCCACCAACTGATGATCCCATTGGTGTCCTAAAATTTAGAATTCAGCTGGAGGACTTCCTGACGCAACTTATCTCAGCAATAAATTGTTTCAACAAATAGTTTCTGATCAGACTATACATCTTCTTTTCTTTAAGAGATTAGATAATGTCCTGTAGATGATTTGTTAAGAGCTCCCAGAACATAAATGGCATTATATTTCCAAAGGCATTTAAAAAAAATTCTTTCATGCCATGTGAATGTAACTGGCAAGGCCAGCATTTGTTGCACAGTGGCGCAGTGGTTAGCACCACAGCATCACAGCTCCAGCGACCCGGGTTCAATTCTGGGTACTGCCTGTGTGGAGTTTGCAAGTTCTCCCTGTGTCTGCGTGGGTTTCCTCCGGGTGCTCCGGTTTCCTCCCACATGCCAAAAGACTTGCAGGTTGATAGGTTAATTGGCCTTTATAAATTGCCCCTAGTATAGGTAGGTGGTAGGGAAATATAGGGACAGGTGGGGATGTGGTAGGAATATGGGATTAGTGTAGGATTAGTATAAATGGGTGGTTGATGGTCGGCACAGACTCGGTGGGCCGAAGGGCCTGTTTCAGTGCTGTATCTCTAAACTAAACTAAACTATCCCTAATTGCCCTTGAGAAGGTGGTGGTGAGCTGCCTTGTTGAACTGCTGCAGTCCATGTGGTGTAGGTACACCCACAGTGCTGTAACGAAGAGACTTCCAGGTTTTTGACCCAGCAACAATGCACAAATGACCATATAGTTCCAAGTCAGGATGGTGTGTTGCTTGGAGGGGAACTTGCAGGTGGTGGTGTTCCCATGCAACTGCTGCCCTTGTCCATCTAGGTGGTAGAGGTCGGGGGTTTAGAAGGTGCTGTCGAAGGAGGCTTTGCGAGTTGCTGCAATGCATCTTGTATATGATACACACTGCTGCCACTGTGCATCGGTAGTGGAGGGAGTGAATGTTTAAGGTGGTGGATGGGGTGCTGATCAAGTGGGTTGCTTTGCCCTGGATGGTGTCGAGCTTCTTCAGTGTTGGAGCTGCACCCATCCAGGCAAGTGGAGAGTATTCCACCACACTCCTGATTTGTGCCTTGTAGATGGTGGACAGGCTTTGGGGAGTTGGGAGGTGAGTTACTTGCTGCAGAATTCCCAGCCTCTGACCTGCTCTTGTAACCACAGTATTTATATGGCTGGTCCAGTTACGTTTCTGGTCAATGGTAACCTCCAGGATTTTGATGATGGGGGGATTCAGTGATGTTAATGCTATTGAACATCCAAGGGAGATGGTTAGATTCTCTCTTGTTTGAGTTGGTCATTGCTTGCCACTTGTGTGACTCGAATGTTACTTGACACTTCTTAGTCCAAGCTTGAATGTTGTCCAGGTCTTGTTGCATGCAGGCATTGACTACCTCAGTATCTGAGGAGTTGTGAATGGTGCTGAACATTGTGCAATCATCAGCAAACATCCCCACATCTGTCCTTATGATGGAGGGAAGGTCATTGATGAAGCAGCTGAAGATGGTTAGGCCTAGGACACAACCCTGAGGAACTCTTGCAGCGATGTCCTGGGGCTGTGACGATTGGTCTCCAACAACCACATCCATCTTCCTTTTGTGCTAGGTATGACTCCAATCAGTGGAGAGTTTTCCCCAGATTCCCATTGAATCCAGTTTTTCTGGGGCTCCTTGATGCCATACTTGATCAAATGCTGCCATGATGGCAAGGGCAGTCACTCTCACCTCACCTCTGGAATTAAGCTTTTTTGTTCATGTTTAGACCAAGGCTGTAATGAAGTCCGGAGCCGAGGGGCCCTGGTGGACCCTAAACTGAGCATTGGTGAGCAGATTATTGGTGAGGAAGTGTCGCCTGCTAGCACTGTCAATGGCATCACTTTGCTGATGACTGAGAGTAGACTGATGGGGTGGCAATTGGCTGAATTGGATTTGTCCCACTTTTTGTGGACAGGATAAACCTGGGCAATTTTCTACATTGTCAGGTTGATGCCTGTGTTGTAAGCAGCCACATTTCAACACAATGATGCTCACCTTGATTAAACGCAAGAAAGGAATTAAAATGAACACTGAATTGGTCTTAGAATTTTTTGCTGCTACATAACCAAGAAGTATCTTGAGCAAGATTTGACTTGTGAATCAACCAACACTTTTCTTTGAAAATCACAAATGAATACTTTTTGTGTGTTTACACCACTAAAAATGAACTCCAGGAAGTGAAATTCACATTGGATGGCTGGTGCAACAACTCACTACTGATTGTGGCCCTGAAAGTGGCCATACACAATCCAGGGCTTCATCTCACATGCTTTAAATCTGTTCATTATTTCTCAAGTGTATACAACAATGGTATGGAATATTCTTCAACATCCAGCTCTCCTTGTCCCTCCATTGATAATTGCACAATTTAACAGTCTTGTGCTCTAATTTCTAAGATTTTGTACTTCTATATTTTCTAACTGCAACAAACTCCCAAAAATATGGGGCTGGATTTTTAAAGGCGGTTGGGGACAGAAACAGCTGCGAGCGCGATTTGAATATTGCATTCTCTGAGGTCGGCATTTGTTCCCACCACCTCCGGAATGCAATGCTATTTTTTTAAGGGACATCGGCAGCGAGGGAACGGATCAGGTACATGCCTCCAATTAATAGCATGCCGAGCTCATTAAAGAGTTCATTAACAGGCTTGTCAATAATAGTGCACAATTTTTAATGGCTGGGAAAGGGGAAGATGCCAGGTTTGTGAAGATTTGAACAGTGTGGAGGACCATGAGGGTTATGGGAAGGGCTGATTAAAAGACTGCAGAGGCACAAAATAAAGTGCAGCTGCTTCAAAAGTGCCATAGAGTGGCCATTGCTGCAGCTGTAAGACTTGCTTTTTCTCAGTGGTGAATGGCAGGAAACCAGAGAGGGATGTGAGGCCAGTAGTATCACGGGGGCACCTGAGGTTGGCAGGGGAAGGCTTGGTGAATGCACTAAGCCCAGCTGAGGAAGCTCAGATGGGAACAGGCTACTCTGACATTGGACAGAGCAGCTAGGATGAGCTGTGACAGATGCAACCTCCTGGACAGCAGGAGGCCAGAGGAGCACAGCCGGGGGAGTGGGGTGAGGCGGGTACTGCAAGGGGAGGAACAGGGGAGGAGGGTGCTGCCCAAGACATCAGGTGCACAGTCCAAGAGTCAGCTATCTGCAAATGACAGAGTGCCAGTGCCATAGGAGGATATGCCTATCCTGGCAGATGGTCTCGCTCCTATGTGCTCTGATTCACAATGACCTGAAGCCTCACGGCCCCCATTGCAATTCCCTACCTGCAGCCGTCAAGGTCACTGTCACCCTGAATTTCTATGCTACCTCCTGCTGATTACCACTTACCGCCACTCACCACCACCCCACCCCCCCCAACCCCTCACCTGATGAATCAGTGCTTCTCCATGTTGAGCACCAATTGGAAGAAGCACTGAGGGTAGCAAGGGCACAAAATGTTCTCTGGTTGGGGGAA
Organism: Heterodontus francisci; assembly: GCF_036365525.1. NCBI lineage: Eukaryota > Metazoa > Chordata > Chondrichthyes > Heterodontiformes > Heterodontidae > Heterodontus > Heterodontus francisci. The sequence goes on from NC_090379.1 coordinate 69,559,950, forward strand.
CTTCAATGTCCATCACCAAGTGTGGCTCGGTTGCACCACTACTGACCGAGCTGGCTGTGTCCTACAGGACGTAGCTGCTAGACTGGGTCTGCAGCATGTGGTGAGGGAACCAACAAGAGGGAAAAACCTACTTGACCTCGTCCTCACCAACCTACCTGTCGCACATGCATCTGTCCATGATAGTATTGGTTGGAGTGACCACCACACAGTCCTTGTGGAGACGAAGCCCCGTCTTCACACTGAGGGTACCTACCATTGTGTTGTGTGGCATGTTGTGTGGCACTCCCACCATGCTAAATGGGATAGCTATCAAACAAATCTAGCAACTCAAAACTAGGTATCCATGAGGCTCTGTGAGCCATCAGCAGCAGCAGAATTGTATTCAACCACAATCTGTAACCTCATGGCCCGACATATCCCCCACTCTACCATTACCATCAAGCCAGAGGACCAACCCTGGTTCAATGAAGAGCGCAGGAGGGCATGCCAGGAGCAGCACCAGGCATGCCTTAAAATGAGGTGTCAGCCTGATGAAGCTACAACCCAAATAGTAGAAGCAGCATGCAGTAGACAGGGCTAAGCAATCCCATAACCAACTGATCAGATCTAAGCTCTGCAGTCCTGCCACATCCAGTTGTGAATGCTGGTGGACAATTAAACACCTGACAAGAGGAGGAGGCTACACAAATATCCCAATCCTCAACAATGGGGGAGTCCAGCACATCAGTGCAAATGACAAGGCTGAAGCATTTGCATCCATCTTCAGCCAGAAGTGCCAAGTGGATGATCCATCTCGTCCTCCTCCTGAAGTCCCCAGCATCACAGATGCCAGTCTTGAGCCAATCCGATTCACTCCACATGATATCAAGAAACGGCAGAAGGCACTGGATACTGCAAAGATTATGGGCCCTGACAACATTCTGGCAATAGTACTGAAGACTTGTGCTCCAGAACTAGCCGTGCCCCTAGCCAAGCTGTTCCAGTACAGCTACAACACTGGCATCTAACCAACAATGTGGAAAATTGCCCAGGTATGTCCTATGCACAAAAAGCAGGACAAATCTGACCCGGCCAATTATCGCCCTATCAGGTAACTCCCGATCATCAGCAAATTGATGGAAGGGTTCGTTGACTGTGCTATCAAGCGGTGTTTGCTTAGCAATAACCTGTTCACTGATGCTCAGTTTGGGTTCCGCCAGAGCCACTCAGCTCCTGACCTCATTACAGACCTGGTCCAAACATGGACAAAAGAACTGAACTCTAGAGGTGAGGTGAGAGTGACTGCTCTTGACATCAAGACAGCTCAAGGAGCCCTAGCAAAACTGGAGTCAATGGGAATCGGGGGAAAACTCTCCGCTGGTTGGAGAGCACAAAGGAAGATGGTTGTGGTTGTTGCAGGTCAATCATCTCAGTCCAAGGACGCCACTGCAGGAGTTCCTCAGGGAAGTTTTGGAGGCCCAACCATCTTCAGCTGCTTCAGCAATGACCTTCCCTCCATCGTAAGGTCAGAAGTGGGGATGTTCGCAGCTGATTGCACAGTGTTCAGCACCGTTCGCGACTCCTCAGATACTGAAGCAGCTCGCAGCAAGACCTGGACATTATCCAGGCTTGGGCTGATAAGTGGCAAGTAACATTCGCGCCACACAAATGGCAAGCAATGACCAACTCAAACAAGAGAGAATCTAACCATCTCCCCTTGACATGCAATAGCATTACCATCGCTGAATCCCCCATCATCAACATCCTGGGGGTCATCATTGACCAGAAACTGAACTCGACCAACCACATAAATGCCGTGGCTACAAGAACAGGTCAGAGGCTGGGAATTCTGTGGCAAGTAACTCACCTCCTGATTCCCCAAAGCCTGTCCACCATCTACAAGGCACAAATCAGGAGTGTGATGGAATACTCTAAATTTGTCTGGATGGGTACAGCTCCAACAACACTCAAGAAGCTCGACACCATCCAGGACAAAGCAGCCCACTTGACTGGCATCCCATCCACCAGCTTCAAAATTCACTCTCTCCACCACCGATGCACAGTGACAGCAGTGTGTATCATCTGCAAGATGCACTGCAGCAACTCACCAGGGCTCCTTTGACAGCACCTGTCAAACCCACAACTTCTACCAGCTAGAAGGACAAGGGCAGCAAATGCATGGGAACAGCACCGTCTGCAAGTACCCTCCAAGTACCTTCCTGATTTGGAACTATATCGCCATTCCTTCACTGTCGCTGGGTCAAAATCCTGGAAATCCCTTCCTAACAGCACTGTTGGTGTACCAACACCTCAAGGACTGCAGCGGTTCAAGAAGGAAGCTCACCACCACCTTCTCAAGGGCAATTAGGGATGGGCAGTAAATGCTGGCATAGCCAGCGATGCCCACATCCGCTAAACAATTTAAAAAAATTCCAGGGATCAGCTGTGAACCTGCAGGGCATCTCACAGTCTGCAGCTCACCAGGCTATCAGGCAGGTCACAGATGCCATTTTCCAGAGGGCAGGGGACTACTCCCACTTTGACACAGCTGCATCTGTACAGGCACAGAGGGCATTGGGTCCAGCTCCCATTCCTGGATTCCCCCAGATGCAGTGCATCTTTGCTTGTGCCCGCATGGCGCTCAAGGCACCCTGCGACCGGCCAGTGAGATCCATCAACAGGAAGGGCTTCTACTACCTCAACGTCCAACTGGTCTGCGACCATAACAAGAGCTTCCTGGTAGCTGCTGTGACTGCTTCATCCTTCGCTGGTCCAGGCTGCCTTAGTATTTCACTCCATCTCTCAAAGTGCGTGGATGAATCCAAGGGGATAAGGGAAATCCCTTGAACAGATGGCTACTGACCCCTCTACGAGAGCCCCAGAGAGAGGCACAGAGGCAAAGCAACCAATGCCACCTGCTCAGCAGGCCAACCATTGAGCAGGCCGTTGGGTTTCTGAAAATGTGATTCCGGTGCCTGGACCAGTCCGGTGGCACCCTCCAATACCCTCCTCCAAGGGTCCCGCTTATTGTGGTGGTCTGCTGTGTTCTCCATAACATGACCCTCCAGAGAAGTGTGAACCTTGAGGATAGTGAGACCCTGAAAGAAGACAGCTCACTGGGGGAGGAGCAGGAGGTAAGAGAAGAGGAGGAAGAGGGGGCGGAGGGAGAACAGTACTGAACAGAGAGGTGCCCCTGCTGCCACCCTCTGGGAAGAGGAATTTCTTCAACTCCCACATGGCCTTCAGCATTAGATCCAGATAGACATCAATGAAGTGAGGGTCTGCCCTGTCCATTCTGCCAGGCCTCCGGCTCTCCTGTGACATTTCGCTTCCCTCTGGTGCTGTGGAAGGCAGATCTCTCCCTCAGGACAACAAGAAGTTTCAATGATGGCTGCCGTGGAAGTCTATATGAGTCCCACACTTGATCTGACCCACTGCCATTTTCCATCCCACTGGCTCTAAGAGGACAGGAAATCCGTCTCTATACCAATTAAGGGCTTACCCATTTGAAAATTGTAATCGGAATCAGCTTCTCACAGAAGGTAGGTTTCTGATCCAAAACCAGACCCAGTTCCTGTGTTTGTCTCCATAATGAATATCCAGCCCATGGTCTCCCAGTGTCCAACAAGCCATTTGTCCTGCTAATGTTAGTTTCAAAGAATGTTCAACCTTTATTCAGTTCTTTCAACTGAGGTTCCCTGTGCTTTTTGGCATTCACTGTCTAATCCCAGGCCTCTGTCAGTACCAAATGTATGAGAGATCAATTTGCCCTTTTGCTGCACTCACAATCTTCCAATTTTTTGTTCTGGGGAAGCTCACTTCCCCAAGTTGGCCTGACTGAGAATGACACCTTGACTGTGGGAAATCAGAGATATGAACCCACATATATAAGCATTTCATGCATTGCATTGACACACCAACTAGAAATATCAGAAAATCATATAATATGCTTTAAAACATTTCAGTATCTAATGTCAGAAAATTAAGGAACGTCTTCAGAAAAGCACATAAACACTAAGTAAGTATTTATTTTTGCTTTAATTGGGTAACAGAGCAAAGTGCAGGAGAAAGAGGAGAATCATGATAACCATTGATGGCGTAATGAACTTTTATGAATTTTCATTAACAAATCAAAAATTGTATAATCTATTTTTATGCACTCATAATTGTTTTATGAAACTATTCATTATGCATTCAAGGTGAAATATTAATTAATTGTGTTAGCTGGACCTATTTGACATATTCTTTCAAATTGATTAAAACAGGTTCAATACTTCAAATCAAATGCCATAAATCTTTCTGACACCTACCGAGCACCATGCATCCCACTGTTTAATGCTTTTAACCAATTGGATATCTAATTAACAGTCCATCAAAAATATTTGTACTTTAAGTAACACTCACATAATCAAGTTACTTCAGTCCTTTGTGTTCTCTCAAAATATAGAAGTTCTAATGTGAGTAAGAATGGTAGCGGTAAGTCAAATTTCAGTGATCATGCAGATTTGTCAGTTTCTACATTTATAGCAAGAGTCTACTTTGATCTCCAGAGCCACAATCATGATATATCAATTGGTTTTCTGAGATTTTTAGACATTTGCTGTTATAATGCAATCTCTTTACAGTAAAAGGAGGTAGGTCACCGAGCTTTTCAACAATTCAGATTTGTCTAGTGTTACCAGGCTGCATAAAGATCAATCTCTGGTTAATATAGTAATAATATCCCCAAGGAGTTCACTGTTTAACAAGTCAGCACAGCAATAGAATCCAATGCAACAGGATATTCAATGAATGATTCCTTAATTTGCTGTTTGTGTGAAGCCATGTCATTCCCTGTCCCTCAACTAGAGTAGCACAAAGACTGCATTGTATATAATAGGGCTGGCCATTTACTCTCTGTGGTCTGTTTGAATTTTTTTTCTTAAGAATTGCTACTGCAACAAGCTAAAGGGATATAAAAATGATTTCATGGTTATATCTTACTATTTCAATAATATATTGCTGTTTGCTGACCTTTAATTATAATGACCCAGAAGTGACTATATAAAAAATGTAACACCAGGTACAGACATATTGGATAGATTTTACTTTCAACCAGCTGCATGTTAAGTGGTTTCTGCACAGAACACAGAGACGAAAATCAGGCGAGATGGATTGCAGACCAGTAATGGTGCTCACTCAATCTTTCTTCTGTTTTTTATAGACCAAAATAGATCCTGTATATTTATTTTTAGTCCCTGCCATTTTTGGAAGGTTGATGATGTGAACTGGTTTAATAGTTACTTTTTTTGAGGGGGGATGGGGTGGGGTGGTGGTGTTGGGTGTTGGGACGGAGGTGAGTGGGACAGTGATATAGAGACACACCACCTTTTCTTGTGGAGGCAAGGAATAGGATATAATGTAGATTGGTAATGTCGTCACCAGCAAAACGACAGTGGTGCAGTGGTTAGCACTGCAGCCTCATAGCTCCAGGGACCTGGGTTTGATTCTGGGTACTGCCTGTGCGGAGTTTGCAAGTTCTCCCTGTGACTGTGTGGGTTTTCGCTGGGTGCTCTGGTTTCCTCTCACTGCCAAAGACTTGCAGGTGATAGGTAAATTGGCTGTTGTAAATTGCCCCTAGTGTAGGTAGGTGGTAGGGAATATGGGATTACTGTAGGGTTAGTATAAATGGGTGGTTGTTGGTCGGCACAGACTCGGTGGGCCGAAGGGCCTGTTTCAGTGCTGTATCTCTAAAATAAAAAAAAATGGATGCATCTAGGATTAAGTGCAGGAATACTTGAAGATGAAAAATGATCCATATATTCTATGAAAACATCAGTGAATTCTTGACACATGTATATAATCTTTTTGGGCTGTTTCGTGGAAGCTTGGCAATCAATATATTTTATTTTTCGCGACAACCTGGTGTAGGCAGATATAAAGTAGAGGGGTAAGGTCTGACCCTAGTGGATGCCTCAAATAGAGCAAATGTTGCAATATTTGTACTAAAATTCTGATGATTCAGCCGATGACAATTCTGCTCTAATGTATGCTTTTTCTAGTGTAGCAAATGATGTGTTTGAACTTCTGCATACGAGAACAGCAGAAATATTCTAGGGGTGAATTCCACAGAGGAAAATTGGTGTGTGAAGCTTTGCAGCTGATAACCGATGTAGTATTTTTTCTTTCACTGGTGTAAAATATCAATGCGCAATTGCAGCAGCTTTGGTAGAGCTACTTCCCCCATGGCAACCTGAAGTCTGAATTGGCAAACTGGTCAAATCTCTCTGATGCTATAAGCCCTCCTCATCCAGTTACTTGTTTTAATGGCTTTGGATGGCACTAATCCCAGGAACAAGAAGTCATGGCACAGAAATCTGAGCTCATTAAGTGTAGGTCATACCCAGCTTCCCAGAAAAGCAACATAGTGGAATGAGGAAACAAGAGCAAAGTGAAGAAAAATTAAAAATAACAGGAAATGGAAACTCTATTAATGTTTAATTCCAGTTTGGGAATAGCGATGAAGAAAAACTCCTCTCTCTTTGATGTGATGCTAGAAATGTCAAAATTCTCAAAGGGATGGATTTTGTTGTCCCGGTGACGGGTGCAGAAAATGGCGGCCGCCCCGCATTGGAGCTGTGCTGCCACGTAATGCCACTTAAACATATTGATGGCAGCTGCCCGCCCCCCCACGCAATCACATAGCGGGGGCGACATTGGCAACACCATGCACGCTGTCACCTGATGCCGGAGCAGGTCCTGGTGCCATTTTGAAAAGGCTACCAGACCTGCAAATAGTTCTAAATAATAGAATAAAAGCAAAATACTGCAGATGCTGGAAATCTGAAATAAAAACAAGAAATGCTGGAACCACTCAGCAGGTCTGGTAGCATCTGTGGAAAGAGAAGCAGAGTTGACTTTTCGGGTCAGTGACCCTTCTTCGGAACTGACAAATATTAAAAATGTCACAGGTTATAAGCAAGTGAGGTGGGGGTGGGGCAAGAGATAACAAAGGAGAAGGTGTAGATTGGACAAGGCCACATAGCTGACCAAAAGGTCATGGAGCAAAGGCAAACGATATGTTAACGGTGTGTTGAAAGACAAAGCATTAGTACAGAAAAGGTATTAATGGACTGAATATTGAACAGCAGCAAGTGCAAACATGAAAAAAAACAGTGGGTAAGCAAACTGAACAAATGATGAAATGAAATAAATGCAAAAAAAGGTTGTAAAAAATGTAAAAAAGAAAAAAAGAAAAAAGAAAAAAAAAAGAAAAAACATCTAAAAATGAAAGTAAAATGGGGGGTTGTCATGCTCTGAAATTATTGAACTCAATGTTCAGTCCGGCAGGCTGTAGTGTGCCTAATCGGTAGATGAGATGCTGTTCCTCAAGCTTGCGTTGATGTTCACTGGAACACTGCAGCAATCCCAGGACAAAGATGTGAGCATGAGAGCAGGGGGGAGTGTTGAAATGGCAAGCAACCGGAAGCTCAGGGTTCTGCTTGCGGACTGAGCGGAGGTGTTCCGCAAAGCGGTCACCCAGTCTGCACTTGGTCTCCCCAATGTAGAGGAGACCACATTGTGAGCAGCGAATACAGCATACTACATTGAAAGAAGTACAAGTAAATCGCTGCTTCTCCTGAAAGGAGTGTTTGGGGCCTGGGATAGTAAGGAGAGAGGAGGTAAATGGGCAGGTATTACACCTCCTGCGATTGCAGGGGAAGGTGCCATGGGACGGGGACGAGGTGGTGGGGGTAATGGAGGAGTGGACCAGGGTGTTGCGGAGGGAACGATCCCTCCGGAATGCTGACGGGGAAGGGAGGGGAAGATGCGTTTGGTAGTGGCATCACGCTGGAGGTGGCGGAAATGGTGGAGGATGATCCTTTGGATATGGAGGCTGATGGGGTGGAAAGTGAGGACAAGGGGAACCCTGTCACGGTTCTGGGAGGGAGGGGAAGGGTTGAGGGCAGAGGTACTGGAAATGGGCCGGACACGGTTGAGGGCCCTGTCAACAACAGTGGGGGGGAATCCTTGGTTGAGGAAAAAGGAGGTCATACCAGAAGCACCGTCATGGAAGATAGCATCATCAGAGCAGATGCGTCGAAGACGGAGAAACTGGGAGAATGGAATGGAGTCCTTACAGGAGGTAGGGTGTGAAGAAGTGTAGTCGAGGTAGCTATGGGAGTCGATGGGCTTATAATGGATATTAGTACACAACCTATCCCCAGAGATGGAGACAGAGAAGTAGAGGAAGGGAAGGGAAGTGTCAGAGATGGACCATGTAAAGGTGAGAGAAGGGTGCAAATTGGAAGCAAAGTTGATAAAGTTTACCAGTTCGGGGCGGGAGCAGGAAACGGCACTGATACAGTCATCAATGTACCGGAAAAAGAGTTGGGGGAGGGGGTCTGAGTAGGACTGGAACAAAGAATGCTCGACATATCCCACAAAAAGACAGGCATAACTAGGACCCATGCGGGTACCCATAGCGACACCTTTTACTTGAAAGAAGTGCGTGGAGTTGAAGGAGAAGTTGTTCAATGTGAGAACAATTTCAGCCAGGCGGAGGAGGGTGGTGGTGGATGGGGACTGGTTGGGCCTCTGTTCCAGGAAGAAGTGGAGAGCCCTCAAACCTTCCTGGTGGGGGATGGAGGTGTAGAGCGATTGGACGTCCATAGTGAAGAGGAAGCGGTTGGGACCAGGAAACTGGAAATTGTCAAAATGACGTAGGGCGTCAGAAGAGTCACGGATGTGACACGGATGTAAATAATAAAGTTGACTCCTTTCCCTCCCATACACTAAATAATGCAGAGTTAACCCCTTCCCTCATAGACTAAATAATGCAGAGTTGACCCCTTCCCCCAGACACTAAATAATGCAGAGTTAACCCCTTCCTCCATACACTAAATAATGCAGAGTTGACCCCTTCCCCCCTACACTAAATAATGCAGAGTTGACCCCTTCCCCTACACTAAATAATGCAGAGTTGACCCCTTCCCCCTACACTAAATAATGCAGAGTTGACCCCTTTCCCCCATACACTAAATAATGCAGAGTTGACCCCTCCCCCATACACTAAATAATGCAGAATTGACCCCTTCCCCCCATACACTAAATAATGCAGAGTTAACCCCTTTCCCCATACACTAAATAATGCAGAGTTGACCCCTTCCCCATACATTAAATAATAGAGTTGACCCCTTCCCCCCATACACTAAATAATGCAGGGTTAATCCCTTCCCCATACACTAAATAATAGAGTTGACCCCTTCCCCCCCATAAATGAAATAATGCCGAATTGACCCCTTCCCCCCATACACCAAATAATGCAGAGTTAACCCCTTCCCCCATACACTAAATAATGCAGAGTTGACCCCTTCCCCATACACTAAATAATGCAGAGTTGACCTCTTCAACCCCTATACACTAAATAATGCAGGGTTAATCCCTTCCCCATACACTAAATAATGCCGAATTGACCCCTTCCCCATCTCGTTGGTGCCAGCTTCACCTGGATGAGAAAGTGAAAGTGCGTGAGTGCTGCACGATGTGTTCAAGATTAGGAACTGAAGGTAAGATCACAGGGCTTAAATTTAAATTGGCAGAGAGGTATTAAATATGTAAAGTAGGGTCCCATCACAGAGCGGTGCAGGTGCCACCACGGAGCCTCACCGCCATCAGGAAGATCAGGCCCGGCAATCCGGGCACAGTGGCGCAGTGGTTAGCACCGCAGCCTCACAGCTCCAGCAACCCGGGTTCGATTCCGGGTACTGTCTGTGTGGAGTTTGCAAGTTCTCCCTGTGTCTGCGTGGGTTTTCTCCGGGTGCTCCGGTTTCCTCCCACAAGCCAAAAGACTTGCAGGTTGATAGGTAAATTGGCCATTATAAATTGTCACTAGTATAGGTAGGTGGTAGGGAAATATAGGGACAGGTGGGGATGTTTGGTAGGAATATGGGATTAGTGTAGGATTAGTATAAATGGGTGGTTGTTGGTCGGCACAGACTCGGTGGGCCGAAGGGCCTGTTTCAGTGCTGTATCTCTAATCTAATCTAATCTAATCGGGCTCCGCTCCCCCGCCCCCCTGCCCTACTGCGAAACCCAACGTTGGGCCGGGAACAAAATCCAGCCAAAGAATTTCTTGTTTTTTCACTTTCCAAAACTTCATACAATTTAGGGAAATAGTTTCAAGTGACAAGAGTCCATAATTTGGGATGGCCCGTAATTGCCTCTGCTGTCAAAGGTCACCATTGCGCATTCCCTCTGCTTTCAGTAAAGCTGCAGCTATGCAGAATATAAATAGTGACCTCATTAATCCTATTAACAGCCTGGGACAATACCAGTGATGCTTGCCATCTACTGACTAGCATTGGACAGCATTATTCCAGCAATCAAAAAATCAGGCAGTTGGTGAATAGTAATCAACTGTGTTTATACTGCTAACTCACTAACCCCCCACAATAGTCAATCAATGTGGTGAATTCTCCTAATTGGGTACCTTCTGCGTCCAGCGGAGGCTGCAATAGGAAACAAAGGGGTCTAAAATTACTGTTTGCAGCAATTACTTTCCATCTAGCAGTATAGCCAGTACATGGCAGCCATCATTCAATCACTGCTCAGAGGACTTCAATGGCAACAAAACAAATCTGACTCATTATGGTCAGCCTTGCTGCCACACCAGAATAGCATTTTATAATCAAACTCATAAAAAACATTAATGTGTAGCAACCCCACCTTACATGTCTGCACAATCGTAAATCATCCTTATATCTATATTTTTCTTATTTTTTAAGTGAATTTATAATTTTTAGGTTAGCAATTTCATTGCTAGAAACCCATTGCCCTGGCTCTTATCATTATGGGCTCCCTGCTGTAGCTTTTGAAAGGGCGAATTAGCAGTAGCACAATCCTAGTGACCTTTTCACCTCCATTACAAAGCATCAGCTGCAATGTCTTGTTTTGTTAGACCTCTCCATATGTTAGGACAGAATAGTTACAATGAAAGACACATCTCACTGAGGGAAGAGGGTGGAAAATCAGAGGAAGAATCTTGCAGAAATAATTTTATTTTCCTATTATCTTTATATATGCTGCATCTTGTCATTTTACAGTAGCAGTGGGAGGCTTTTATGATGTGACCCATAGCAAACACTGAGATTGGAAATTCAAAACTGTAGGCCATGTGAATGAGAAATTTAGTATTGCGACAAAACATTTACTTATTTTTAAATGCCCTTAAAACTGCACTTTAATGAGACACGTTTAAAAGGTAGCTACCTAAACTTTAGTGCATAAAAATATGACACAATGAATTGATACAAAAAGATCAATGCCAATATATTTCTTTATTTATTGGTATTCATTTAAATACAATTTGGATCGGCTCATTGCATTATAGTATACCAAATATACTTTCAGGTTGAAAGGTGTAATAATATTTTAGACACCTTAATATCTTTAAAGTACATATACACGTCACTTATGCTGCTCCTAAATAGCTAAGATGGTAGGTCAGATTCCGTCCCAGATTTTGCCTGGGCAGGCTCTGTTAACTTGATAAAGGAGTCAGAAAAATGGAAATAAATTTCCATTGGTAAGCAAAACACTCAATCAAACCATTTTATACTTAGAGTAACATTCAGCCATAAATCAATATATAAATTAATAAACAACTTAGCAAAATTCACTAAGTTAAACCTAATTTAAAATTTTTACTTAATTTTGCAGACTTTGCTGCTATGTAAATTCTGTTGTGGTGGCACTTCATTACATCTTTCGATTTAGTTCATTTAACTGTTAATAACTTTGCCAAAAAATGGAATCAATATAATATAATCACTTTTTTTTCTACAGCGGGGTTATTAAGGTAGAAACTATGGGGTGAATTTTATAGCAAGGCCCGAGGTCCCTCCATTGGGGCCAGAAGAAGGAGTCTCTGCCACTCAGATGGGGGGGCATGCTGGAGAATGGAATTCTGTGGGGCTGGCCAGTGATCGGCCGGATGGCAGAGGAGGCGTCCAATCAGGCGGTGGTGGCAGCTTGAAGTCACGCCACTGGAAGAGCTGGCACCATATTTAAAGGGCAGCCAGCACTCTCTCAGATCATTCCTCCCACTAAGACTGCACGTATTGAAGCCCTGAGGAAGAAGGAATGGCAGAAGAAAGATCCCGGATGGCCCCACGGTTCAGTAATGCCTCCCTGATCCTCCAGGCTGCTTGGGCTAGGAGAGAGGTCCTCTTCCCCTGGGACAGGAGGAGGAGACCTGCCCGCCACACTAAACAAGCCTGGATGGAGATCTCAGAGGAGGTCAGTAGCCGTGGGGCTGTCCCCCGAACCTGCCTGCAGTGCCGCAAGTGGGTTGATGACCTCATGCGATCTGCCAAGGTGAGTGCATCACACATTGCTTTCCTTATAGCCTTACATGTGAATATGCATGAGGGTGGGATTGGTAGAAAGGGACTGCCAACTCAGTCTATGGCAATGGCCAGGCATCAGTATTGCCTGTCAGAGTCATGGCAGCCTCTCAGTGAATGACCCCAATCAGTCAGAGTTGACTCCTACATTACCACTTCTGAGTGGCCGCGTGCAGTAGACATTCCTGTGGCACCATCATGGACAATCAGGCTGCCACAGCATATGCGTTAAGCTTGTCTTTGGCAGCGACTAACAATGGTCATTTATGTGCTTGCAGGAGAAGACCGCGCACAATGTCAAAGAAAGGGCCAAGACCTATGGTGGGGTCCCATACTTTGCCATCCTGACCTCAATGGCAGAGAAGGCTCTCAAATTTGGAGGGCAGCATGGGGGCTGTTTCATTTCAGATGGTGAGATGGGTATGAAAACAGGAGAGCGTGAGAGGCCTAATGGATGGGCACAAGAGAGCCACTGGAGCAGACGAGACAGAATGCTCCTGTGTCCATCACTGGTCACATGCAGCTCCACATTAGGGGCTGGATTTTACGAGAGACTCCGAGGTGGGATTGGAGGCGGGGTGGGGGGAACACAGTATCCCGATGGATGGTGGTGGGGGTGGGGGGGGGGAGGTTCGGCGGGGAGTGATCTTCCCGGGGACAGGGTAGACCGTCAAAGGCCTTCCTGCCCAGAGGCCAATTGAGGCCCTTAAGTGGCATATTAACAACCAATTAGGGGCCTCTTCCCTCCGCTGCTGGGATCTTACCAGTGGCTGGTGGGGGGGGTGGGGTAGGGGAGGGCCTCCACCATGCGGGGAGGATGCCTCGTAAAATGAGGCGCCATCCCTGCAGGTTTGGGGGTGAGGTCCCTCCTATTGGGCACTTTGTGGCCCACAGACAACCCCCAACGGGAACCAATTCACCTCTGGGAACCCCCCTTCCCATGGACTGCAAGACCACCCCCTACCCCCTCTCGCCAGGGCTTACTGGACTAGTCCTGGTGACCCCACCTCACTTAGCTTGCATCTGGGTTCTACCGCTTGGCCTGGGTCTGAGGCTGTGAGTACTGGCAGTGGCTTCCGCTCCCAGTGGCGCTGCTGGTACTGCTGAACTGCCGGCCCTCTGATTGTCTTTAAAGGGGCAGGGATCCTGCCTCCTTAGACTTACATTTAAAAACACTGCAGGATAGCTCCGGGGTGGGGGGCATAAAAATGCAGAGGTGGGGTTTCCCCGCCTTTTCGTCCTGGTGACAGGAGCCCCGCCTCCTACATAAAATCCAGCCCAAGGAGTGGTTTGAAGGACGTGATGAAATGCGCATTACCCTCTAATGAATCTTCTCCCTCACCGCAGGTCAAAGACAAGAGCAGACAGCTCCATTGACTTGGGGACAACCATCCACCTCTGAGGTGGACGGGACCTCATAGGCTGCACTGGCACATCATTCCCCTGCATCCTGCACCAGCGCAGATACTCTCACGTCGGTGCGTATTCGCTCGCAACTAGATTTGGGGTCGCAAACTGGTAAACATACTACAGATGTGCCCAAGCAGCTGATGGTGACTGTGATAGCCAAGGCCACCGACACTTGAAGGACTGTGGGAAGCCAGGACAATGCTGAGCCTCAGGCTGATGACATTCCCCTAGAGTTGTCAGCAAGGCAGAAAATGCTGGAGATACAGCAAAAGCTTCCAAAGGCAATGCATACTCTGGCATAGATGATGGATGTGCTGCCATGTCTCTGGCATGTGTGCACTTGGCTTCTTCCATCAAGAAGTTGGCGACCCACATTGAGAGTCATATCCAACAAACCACTCAGTGGATGCCAGAGATGTGCACGGGCCTGCATACCATTGCCAATTCCATGAACTTTGTGAAGCATTGGCTGGGCAAGAGGATGGGGGAGGGGGCAAGGTACCTGGAGTCACCGCCAGGTCCTCGGACTCCTCAGGAGAGCAGGGAGGTACGTGTGCCTTGAAAGGGAGGAGGAGCGGCTGCCTCATGTATTTGGGGCCTCTCTCAGGGCGCTCCTGGCATGGGCGGTGGCTCCTCAGCCTCTCTGTCAGTGACACCAGTGTCTCACTCAGCTGCGATGACAAAGCAGGCTCCTGCACTTGTGCAGGAGGCCCTTGATATGCTGGGGCCCTCCAGGCCTCAGGCAGCCAGAACACAATCGCCAAGATCATCCAAAACCATGGGGCACCTAGGACAGCAGCCTGCCTCCAACTCAGCTGACTGCGCAGGGGAGACACAATATAGGAGCACAAGAATGAGATTTAAGAGAGCACCGAGCTGAACTTGGGGTTCACTGGTTAATATTTTGTTAAAGATTGCTGCCTTGCAATCTTTTTGTTCTTCAATAAATATGGAATGTGGCAAGAGTAATACTTACATTTCACGTGGGCCACTGGGCCTTCAGCAGTACCCTGGCTCCCTCAAAGGGTGCGATGGGAGGGACCAGCCTGCGTGGAGTTGATGTATTCCCTATACCACAGTCTAATTTCTGACTGGGTGCAGGCACATGGTAAGGGAAGGAAGCAGCACAAGGGCTGCAGAAAGCTATACCTTTATTGGATTGCATGGATCTGTTAGTAAGGCTTATTTGAAATGTGCCTATATTAGCACATTCTGAGCCTCCCTTGCATGGATCTCATTGCGTGTTACCTGTGGTCCCTGGGGTTCTTCAGCATGCAGCACCTGGTCATCATCTTCCTCCAGATCCTCAGCATCAGAGGAACCATCCCGCTCCATGATAACCTCATTGTTCAAAGCCTCTCCCCTCTGCAGTGCCAGGTTGTGCAGATCACAGTGCACCACCACGATGTGCGAGACCCTTGCAGGAGCCCACTGAAAGGCGCCACAGGTTCGATCTTGGCATCTGAACCTCATCTTCAAAAATCCTATAGCCTGCTTGATGGTCGCTCGAGTTGTACCGTGGCAGGTATTGTACCTCTCCATTGGATTGGTGCTTGGGCTCCTCACAGATATCAGTAGCCACATCTTCAGTGGATAGCCCTTATCACCCAGTAACCCTCCATGTAGGCGCACAGGGAGCCTAAAGAGGTCTGGGAGATCCTTAGTATGTAGGCATCATGACTGCTTCCTGGGAACCATGAACATACTGCAGGCACCATTTGCAGTGGCCCCAGACCAGTTGACATTGAGTGAGTGGAAGCTCTTCCTGTTGATGAAGACTGCTGCCTTGTCTGTGGGAGTTTTGATGGCCACACGTGTGCAGTCTATGACACCTTGCACCTAGGGGAATCCCCAGTGATGGCCCTTAACCCTATGACCCTCTCAGCCTGACTGCCTGGACCGGTACGAAAGCGAACATATTTGCTGGCCCTCTTGAAGATGGCATTGGTAACCATGTTGATGCATCGATGAGCCACAGACTGGGAGATCCCACACATAGCTCCAGTGGATCCCTGGAATGGTCCTGAGGCATAGAAATTCAATGAATTCAATGCCATGGTGACCTTCAGCACCACTGGCATAGGGAGGCCACCACTTCCCATGGGACTCAGCTCATCCTCCATCATCGCACACAAATCAGTGATGGCCTCCCTGGAGAGGCGCAGTCTTCGGCGACACAGGTGTTCTGACAGTTGAAAGTGTCTGAGCCTCGGATGGTATTTGGTGGTTATCCTCTTCTGTACACAGGAGGCTAGATGCAAGCCCCTCTGCGCCCTCCTCCTGCATTCCCCCTTCGGGGCTAAAGCTCCTGGTAGCCCTCAGTTTGCTGCTGCCCCACTGCCTGTGGTTGCTGCTCTCTCCCTCTCTGATGCTGCTCCTCACTGGAAGTCCCGAAGCCTGAGTGAATGAGGCAGTGAGTTAGCGGGAGGTCAGTGCTGGCTCCAGATGGCAGCCTTTGTGAACGCTGGCATGGCTTGGGAGGGTGGAACACCATGGACATTGACAGAGGCAGTCAGGAACAGGGACAAACTTGTCAGCACATCAGGGGCAAACCACTACAGTACCAAATCAGAAGTGGCACTTGTGAGGTCATGGCAGGTAGATTCATTCACTATCCAGAGCCTCTCATTTCCCCGCTTTATTCGCACAGGTGCCACTTCCGAGATGGTACTATAGTCTTTACCTTACCACGGTGTTTGAGCGCAAGGTTTTCCCACCATGCTGGCCCCTCTTCGGAATATCCTATTGCGACATAAAGGCGCCCCGATGCCTTTCGTCATGATATTATGACTCCTCCCGCCTCCCAGCCTGTCACCATAGGGCTTGGAAAATCCAGACCTATGAATTTGTATTTCTTAGAGTTTTGATTTGGAGCAAAGTACAACTTACTTATAACAGCTTTTATAAAACAATCCGCTTGCCCCCTCTATGATATTTCAGTTCACCCTGCAGTCAATATTATCTTTCCAGATCGGAAAGAGCTTTTTGTTTTAGTTTGTGAGGAATTTCATATTATTCATGTGGTTCTCTTTGTATACATTGTAAATCCAGGATTTTCTCGAGATTTCTTTCAGCAAAAGGTCACATTCCTATACCCTATACAATTGTAAACTAACAGCAATTATGGGGGGGGAAATGATTTAGCTAATTGAGTTGTTTAGATCTGAATAGCCAACCTAATAGGCAGAACTAAAAATTTAATAATGGGACTTGATTTTGAATTTAAGGAGGTTCCCCACTGCCAGGTTATGTGATAACAGGGTATACATTTGAGTATGCTCTGCATTTTTTTTCATGGACTTTCAGTGAAACAGGGCCTCTTAGTTGAAAATTCTTGTCATAGATCCAGACCCACTAGGTATTTGAACGAGAATGTCAAATTGCATTTTATTGTGACCTTTAATAGTTAATAGTTGGTGGCAGCTTTCATCAACCAGCTTGGGTTCACAAACGATTCATTAAACTCAGAACTGATAATCCCCAGTGATTGATAACACTTCTCCAACAATCAAACATCATTCAAAAAATCAATTATGCTGGCACATAGCAGAGCCTAAATAGCAATTAATTAGAATCTATATATACACATGCCATCAAATTGACTTTATTTTATCCTGATGTTTCTAACAGCCAAGCTGGTCTAGTTCAGTGATTTTTACCTCTGCCCCAGTTTTAATACAGCTCAATTGAAAAGCTTAGTCATTTTTGTCACACTAGGCTGGATTTTCCTGTCGTCTTTGGGACCAAACTGTGGTCCCGAGCCCTCACTTGCTGGTAGCGCAAATCTTCCAGGAAGCGGCCTCGAAACTGGCCTGCACACAATACAGAAAATGAAGACTCCTGAAGCCGGTAGGGCCATCGGGATGGAGGGGAAACCCTTGCACAGGAACAGACATGGCCCCGATTGACGCCTTTCATCCACACAGCCCCGTCATTGGGGCATGGAGCCTCCGGCTGCGATGGCCCCATAGTCTGCTGCAGGGAAGCCGACTCCAATGAACTGGTGGTCTCGGCACACAGTGGGCCCAGCTCCGCCGTCGGAAAAGTCCCGACGATGCCACAAAATCACCCCTAGTGGGGGTCTTAACCACCCTAATTGGCTGCCTGCTTCCGTGGTGCGGACAGCCGGTCCTGTTACTATCTGTCTCAGGGAGCAATTCCGATGTGGCTCCCCAATATTCTCCCACCCTCTCCAACGCTGTCTCCATGGGGCCTGGAAAATCCAGCCCGCTGTGTCTGGGATGCATGGCCCTGATACTAGCTGTTAAATGCTTACATGAGTGATCTTCAAAAATCTAGGCAAAGCATGATTTCTGCACAATGCTCTTTTGTTTCAAAAAGCCACTTACATCCACTTTGCAATAGTGAAGAGGTTTCAGGACAGAAAAACTCCTAACATTTTTGCACACTACAAATCGTTAAGGACAACTGAGGGCTCATACATTTTACTTGCAAACTCATGTGACCAGTCTGGTAAAAAGAAATGTCAGAAAAGCACAGCAGCTTGTTCAGCTACATGGCGTGTCAATGAAATTTAATTCAATTAAAAAAACTCAATGAGACCCGAAGTTAATGTAATTTATTTTTGATTCACCGCCAGTTTGTGAAGGTTTGTGAAACTATAATCAGTCGTGGGTCAGTTGGTAGCTGAGTCAAAAGGTCGTGGGTTTGAGCCCCATTCAGAGACTTGAGCCCAGACTCCAGGCCCATACATGCAGTGCAGTACGGAGAGAGTGTTGCACTGTTGGAGGTGCTGTCATTCAATGAGATGTTAAATCTTGGTCCCCCTGTCCTCTCAGGTGGATGCAAAAGGGGTTTAGGGATTGAAATCCAGAATCTAGCACCTGGAAGGTCACCAATGGTGTGGCAAAACATGAATCTCTAACACAAAACTAGCCTTCATAATCTCATAATCCTGCAGCAAAGAGGTAGAGAATGTAACAGCTATTTGGTGAGGCAGACAATACCACTCAAGGTAAAATATACATGAAAATGTTGTCAATAACAGTCATTAAAAAGGAAAGAAAGACTTAGTTTTTAGTTTTAGAGATACAGCACTGAAACAGGCCCTTCAGCCCACCGAGTCTGTGCCGACCATCAACCACCCATTTATACTAATCCTACACTAATTCCATATTCCTACCTCATCCTCACCTGTCCCTATATTTCCCTACCACCTACCTATACTAGGGGCAATTTATAATGGCCAATTTACCTATCAACCTGCAAGTCTTTTGGCATGTGGGAGGAAACCGGAGCACCCGGAGGAAACCCACGCAGACACAGGGAGAACTTGCAAACTCCACACAGGCAGTACCCAGAATTGAACCCGGGTTGCTGGAGCTGTGAGGCTGCGGTGCTAACCACTGCACCACTGTGCCGCCCCACTTGCATTTCTATCGCATCCTTCATGACATCAGGACATCCCAATGTATGTTCGTTATTATTTCGAAGAAGAGTAAGGCATTTCTCCCAAATGTCTTGGCCAATATTTATCCCACCACCAACATGACTAAAACAGATTATCTGGTTGTTATCACATTGTTGTTTGTGAGACCTTGCTCTGTGAACAATGACCTCGCTGCCTACAACAATGACTACATTTCAAGAAGTACTTCACTGGTATAACATACTTTGGGATGTCCTGAAGTCATGAAGGATGCTATATAAATGCAAGTCTTTCCTTTTTAATGACTGATATTGACAGCATTTTCATGTATATTTTACCTTGAGTGGTATTGTCTGCCTCACCAAATAGCTGTTACATTCTCTACCTCTTTGCTACAGGATTATGAGTTTGTGAAGGCTAGTTTTGTGTTAGAGGATTCATGTTTTGCCCCACCATTGGTGACCATCCAGGTCCTAGATTCTGGATTTCAATCCCAAATCCCTCTGTCTCTCCACCTCCATCTCCTCCTTTAAGACCCTCCTTCAAACCAACCTCTTTAACCAAACCTTTGATTACCACCACCCCGCCCCCCCCCCCCCCCCACCCCCCAATATCTCCTTCTTTTGCTTGGTGCCTATTTTTGTCTGATTACACCTCTGTGAAGCACTTTAGAATTTTTTTTATGCTAAAGGTGCTATTTAAATGGACATCATTGTTATTTGTTATTGTTGTCCATTATCTTTCTTGGCCTTTTCCAGACTGGAATTTTTTTAATATAGTATGCCTTTCCAATATGTTTGACCACATGTCTCATGTAAGTGATGCTCATACACTTGCTTCAACATATACATATACAATATAGAGATTGTATATCATCAATACTCATGATACATATTCAAATAGATTCAGGGTCACATAATAAAACATATAATGAACATAAATTATGTATGACTGAGTTTGTAAGTATGTTGTGAAGAGGACATAAGGAGGTTGCAGGCCTATATAGATCGGTTGAGTGAGTGGGTAAAAATCTGGCAGATGGAGTATATAGTGGGAAAATGTGAAGTTGTTCACTTTGGCAAGAAGAATAAAAAAGCAAAGTATTACTTAAATGGAGAACAACTGCAGAATTCCAGGTTGCAGAGGGATCTAGGTGTTCTAGTGCATGAGTCACAAAAAGTTAGTATGCAGGTACAGCAAGTAATAAAGATGGCAAATGGAATGCTATCCTTTATTATGAGCGGAATTGCAAATAAAAGTAAGGATAGTATGCTTCAGTTATACAGGGCATTGGTGAGACCACATCTCGAATACTGTGTGCAGTTTTGGTTTCCTTATTTAAGGAATGATGTAAATGCATTGGAGGCAGTTCCGAGGAGGTTTACTAGATTGATACCTGGAATGAGCGGGTTGCCTTATGAGGAAAGGTTGGACAGACTGGGCTTGTTATCGCTGGAGTTTAGAAGAGTGAGGGGAGACTTGATTGAAGTATATAAGATCCTGAACGGTCTTGACAAGGTGGATATGGAAAGGATGTTTCATTTTTTGGGTGAGTCCAGAACTAGGGTGCACTGTTTTAATATTAGGGGTTGCCCTTTTAAGATAGAAATTAGGAGAATTTTCTTCTCTCAGGTTTTGTGTGACTTTGGAACTCTCTGCCTCAGAAGGTGGTGGTGGGGGGGTGGGGGGGGGGGTCATTAAATATTTTTAAGGCGGAGGCAGATAGATTCTTGTTGGGCAAGGGAATCAAAGGTTATCGGGGGTAAATGGGAGTGTGGAATTCAAAACATAAACAGATCAGCCATGATCTTATTGAATGGCGGAGCAGACTTGAGGGGCCGAATGGCCCACTTCTGCTCCTAATTCATATGTTTCTATAAGCTGGGAGGCTATTCTGTAATTGAATATTTCACAAACCACAAAAGCAAAGTTTAACAAAATTTATGAATATCTTTTGAATTACAAAACTAGATTTCAGCCTTGAAATTGTTTCTTTCTATTTGTTATTTAGGTTGGATATTTTGTTTGGCTTTAAGTCTGTATCTTTTCTGTTCCAGAATTGGGTGGCTGTGAGCTGACTCAGATAAAGAGCCTGATTTATGTGCCATATGCTGAGAATAAATATGTCTGTGGTAGTATCATAGCATCGAAACACTAACGAAAGACATTCACACATTCTACAATGCCATGACTGCACAGTAATATTAATGCTTTACCTTCATCGGTGAAGAGCCCAGAAGGGGCTAGAGAAACAGGAAGAGTAACAGGGAGATCATTCCCCTTCTCTGCATTTTAGCAACACTGAATTTCTTAATTCACAGGATAGGGAAGTAAAGCAGGGTTCACTCAAAAATAATGCCACCATTAGTGAGGGAAAGTCACTAGGTGCTCAGAGACGCTGAGTAATAGTCCAGCTGCTCCAGATTTTGTCTAGACACACCTGAGAATGTATGTCTCTCAGTAGTCCCCTTTGAACGGCAGACACTGGGCTCTATCCGTGATAAGTTCACTTAATTAGGCTCCATGGAAAGTACTCTATGGTAAGGTCTGAATGCTCTTAAAGTGTCTGCGTCAAGGTCTTGAGCAACATAAGCAAGATGAAGGTGATTGAGCAAGGCGTCTCCAGTCTGAGAAAGGATGTGCAGCAAATACCGGCTGCTGCAATATATGCTGCAGCAACCTCAGCAAGCACAGTGTATGCTTCTCACTTGGATTATCATACTGCAGTTATGAGAGACATGACTAATAAAATTCAGGAATCTTGAGGGTTTCATTGACTCTTTAGAAGCAAGACTATAGACTACCTGCAGGAACAATTGCATGAGCCTCTACAAAAGCTAAATCCTTTGCTCCATATTCCTTGATGCTGTTACTGAACAGAAGTTTATTGATCTCAGTCTTGAAAATTTCGATTCACCAAACATCCACAACCTTCTAGGGTGGCGAGATCCAGATTTCTTTTGTGTAAAAGAGTGCTTCCTGATTTCACTTCTAAATGGTCTAATTCTAATTTTAAGATTGTACCCTGTACTTGGATTCACTCACCAAAGGAAATGGTTTCCTTTTATCATTTTAAACACCTCAATTAGATCACACTCAACCTTTTAAACTCATAGGAATATGAACCAAGGGCTGAAATTTTGGGCCACGGTGAGGTCGGGAACAGTGGCGGACGGGGCCTGAAAATACTGGTGCAAGCCAGCGTGCTGGTTTCCCAAACCAGTTCCCTGTCCCGGCTACTTTAGCCAAGTTGGGATCAGGGCCATGAGGGCTGCCTGCCCCCATGAGGCGGGTAGCCAATTAGGGTCACTAAAAGCCTTGTTAACCAGGCTTAAGGGAGGCTGACTGGGATTTTTCAGTTGGCCTGCTGTTTCCCAAAACAACTGGGGGGCAGTTTAACTGCCTGGAGGTGGAAACTTAATGACAGGCCAAAGGTGGGCCAGCACTGCAGGTAGGCCTACAGGCCCTCCCTGCCTGCCTGGGTGTGGGTGTAGCCAAAGGCCTCCCTAAAGAGTGATTTCCCCCCCTCACCCCCTACAGTGGTGGCCAGGCTGCTTTTTATTTAAAATTTTAAAAATGTTTGTGAGAGGGCACCTCCATGTTGTATTGCCCTCTCAGTTACTTACCCTCTTCTGCAACCTGCTGCTCTTCTCAAGCTGGAAGGCCTCTGATTGACCCTGCAGCTTCGAGAGCCCGCCACCGTTCTTAATTGGACAGAGGTCCGGACACAGTCCCGACTCCTGTTCGCCAACCTGGAGGGAAAGTCCAGCCCCATGTTTATGCAACCTGACCTCATAATTTACTCCTTTAAGCCCTAATATCACTATAGTGAATCTGTATCCCTCCAAGACCGATATATCCTTCCTGAGATGCAGTACCCAATACTGGATGTAGTACTCCAGATGGGGACTGGCCAAGGCTCCTTACAACTGAACATAACTTCCTCCCCTTTGTATTCCAGCCCCTTGAGATATAGGCCAACATTCCAATAGCCTTTGTTATTACCCTTTTTTACTTATGCACGAGCTTCTAGTGATTTTTGCACATAGATACCTGAATCCCTTTGATACTCCAGAGTTCCTCATCTCTTGCCATTAAGAAAATATTCCTATTTGTCTTTCATGGATCCAACTGACGTCCTCATGCTTCCCCACATTGAACGCCATCTGCCACAGTTTTGATCACTCATGTAATCCGTTTGTGTCCCTTTGTAACTTCCTGCTGCTACCTACACAACTTACTGTGTCATGATGGGGCCTGGAAACCAGCAGCAGCATAGAAATCAACTGCTGCCATCTTGATTGCCACAGAGAGACAGCAGTGTTGGTTTCTTCAGCAGTACCTCCCAAACCTAAAAACTCTATCTTTTAGAAGGACCAGGGCAGCAAATGCACATGAATGTCATCACCTCCAGGTTCCTCCCCATGTCTCACACCATCCAGACTTGACACATATCGCTGTTCCTTTGTCATCACTGGATCAAAATCTTGGAACACCCTACCAAATAGCACTGTGGAAGTACCTTGACTATATGGTCTGCAGTGCTTCAAGAAGAAGGCCCACCACCACCTTCTCAAGGACACTTGGGATGGACAATAAATTCTGGTCTTGGCAGTGTTACCCTTATCCTGAAGCTGAATAATTTAAAAGAAATTATCATTATTAAACACTTAATGCTAAAATAATTCCAATGCTAACATTCTTTTCACAAAGCAGAAAATTCTGACGAGGACTATAAACAAGCAGCAGACACTGGCCCTATTTCACTGGTTTTCTGCCTCCTTAACACCAACGTTTATGAGCAGTATCACTAGAAACAAAACGCTTTGTCAGCTCCTGCAATTGTATTGTGTGCTTTAATTGCAGTTGTGCTTTATTTTCTTATTGAGGAATTTTATTTTTGAATGAATTACTGCAGTTTACTTAGAACAACAGAAAGCAATTATAAACAATGTAAAATTAAGTGATTTGGCAAGTTTGATCTGGAAAGGACCAGTAATGGTTTTTATAAAATGTTACATTTCAGAACAGATGGGCATCTGTGTGTTTGTGTACAGAATAAAATGAATTAATTTGCTACGGGGTTTGTACAATGTACTTAAATCTACTTTCTTGATACCATTTTGATTTTTAACATTTCAACCTGACCATTTTCATGCTAGTAATGTCAATACTAGCAGTGCTAATTTTCTACTGGGCCAAAATACACAAAATAGTGCTGAATTTCATCTAAAACGTGACCTGAGGTTTGGCAAGTTTAGAAATGAAAAAAAACCTGATCTATCATCAGCCTTTCCTTGGCTTGTTTATCTGGGTGACAGTTATTCTCATTCCCTGAAGTATAATATGTTCTGTTACTTTTTCCCTGTTTTTTTTTAGAAAAAGGTAAATGACTTTTTTTTTGCTGTTATTTTCTCCTGGTTTCTCCATCAAATCTGCATGAGATTGTTGGCATTTGACCCTCTCTTTGAACTGGCCACTAGGCGGTGTGTGAGAGCAGCCTTGGGCTGATGTTCCAGATTAATTTCTCTTTGTGGCTAAGTGCGTTGCTTCCACTCAGCATTTCTGCATTATGACCATGGTTAGTTTTCTTTTGGTTTCTAAATAAGTATGTATTATCCCATTTTAAATGTCATTGTACGTCTGTTCTTTTCCATCTGTCCCAGTGATCTATAGGCCTTGGTGGAATTCACCAACAAATTCAGGTACGTACTAAAAATAAAATCGAAAATCTGCAAATGCTTCAAATCTTAAATGAAAACAGAAAATGCTGGAAGTAACCAGCAGGCCAGTCAGCAACTGGAAGGAGAAAGGATAGATGTTGATATTTTAGCTGCTTATCCTTCACTTGAGTTTTTCTATGTGGATGCTGACTGACCTGCCGTGGACATTTTGCTATGTTAAAGGTGCTATATTAATGCAAATTGTTTATTTCCAATATTTATTACAAACCGGCACATATAGCTGTTATTGCGACCACAAGGCAGCCTCTTTCTGCTGCACACATAGCTACTGCAGGTTCACTTAAAATTTTAGGCTACTTTTAATTTTAACTCCATTAAAAATAAATAGTAACAAACAAAACCTACCCAACAAATTGTATTGTCCATTACGTATACTGAAGTAGCTTGCCAGCCCAATCCATATTAAAATAGAATGCAAAGTGTCTGGGGGGTTTCTGCACATTGTTTTCAACTATTGTTTTTCTTCATTAGTGTCAGCTGTGGCTTAGTTGGTAGCACTCTCACCTCTGAGTCAGGTGGTATGGGTTCAAGTCCCACTCCAGAGACTTGAGTAAAACATCTAACCTGTCATTCTATTACAGTACTGAAGGAGTGCTGCACTATCAGAGGTGCTGTCTTTCAGGTGAAACATTAAAGTCAAGCCTCCCCTGCCCTCAGACAGATGTAAAAAAATCCCATACCACTATTTCATAGAGCAGAGCAGTTCTTCTCGGCATCCTGGCCAATATTTATCCCTCAGCCTACAGGCTGAATTTTCCCAGTCCTGTGGAGGAAGGTTAAGAGGCAGGATTGGCAGCAAAATTGGCAAAGAGCGTGTTGGGTTGGCTACTCTGACACATTCCTGCCTCTATGCAATCTTGCTGGAGGCGGGGTGAGCATGGCAAAGGCTACCCGCTCAGCAGCGCGGGTAGCCAAATAGACCCATCATTAGGCCAACTAGGGGAGAAATGCCACCTCCGACATGATATTTCTGATGGCAGCCGGGCCCCGCACTGAAGCCAGAGCCCAGAACTGAACTGGAGGCAGCCACTCAGCAGCTGGAGAGGGGGGAGGTGTCATTGATGTCTACTCTCCAATGCCCCAGCATGGACCCGCTGGGCTGCGATGGCCACAGCCACAGCCCATCCTTTGGAGGGGTTCCCTTTCCACATTGATGGTCTGACACCTGTGGTCATGAGGGAATTTTAACTCTTTACAATCTGACAGAGAGCGCCTCCATTTTGAGGCATTCTCCCAGGCTCCTGCCTGTCTCTGAGGCACCCACCTCTCCCAGTGGGGCTGCTGGGTGGACATTACAGTGGGTGCTCTGATTGGGCCTCCCACATCACTGGTCTACCCTCCAGCCTTAATTGGATGGGCAGTCAGAGGAGACTCGTTAATTGGCTGCCTTTGGGAAGATTGCGGGCAACCCAGAATTGAGACTGATGTCGAGATTGTGACCCAACTGGGAAAATCCAGCCCTATATCACGAAAACAGATTATCTGGTCATTTTATTGCTGCTTGTAGGAGCTTGCTGTGTGTAAATTTACTGCCGTGTTTCCTACATTACAATAATGACTACACTTCAATAATGTTACGACCGCAGTGGGAGGAGTGCACTGTCTTTTCTAGTTCCACTTCACCACAGATCACAACATATATTTAAATGTTTACCCAGTTACTGATACGGTCGATCATAGACTCTGTTCTTTACCCCAGAATGAAATAAACCAACCAGGTTTCTTTAATAAACAACAAAATTATCAATTTATTATAAAGCAAGACATTACCAGTAACAAAGTAAAGCATTAACACACAGATTGAAATATGAAAGATCCGGCTTACCTTAGCCCCTCACACACACACACACACACACATTAGTTAACTGAAAAAAAGAGATTTTCTCTTTAGAGCTCTATTACAAAAAAAACAGAAAAAGAATACTTTGGCCAAACACCTGCTAATTCTTGAAGAAAGAAGAGAAGCTATGGAAAGATGTCAGTTGTCCTTTTTTTGGTTTGACATCCCAAATTCGCGTAGACGGCTGTCACTGGGATCTTTCTCTGGAGCAATTTGTTCAGGCGACATCAAGGACTTATCCAGCAGGTTTTTCGGATGTCTCAGGAGAAATGCAGCAACTGGGGTTTCAGGCAGGCCTTTCAGGAGGAATGCAGCAACAATTTCTCTGTTTCTCACGCTCACTTCTAACAGCTTCTCAAAGAGATGGAAAAACTGGCAGGCTTTTCAAAGAGATGGGAAGGGCTGAGTTGGGGTTTTGTCCTTCAGGTTGATTTTTATAACTCCAACTGACTGTCCAAAAGCCAAACCAAAGACAAACTCTCCAAAAGCGAAACTCCAAACAGCAGGCCAAAAACACCCTGACCCTCATAAATCTTGCCTTGTCGCTTCTCTGTAAACATCTCCCCCAGTCTAAGGTTTCTATTGTTTATTTATCTTAAATAAGATGTTTCCAGCAAAAGGTTGTTTTCAGCAACAACATCTCAAGTGTCCCCTTGGTGAACTTTAAGAAAAGAGTTCAGTAACTATGAAATCTTCAGCCTCCAAAAAATGAATACATTTCCACAATTTAAATATAAGTCCTCAAACATTTAACAATAAATGGAAGCACTGTCCTAACAGTAAGCACGCAATTGACTGTAAAGTGTTTGGGACATCACAGATTTGTGAATATATAAGTGCAAGTCTTCTTTTCTTCACTTAGGTCATTGCATACAGCAAAAAAAAACACTATCATAAGCATCTAAAAATTACACAATTTAAGACTTATGTAACACTATAAATGCTGTCCTCTATATTGTTTGACAAAAACTAAATATGCAAGAAATGAAAAAATGCACAAATTGCTCAGTTACGCTTTAC
This sequence comes from Heterodontus francisci, assembly GCF_036365525.1. Lineage (NCBI taxonomy): Eukaryota > Metazoa > Chordata > Chondrichthyes > Heterodontiformes > Heterodontidae > Heterodontus > Heterodontus francisci. The sequence goes on from NC_090379.1 coordinate 69,587,718, forward strand.
AGACTTGATATAAATCAAATGTTTTCCTATAATGTATAAAACACATTGTAAAAACTGTCTGGCATGACTAATGGCGGGAGAATGGAAGGAAGCCTATGGATTTTAGGTGCTCACTTGACTTCTATCTTTTTACATTTATAATCAGCAATATCTTCAAGATTTAAAGGATTCTAATGGTCAACATTTAATCCGCTCTTCTTCAGTGCTATGCCAACTGATTTTTTCTGATTGCAACATTTTCCAATGCTAAATGGGAGATTTCAATACTCACAAGATGCAGCCAATGAAGTGCTCTAACCACTGAGGTGGGATATTAAAATCTTCCAATGGTCTTTTTATTTATAATGATCACAGTTATACATTAGCTAAAGAAAGCACAGTGAAGTACTGTGCTACAGGATCCAATCACAGGGCTGAATGCTTCTCGTTCCATGTCTGATGTCACACACATGGTACAAGGGCACATATATTATCAGTGCTGAATTTAGGATGTGAACCTTATGGCGTTTGGTATTTTACTCACTGGTTTGGTGCAAATTGCGGTACTACATATGTACATCAGAATATGATGAAAATGTGCCAGCTGGGTTTATTTATGCAACGACAATTGTTTGCTCAGTTATTACCCCTCCATCAATGGCACAAGGCAGTATTACAAAATTAACACTGGGATAAAAATAAAAGAAGAAAAATCGGCTTTAAAAAATTCACAGATCATTTATCTGCACAAAATATCTTAACTTACTGAATGAGTTGTGGTTTTGTTCCCACTTCCATTAGTTGCAGTGCAAATTGAATGTTTTATTAGAGACACATAAACCATATTTAATTTGCAAATTAACAGCATGGGCTAAATTTTATCAGCCTTCTAGGGCTGAGCGGGAACGTGGGGGGCCCATAAAATGGCGAGGGAAGGTGGAAGGTGAAATGCCTGTCGCCTTCCCGATGCCATTTAATTTTGTTAGGGGCGAAGATGGCCTTTCAGCCCAGAGGCCAATTGAGGCCCTTAAATGCCCAATTAATGGCCACTTAAAGGCCCCTTCCTGCCGTTGCTGATATTTTACCAGCAACTGGTGGGACCCACGCCATGTGGTGAGGTTGTCCAGTAGAACCAGGTAGCCTCCCTGTGGACTGGGGACGGAGGTTCCTCCTGGTTGGGCAATCTTTTACCAACAAAGGTCCTTCTTGGGCAATCTGTAGCCTACAGAGGGCCCCGGTAGCAAAGGCCGCTCCCACACCAACACCATCCCCCTGCCCTCACCAGCCACCAACCCACCCCCCTTGCTGGGGCCTGCCTGCCTGAACACGCCCCCATTTACCTGCTTCCAAGGCTGGTGTCCATATTGCCTCTTCTAGCTGGGTGTAGTCCCAGCAGTGGCCATCGCTCCCAGTGGCAGTGCTGAGATTGCCGAGCTGCAAGCCCTTTGATTGGCCAGCAGCTCTTGGAGGCGGGATCCTCAACCTTAAAGTGTCGGAAACCCCAGTGCCAGATAGCTAACTGCCTGAGTGCTGTAATATGCAGCTGGGGGTCCCCCAAGCAGCCGAGGCGATTTTCTCTGCTTTTCTGGCTTGGTGTTGGGACCCCTGACGCCTCCATAAAATTCAGCCCCGTATATGCACAGGTCAGTTTCAAAATCAATACTAAACTTCTATAAATTGCAATTTCATCTATAAGACACAGAACATAAGTGGCATTCTTTTGTGCAGGGCAAATTTTGGAAGCAAAGTCCTAAATAGGGCAATGCTATGGACTTTCATGTCATCTCTCCACATTCAGTTTTCATTACTTTTTTCTGCTATCTTGATATGACCCCCCCATGGCATGCTGTACACCATTACCAGATTTAAAAGGGCAAGAAGATAATTTTTCACCTATCGTCTGTGGAAATATTCCAGCTTCACTTGGCGTCTTCATTTGATCGCCTAGCAGGGAATGGGAACATTTTGCTTGGGAAATTCTGGGCACAAATCCCATGTGCAACCATTCCATTCAGTTCAATATTGCAACATCATCAACACAGTTACATATATATAAATCAAAGAATTGTTGGTATGTTTTGAAAATGCACTAAACCTGAAAATATATTGAGATATTTTCCCTATTCAATGTTCCAATTTTATCAAAACATGTAAGAAAGTGAATATTCGATAAACTCTGACCTTTTACTCTTGTGCACAGTCTAGGGGCATTGCAATCTGTGGGGAAAATAAATGAAGATGAACCAAAATTAAAACAGAAAAATTCTGAATGTGATGTCACTTACCTTTTGTTGACCAAGGGATCACTGAATCCATGATAGTCAAACTTACAACGAAAATAAAAAGTACCATATTCAGATTTAAAATGCAGACTGATGATAAACATTATTATGACAGTTTTTCACAGTCTGCCAAATGTTTGCCTGAGATTCTTTGTTTTCATTCTCAAAGGAAAGTGGAACACAGTGTGAATTTGTCTCAGTCTTACAGAATGTAATACATCCAGCTCAGCTGGTACCTAACACAGGAAAGGACCAAGCTTTAGGATAATTACAACAAACAGGGATTGAAAATGTCAGCAACCTCTATCAGACCATGAGCTGGCATTCCAGGAGGCTTTGCTATTTTTGTTGGGATAAAAAGAGCAGAACAAAATAGCTCCAATCTCAACTACTTACATCTTTTAATGAACACCCTTCACAGTCAGGGCCTTCCTCTATCTCACTGGTTGCAAGTGTTTCCGCTGTTTAAAGTGCTAATATGATTCCTTAAAGCAAATTGCTAATGATTTCCTTTTCTCCAACAGTGTGTGTTCAAAATAAAAGAAGCACATTTAGTCACAAATACACCATTAATATACTGCAGGATATTTAACTTGATATTATGGGTGATTTAGTTCCACTGTGCTACAATACCATTAGCTGCTTGTCATTAACAAATGATTTACAAACTAATAGTTAAAGTCTTATTATTATGGATAAGAATGGGCAAACTAGGGAACATGTATATAAAATATATTGGTAATAATTTAGGTTCAATGCTTGGAAATAGTTATTTTCATTGAGAGTCATTGCCCATTGGAATAGATCACCAAGGCATGAAGTAGATTAAGATTCCCTGCAGTTCTTCAGTACCTAAGAGAGGAGGACATTTCAAGTTCTAGAGGGTAAACTGGGCATTGAACAGATTAGCTGTGATTAGAAAGATTCATGGGTTACCATGATCTTACAGAAAATGTCACATATTTAAAATTCTCATCTTTATTTCCAAATCCCTGCATGGCCTTGTCCTTCCCAATATCTGTAACCTCCTTCAGGTCTACAACCCTCTGAAAATTCTGCATTCCTCCAATTCTGGCTTTTTGTCCATCCTGACTTCCATTGCCCACCGTTGGTGGTCATGTCTTCAGCTGTCTAGGTGCTAAGCTCTGGAATTCCTTCCCTAAACCTCTCTGCCTTTCCACCTCTTCTTTAAGATACTCCTTAAAACCTACCGCTTTGATTGAGCTTTGGGTTACCTGTCTGAATGCTTCCTTGTTTAGCTTGGTGCCCATTTTTTCATCTGATATTATATGCCTGTGAAGCACATTGGGCCATTTTACTACTGGAAAAGAACAATATAAGAAATTAAACCATCAAGGAATATAAAAGGAAATAGTAAAATATTCCTCAGACACATAAATAACATAATCAGGATACATAGAATATATTTGCAGGTAATAATTGTTTTGGTATTTACCAGGGAGACAAAGATGATGGACATGGCATTAGAAAAAAAGGAGCAAAAAAGATATAAAGACATTTAAGATCGAAAAAGGTGAAGATAATTGATAAATTAATCAAACTTAGAGAGAATAAAACCCCTGGTTCAGGTGAACTGTATCCAGGCATATATAAAAGAATATCCTTGTCCTCACTTTCCACCCCATCAGCCTCCATATCCAAAGGATCATCCTCCGCCATTTCCGCCACCTCCAGCATGATGCCACTACCAAACGCATCTTCCCCTCCCCCTGTCAGCATTCCGAAGGGATCGTTCCCTCCGCGACACCCTGGTCCACTCCTCCATTACCCCCACCACCTCATCCCCTTCCCATGGCACCTTCCGCTGCAATCGCAGGAGGTGTCATACCTGCCCATTTACCTCCTCTCTCCTCACTATCCCAGACCCCAAATAATCCTTTCAGGTGAAGCAGCGATTTACTTGTACTTTCAATGTAGTATACTGTATTCGCTGCTCACAATGTAGTCTCCTCTACATTTGGGAGACCAAACGCAGACTGGGTGACCACTTTGCGGAACACCTCCGCTCAGTCCGCAAGCAGAACCCTGAGCTTCCGGTTGCTTGCCATTTCAACACTCCCCCCTGCTCTCATGCTCAAATCTCTGTCCTGGGCTTGCTGCAGTGTTCCAGTGAACATCAATGCAAGCTCGAGGAACAGCATCTCATTTACCGATTAGGCACACTACAGCCTGCCGGACTGAACATTGAGTTCAATAATTTCAGAGCGTGACTGGCCCCCCATTTTACTTTTATTTTTAGTTATTTTTTCTTTTTTTTTTGTGTGTTTATTTTATTTCATCTTAGTTTGTTCAGTTTGCTTACCCACTTTTTTTCATGTTTGTACTTGCTGCTGTTCAATATTCAGTCCATTAACACCCTATCTGTACTAATGCTTTGTCTTTCAACACACCATTAACATATTGTTTGCCTTTGCTGCATGACCTTCTGGTCAGCTATTCTGTGACCTTGTCCTATCTACACCTTCTTTGTTATCTCTTGCCCCACCCCCGCTTTACTTGCTTATAACCTTTAATATTTCTAATATTTGCCAGTTCTGAAGAAGGGTCACTGACCTGAAATGTTAACTCTGCTTCCCTCTCTACAGATTCTGCCAGACCTGCTGAGTATTTCCAGCATTTCTTGTTTTTATTTCAGATTTCCAGCATCCGCAGTATTTTGCTTTTATATATAAAAGAAGCTAGGGAAGAGATATGGTAGGCACTTACATAAATTCATTAGTCGAGGGAATAGTGCCAGTGAGTTAGCGTGATTCCTATATTTAAAAAGGGAGGAAGAACACCTCCAGGGAACTCTAGAGCAATTAGATTAACGTCAGGAAAGATAATGGAATCCTTACTCAAAGATTTAATCGAAAACTATTTAGAAACTGGAAAAATAATCAAGAGTAGTCAGCATGGATTTCAAAAGGGAAAGGTCATGATTAACCAACCTTACTGAATTCTTTGAAGAAGTAGCAGAAGTAGCAGAAAGGGTAGATAAGGGTAATGTAGTAGATGTAACATATTTTCATAAGGTACTGCATAGTTGCTGGCTACAAAACGGAAAACAGAGAGTAGTTACTCAGATACGCTAAAGGTGGGAAGTGGTATTCCACAAAGATCAGTGCAGGAACCACTGTTGTTCATCATTTACATAAATGATTTGGACTCAGGAATCAGAAGTACACTTTCAAAATTTGCAGACGACAGCAAATTGGTGGTGGTAGGGGTGGTGGTCCGGCGTGAGGTGTAGTTAATATAGAGGAGGACGGCAACACAATACAGGAAGACATTAACAAACTTGAAGAATGGGCATGTAATTGGCAAATGAATTTCAATACAAATAAATGTGAGGTGGTACTTTTTGATAGGAAGAATAAGAAGACCAAAGTACTGCTTGCAAACTATGTCTGTTAGTGGGGTAGAGGAGCAGAGGGATTGGGAGTGGGGAATACAGATACACAGATCAGTAGCAATGCATGGTAATGTTGGCCATTACCAAAAGCAAACAAAGCACTGGTGTTCATTTCTAGAAGGATAGAATTAAAACAGAGAAGTTATGTTAAACTTGTTCAGAATCTTGGTTAGACCACACACGGAGTACAGTGAAGAGTTCTGGTCTGTATATTATAAAAAGGATATAGAGGCACTAGAGAGGATGCTAATAATATTTACTAAAATGATACCAGAACTGAGACTTGTACCTCTCAGGAATGACTGAATAAGCTGGGGTCCATTCTTGAGACAAGGGAAGACTAGGGGAATAATCTTTAAGATTATCAAAGATTTTGATAGGGTAGACATAGAGAAGATGTTTCCACTTGCAGGGGAGACCAGAACTAAGAGCCATAAATATAAATTAATTTGTAATGAATCCACAGGGAATTCAGGAAACTTCTTACTCAGACAGTGGTTAGAATGTGGAATGTGCTACCACAAGGAATAGTTGAGGCAACTAGCAGAGATGCATTAAGGTGAAGCTAGATAAACACAAGGGAGAATGGAATAGAAGGATATATTGATGGAGTAATATGAAGAAGGACGAGAAGAAGCTCGTGTGGAACATAAACACTGGCATGGACCTATTGGACCAAATGGCCTGTTTCTGTGCTGTAAATACTCTGTAATACATGCAAGTTGTTGTGTTGTTTGCTTGATTGCCTAGGGGGTGGAGTTAAAGGGTAGAGTGCAGGGCCGGGGGTGGGGGGGGGGCTCAGAGAGGAATTTTTCAGGATTTTCCTGAATTGGTCTCAGTTTGTTTTTGCTTCTCCCAGGAGAATGCGTGACTGAGGGATAAATAAATGGTGTATGTGACTGCACCATATCCGAGTGGCACAGATGCTTTTCTCCTGTGAATTTTTGTACATTTGTATGATTTTCTCACAGCTGAGTCAAGATGACATTGTAAACATATGAAACATATACAAAGTAAAAAACCTTTTTCTTAATTGTACATGCCAAACTAGAAATCTAGCAAAAGGCTCTCAGCAGCTTCAAAAAAGAATTTACTATCGGCAGCGGGGGAAAAAACGGCGGCCCGCCTGTGCCGGCCACATGTCACGGAGCCGCCGCAATCTTCCATGTGGCGGTTTATTTAAATAGCTGGGGTGGGCCGCCCCCACGATCACATGGAGGGGGCGGACTGTCCATCCCCAGCAATGGCATCAGCTGCCTGTGCACAGCTGCTGATGCCATTTTTAAAGGGCTTTGAGCCCTACTGTTAAATTTAAATATTTAAAGTGCAAGGAAATAAAAATAGACATTTCTTCTGCCCCTCACCCACCCCCAAATAACAAATTAATTACTTGCTCTCTTCCCCCCAAAACACTTACCTTGTCCACCTGCCCTCCCCCCCGCAAAGTGCATAAACTTTAACCTCAAACCCTTCCCACCATCCACTACACCAATGATGTTACTTTGACCCCGTTCCCCCCCCCCCCAGCGCACTGAGAAACTTACCTCCTCCCCCGTCCACACAAATGTGCTGCCTCATTTCCCCTGACGGGAATCCGAAGGCATGGGAGTTTTGGCCATCGGGCCGAGGATTGGAGCAGGAACTCAGGTGGTGCATAAGTATAATTAATGTATTCATTTTAATTTATTTAAATGTGCAAATGTGGGTTGCGTCACCGAGCGGTGGGGGTGCCGTCACGAGGCCTCACCGCCGCCGGCAATATTGGGCCGGGCCCTCCAGGCATCGGGGTGCGTAGCGGCCCTCTCCTGGAGGCATTTTCCGGCACCCTCCCCCTCCCCCGCCATGAAACCCGATGTTGGGGGGGGTCTGTAAAATCTAGCCCTGCATTCTATATAGCTGAACTGTTGAATGAAATGTTAGGTTCTGGAAGGAGAAAACTATACCTCACCAGTTAGAAACACACAGGGCTGCATTTTACACTACTGCCACCAAAATCGGACCGCACCCCCCCACCCCCCCATACCCCCCCCCCGATGACATTTGAGGGGGCGGGCGGACTGTCCCCGACAATGGCATCAGCATCCTTTGTTCAGGCGCTGACATCATTTTTAAAGGGTTTCGAGTCCTTCCATTTAATTTAAATATTTAAAGCAAGAGGTTGCGAAAAAAATTAAAAACATTAAATTTGGCCCACTCCCACTCGCCCAATAACCATCCAATGCATTAATTGCCCTGTCCCCCCCAAAACACTTCCCCTGCCCATCTGACCTCCCTCCCCAAGGATATAAACTTTAAACTCTAACCCTTCCCACCATCCCCGAAACCAATGATATTAGTTTTACCCCACTCCCCTACTCCCGCACTGAAAAACTTACCTGCTCCCCCTTCCCACCAGTGTTCTGCCTTGGAATCCCGGACGGGGATCCAAAGGCGGGGGAGTGCCGGCCACCGGCACCAATATTGCTGCGGAACAGATGGTGAGAGTGGGTGGGTCATTTATTCGTTCATTAACATTATTTAACATTTGTAAATTTGGCTTCTGTCACCAAGCGGCGGTGAGGCCGCCATGAGGCCTCGCCGCTGCCGGCAATATTGGGCTGGGTCTTCCCAGTGTCGAGGCCTGTGGTGGGTCTCTGCTGGAGGCATTTTTCACCCCCCCCATCCCCACCACGACCCCTGATGCTGGTGTGGGCTGTAACTTCCAGCCCATAGTCTTATGATCAGAGGTGTGATTAAAGACATGTGACTGGTGCCCAGGTTTCAGTTTAGAAGAATACTCTGCAGTGAGTGGAAGCAAAAACAGCCAACTGTTGTTTTAAAAAGACAAGCTGAACATTACAGGTTGTTGTGCTTCCAGAGAAGCTGCTTGGAATTGAGACAGGCAGGTTGGAGCAGTTGTTCTGGCTGCAAGCAAAGGCGCCTGGACTGAGAGCTGACCATTGGCGAATACGACTTACGGCAGCTGTCTTTGGTAAGTTCTCAGCGAGCCACGCCTTCAGGATGGTTGTGGGCAAGGCTGAGGTTGTTTGAGAGGTGACAAGACTTAGCTGTTAAAGGGAAGCTTGCATCGCTGGCTATTGACGGGATATCATTACTTCCGTTTCTGCATCCTGGAGGACAGGACTTGTAAAACTACCTGAGGGAGTTCCCGATTTATGTACTTTGGAACTGTTCAGCATCCTCTTGCTGATAGGACTGCTCAGAAGTTTTCTAAGGACTCTCTTTGTTGCATCTGATAATTAAAGTGTAATCTTTAAGATATTTATGTCAACCGTGATTTAACTGTTAGTTCATTTTTGATTTATGTTGGTTTTGGTTTGAGTGTAAAATTTATAAAAGTGAAATCTTGTGCATTTGGTTCTTTTGATTTCTAATTTCTGATCAGTCAGTGAATTTGATTCTTGGTGTGTTGATGGTCTCCATGGAGATCATAACACTCTGAATATAGATCTATGATCAGTGCCGATGACAGTGGCAACTGAATAAGATAAATTCAATTGTTGTTACATGGAATTCCAAGATTTTTACCAAAAGTTTGGAAATCACAGTCCACAATTTGATCCTTTGCTTATGAAAACTAAAACTCTTGCATATGACATGCCAAAACAAGTAGTTATACTCAGAGTGCTCAAAAAAGAAAATGAGCAACAACATGTTTTCTTTTACAATGATAAATATCAAAGTTTCTGAATGGGGGTGTGAACACTGAAGTTGGGAAGTTTATTTTCTGGAGGCATGCTCACTGGGAAGTTTTATTTTTTGACTATTGCTTTTTGGTCCATTTTTTCTCTGTCCAATTTTTAAAACAATGTTGACAATGACAGAGTTTGGAAGAAATATTGCTCTTGTTAATAGTTTCATAGAAGTTCCAAATATTTCGATCAGTACAGAACATGGGCTTGTCCATTGGCACAGTAAGTTATTGTTCCAACATGAGGGATCAGCCACAAGGGGCAGGATTTCACTGTTCTGCTTCTGCTTTGGCTGTGTCGACATCACAGACTAACATCTGTTTTCCACCAACATTATGAATGTGGTTAGCGCTGACTAAACCAGATATGACTCACTGATATGGTGGTCTTCATCTTCTTCGGCCTCCTTGTCTCGAGAGACAATGGGTAAGCGCATGGAGGTGGTCAGTGGTTTGTGAAGCAGCGCCTGGAGTGGCTATAAAGGCCAATTCTAGAGTGACAGACTCTTCCACAGGTGCTGCAGATAAAATTGGTTGTCGGGGCTGTTACACAGTTGGCTTTCTCCTTGCGCTTCTGTCTTTTTTCCTGCCAACTGCTAAGTCTCTTCGACTCGCCACGCTTTAGCCCCGCCTTTATGGTTGCCCGCCAGCTCTGGCGATCGCTGGCAACTGACTCCCACGACTTGTGATCAATGTCACAGGACTTCATGTCACGCTTGCAGATGTCTTTAAAGGGGAGCCATGGATGGCCGGTGGGTCTGATACCAGTGACGAGCTCGCAGTACAATGTGTCCTTGGGGATCCTGCCATCTTCCATGCGGATCAAGATAATGGTCAAGATAATGAAAAACTTACAAATGAAGATGATCTAAAGATGGGTCTTGAAAATTTCAAGTGATGGGACTGTAACTATTTCCTTTGGCAGCTTGTTCCACTGTGGGATTGTTCTTGGAAAGAAAGATTGTTGATACACTGTCTTGGAGACAAATGCTCTTTGTAGTTTATATGGATGGCCATCTTGTGTTTTTTCATTGCCAGAGGGTACTAGGTACTTGTTTCTGTTCATTTCCACCAGTTCATTCCATATTTTATAGAATATGGTCAATCTACTTTTCTCCCTCCTTTGCTATAGTGATTCCCATTCCAAATCTTTGATCAAGAATATGACACTGGTGTATTTCCCATACTGATTCATGCAGAGTCGTGCGGCGCATCTTTGTATCGCTTCAGTCATATTTATAATACCTCTTGCCATACAAGGATCCCACACACAACTTGCATACTCCAGGATTGGACGAACAAATGCTTGGTGAGCTGTATATCTGATATTTTTGTTGCAATACTCAGAAATCCAAGAACCCTGCTTTATTTGGATGTTATCTGCTGAATGTAGAATCCCCATTGAAAATTGTTAAGATGAACCCTGAGGTATAGTTGTGTATCTACCTGTTGGAGAATTTGATTACACTGATATAGGGGTGAAAACAAAGGCCGGAGGCTGTGTTAATTCACACCAGCAGCTGGCATGCTGGTTTGTCGGCGCCATCCCGCCCCTGAATCATTTTCCTGCAGGCTGGATCAGGGCGGAAGGGCTACCACCTGCAATCGGCAGATAGTTTATTAAGATAATTAAAATGCCAATTAAGGCCGTTGATCAGAGGCTGACTGAAATTTTCAAGTTGGCCTGCGAGCCCCCCACACCATTGGGAGCACAACAGCTGCCTGAAGGCTCCCTCTGTCACTCTTACCTGCAACAGCAGGCTGCAGCTCCTTCCAAACTGGAGGCCCTCCTATTGGAGAGCCCGCCAGCAGTCATTAATTGGACGGCGAGTGTGCCCTCTGGCCGCTAATTGGCCAATCCAGGCATAATCTATGTCGGGTTGCTGCTCCTGACACAGAGTGGGGTTGAGACCCCCATTTAACCCCGACATTGGGGTCCCAACCCAAAATACAAAATTATGCCCAAGTTCTTGGCCATGATTTCTGATATGGTGAATTCCCAATCTGTTGGGTCATTGGGAATTATACTATACAGATGCAGTGTCTCTTTTATTTGGGGAAAAATGAATTGGTGTGTGAGACATTTTGGTCCTCTTTAACCACCACTTATTGGACAATGCCTAGAGACACCCTGGTCCATTACTGTGCACCACTTAGTCCCCAGTACCAAACCTAAGGAAACCTGGTGTATTTTTATGGACCGTCCAGTGGCTGGTTATGAAATAGTTTTAGCTATTTCCTTTATCCACTAGGGAACTGCAATAGGAGGGAGGAAGATGGGGAATAAAAGGAAACATTAAAAAAAATGAATTAATATTGAAATATACATGATTATCTGATCTTTTGTCTTTTATTTTGCTTGTGAGGTTCCGATAGTGCCGCTCAATAGGCATACGCAATAGTAACAATTGAGATCTGAATTGTTTTGAAAAGAAGAGTTTATTATCTGATCATAATACTGAAAAGAACATGTTTGGAGCTGTGCAAGGGGCTAAATCATCACTTATTTAAATATGTACACATTGAACATTATTGATATTACTGTATGCTGTCAATATCATGATTACACACTTTGACCAAGACTTGCTGTTCCTCCAACACTGTGCCTGAACTGAACAGAATCCCGCAAAGCAATGGAAATTGATCCTCAGGCCTCATCAACATGCTTGCTGTGAGTTGTCAGTGCTGGTCACCTCTCCACAGGCAGCTTGCCCAAGCGAAGCTATCAATGTCAGGTAGTCTACCTTGGGGTGATCATGACTCCTGTGGAGTTGGATGAATACTCCTGATCCTTCTGTTACACCAACATTTTTCATTTTGTACTTACCTGGTGTTGACAGCAACAGAGGCCTCTGAAGAATTCTGAATGGGACAGGTCCGAATTTTTCCATTAGTAATTGAATTATGTTGTGTTACAGCGACAAGAATGGACACTGTTCTCAAAGTATGGTCTGACCAGAGCATTTTGCCATTTGAGTATGACATCCTCAAAACTTGTAATCTGCCGTTTTCACTTATAGTGCATCACTTTATTTGCTTTGTTGATGGCAAATGTCAAATCTGTTAAAATCCCTAGATATCTTTCAAATTCACCTTTAGCTATTTTAATACTATTCATGGAGTATCAAAATTTTCCCAATTTGTTCTTCCTAAGTGCAGTATTTAACATTTTTCATTTTTCTATTTTTCTGTTCACTTACATATTTTGGGGAGGGTTTAGACAGAAAAGGCAGTATAAATGATAGTTTGAAAACAAAAGAAACAAATGAAAGAGAAGAGGGTAGAGTAACAGTCAGAAATTGTGCTTTAGGCAGTGCAGGTAAAGGGAAAACTAAAAGATGTAAAATAATTAACCCAGAAGAGAGAAATAAACAACATGTGAGCATTTGATAAAGACCCTCATAAGAGACTGTTAGCTAAAGTTGAAGCTCATGAAATTGAAGGCACATTTTTGACCTGGTTGGGAAATTGACTGAGTGGCAGGAGAAAGAGTGTTACAGCCACATGGTGCAATGTGGGTGGTTCTCACTGTTCAACTCCCCACCTGACTGCAGCAAGTGTTTTGTTTTTAGGGTTTAACCCCTTGGTGTTTTATTTTTCAAAGAAACAGACAGCGACAAGTTTTCTTGTAGGTTTTAAAAACAGGAAATCCATTGTTTATTGATCAATATGCCTTATTCCAAAATTGTCGCAACTGCACTCACTCACGCATTCACTTGTGCACACACGCACAGGAAGAGACAGATAGAGGGGGAAAAATAAAGTGATTTTTGTCAGCGGAGAGAGCTCACAATAAACCTGTTGAATTCTCTTGGAAATCAAGTTCTCGATGTGTGCAGGCCTGAGATGATTGTAGATTTCTCTCTTGATTGAAGGTTCAGTTGAAGACAGTGAGACACTTCTAATTCACTGCCGTCTAATATAGTTGAAGGATTGCACAGCAGGGCCCATGCCTTCTGGCTTGCTGGAACACAAGCAGCTAAAGGTTGTCTTTTTTTAAGGTAAAGCTGTGTTATGTGACAGAAACCACACCTGCCAAATGGAAACATATGAATTTCGTCAGATGGAACACTACTTGAGCCCTTTTGCTGGACATTGCACAAAACTTGTTTAAAAAAAGACCACAGAGTTGGACAGCTGAAACATGGTTGCACAGTTGCATTCTGAGAGACAGTTGAATAGAGAGACAATGGAAGTGCTCACTGATTCAATTAACAAGATTGGACTGGGCAATCATAATAATCAACCTTCTTTGTCTGTGTAAGAGCCAGAGCTCCACACCCCACCGAGTGTGACTGGAGAACTTTGAGAATCCACAATCCTCGCAGAAGATGTTGTTTCAACCACAGAGCTGGTCACATGACTTACCTGCTGGCCAGACTGGAAACTGTTTAAATTGTGCCTCACAGAAAGTTTGGGGCAGACTGCAATTTGAAGACCAAAGAGAAGGACGCCCTCTCTCCCTGTCTCTCTCAAGCAAAGTCCCAGGGACCCATGGAAGACAGAGGACCTCTTCAGCCTTCTGGTACCAGAGAAGCAAGTTTGAAAGTGTGCATTGGGCCCCAGCGAGAACTACAAAACCGCAATTCCAACCAAGGACTTTGCAGCGAAACTAAAGACAGTAACTGACTTCCAACCCCCCCCCCCCTTAATTCTTTCTCTGCCTCTGTATCTGTTTGTGTGTGTGTTTATCTCGTATGCATGCTCGCATGTTTGCGTCACGTAATTTAGTGTGTTAAGGCTAATAAACTTACATCTTTCTTGTTTAAACCTAAGAAAACCTGTCTGGTTGGTTTATTTTGCAATTACAATTAGAGAACAGTGAGCAAGGACTTACGGAGGTGTTAAGCTAAAAAAAACTGTATTTTAAAAATAAAACCCTGTTACGGCCAAACCAGGAAAGGGCCAAGAGGGAAACCTGAGACCCTTTCCTCACCCGGTCATAACCGAAATTTGGGGGCTCGTCCGGGATTTGACCCACAGACAAATGAGAAATTGGAAGTGGGAAATCAAATTGATCCCAATCAAAAAAGAGAAAAGATTTCAATACAGGTTTTCTTATCGTTGAGTGTGCTAGAATACTAACATGTCCGTGACCGAAGTCAGTACACTCCCAGGGTGAAGTAACTTGGGATAAGTTAAAGGCACTATCTATGGAGGAGTTGAGGAATTTGGCTGAGCAGTGTGGTATCACTTTCCGGGCCAAAGCTAGGAAATCAGAACTCCGAAGACTAGTGGCCAACCATTTTTCCCTTGAACACAAAGAAGCAGAGACAGGGTTAGAAATAGACTCCGACAGGGTAATGTTAGCAAAGATACAATTGGAACAGAGGAAACTTGAATTGGCAGACAGAGAAGAGAGAGAGAAGAGAGAGAGAAGGAAAGACAGGAGAGAGAGAGAGAGAACGAACCTTTCAGAAGAAACGGGAGGAAAGAGAGCTGAGGCAGCTTGAGTTAGCTGGGGCGACAGAGTAACCCCAGTGAAAGCATGGAGAATACAAGTAATGTGGGGCTCTGTGCTGAGTTTTTAAAATTTTCCAAAATGATTCCAAAATTCAACGAGGGAGACATGGAAGCATTTTTGTATCTTTTGAGAAATTTGCATGGCAGTTAAAATGGCCGGCTGAGAACTGGACTCTACTGCTACAAAGCAAGCTAACAATAAAAGCACATGAGGTTGATTCCCCATTGCCAGATGAGAGTTCATAAAATTAAAAACTGACTGAAAATACTATCCTTGGGGCATATGAGCTAGTACTGGAAGCCTACCGTCAGAAGTTCCGAACCCTCTGGAAATGAGCTGATCAAACTTACTTGGAGTTTGGGAGGAGTAAGCAGCTGGCTTTTGACCAGTGGTTGAGGGCTGTTAAAGTACAGCCCACATATGAAAACCTCAGAGAGGTAATTCTCCTCGAGGAATTTAAAAACTCTCTCCCCCTCTCCATAAAGACCCATGTGGAGGAACAGAAAGTATATTGAGTGAGGCAAGTCGCAGTTCTGGCTGATGAGATTGCTCTAATACACAAGTCAGTTCCCCAGGGGAAAACCTTTCCTAGTCACCCCTACGAACCCGAAAAGGACAAAGGGTGAGAAGGTGATAGGAGCCCAAGCAGTCCTGGGAGATAAATAAAATTTGGACACACAGGGGACCCTCCTCCAGCCAGAAAGGATAGTGCGGTATGTAGGAGTGAGACCCAGAGACCTGCGTGCTGCCATTGTTACAAGACAGGTCATCTGAGAGCTGACTGCTGGAAACTACGGGGAAAGACTGTAGGGTTAATCAGGGCACACCCGCTCAGTGAAGGAGAAGTGACCCTGTTGGAAAGCACAGCTGAGCTGGCTGTGGCTTTAACTGCAACAGCAGTAAGATCCAGAAAACATAATGCTACGGGTGCAGGAAAATTTAATAGGATCCTTGAAGGAAATCAGGATTTTGTGTCTGAAGAAAGAGTAACCTCATACCCCTCGATTGCAGCAGGCAAGCCCATAGTGATCCTCAGGAACACAGGGGCCACCAGATTCCTTTTGCTGGGAAAAGGCATGAGCTTTCCCCCAGAGAGTGCAGTAAATACCAGAATGGTGGTGAACGGTATTGGAGAGCAGTGTACACTTGTACCTTTACACCGGGTGTACTTGGAGTGCGACCTAGTTTCGGGACTGGTGGCCGTAGGGATTGTCCCTAATTTGCCTATGGATGGGGTTGACCTGCTCCTAGATAATGATCTGGCGGGGGTGAATGTGGTAGCCCACCCAGTGGTGAAAGAGAGACTGCAGGAGGTCAGAGACAGGGCAGTAGCAGGAGATGCTCCTCTGCAGTTCCCCTGAATGTATAGTGTATCGAGCCATGGCCAAACCAGTTCCCCCAGAAGAGACTGAATTGGCATTGCAGACAAAGGACCATGTGGGCTGTCTGTCCAAGTCTTTCTTTGGAAAGTTAGAGGATCTAGGAATGAATTTAGATGGATTTTCCCTGGCTGAGGCTCAGCGAGCTGACCCAGTACTGAGAGAGTTAGCATAGGCTGCCCAGACTGAATTTGAAGGAGAGGGAGTCCCTGATTGCTAGTATTTAAAGAATGAGGTACTGATGAGGAAGGGGAGTTCTCCTCACAGACCTGAGGACAAAGCGTGGACAGTGGTTCACCAGTTAATGATGCTACAGCGGTACCAGAGGGAAATATTAAGAATGGCCCATGAGTTGACAATGGCTGTACATGTCGATATACGAAAACCAAAGCCCGCATAAGGCAGCAGTTTGGCCAAAAATCCACAAAGATCTAGTGGAGTATTGTAGGAGTTGCTGCAGGTGCCAGGTTGAGGAGAAACCCCAACCTGCAGTGAAATCTGCACCCCTAATTCCTGTATTGGCTTTTGGAAAATCTTTCAGCAGAGGGCTGATGAATTGTAAGGGACCCCTGCCGAGAACAAAAGGGGACAAACAGGCACAGACCTGGCAAAAAGTTAGAGAGGAAAGGGGAAAAAGGGTCAAAGAGGACAGGTTAAAGGAGGACTGTAA
Source organism: Heterodontus francisci (assembly GCF_036365525.1). Lineage (NCBI taxonomy): Eukaryota > Metazoa > Chordata > Chondrichthyes > Heterodontiformes > Heterodontidae > Heterodontus > Heterodontus francisci. Next base: position 69,604,598 of record NC_090379.1, read on the forward strand.
TGATTCCCAAATGAAAACCCCTACTGTCCGGTCAGCCAATCCCAAAATGTTGGAAAAATTAGACCCCACATCCTCCTATGTAAATGTAGAGACCAGAAGCTCCCCACCAGGGTTGCTAACAGCATTTGCAGAAACCTGCAGGGACAAAGAAAGTCCTCAAGAGGGCAGAGAAACCATGAGGCTGATGCCTCACCTTGTTGAAGTGCCATAGGGGAGTACAGTAGAATCTGGAAAAATACCTGCAAGCAGGAATGTCCCAGAGGGCAAAGGGAAGATTAGCAAAGAATCCACCCCCACAGTCAGGAGTAAAGGGAACCAACAATGCCCTGAAGTGAACAGCACTTGCATGCTCACTGAAAGTGAGATCAGAGTGGATCCACCCACTGCCGACTCCCATGATCAGAGCTCCAAACCAAGGCTAATTAAATCTAACCATCCCCCTGCAGACCCCAACAGGTACAAAGGCACCCTAGACAATCATGGAAATGTGCAAACCTCAAACCTCCCCAAAAATCTCATGTTTACTAGAATGCCCATTCCCAACATATTGCAGGCTGATAGTGAAGAAACTTTAAACCTCTTTGGGCAACACATAACTATCTCAGACCCACCTCAAGAAAAGGGGGCAGTTTAAAGCAACACTGCTACAAAGGAAAGACAGGCTGTAACAATTTTAAAATCTCTGAATGAATGAAAATGAATGAGAAATGCATGTGTGCTTTCCTGTGTTTTCTCTTCCTTCTAATTTATAATGAAATGCTCCCCTAATGTCACATTAATTCGGTGAGAGGTGGAGGTGTGATGGAAACCACACCTGCCAAATAGAAACATATTAATTTCATCAGATGGAACACTACTTGAACCCTTTTGCTGGACATTGCACAAAACTTGTTTTAAAAAGACCGCAGAGTTAGAGAACTGAAACGTTGCTGCACAGTTGCATTCTGAGAGACAGTTGAATAGAGAGACAATGGAAGTGCTCACTGATTCAATTAACAAGATTGATCTGGGCAATTATAATAATCAACCTTGTCTGTGTAAGAGCCAAAGCTCCACACCCCACCGAGTGTGACTGGAGAACTTTGAGAATCCACAATCCTCGCAGAAGATGTTGTTTCAACCACAGAGCTGGTCACATGAATTACCTGCTGGCCAGACTGGGAACTGTTAGAATTGTGCCTCACAGAAAAGTTGGGGCAGACTGCAATTTGAAGACCAAAGAGAAGGACGCCCTCTCTCTCTGTCTCTCTCAAGCAAAGTCCCAGGGACCCATGGAAGACAGAGGACCTCTTCAGCCTTCTGGTACCAGAGAAGCAAGTTTGAAAATGTGCATTGGGCCCCAATGAGAACTACAAGACCTGAATTCCAACCAAGGACTTTACACCAAAACTAAAGACAGTAACTAAATTCCATTTACTACTCCAAACTCCCCCTTAATTCTTTCCCCTCCTCTGTGTGTATTTATCTCGTATGCATGCTAGCGTTGTGGCATCACCTATTTTAGTAATTTTAACCGAGTTAGAGTGTTAAGGCTAATAAATTTAAATTTTTCTTGTTTAAACCTAAGAAAACCTGTCTGGTTGGTTTATTTTGCAATTACAATTAGAGAGCAGTGAACAAGGACTCACGGAGGTAGTAAGCTAAAAACACAGTGCTTTAAAAGTTAAACCCTGTTATGGCCAAACCAGGAAAGGGCCAAGAGGGAAGCCTGAGACCCCTTCCTCAGCCGGTCATACCAGTTATGTCTCACCTCCTGGTAGGAGACGTTCTCATCTCTGCCTCATGGTGATTGCACAATTGTCCAGGAGGTGTCTACTTCACACTTATTTTGTTTCAGGAGAAGACATTCAATTCCGGAATGTTTTAGGATGGGGTGCAATTGACAGCTCTTAGCTTTGAAGATTTGTCCTTTGTCATTGTCAGACAGTTTGAATACACAAAAGTCAGTCTCTTTTCCTTTCGCAGCCATTTTGGACCATTGTTCACATTATGAAATGAAGGTTCATTTTTAAAAGACAAAGTCAGTTTTTCACAACTCCAGAGTTAGTTCCTGATTGTTGTATCATCACACTTCTGGTTTGTGTGACAGTAGGGATAATAGGCAGGTACACTAATTGGCAGAATGTAACCAGTGGTGTCCTGCAAAGAAATAAAAACAAGAAATGCTGGAATCACTCAGCAGGTCTGGCAGCATCTGTGAAAAGAGAAGCAGAGTTAACATTTCGGGTCAGTGACCCTTCTTCGGAACAGTTCCGAAAAAAATCACATTTTAAAATACATTTCCACAAGTATTCTACACCTTATTTTCTAGTGAGGAAGAGGTACCTTGAGTTCTATTTATATATATTTTTGAGACAAAAACTTGAGGAAAAATGACTGTTTTTCAGTGAAGTAGTCCATTTGTGATTTTTTTTGTAAAGTTGGTCAAGTTTGCTTCCTATGGAATATAAAGTTTCATGATGCAGAACGATTAGTTATTTTAAACAACCATTAGACATTTAGGGTTAGAAACTGAATGTGCGCCTTAAATGGGCAGCAAGCCAGCCTCAGGCCCAAGCCAAATTCAGCATGACATCACATGGGAATGGAAGCAGTGAGCTGCAGGCACCAAGTCGTACCCATTTATTTCACTTTTAGAGTCCCAGAAGAGCGAGAGAGAAAGAAGGAGAAGAAAAAGTCAAGGAGGGTGCGAGCCTGGGATGACAGCGGCTCGCAGTACGTTTGTGGAGCTAGGCGGAGCATTCTTACAAAATGTTTTGGGGTCACATTTTGTGTGTTGCCTCCAGCAGTTCCTTTAAGGACCTCTGGTATAATTGGCAAAATTGGGCAGAATGTGTATGATACAAGTTCTGCCCATTTCTACCTGAATTTTCCATTCTCTCTCTATGTAACATTCTCATTGTCTGAGGGTTGCTAATCATGGCTTATGCCATGATATCACTGAGGCAAGGCAAAGAACAGGCCCCAAGAACTAGCTCAGCTGGAATGAGGATTGAACCTTTATTGTACACCACACACTAGCCATCTAGCCAACTGAGTGAACCAATCCCTTGAGTTTTCCATTGGGCTCTGCAAACAGGTAAAGGAGTCTAGCATCTGTTTTAGGCAGGTAGGCAGCTCACCAGTTTACAGGTCTCCTCAATGGCCCCTGGGAGGCCTGTTTTAGTAGGCCTTGAGCATCAACGAGGTGGCTGTGGTGCTCCCCACTCTCCCCTGATTTTCAACTCCTGGCTGTGCAAATGTACTTTGGGCTGTTCAATTTGTCCTGCTTAATTTCAAATTGATAAGCATTTTCCTTCAAAGGCAGAAAGGGCTAAAGATTAAAGGCTGGATTTTAAACACCCTCTGCCACCCGGAATGGTGGCGGCGGAGGGCTATGAAGGTTGGAACGGATGAGGCCCACCACTGGCCCCGACACCGGCAGGCCCTATCCCGATCTTGGCGGCAGTGGTGGACCCCGTGGCAGCCCCACCGCCGCTCAGCAACGGGACCCTCCTTAAAATATGTAAAGGGCTACTTACCATGCATTAATATGCAGGCTGCAGCGATTCAGTCAGCAGGATTCAATCTTCATTCAGACGTGCGACACTCGTGCCGTCACGTTCACGTCCGTGAAAAGCTGGCGGTAACAAAGTGTCAGTCCTTGGTGCAGGTGAAGGTGGGTAGGTGCTGGTCTCTGATGACCGGAGGGAGGGACCCCATGCCCTTCTACCGTAAAGGGGGTGACTCTGCACATGCTCGTATTTGGCGGGGGTGGGGGTTGGTGAAGGGGGCTGACTCTGCAATCGGCCAATGCCGATGTTTGTGAGACAGGGGAGCAATAGCACTTCATGGCCCCTTCTGTGTAGGGTATGGGCCAAAAATGGTCTGGGGCTGAAGGTCATGTGGCTGATGGTTGCATCCTCACATGCTCAGTAACATGACCCTGTTCATGATGCCCAGCTTTCATGCAAAGCTGGTATGGGCGATGTCATACCATACCATGTAGGTAGTGTTGGAAAGCAGCTGAAGCACTAATGTACAACACTGTCTGCCCTGATAGGTGCCATTGATCCACTGAAGGCGCCGAGTTTACCTTCAGCGTTCAGATGGGGCTGATCCACCCTGTCTCTCTTGATCTAAGTGCCGTGAGGAGCCATATCTGCCGGAGGTGGAACCAACAGGCAGGCACAGTCCGCGTGGAAGCTCATGGAAGGGAGCAGCAGCAGCCACCAAGGTGCTTTCAACAGCTGAGAAGACAGCGGGTCTACAGGCCCCGTATGACATATCTGCACATGTCAGATCGCCAGTGTCAGAGGTGGCTCTGGATGTCCAGAGAGGCGGTAATGCATCCCTGTGCCCTGCCGAATGATGAACTGCCGCCGATGGGATTTGCTGGACACCCTATGCCTGTGGCCCTCAAAGTCACTGCGGCTCTTACCTTCTGCACCTCCACTTCATTCCAGAAATCCACCGGTGACCTGTGTGGTGTTTCACAGTCACCAGTGCACAACTGTATCAGGGAGGTCACTGATGCCTTGTACAGGAGGGCCGGTGACTATGTTTGCTTTGGGACACATCCTGAGAGTCAGTCCAAAAGGGTTGTTGGATTTGGGGCCATTGCGGGAGTCCCACAGGTGCAAGGGGTCATCGACTGCACGCATGTGGCTATCAAGGCTCCAGCCGGCCAACCAGCCGCATTCCTGAATAGAAAGGGCTTCTACTCACTCAACCTTCACTAGTATGTGACCACAGAAAATGCTTCATGCAAGTGTGTGCCCGCTTTCTAGGCAGCTGCCATGACTGATTCATCCTGCGCCAGTCCCAGGTGCCAATGCTTTTCACTGCATCGGCTCAGATCCAGGGGTGGCTTCTTAGGGACAAGGGCAACCCCTTGCAGACATGGCTCTTGACGCCGGTAAGAAACACCGCCAGTGATGCAGAAGAGAGATACAATGCCTGCCAGGGCTCGACATGAGCTACCATCGAGCAGGCCATCAGAATGCTCAAGATGTACTTCCACTGCCTGCAGAGATTAGTTGGGGCCCTGCAGTACTCAACTGAAAGGGTAATGAGCATCATTCCCGTGTGATGTGCTGTGCACAACTTTGCAATACAGAGGGGGGAGGCCTTGCAGGAAAAGTAGAGGCAGGAGTAGGAGACATGCTCGCACCATGAGGACACAGAGGAGGTGCAGCAGCACAGCATGGGAGGACAGAGATCATCGAGGCATCGCAGACAGGGTGAGCAAAGAGCAAGGGATGCACGGCAATGCCTTATTGCTGAGCACTTCCACTATCCCTGAGGAGCAGAATATGTTGCACATGTCACACACCACCATGCTGCATCTGGTAGGCAGTCTCCTGCATCTGTGACATCTGTGTCACCACCATTACTGGCAGCAGATGACTGAGCCATTGCCCCTGTGATTACATCTGTGCAGTACATTCAGCATGCGTACTGGCATGGCAATGATGTTTCTCCATACATTGGCATTGCTCTAGGGCAATGATATCATGGGAGGAGACATAGTCGGCACATGCTAGCATGCGTCATTAACACAGTAAAAAGGAGACACCTGTTAGACAAACACATTTAATGAGCAGTTAACAGAACATATACGTTGCACCTGTGATAACCCAGATGTGTTATTGTGTCTTTTTTAGCTGCTTGCAGGTGCTCTTTCTCTGTGCAACCTGTGCGCTAGCAGTTTGACTGGAAGCAGTCTGTTGATCAGGATACCCTTTGGCTTTGGTTGACTTGGGCGGTTGTCCTCTGGGCGCAGGAGGCCTGGAGGGCCCCAGCTGCCTGAGGGCCTCCTACACCAGTGCAGGGCTCTTCTCAGACGTCGTGGCTGCTGGAGCTGGACTCACCAGCAGAGGGGCTGCAGAGCCAGTGTCCACATTGGAATCACCCTGAGAGGCGACCCCACATATGGATGGCTGGTTCTCCTCCTCCCTCTCAAGGCACGTGGGAACCTCTCTGCTCTCCTGAGAAGGACCAGAACCAGAGACTGTATTCAAGTCCCTGGTCCCTCTCTCGCCTAGCCACCGCTGCATCCAGCTCGTGGTGTAGAGGTGGTTTGCAGGGCAGTGCGTATCTGTGGGATGTGGCACTCCATGATGGTCGCCATCCTCTTCATGGAGGAAGCCATGTGCTCATTTGCCCAGGACATGGCAGCTGTCATGGCCTGGATGGACGCTCCCATTGTCCACTCATGGCTGCGCATAGCCTGTGGCATCTCCGCCAGACGTTAGAATCATAAAATCATAGAAAGTTTACGGCACAGAAAGAGGCTACTTGGCCCATCTTGTCTGCGCCAGCCCTACCTCTCCCTGCAACTCCAGCATACCCTGTGCTGTCGACACAAGAGGGTCATCATCAACCTGGGGCTCAGCTTGGGCCTGGCCACCCACAGACCTCTGACTGTCAGAGGCCTCGGCTGTCTCAGCCTCGCCAGCTGCTCGGACGCGTGCGTGGTGCTCTCACCAGCTTGTGACCCAGACTCTAGAGCTGAACGCATTCCCACTGAGGTGAGTGTCTCTGCACTGGTGGAAGGTGCAGGGGTGTCATGGGACGCTGTGTCCTCTGAGTTCGTCGCCTCCTCCGAGGTGCTGGTACTCTCCGGGGCCTCTGATGCCACCTTGGGGCGTCGCCCTGCAAGATACAATGTGAAGAGCACAGTTTGAGGTTCACTGGTATACATATTACTAATATGACAGCCTTGTATCCTCAAAGGAAATATTTCAAATAATCATTGCGTTTGTCAAAGAGATGAATGTTCACCCCAGAAGCCAAGCTCCACTTCTGAAATTGGACATCCTCCATGACCACCACGTATTTCGAGGGCCTCCTCCTCAGCCTGGGTCTGTGGTTGGAGGTCTGACACCCCTCCTTCAGTCCTGGAGGACTCCCTCGCATTACGCGCACTCTTTGCCTGGAACTGCAAGGATGCAGATGTTAAACATTGACATACAACAACATGACGCTTTGCACAACAGGGGCACTACAACTAAAGATGGGTGTCAGTCAGTGTGTCAGACGGACCCAGCCTGTCATGAAGGTGCCGTGCTCTGGGGTGCACATGAGGGTTGATTCTTTCACACATACAGACACCCATGAGGCATCAATCCTCCCCGCCCGGCCTCCCTGTGTTTGACAAGGCAGTGGCACCCATGTGCCTCTCAGTGTGGGCTAACCCGGGTCAAATGGGGCCCCCAAAATAGTGCCAGTTACCTTTGCCGAGCGAACGAGATCATTCATCCTTTTGCTGCATTGGTTCCAGTCGTGGCGGGTGACCCCACGGCAGCTTACCCTCCTCTGCAATCTCCACCCAGATTTGCTTGGTCAGGCAGGAGGGCATCTTCTTGCCTTCGTTGGGAAAAGGACCTCCTGCCTTACCCACACAGCCTGGAGGAGAGTGAGCAAGGAGGCATCGCTGAACCGTTGGGCAATCCTGGATCGCGCCTCTGACATCTTTTAAAGTAACAGGGATGTTGTTGTCAAGATGTTTCTCTGGATTCAGCAGCATGCAGCAGCAGACAAAACAGTTCAAGTTCACCTTTGCAAGTAATGTAGGGCTGGCTGCTATTTAAATATGGCGCCAGCAACTCATCAGTCATCAGCTGACGCCGATTATGACGTTGTTCAGCCCGCCCCCCTCTGCCTCATTGGGGGGAGGACAGGCGTTGCGGCCTTGCTAATGAGCCGCTGGGTTTACAGTTATGGCAGCTCCGCGACGTGCGGCCCGTGTGCGCGGGCAGCCAGTTTTTCCGCCCGCTGCCGATTCTGGTGGCAGGCTTTTAAAATCCAGCCCTAAAAGTTATTAAGTACATTCAATTGTTATTTTTAATCATTCTCATAATTCATTTACAAAGCAATACCACAATAACTGATTTTGAGGAAAAACATTTTGATGTCATGCTGGCAAATCTCAGTGAAAAGATTGAGAGAGGGTAAGAGGCCAGAGGGAGGGGTCCATATGGAGGGAGAATACTGGAGATGGTAAAATGGTCCGCTCTGCGGGGGGAAGGCTCCTGGCAAAAAGAATTTGCCGCGGAGCTGAAGGCGACAGGAGAAGAGCTCAGTGTCGTGCCAAGCTTGAAATTCATTGAGGTGGGGGCGTAACGGAATGAAGCTGAGACCTCTGTTGAGGACAGATTGTTTAGAGTCAGAGAGGGGAAGGTCAGAGGATATCGTGCATATATGGCAGGGGTTGAGATTCGAGGAAGGGATGGGGTCAGAGGGAAGGGAAGGAGAAGAAGGATCCAGAAGGGTGTTGGTAGCCATGAGTTGTTGAAGCTTGCGATCCTTCAAACCTGAAAAGAAGAGAAAATGTTTTTGTTAAAGCACCTGATGAGGTGAAGGAGGAAATGAAACTTTGGACCAGGACAGCTTTGAGATAGAGTAAGTCAGTGCTGCTTATGAGAGAGTTCGAGAATGTGCTTGTGGTGGCACAAAGCTTTGAGAGTGGATCTTAAGATGCAGCGAGAACAACAGGTCAAGGAATGATGAATGTTTAGGAGGTATCTGTAATCGTGGGTGGATCCGAAACTTGAAGGGTGGAATTTCAATTTGAATCCTCATGGAATACATCGGAGCCCGAGACAGTTGCTGAGGAAGGAAATGCGGCTGTGAAAGCAAGTTTTTGTGGTTATCTGATCAAACACAAGGAGAGAAATAGAAAGCAATGAAGGTGAACAAGGTAGAAGAGACAAAGGGAAATCCCGTTGGAGAGTATAGCAGAACCTCTTCAAGGTGGGCACTCCTGGAAGAGAAGTGGCAGTGAATTAAACACTAATGCAAAAGCAAAATACTGCGGATGCTGGAAATCTGAAATAAAAACAGAAAGTGCAGGAAATGCACAGCAGGTCAGGCAGCATCTGTGGAAAGAGAAACAGAGTTAATGTTTCAAGTCTATGACCTTTCGAAAGAACTGAGATATTTCAGAAATGTAATAGGTTTTGAGCAATTGAAAGGGGGAGGGTGGAAAAAGAACAAAAGGAAAGGTTTGTGATAGGGTGGAGTGCAGGAGAGATTAATTCACAAAAGGTTTCATGGTGCAAGGCCAAAGGGAAAAGTAGATGACCAATGCCGTGGAGGTAGGCAGCATGTAAACTTGGCCCTGCCTCCTTATTTATCTGACAGTAGCATTGGGCTGAGCAGGGCCCAGGCTGTTGGGTGCTTGAGCACTCAGCAAGAGGCCCAGCGGCGTTCACAGAGACCACATGATGCATAGAGCCTGCTCCTCTTAAAGACAGTCTGACACTGTTAAAGGAAAGCTGTACTCAATTACAGGAGGCTGCTGCTGAATGCTAGTGACGGAATTCTTAACAAAGGCTGAATTTTATCAGGCCTCGAGGGATGGGCAGGATGGTGTAGGGGCCCATAAAAATGCGAGGAAAGGAAGAGGGTGGAGGGCCCGCCGCCTTCCCAATGCCATGTGATTTTGTTAGGTTGGGGAAGGCCGAGGACAGCCTTCCCACCCAGAGGCCAGTTGAGACCCTTAAGTGGAGGGCCTCTTCCTGCCACTGCTGGTATTTTGTCAGGAACATTGATTTTTAACTGTTGCTGGAGCGAGGAAATGACTTGTTAAACAGATCAGCTGTGGCTGGACAAGACATTTGCATACTAACAGACAGTATTTGGAAGGACAAAGGACCATTTCCTGACACATTCAACCCACAATGGGTGTTGATCACCGGACAGTGAGAGGGTGGGGAAGTGCATTCCAGGACCTGCTGGAGTGATGCAATCCACAGGGGCCAGGACTGATTAGAACAGTTGGTTATATGACTAACTGGCTGTTCCAGGGCTTTATTTTGAACTGGCCACAGCACTGCAGCCTCACAGCTCCAGGGACCCGGGTTCAGTTCCAGGTACTGCCTGTGCGGAGTTTGCCAGTTCTCCCTGTGACTGCATGGGTTTTCGCCGGGTGCTCCGGTTTCCTTCCACAGCCAAAGACTTGCAGGTTGATAGGTAAATTGGCCATTGTAAATTGCCCCTAGTGTAGGTAGGTGATAGGGAATATGGGATTACTGCAGGGTGAGTATAAATGGGTGGTTGTTGGTCGGCACAGACTCGGTGGGCCGAAGGGCCTGTTTCAGTGCTGTATCTCTAAATAAATAAATAAATAAATTTGAACTCAGAAAGACTGTTTGCTCCTGGACTGAGAAGATCTCTCCTGTCTGCTCCCATCTCTTTTTCACAAGCCTCTGAATCCACTGAAGACACATGAACCCCAAGAGAGAAAAGTCTCCTACAGTGAACAAGGTTTAAGAGTAATACTGGGCCCCAACGAAAAGCAAGATCTACCGACAACCAAGGACTCTACGGTGAACTTGAAAAACCGAAACAAAAACTCTTCAGATATTGCCTCAAACTTTTCCATTTTATTTGTCTTCTGCTCTTTTCTATCTCTATTTGCGTGTGCATGCTAGCATGGGAGTATCTCGTAGCCTTAGGCGTAAACCAAATTAGAGTTTAAGTTCAAGTTTAATAAATTTCAACTTTTCTTCTTTAAACCTAAGAAAGCCTGTCTGTGCTGGTTTCTTTGCCTCATAATTGGAAAGCAGTGAACAAGGATTCACCAAGAGGGAGCTGGAAACACGGTGTGTTTAAAATTAAACCCTGTTACGGTAAGACTAGGTGAAAGCTGAGGGGGACACCTAGACACCTTTCTCACCAGGTCATAACAATAGAATGAATGTCTGATTTTTGTATCTCATTCTTTCTATTCATCCTTTACATCCTTCACTTTTATTATCTATGCTAGAAACAAAGAACTCTAAAGGAAGGGCATACCATTTGGCAACTGCATTAAAGAATTAAAGTAAAATTAATGTAAGTCATGGCCTGTAATTCAATAAGAAATAATTTCAGGTCAAATTCTTGCAAATCTGTATTGGCCATGTAATTGTAATTTCTCCTAAACATCTGCACAGAGATGTAGTTCGAGACATCTTTGAATGTCACAGTGAGAATCACCGCTTGATATGTATCCATGTTGGCCAATAGCAGTAAATTACATTTTATTTACACCACAAAAGACACATGCTTTGCACAAAGCTGTTATTTCCTTTTTTTAATGAGAATAAATTGAATTACAATTGGTGACATATGAGGATTTGATCAGCATTTTCTACATTTATTAATCATTGCAATTTGCTGAAATTTGCTTTATAACAAAATTATCTGATGGATTCTAAAGATGTTGCCATCATTTCTGTAGCCCTATGATAGATGCAATACTGCAGGCATACATTGCTGTTCAGACATCCCTTCACTATCAACACATAAGGACAAAATGTTATCGGCCCATGGCGACGGGCTTGGAGGTGGTGGGGGTGCTGGTGCTGGTAAAATGGTGGGAGAGGCGTCAAAGTGGATCCCTGAGGCCTTCCCACCACCGGGAAAATTTCCCAGGGCAGTCGGGCAGCAGGATTGGAAATGCACAGTACAGCAGAGGGCTGTTAAACAGCAAGATTGATTTTACAGTGCTTTTTAAATTTTCCATGGGGTGTACAGGTTCCTTGGAGCGTCAGCAGCTTGTCTGCTCAAAGGAGGCAAGAGCTGAGCGGCAGATGAGTGTTGGCTGGAAGTGGCAACCCTTGAGTACAGCTACGTTGTCAACCAGGCAGGCTGAGGTTCAGATAAGCAAAGTTTTGTACATTTGGAGGGATTGCAGAATGTGAGGCTATAGCGGAGGGCAGTTATTGGGCGGGTATCTGTCAGGTCCACTGCATTGAGCAGCAGGGGGTTGAGGAGGCTGTGGAGACTCCAAATCTCTATGGGTGCTCTGCACTCTATGAGTTTTACTTCTCCAGGGTGGAGGACAGTGGGAGAGAGATATGGAATCAGACACATGGAGCAGGGCTACAATATTGTCCCTTTGCACCCGCTGCATCTGCATCCCATCACAACTTCATGACGCTGATGCTCCTCTGGCCTCTGTAGCCCTGCTCCATGTGTCTGATTTCATATCTCTCTCCCACTGTCACCCACCCTGGCTAATGTGCACAGAAGGTGCGACCCAGCTGAAAGGGTTTACAGACATATGCTTAGCTTCATGGAGATGTTGAAGCACCAGTGTCTCTGAAGACTGTGTGGCTTCAGGCAGGTGGTAGCAGGCCCGTGCAGAATGCTGGACGAGGAGTTGGGGCCACTGGGATGTGGTGGACACCCATTGCCTGTGGTGGTGACGATAACTGTGGTGCTCAACTATTTCACCTCAGGCTCATTCCAGGGATTGTCTGGAGAAATATGTGGGATCTCTCAGTCAGCCGCCCATCACAGCATTAAGCAGGTGATGGATGCCATGTATCAGAGTTCAGGGCAATACATCAGGCATCCCACAAATCAGGTCTGTCAGGCCGGGAGGGTGATAGGATTTGGGCCATTGCTAGATTCTCTCAGGTTGAGGGGGCAATCGACCATGCGTGTGGCCATCAAGGTTCCCTCAGAGCAGCCAGGCACGTTGATGAATAGGAAGGGGTTCCATTCACTGAATTTGGAAATAGTCTGCGACCACTGCAAGAGGATCTTGCAGATAGGTGCAAGCTTCCCAGGAAGCTGCCACAACTCGTACATCCTGAGACAGTCCCAGGTTCCTCAGCTGTTTAGGCCATCCAAACGCCTTTACAGATATATCCTGGGTGAAAAGGGGCGTCTACTAAAGACATGGCTACTTACACCTGTGCTGAACCCCAACACCAAGCCAGAGGACACCAACAACAGTTGCCATATGACTACTTGGGCAACCATTGAACAGGCAATTGGGCTTCTGAAAGTGAGGTTCAGATGCCTGGATAGATCTGGGGAAGCCCTGCAAAATTCCCCATCAAGGCTCTCATGTATTGTGGTGGTATGCTGTGTGCTGTACAACCTGGTGCACCAGAGGGGAGTAGCATGGAGAATGACCACCACATTGAACCCGCTGCTTCCTCTAAGGAGGATGAAGTGGAGGTTCTTCGAGACTAGGCAGCTAATGGAAATACACCCAGAGATATAATGTCAATGGGCAGTGGCATGCGTGCCAGGAAGACACGTGACTCAATCATAAGCACACATTTCTCCTGAGATTCTGGTAAACACCTCTTGAAATGATTCAATCTTCCCCCAGAGGTAGCCTTGGTGGTCTTTCATTAAATGCCCTTACCATCTCACTGGTTCCATCATTACATCATTCCAAGGGCTACATTCATCATTGCCACTTATTCAGCACACATCTTTTCATACCCTCCATCTCAAGGGCTCACCATCTGGTAACAGCCCACTCGTACAGAAATGAACAGACGAGCTGTTAAAGTCTGCATTAGAAGAACTTTAAATTTGCACAAAGCAAATCCTGGATGTGGCCCTCCATGAGAGTCACCACTCTCAATGGAGGAGGCCATGTACTCACACACTAGAGACATGGCGTCACTCATGGCATGGATGGACTCCTCCATCATCCTCGCAAGAGTACAAACAGCCTCTGTGAACTCTGACAGCTGTTTACACATTTCACGCTGTTGCTCCAGCATCTGCCACTTTGCTGATGACTCCCGAGGCTTGCTATCTGTGTGAAGCTGAGCATATCTGGGCCCTTCCGCTGTCCTCTGCTGGGGAGTGGCCACAGCTGTCACTGCCTCTGTTACCTGCTCGCGCATCTGTGCCATGCTCACCAGCTGGTGCCATTCTTTCCAAACGTGTATCAATGCCCACCAACATGAGAGTATCAGCACTACTGGAGGGTGTGTTGGACTGATGTGACGCTGTCTCCTCATATGGTAGCGGTTCCTCTTCTGAGGTCTCTTGTGGTCCTGGAGCCATCGTTGGTCCCGCATCTGCTATTGGACCTGCGGGAGAAACAAGAGTGATCTTTGTAGTATAAGGGTCTGAAAGGGTTAATGTTGAGAAAATGTAAAGAATACATCCTACAATGACGATGTAAGAGATCACATGTGAGAGAGAATTGAAGCGAGATGCAGCGTGGCCTCAGAGGAGTCACACAGACTGGTGTGAAACTGGACATAGTTATAATGTAATAAATGTAATAATTAATGTAATAAGTTTCCAATACTAAGGAATCTCTCTAAGCTAGACTAACTATATATATTAAAGGTGGCAGCGTACTAACCAAATATACAACACGGTGATCAGCAGTGAGATCGTCAAACATCCCAGAAGAAGAATTTTGAAAAAAAGAATTTGAATAGGGCCGACTGAAAAAAGTGCCAAAACTGCTGAACTCAAGAAGAGGCTGTGGAAAAGTTCCAGAGCTGCTCCGTGGATGAAGGAGACACTGAGAGTTGGGGAATCGGCTTGCAGAAATCTAGTCCAATGATTGCAGGCTTTGAGTCAGAGAACGAAGCAACCTGAAAGTGGGCAAAAATTTGTTCCTCACGATTGGCAGGCAGCACTGGGGAAATCAAATGTGCTTAGTGAGTGTGGATCCAAGGTCAGCGCCATTACATGTGATGACCGGAGCGGGCAAACAAAGAAAAGCAGCCAGGCTGCGGGTACTCGATATTCCAAGAGAAGAGAGTTAAAGGAATATTGTAGTAACACTACAAAACTGCATGTAAAACAAAGAGGAAATAAATCCAAAGTCTAGTGGTGAGATTTCACAGGGAGAAACGGTGGCCATAGTGGGTATCAGTGCAGGGCTGAAAAGCATGGGAAATTTTCGATACTGGAGGGAAAAATTCAAAAGTGAAAGTAAACCTAACAGAAGCTATGGATCTTAAATTTGCAATTCCAGAGAGGTTTGGACACATGGAAGGACCAAATCAAACCCAAAATTGGTCACTCTGGTGAAAAAGATTTTTGAGTTAAAAAATTGCTTCCAAATTAGACAGCCAATCTGAAGCAGAGCAAGTTAACACATTGCTATATTCCACTGGGGCAATAGCAGATGATGTTATTGCAAGATAAGGCAATAATGAGAAATCAGTCAAATTTGATGAAGTTTTAAAAGTCTTTGATAGTTATTTCAACTTACAGAGCAGTAAAATTCCAGAAAGGGAAAGATTTAACAGAAGAGTCCAGAAACCAGGTGAAACAGTTGATGCCTTTATCAATGACCTTTACAGACTAGCTGAAGGATATGAATATGGGGACCTAAAAGCTGAATTAATAAATGACCGCATTATAGTAGGTATTGCTGATGAATGCCTATCAGACTTATTGCAGTCTAAAGAAGACCTCACCCTGAACAAAGCTATTCAGCTGGTAAGACAAGCAGAGGTCCAGAAGAACAACAGAGCAATCCTGAGATGTGAAGAAAAACCTTGGTTCAGCAAACCTCCAGCAACCATGTGGTTTGTCCCACTCACCGCGAAGTTGTCCTGCATTTCAAGATCTGTGCAAGGCATGCAGTGCAAAAGGACACTGGGCCCACCTATGCAAGAAATATGGCTACAAAGACGCAGCCAGAAGTCACAATAGGACACAAACAAAAAGAAGACAGGTGCAGCAACATGGCAACATAAGCAAGGAGACCACCAGAGACCTGCGTAAATATAAGCCGATACACGGAGTCCACAGCAAAATAGACCTGAGACAAGACCCAGAGTGGAGCGATTCTCAGCCAGAAGATGCGCAGGCATTTTACATTGTGAACCTGACACAGTATGTTGATGAAGTCAAACAACTGGAAGCTTTTGCTTCTATTCATATCATGTGCCCGAAGAAAGTTGCTGTTGTCCAGCTACAATGGCTTTGTATTTCCTGCCATCTTCTAGTAGTGTATCAATGCTGTGACCTTTCTTTTTCCCCAAGAGGTCTTTTTGAAATGCTTTAATAGGTGTTGAGACAATCTCCAGCTCCATTAGTCGCTCTGACAACTCAGTTTCTGAAAAATCACATTCGCTGCCCTAACTATCGCATCTACTGATGAACTGATCTATTGATTCCTGTGGCTGTTGCCTGTAGGACATCAATTCCAGGAAATGAATTCTAAGATTCACTCTTACCCAAAACTGATCTTTTAGCACTTTCCATATCTTTGCAGGATCTTTCTGGTCCTCTTCAGATAAGCCAGAGGTATTGATTCTGTGTAACACCTCATTTTCAAATGCTATCAGTATTTTCAAAGCCTGCTTCTCTGGTTCTGCAACCGCTTGGTCGATGAAGCATAACTGCATTCTTTGTTTAAAAAGTTTGAACTCGGATAGGATAACAATGCCATCCAGTTCATGCTGGGAAATTTGATATCCATCCTTCTGCTGTTCTTTTGCTTTCTGCTCTATTTTTAACTTTGTTCAGCTCTTTGTGAGCCTTCAGCACTGTGCTTACTATAATTTTTCTATTTGTGGCTTAAAACTTGTTTTATTAACACTGTGCTGTTCCACCATTAAGAAATTCTTTTTTAGGCTAGCTGCTTTGATGCGTGTAACAGGTGCTTGACGGTGTTCTCTGTTTTTTTCTTTTTCAGCACTTTGCTTGTTTGTTTATACAGCTGTTCGACAGGCAGTTCAAGGGTTTTCCCCTTTGCTTTTTTTTTTGCCAGAGTTTATGTCTGACTTGTTCAATGATTTTTTTCAGCTAGGCTACTTTAATGGAGACTCTGCTGTGTTTGGGGGTTTCTGTGCTTTTTTTCCACTATTGGACTTTGTTTTTTTCTTTATTTCACACGCTTTTCAGGATTCCCCCTTTTTTTTCTCTCTCGCTGACATGGAGCCTTTAGAAAATGAACTTTTTAAAACTCTTCAACACTTTTTTTAACCAGGATTTCTCGATCATCGGCACAATGTGTTGCCTCCCAGGTGCCAGGGTACGTGATGTCTCGGATCGTGTTTTTGGGATCCTCAAGGGGGAGGGGGAGCAGCCCCAAGTCGTGGCACACATAGGCACCAACGACATAGGTAGGAAGACAGATGGGGATTTAAGGCAGAAATTCAGGGAGCTAGGGTGGAAGCTTAGAGCGAGAACAAACAGAGTTGTTACCTCTGGGTTGTTGCCCGTGCCACGTGCTAGCGAAGTGAGGAATAGGGAGAGAGAGGAGTTGAACATGTGGCTGCAGGGATGGTGTAGGAGGGAGGGTTTTGGTTTCCTGGATAATTGGGGCTCTTTCTGGGGTAGGTGGGACCTCTACAAACAGGATGGTCTTCACCTGAACCAGAGGGGTACCAATATCCTGGGGGGGAGATTTGCTAGTGCTCTTCGGGGGGGGGGTTTAAACTAATTCAGCAGGGGGATGGGAACCTAAATTGTAGTTCCAGTGTGCAGGATGTTGAGAGTAGTGAGGTCAGGGATAAGGTTATAAGGACACAAGAGGACACTGGCAAGCAAGAGCTTGGTTTAAAATGTGTCTACTTCAACGCCAGGAGCATCCGGAATAAGGTGGGTGAGCTTGCAGCATGGGTTGGTACCTGGGATCTCGATGTTGTGGCCATTTCAGAGACATGGGTAGAGCAGGGACAGGAATGGATGTTGCGGGTTCCTGGATTTAGATGTTTCACTAAGAACAGAGAAGATGGTAAAAGAGGGGGGCGGTGTGGCATTGTTAATCAAGGAAAGTATTACAGCGGCAGAAAGGACGTTTGAGGACTCGTCTACTGAGGTAGTCTGGGCCGAGGTTAGAAACGGGAGAGGAGAGGTCACCCTGTTGGGAGTTTTCTCTCAACCTCCAAATAGTTCCAGAGATGTAGAGGAAAGGATAGCAAAGATGATTCTTGACAGGAGCGAGAGTAACAGGGTAGTGGTTATGGGGGACTTTAACTTTCCAAATATTGACGGGAAATACTATAGTTCGAGTACTTTAGATGGGTCTGTTTTTGTCCAGTGTGTGCAGGAGGGTTTTCTGACACAGTATGTAGACAGGCCAACCAGGGGCGATGCCACATTGGATTTGGTACTGGGTAATGAACCCGGCCAGGTGTTAGATTTAGAAGTTGGTGAGCACTTTGGTGATAGTGATCACAATTCGGTTAGGTTTACCTTAGCGATGGGCAGGGACAGGCATATACAGCAGGGCAAGAATTATAGCTGGGGGAAAGGAAATTATAATGCGATTAGGCAAGATTTAGGATGCGTAGGATGGGGAAGGAAACTGCAGGGGACGGGCACAATCGAAATGTGGAGCTTATTCAAGGAGCAGCTACTGCGTGTCCTTGATAAGTATGTACCTGTCAGGCAGGGAGGAGGTTGTCGAGCGAGGGAGCCGTGGTTTACTAAAGAAGTTGAAGAGCTTGTCAAGAGGAAGAAGAAGGCTTATGTTAGGATGAGACGTTAAGGCTCAGTTAGGGCGCTTGAGAGTTACAAGCTAGCCAGGAAGGATCTAAAGGGAGAGATAAGAAGAGCAAGGAGAGGACACGAGAAGTCATTGGCGGATAGGATCAAAGAAAACCCTAAGGCTTTCTATAGGTATATCAGGAATAAAAGAATGACTAGAGATAGGTTAGGGCCAATCAAGGATAGTAGTGGGAAGTTGTGTGTGGAATCGGAGGAGATAGGGGAAGTGTTAAATGAATATTTTTCATCAGTATTTACAGTGGAGAAAGAAAATGTTGTCGAGGAGAATACTGAGATACAGACTACTAGGCTAGATGGGATTGAGGTTCACAAGGAGGAGGTGTTAGCAATTTTGGAAAGTGTGAAAATAGATAAGTCCCCTGGGCCAGATGGGATTTATCCTAGGATTCTCTGGGAAGCCAGGGAGGAGATTGCAGAGCCTTTGTCCTTGATTTTTATGTCGTCATTGTCAACAGGAAAAGTGCCGGAAGACTGGAGGATAGCAAATGTTGTCCCCTTGTTCAAGAAGGGGAGTAGAGACAGCCCTGGTAATTATAGACCTGTGAGCCTTACTTCGGTTGTGGGTAAAATGTTGGAAAAGGTTATAAGAGATAGGATTTATAATCATCTTGAAAAGAATAAGTTCATTAGAGATAATCAGCACGGTTTTGTGAAGGGTAGGTCGTGCCTCACAAACCTTATTGAGTTTTTTGACAAGGTGACCAAACAGGTGGATGAGGGTAAAGCCGTGGATGTGGTGTAGATGGATTTCAGTAAGGCGTTTGATAAAGTTCCCCACGGTAGGCTATTGCAGAAAATACAGAAGTATGGGATTGAAGGTGAATTAGTGCTTTGGATCAGAAATTGGCTAGCTGAAAGAAGACAGAGGGTGGTGGTTGATGGTAAATGTTCATCCTGGAGTATAGTTTCTAGTGGTGTACCGCAAGGATCTGTTTTGGGGCCACTGCTGTTTGTCATTTTTATAAATGACCTGGATGAGGGTGTAGAAGGGTGGGTTAGTAAATTTGCGGATGACACGAAGGTCGGTGGAGTTGTGGATAGTGCCGAAGGATGTTGTAGGTTACAGAGGGACATAGATAGGCTGCAGAGCTGGGCTGAGAGATGGCAAATGGAGTTTAATGTGGAAAAGTGTGAGGTGATTCACTTCGGAAGGAGTAACAGGATTGCAGAATACTGGGCTAATGGGAAGATTCTTGGTAGTGTAGATGAGCAGAGAGATCTTGGTGTCCAGGTACATAAATCCCTGAAAGTTGCCACCCAGGTTAATAGGGCTGTTAAGAAGGCATATGGTGTGTTAGCTTTTATTAGTAGGGGGATCGAGTTTAGGAGCCACGAGGTCATGCTGCAGCTGTACAGAACTCTGGTGCGGCCGCACCTGGAGTATTGCGTGCAGTTCTGGTCACCGCATTATAGGAAGGATGTGGAAGCTTTGGAAAAGGTGCAGAGGAGATTTACTCGGATGTTGCCTGGTATGGAGGGAAGGTCTTACGAGGAAAGGCTGAGGGACTTGAGGTTGTTTTCGTTAGAGAGAAGGAGGAGAAGAGGTGACTTAATCGAGACATATAAGATAATCAGAGGGTTGGACAGGGTGGATAGTGAGAGCCTTTTTCCTCGAATGGTGATGGCAAACACGAGGGGACATAGCTTTAAGTTGAGGGGTGATAGATATAGGACAGATGTCAGAGGTAGTTTCTTTACACAGAGAGTAGTAGGGGCGTGGAACGCCCTGCCTGCAACAGTAGTAGACTCGCCAACTTTAAGGGCATTTAAGTGGTCATTGGATAGACATATGGATGAAAATGGAATAGTGTAGGTCAGATGGTTTCACAGGTCGGCGCAACATCGAGGGCTGAAGGGCCTGTACTGCGCTGTAATGTTCTATGTTCTATGTTCTAATGACTCACCTGATTGTTTGCTTTTCAGTCATGCCTCTATCCTATGGAGCTTTTCTCAGCCTTCTAAGGTATATATCTTTCTTTCCCTCTTTTCCGGTACTTGTTTTAAAGTTTCTTCACTTGTTTGCTGTTTAACCCACATTCTTCAAGCTTATATCTTGTTTTTTCACCACCAGTGCCACCATATCATGAGTTTCTTTGTGTTATCTTAAGCAACACAATGAGGTACATGGATTCCAGTTCCTTGAAGATCTTTGGAAGGTTTATTGACAGCTAAACTAATACACACAATACAGAGCAAACTATATACAGAACCTTTGTCCAGAGTGTTACAGTGCAGAGTGACTATGGCTTCTAGTCACATGGCTACATTCTGGTACTTATCTCATAAGCATACTGAATTGTAAAAAGGACATCACTATTAAAGCGATCATATAACAGACACTGGAGCAAGTGTAACGGTCTTATCAGACAAATAGCTGTGGTTATCAACACACTAACTGCATCCAACAGAAGCTCAGTTACAAGGCCCAGGAGGGGTTGAACTGGAAGTTAAGGGGAAGCTACAGACAACACTCCAGTACAAGGTTACACAGATGTTGGAAACACTGTACGTTTTAAGGAATGAAAAATTCTCTCTCTTAAGTAGAAGAGCTTGTACCGACCTTCATCGTATAAGGAAAATGGAAGAAGTTAAGCAACAAGAATCCAGGAGTCACTTCCAAAAAGAATTCCCAAAATGTTTTACTGGTCTAGGGAGTCTGAAGACCAAATATTGTATTACTTTGTGGAACGATGCTAAACCAGTAAGTCTTTTCACGCCTAGGAAGATACCACACCCACTAATGAAGTAAGTCTAACATCAACTAGAAGACATGACCAGGACGGGACTCATCTTTCCTGTTACTGAACCTACAGAGTGGTGTTTGGGAATGCTTCCAGTTCCTAAACCTAATGATGATCTTCGCATTAGTGTAGACTTAACTCAACTTAATAAGGCTGTGGCAAGAGAAGTTCATCTAATGTCCTCTGTGGACGAAAGCTTGGCAAAGTTATCCAAAAGTACAGTCTTCACAAAGCTTGACACAAATAGTGGCATTTGGCAAAATCCATTGTATAAGAAGTCAAGGTTATTGACAATGTTCATTACTCAGTTTGGAAGATTTTGTTTTAACCATTTACCATTTGGTATAACATCAGCACCAGAAATATTCCAAAGAGCTATGTCGAACATTCTACAGGGCCTTAAGGGTGTAATATGCCATATGGACAACATCCTAGTTCACCGTGAGTCCATTGAAGAACATGACCTGAGGGTTAGAGCGGTTTTGAATCACCTACAAGAGAAAGACCTAACACTTAATAAGAAGTGTGAGTTTTCAGAATTGTCTATTCATTTTTAGGACACATTGTCAGCAGCAATGACAACATAGCAAACCGACAAAAGATGAAAACCATTAGTAAATTCCCACTACAGGGATGGG
Organism: Heterodontus francisci; assembly: GCF_036365525.1. Classification (NCBI taxonomy): domain Eukaryota; kingdom Metazoa; phylum Chordata; class Chondrichthyes; order Heterodontiformes; family Heterodontidae; genus Heterodontus; species Heterodontus francisci. The sequence continues at coordinate 69,626,193 of NC_090379.1, forward strand.
GGCAGTCCTTTTCCAAGAACAGCCAGATGGAAGTCGAAGACCATTTTATTATGCATCCCGAGCATTCTCTGCCACTGTAATGATATGCTGTAACAGAGAAAGAAGCTCTCGCAGTCACGTAGGCTTGTGAGAAGTTTTCAGATTATATTATCGGCTTAACGGTTGTCATAAAGACAGATCACAAACCCCGAGTTTTCTCACTTGATGAAAAGGAACTCACTAGGATGCCTCCGTGAATCCAGAGATTCCGGTTGAGGCAAATGAGGTTCACGTACAAAACAGTATACGTACAAGGCAAGCAACAAACGAGAGCAGATGCATTGTCCAGAGCTACCGTCAACCATCCTACACAACAGGGTGTTAACTTTATTAATGAAATTGAGTCATATTCTTAGGTCACTGCATCATGATGGCCGGCAAGTTCAAAAACGCTCCAAGAAATTCGTCATGCTCAGATGCAAGATGAAGAATGCATCTATATCTACCAATATTGCAAGCAAGGCTGGCTGCAGCAGCGTCCCAGTGGTAAGAGGATGAAAATCTTCTTCGAATACAGAAGGTAGTTTACTATAGTGGATGATTTGCTGGTACGTGATGAGAGACTGGTGATTCCAGAGTCACTCTAGGTAGATATCTTGGAGAAAATACACCAGTGTCATATGGGTATAACTAAATGTAGAGCAAGAGTTTAGGCGTCTGTGTGGTGGCCAGGAATATCGAAAGATATTGAAGAAATGATTTCAAATTGTCAGGTATGTGCAGTGCACAGATAGTATCAGAGGGAATCACTTAACTTGACGCAATTCCCAACTGGACTGTGGGAACATCTGGTGAGGGATCTGTTCATATTTAATGGAAAATCCTACCTGACTATCATCGATTACTTTTCAAGATGGATCGGGGTCAAACGTTTGTAAGCAACGACAACTGAAACAGTCATTCGAGTGTCACAAGAAATCTTTGCAACACATGGTATACCTGACCAGATAGTGTCAGATAATGGACCACAATTTGCAAACGACGATTTCACGCACTTTGTGGAAAACTGTGGATTTGTACATCTTACAAGTTCCCCTAGATTTCCACATTCTAACGGAGAAGCTGAGCGAGGAGTCAGGACTATGAAAACATTGTTAATGTAAAAATCAAGATTTTCAAACGGTGCTCCTGAACTACATAAGGACTGCATTGCTATATGGATTAGCACCATCGGAACTATTGATCGGAAGGAAGCTTAGAACACAACTTCCAATCCTACCCAAAAAGTTACTTCCAGGGCTACAAGTCCAGGATTAACAGAGAGTTCAAGACAGAGAAAAGTCTTAACAAAAGCAACAAGTCTATCATTATGATAGAAAATACTATACCAGGAACTTACCTAAGTTGATAGAAGGAGAAAAGTTATGGGTATGAGACAAAGGCAGAGAAGGAGTAATTGTCCAGAGAGATTAAAATCAACAGCGATCTTATTTAGTACAAACTTCAGAAGGTACTATAAGAACAAACAGGAGGAATCTTATTCCTATTCATCAAAGATGTCAATCAGTCATACATTTGGATGAACCAGATGTTGAACCTGAGATTCAGAAAGCACCAGATGCTACAAACCTCAATGAAGGCCATCCAAGGCAAGAAACAAGAGTTCAGAGGAAGACTACTGATCTTCTGCATCTGACAACAACATGATCAGGGAGAGCTGTGAAGCGTCCTGACAGATTGAATCTGTGTTGTCAGAGACTTGGGGGGGGATGGGATGGTATGTAAAATGTTAATAGGTGAATGTAAAAAAAATATATATTTGGATAATGACTGGGGGAGATGTAGTATAAGGGTCTGAAAGGGTTAATGTTGAGAAAGTGTAACGAATACCTCCTACCATGATGACGTAAGAGATCACAGGTGAGAGAGTCTCTAAGAGAGATGCAGCATAGCCTCAGAGGAGTCACACAGATTGGTGTGAAGCTGTACATAATTATAATGAAATAAAAGTTAATGTTCTAAGTTCCCAAGACTAAGGAAACTCTCTAAACTAGTCGAACTAGATATATTAAGGTGGCAGCGTACTAACCAAATATGCAACAATATTAACGAGCTGCGCTTTCAACTAGCTCCTTCTGCCTGTTCTTGATCTGGAGCTTCCTGTGTTCATCAAGGCCCAGAGAGGAGCCATACCTAATAATCATCAGAAGGTTTGATACCCATATCCATCACATTACTAACTCTCTATGGGCCCCACACCTGCCTCACCCTCAGTGACAGGCTGCACTGCTGCAACCCATCCTATCTCCATTGCCTCCTCTTCCATCAGCTTCCCTACAGGTATGAATGCCACACCACCTCCCATTCATCTCCACTCCCCAGCATTGTGAATGAGTTCCTCCTGCAACCACATACATATACAGTGTCCTTTCCTTTCTTTTCTGGCCTCCTTGTTTCGAGAGACAATGGGTAAGCACCTAGAGGTGGTCAGTGGTTTGTGGAGCAGTGCCTGGAGTGGCAATAAAGGCCAATTCTAGAGCGACAGACTCTTCCACAGGCGCTGCAGGTAAAGTTGGTTGTCGGGGCTGTTACACAGTTGGTCTCTCCTTACACTGCTGTCGCTTTTCCTGCCAACTGCTGAGTCTCTTTGACTCGCCTCTCTTTAGCCCCGCCTTTATGGCTGTCTGCCAGCTCTGGCGATTGCTGGCAACTGGCTCTCACAACTTGTTGTCAATGTCACAAGACTTCATGTCATGTTTGCAAATGTCTTTAAAGCGGAGACATGGAGGGCCGATGGGTCTGATACCAGTGACGAGCTCGCTGATCGTCCTTGGGGATCCTGCCATCTTCCATGCGGCTCACATGGCCAAGCCATCTCAAAAGCCGCTGGCTCAGTAGGGTGTATATGCTGGGGATGTTGGCTGCCTCGAGGACTTCTGTGCTGGAGATACGGTCCTGCCATCTGATGCCAAGGATTCTCTAGAGACAGCGATGATGGAATGCGTTGAGACGTCGCTCTTGGCTGACATACGTTGTCCAGGCCTCGCTGCCGTAGAGCAAGGTATTGAGGACACAGGCTTGACACACTCTGACTTTTGTGTTCCGTGTCAGTGCGCCATTTTCCCACACCCTCCTGGCCAGTCTGCACATAGCAGCAGATGCCTTTCCCATGCGCTCGTTGATTTCTGCATCGAGAGACAGGTTACTGGTGATGGTTGAGCTCAGGCAGGTGAACTCTTGAACCACTTCCAGAGTGTGGTCGCCGATATTGATGGATGGAGCATTTCTGACGTCCTGTCCCATGATGTTCGTTTTCTTGAAACTGATGGTTAGGCCAAATTCGTTGCAGGCAGTCGCAAGCCTGTCGATGAGTCTCTGCAGACACTCTTCCGTGTGGGATGTTAATGCAGCATCATCAGCAAAGAGGAGTTCCCCGATGAGGACTTTCCAAATTTATTCTCTGCTCTTAGACGGGCAAGGTTGAATAACCTGCCATCTGATCTTGTGTGGAGGAAAATTCCTTCTTCTGAAGACTTGAACGCATGTGAGAGCAGCAGTGAGAAGAAGATCCCAAACAGTGTAGGTGCGAGAACACAGCCCTGTTTCACGCCACTCAGGATAGTAAAGGGGTCTGATGAGGCTGAATTGTACCTTTCATATTGTCATGGAACGAGGCGATGATACTTAGTAGCTTTGGTGGACATCCGATCTTTGCTAGTAGTCTGAAGAGACCACGTCTGCTGACGAGGTCAAAGGCTTTGGTGATATCTATGAAGGCAACGTAAAGGGGCATTTGCGGCATTTCTCCTGTAGCTGGCGAAGGGAGAACAGCATATTAATAGTGGATCTCTGCTCGAAAGCTGCACTGTGCCTCAGGGTAGACACGCTCAGCCAACTTCTGGAGTCTGTTTAAAACGACTCGAGCGAAGGCGTTCCCCACTGTGCTTAGCAGCAAGATTCCACGGTAGTTGTTGCAGTCACTGCGGTCACCCTTGTTCTTATAGGGAGTGATGATATTGGCATCGCGCATGTCCTGTGGTACTGCTACCTCATCCTAGCACAGGCAAATGCAGTTCATGGAGTGTTGAGAGTATAGCAGGCTTGGCACACTTGATTATTTCAGGGGTAATGCCGTCCTTTCCAGGGGCATTTCCACTGGCTAGAGAATCGATGGCGTTACTGAGCTCCGATTTTGTTGGCTGTTTGTCCAGCTCATCCATGACTGGCAGAGACTGGGCTGCATTGAGGGCGGTATCAGTGACATCATTTTCCCTGGAGTAGAGTTTTAGGTAGTGCTCCACCCAGCGGTCCATTTGCTTGCTTGGGTCAGTGATCGTTTTCCCTGATTTAGACTTGAGGGGGCGATCTTCTTGATGGTTGGCCCAAAAGCTCTCTTAAAGCCGTCATACATTCCTCTGATGTTTCCGGTGTCAGAGGCCAGCTGAATATGACTGTTTAGGTGTTGCCAGTAGTCGTTTGCACAGCGCCTGACTGTTCTTTGCACGGTGCCTCTGGCGGCTTTAAGTGCTAAGGATGTTAACTTGCTGGGGACTTTCTTGTAGTTCAGCAGTGCAGTGCACTTGGCGGATATGACAGGTTCCATCACTTCAAACTGAGGTTGAAACCAATCTGCATTCTGCTTCTCCCTTTTGCCAAAGGTGGTCGTTGCAGAGTCATAGATGGCGTCTCTGCTGTAGGCCCACTTGGTCTCTGGATCCCCTGCAGTAGTGTTTGAAGGGCTTTTTCAAGCAAATTGAGAAACTTTTGTGACAGCTGTGGGTAAGAAATTCTGGTAGCGTTGATGCGCGGGCAGCAATTTTGCTTGGAATGATGTAACTTCTTTGGTTTGAGTCTAACTTTGCTGCACACCAGGGAATGGTCGGTGTTGCAGTCCGCACTGTGGAAGCTGCATGTGATTTGAACACTGTATATGGAGGCTCGCCTTGTGACGATGAGGTCCAGCTGGTGCCAATGACGTGATCTTGGGTGTTTCCATGAAACCTAGTGACAGGGTTTAGTTTGAAAGAACGAGTTGGTGATGCAGAGGTTGTGGTAGGTACACAACTCCAGCAGTCTCTGTCCATTCTCATTAATCCTTCCAATGCCATAACGTCCGAGGCAGGAGGGCCATATACAATGTCACTCGTCTTATTGCCCAGCCATGCTCGTCAGTCTCTGCTACTTTACATGCCCAGCATCACACCACTGGGAGGCCTGCTGCAAGCAGCCATTCAGTCCTGGCAATGCAGCGATCACCTCTGACTAACCATGGGCCTCCAGTGGGAAGCAACTTTCCATCTCAATGCGGTTACTGGTCCCTGGTCATACCCAATGCATGGGTTGACCACCTCTCCTCACATCTCATGGGTGCCATTTAAGACATGCAGAGCTGTGAGCTCAAATTTATGAATGTCACTCGCCTTATCAGATCGTACTTTGCATGTGTGACCACCCCGTGGCTACTGACTTCCTTGGCCACCTCCAGCTATGCCTTCTTTGTGAGGTTTGTTGGCCTCCTCCTCCCATCCACTGGGAACAGCACCCCTCTTCATTCCCTCGTCGTCTGCAGGAACATTTCCTGCAGGAACACCTCCTGAAAGGCTTCATTGAACTATGGACCCACGCTTCCTCTGACTCCAGCCATTCCACCACAGCCTCCCTTGTTCTGCACCCCTTCCAAAATATGTGTGCAACCTGTATGAAGGCTGCAGACTTGCCTTTAAATATGGTGCCTTCCATTGACCTGCTGGAACTTCCTCCTTCTGACCTGTTATTGGTCAGCTCCCCTGCCTGCCGGATGTTAATTAGATTCAGATGGGAAGATTGCTGAGGAAGTCCCGCCACCCGCCCATGTGGCCACATGACCTGCATTTGACCCTGGCGTTGGGACTTCCCCCCATTTAGCAAAATCCAGCCTATAATATGTTGCATAATAGTACTTTATCTGGTTGAAGGGAACATTTCATTATAATCTTTGAGAAAGTGCTACTTGTGATTCATATGCAGATTGCAGTTGCTTGATGCGTGACTATATTTTGGATTCTTGATGAACCAGAAGTCTGAGGATAGGCACCTGCTTACACACAAACAGTTTGCAATGCCCCAGGGCTGGATGTGGTAGACTAATTTTTCAAAATGACTACTAATTTGATCAAATTAGTCTCAATTTACTCTTCAATGTGAAACTTCACTTTAATGAGACCCAATACTTTGCAGCAAGTTGTGTTTGACATTGAGGAAACTATTTAACATTCAAAACCTTATCAAGCTTTCCACAGTTGTGAAAAGAGAGGGTAAATTTTTCAAATATTATTGTCCTTTCTAACGATGCTGTTACAATCCCACCAGATTTTCAGAAATTCCAGACATAGGCAAAATCAAAAGCATTATTTCTAATGTGTTACTAGAATTAAAATGTGGAGGACTGCAACAACACTTTTGGACCAAAAGACCTGACTGTGGAATTAATCAGTTGTAATGACTGAGGCAGGAGGAGTGCACTGTTCTTTCTAGTTCCACTTCTCCACAAGTCACAACATCGGTTTAAATGTTTACCCAGTTACCGATATGGTCAATCATAGACAGTATTTTTTATCCCCGAATAAAAATACACCAACCAGGTTTCTTTAATAAACAACAAAGTTATCAGTTTGACACAAAGATAGGTAGGAAAGTAAGTTGTGAAGAGGACATAGGGACATAGGAGGCTACAAAGGGATATAGATAGGTTAAGTGAGTGGACAAAGATCTGGCAAATGGAATACAATGTAGGAAAATGTGAAATTGTCCATTTTGGCAGGAAGAATAAAAAAGAAGCATATTATCTAAATGGTGAGAGATTGCAGAGCTCTGAGATGCAGAGGGATCTGGGTGTCCTAGTGCATGAATCACAAAAGGTTAGTATGCAGGTACAGCAAGTAATTTGGAAAGCTAATTGAAAGTTATCATTTATTGCGAGGGGAATTGAAAACAAAAGTAGGGAGGTTATGCTTCAGCTATACAGGGCATTGGTGAGACCACATCTGGAGTACTGTGTACAGTACTGGTCTCCTTATTTAAGGAAGGATATAAATGCATTGGAAGCAGTTCAGAGAAGGTTTACTAGACTAATACCTGGAATGGGCGGGTTGTCTTAAGAGGAAAGTTTGGACAGGCTAGGCTTATATCCCCTGGAGTTTAGAAGAGTAAGAGATGACTTGATTGAAATATATAAGGTTCTGAGGGGTCTTGACAAGGTGGATGTGGAAAGGATGTTTCCTCTTGTGGGAAAATAAGGGGGCACCCATTTAAGACAGAGATGAGGAGAATTTATTTTCTCTCAGATGGTCGTGAGTCTTTGATACTCTCTTCGAACCATAGAACCATAGAAGAATTACAGCAGAGAAGGAGGCCATTCAGCCCATTCAGCTGAAAAAACTAGTTGTCCAATCTAATCTCACCTTCCAGCACCTGATCCATAGCCTCACAGGTTACAGCACTTCAGGTGCATGTCCAGGTACCTTTTAAATGAGTTGAGGGTTTCTGCCTCCACCACCATTCCTGGCAGTGAATTCCAGACACCCACTACCCTCTGGGCGAAAAAGGTTTTCCTCATGTCCCCTCTAATCCTTCTACCAATCACCTTACATCTGTGCCACCTGGTAATGTACCTCTCCGCGAGGGGAAACAGGTCCTTCCTGTCTACCCTAGGTAGGCCCCTCATAATTTAGTATATCTTAGTTAAGTCACCCCTCAGCCTCCTCTGTTCTAAGGAAAACAACCCTAGCTCTTTCCTCAGAGCAGCAACTTTCAAGCTCTGGCAACAGTCTTGTAAATCTCCTCTGTACTCTCTTCAGAGCATTTATGTTCTTCCTGTAATGTGGTGATCAGCACTGTATGCAATACTCCAGCTGCGGCCTAACCAGCATTTTATACAGTTCCAGCATTACATCCCTGCTTTTGTATTCTTGGCCAATAAAGGAAAGCATTCCATATGCCTTCTTCACCACTCTATCTACCTGTCCTGCCACCTTGACGCACCTGTGGACATGCACTCCAAGGTCTCTCACTCCTCCTACCCCTCTCAATATCCTCCCATTTATTGTGTATTCCCTTGCTTTGTTTGCCCTCCCCAAATGCATTACCTCACACTTCTCTGGATTGAATTCCATTTGCCACTTTGCCGCCCACTCAACCAAATCATTGATATTATTCTAGAGTCTACAACTATCCTCTTCACTATCAACTACACAGCCAATTTTTGTGTCATCAGCAAATTTTCCAATCATGCCTCCCACATTTAAGTCCAAATCATTAATATATACCACAAACAGCAAGGGACCCAACACTGAGCACAGTGGAACATCAGTAGAAACTGCTTTCGATTTGCAAAAACATCCGTCGACTACTACCCTTTGTTTCCTGACACTGAGCTAATTTTGGATCCAAACAGCCAAATTCCCTTGTATCCCATCGGCTTTCATTTTACTCACCAGTCTGCCATGAGGGACCTTGTCAGATGCCTTACTAAAATCCATGTAGACAACATCCACTGCACTACCCTTATCAATCCTCCTTGTTACTTCCTCAAAAAACTCAATCAAGTTAGTAAGACGTGACCTTTCCTTAACAAATCCATGCTGACTGTCCCTGATTAATAGTTTATCCTGTCCCTCAGAATTGATTCTAATAATTTACCCACCACTGAGGTCAGACTGACCAGCCTATAATTATTTGGCCTATCCCTCGCACCCTTTTTAAACAATGGTATAACGTTCACAGACCTCCAATCCTCTGGCACCTCACCCGTATCCTCAAAAGGCAGTGGAAGCAGAGTCTTTGAATATTTTTAAGGCAGAGGTAGATAGATTCTTGATAAGCAATGGGGTGGAAGGTTATTGGAGTTAGGCGGGAATGTGGAGATGTGGTTACAATTTGATCAGCCATGATCTTATTGAATGGCGGAGCAGACTCAAGAGGCCGAGTGGCCTACTCTTGCTCCTAATTCATAAATTCGTATGCTATTATAAAACAAGACTTAATAAGTAACAAAGCAAAGCATTAACACACAGATTGAAATATGGAAGTTCCGTTTTTACCTTAGCCACACACACATACACACCAGTGAACCGAAAAACAGAGATTTTCTCTTCAGAGCTCTGTTGCAAAAAAAAGACAAAAAAGAATACTTTGGCCAAATACTTGCTAATTCTTGAAGAAAAAAAGAGAAGATATGGAAAAATGTCAGTTGTCCCTTTTTGGTTTGGCATCCCAAATATGCGTAGATGGCTATCACTGGATCTTTGTAGAACAGTTCTTTTCAGGCGACGTTGAAGATTGGTTTGGCAGGCTTTCCAGGAGAAACACGGCAACAGGGGTTTCTGGCAGGCCTTTCAGGAGGAATACAGCATCAATTTCTCTATCTCTTACACTCACTTCTAAGAGCTTCTCAAAGGGATAGAAAAGCTGGCAGGCTTTTCAAAGAGATGGAAAAAGGCTGAGCTGGGGTTTTGTCCTTGGCAGGTTGATTTTTTTAAACTTCTTTCAAAACACTGTCCAAACCCAAACTGACTGTCCAAAGCAAAAACAAAAACAATATCTCACAGTCAAGCCTCCTGACCCCTGTAAATCTTGACCTGCCACTTCTCTGCAAACATCTTCCCCAGTGTACCCACTGGGTACTTATCTGAAGACAGATGACTTCCAGCAAGGGTTGTTTACAAACCAAATTCTAAAGACCTTCTGATGACCTCAGTGAAAAAAAAATCCATGGAATTCTTTTCAGTTTTCCCAAATAAAACAATGTCCATAATTCTAAAATACATGAGTCCTCAAAAAAACTTAACAAAAAGTATAGAAGCATCGTCATAACACATTTTCTTAAGACCTTCCCACAAAAATTAATTAACATTTGATTCTGTCAGTTTATTTTCAAACAACGTTTTGAAAAATAAGAACAGTTGGAAACTAGAATCCTTTAAAAATAAAGTCCTTAAGCTCTTAACACTTAATAGTAATAAAAGCAAGTGACATTGGCACTGTACATTGGATAGGCCTGTCTGAAACTACCATGGCCTAAGTTTTCTTCATGGGGATGAAAGGGTGCAGTGGAACTATTGACTGCCCAATGGATATTTCCCTGACCACATCCCATATTGCAAAGCAAGTGTCTGCATCATTTACATCACCAATGCGGAGCCTGCCTCAAGAGACGGGGGAGGGGGGGTGGGGTGGAATAGATTTTGCTGCTGTCCATATGGGCCCAGAGCCCCAATCCAACATGTTTACAAAATCTCTAAGTGCTGCCTCTTTGCCATTAGACCAGTTTCCTGAAAATGATCAATTGCATCGCAATCACTTTTGGGGATCTAACCGTTTAAAATTAAGATCGCCTCAAAAAATTAGCAACTCTAACTGCCTGGGTCGCACTGGTGTCCCATATGACCAACATTATTCGGGTGAAAATTAGAGAAAATAGGTTGTATGATGCATTTACTTGCATTGTGTCATAATAAAAGTTGGGATATTTGTTTTCTGCCACTTCAATAGCACTTTCTCATAGGTAGAAAGGGGCGGGGAGCCAGTGTAGCTGGATACTGCCCCGAAATCTGCTGCTGCTCAACCAGATAATTATATTTTTCCACATCCAGGCTCCCAGAAGCCAGACACATGCATGCAAACAAAACTACAATCAAAAAACCTCCTGTGTGCACGCATGCGTACACTCACACACACATAACTCACCCATATAATCATGAAAACTTGGGCTGGATTTTGTTCGGCCAGCAGGAGCGGGAGTGGAGGCATGGGTGGCCGACAAATTGGGAAGGATGCACTCACCCGGAAACTCGATGTCATGACGTCGGTTCCGTATTTTGTCAGTGGTGGGAAAGCGCCAAGGCGGCGTTGCTGGGTGATTGCAATTTAAATTGGTAAATAGCTAGTTATAATACATTTGCATTGAAGTGATCACAATTTGAGAGGAGGTCTTAACTTTAGTCAACGGTGTGCAGTGATCACATGCCTTCTGATTTTGGCCATTTAAAGGTGGCGGCACCAAGGCAAGACCTCAGTGACACCTTGGGAAGGCAGCCATGGTGAGCAGTGGATAATGGAAGAGCGGGGAGTGGAGGCCATTGGTGCTGGGCACTCTGCACGGGTGTGCTCAGTATTGGGTGCACGTGTTGTGTGGGGTCAGTATTGGGTGCTGGGCTCTTTGTAAGGGCGGGCACTGAGGGGCATTATTGCATATTCTGAGGGAAGTAGCAATGTGAAGGTCCCAGGATAAATTTGTCTCTATAAGGACAGCGCTCGGGAGGGATATCAATCAGCTGGCATGGGTCTTATACACCATGTCTTTGTGGACCCTCATGCCACAGCGGCTCAGAGGGAGGGAGGGCCAGGATGCAGCTGGGCACACCCGTGAAGCACCAATAGGAGAGCAGCAGCAGTTGGCCATGTCAAGGAGGGCCTACCCGGGCCAGAGAGTGTACCGGACTCGCCTCAGCTACCTCCAAATATCCTAGTGACAGTGTCAGCAAAGACTGCATCTCTCCAGGGAGACCATCACTGACTTATGTGCCATGCTGCAGGAGGAGCTGTGACCCATGGGCTTCAGTGGAAACCCCGTGCCCATGGCCCTGAAGATCACTGTGGCACTCAACTTTTACCAGTCTGGGTCTTTCCTGGGACATGTGTGGTGCCTCCCAGGCAGCCGCCCACTGCTGCATCAAGGAGGTCACCAATTCCCTATTCAAGAGGGCCAGCAATTATGTGCAGAACTGGACTGACCCTGACAGTCAGGCGCAGGGAGCCATCAGCTTTGGAGCCATTGCTGGATTCTGCAGGTGCAAAGTGTCATCGACAGCATGCATGTGGCCATCAAGGCTCCCACAGAGCAGCCAGCCACCTTCATCAACAGGAAGGACTTCCATTTTATCAAGGTACAACTGGGCTGTGACCACGGCAGTACATCCTACAGGTGTATGCCCACTTCCTGGGAAGCAGCCATGATGCCTGTCTACTTTGACAGTCCAACATGCCACATCTTTTCAGGTGTCCCACTTGCCTTCAAGGACGGATTCTTGGGGACAAGCATTACCCATTGAAGACATGGCTACTAACGCCTGTGAGGAACCCTCGCACTGCAGCAGAGGAGAGGTACAAAACCTGCCACGACTGCACCTGAGCAACCATCGAGCAGGCCATTGGACTGCTGAAGATGAAATTCAGGTGTCTGGATCGATCTGCTGGAGTCCTGCAGTATGCCCCAGTGAGGGTCGCACGTATCGTGGTGGTCTGCTTTGCTGTGCACAATCTAGCACAGCAAAGTGGGGAGGCCTTGCATGAAGAGGACATGATTGATCGCCAGTCCTCATCCGACGGGGAAGACATAGAGGAGGCTAATGGGCAGGCACCGCTGGATCTTGATTCCCTTGTACCGGAGGCTAGAGCAATTGAGAGACGCGCAAGGAAGGCGAGAGACAATCTCATACATACCCGCTTCCTGCCACCATGATGGCTTCTCAAAGTGAAATCAATAAAGACTCACCTCACTGTATTTTGCCTGTCGCCTCTTTCCTATCTCACTCCAGTGCCTAGCGCCCAACTTCATGCATCTGGCACATCTGAGAGGCTTACCAAACGCAGCCTGTGCCTACACTGGCAGCCCATTGAGGGAGCCAGGGTGAAGGTTGCATCTCACAATTCAGGCATGAAAGAATGAGACTTTTACAACAACGAATCTGAAAGCTATTTATTACACCAATTGCAGAAAGCAATGCAAAGGTCACAATTAATACATCCGTGAGGCTCCAAGTGTGTCTAGGTGCTCTTTTTGCGTTTTCATGGGCTTCTACACAGTGTGACCCCTGCGCTGGCAGCTGATGTGGAGACAGGCTGCTGATCGGCCTGTCCCTTGCCTTGGGATGACTTTGGTGGGCGTCCTCTGGCTGCCTGAGGCCTGGAGAGCCCCGGCTGGCTGAGGGGTTCCTACACAGGTGCAGCAGCCTCCTCAGTCATGTAGTCATAGAGTCTGTGGAGTCATAGTCATTTACAGCATAGAAGGAGGCCATTCAGCCCATCGAGCCCATGCTGGCTCTCCATGGAGCAATCCAGTCAGTCCCACTCACCTGCTCAATCCCTGTAGCCCTGCAAGTTTATTTCCTTCAAGTGCCCATCCAATTTCCTTTTGAAATCATTGATTGTCTCCGTTTTCACCACCCTCGTGGGCAGTGAGTTTCAGGTCATTACCACTCCCTGTGTAAAAAAGTCTTTCTCACATTCCCCCTGCATTTCTGGCCCAAAACTTTCAATCTGTGTCCCCTAGTCCTTGTACCATTAGTTAATGGGAACAACATTTCCTTGCCTAACTTATCTAAGCCTGTCATAATCTTGTACACGTCTATCAAATCTCCCTTCAATCTTCTTTGCTCCAAGGAGAACAACCCCAGCTTTTCCAAAATATAAACAAGAAATGCTGGAACCACTCAGCAGGTCTGGCAGCATCTGTGGAAAGAGAAGCAGAGTTAACGTTTCGGGTCAGTGACCCTTTTCTGCTTCTCTTTCCACAGATGCTGCCAGACCTGCTGAGTGGTTCCAGCATTTCTTGTTTTTATTTCAGATTTCCAGCATCCGCAGTATTTTGCTTTTATCCCAGCTTTTCCAACCTAACCTTGTAACTAAAATCCTTAATTCCTGAAATCATTCTGATTAATCTCCTCTGCACCCTCTCAAGGACCCTCACATCTTTCCTAAAGTGTGGTGACTAGAACTCAACACTCTAGTTGTGGCCTAACCAGAGCTTCATAATGGTTCAGCATAACTTTCATGCTTTTGTAGTCAATACCTCTATTTATGAAGCCCAAGCCATTGCAGCTGCTGGAGCCGGGGTCACTGGCGGAGGGGCTGAGGAGCTGGTGTCTACACTCGGAGCACCCTGAGGAGAGCACCCAGCCTCTCCTCCTCCCTTTCAAGGCTCACTTGAACCTCCCTGCTGACCATTGAAAGCCGAGGATCTGTAGAAGGCTCCAGGTGCCTCATCCTCCTCTTACCTTGCCAGTGCTGCGTTGAGCTCCTGACCAAGGTGATGGTGTGCAGGTCTGCGCACATCTCTGGGATCTGGCTCTCCATGAGAGTCGCCAACTTCTCGATGGAGGATGTCATGTGCTCACACGCCTGAGAAATGGCAGTACTCATGGTATGAATGGACACCTCCATCGTCCACTCATGGCTGTGCATTGCCTATGGCATCTCCACCAGATTTCCCTTAACTCTATGCAACTCCAGCATGTTCTGTGCTACTGACACCAGATGCTCGTCATCAGCCTGGAGCTCAGCATGGGCCTGGCCACCCACAGTCCTACGACTGTCAGTGGCGTCAGCTGTCACAGCCTCTGTCAGCTGCTAGGACATGTGATGCTGTCACCTACTTGTGACCCTGAATCTAAGCCCGAGCTCATACCCATCGAGGTGAAAATATCTGCACTGGTGGTGGGTGCAGGGGAATGATGTGACGGTGCATCCTCTGACTGTTCCTGCTCCTCCTCCAAGGTCAACGACAGGCCCCCTCTCTCACCGGCTGCACTTTCCTCTGAAGTGCCATGACCTGCATGAGAGAACGCAAACATTTATGGGTTAGGCTGTTCAGATCTCCTCATGCTAACCATGCATGACGTGGATCTCCAGAAATGTGGTGGAGAACACATGAACACAAACTCTGTTCACTCTCTTGCGTTGACTTTCCAGTTTCACCATCCACGATTGCACGGCTCTGCCAGAGCCTCCTCCTCTGCTGATGTCATAGGACGAACATCAGGGATCCCACTGCCAGTCTCTCTGGTGTTGTGGGCCCAATTCTCCTGCAAGCGGAAAGAGGGACACAGTTAGACTTTGCACGAAGAGTGACAGAACACTTGTGCTAGTGGTAGCCCCTCATCCCCTAATGAGGTCTCCTGCATGGCTTTTCCCCACGTCCATTGTCAGGGGACATAATGGGGGTGAGCTCAGAAAGAATGTGGCCTGTTGCCGAGATGCAGCCATGCATCTGCCAGGATGTGGTGATACCTCATTCTCTTGCCACCACCTATGTGGTGACTCTCTCCCCATGTTGTGCCTCCTCCCATATAGCCAATGCATGCCCCAAAGAGGAGCATGGAGGACTCACCTTGGCAGAGCAAAGGAGGTTATTGACCCTGTTGCGGCACCGGACCTAATTCCAGGGGGGTGACCACGTGGCTGCTGATCTCCTCTGACATCTCCCTCCAAGCTCGCTTGATCAGGCCATGCCTTGGAAAGAGGATCTCCCGCCTTTCATTTGCAGCTTGGAGGAGAATCTCCAGGGAAGCATCGCTAAACAGTGGGGCCACCCAATGTCTTGCCTCGGACATGGTCCAGTTCGCTCCCTCTCTGTCCTGATGGTCTCAGTCCTGGGGCAGGGGTGCATGGAAGTGCAGGAGTCACAGCAGTGGTAGAGGGGGGTCCAGGAGTTTGAATTACAGTAGCAACAGTGATAGGGGGGGGGGGCATCCAGGAGATGAATTACAGCAGCAGCAGTGGTGGAGGGGGTGGGGTCCAGGAGATAAATTACAGTAGCAGCAGTGGTGGAGGGGGTGGGGTCCAGGAGATGAATTACAGCAACAGCAGTGGTGGAGGGGGTGGGGTCCAGGAGTTTGAATTATAGGAACAGCAGTGGTAGAGTTGGAGGGGTGGGGTGGGGGGGGGAGTCCAGGAGTTTGAATTACAGCAGCAACAGTGATAGAGGGGGATGGTGGTCCAGAGGTTAGAAAGAACATCAGAGGTGTCCAGCAGCATTCCAGGTTCACTGCCTCACTGAAAGGCAATAATACAAGCAGTGCTGGCAGTGCTTTAAAGATGACGCCAGCACCTGTGTTGCTGTCATCTGACGCCACCATCCATGCCTTGGCGCCTACCCCCGTCCTTCAATAGGACCTGCCCCGTGCCTCCAATATGTTAAGTGGTCTGCTGCTGTGTAAATGCAGTCGGCCAGCCACACATGTCACATGCGGTGATGGCACCCGCTTCCTGTGTCGCCGCCAGGACCCGCGATGGGCTGACACTATTCACCTCTCCTGTGCACACAAACAAGTCAGAAGTAGAAGATACAATTAGGTTTTCAGAATGTTAGGTGCTGTAAAAATTCCCCATGCCTCCTTCTATTTCAATGAACTGTTCTGTTTTCCTTTCAACACCTTTTTTGTTTTGCCTTTATTCAATCTACCTTTGAAGTAGACTCCCTCATTTAGGAATTACCATTTCAAAATAGCACATTTCCCAATATCTTAAATTGACGATTGTCACGACACAAAATCTGGATAAAGCTGTTTAAAAATTGATGTAATGCTAGGGTAAATTCACCAATCCCATGCTGGGAGCTGTGTTCAAATGGAGTGCAGGTCAGAGATAGGATGTTACTAAGCAATGATTCACTGATCCAGGCTTCCTTCAAGAGGTGGCTTACAGTGGTGTGTGGGATCAGTGAATTAGCACTGTAATGTTTTGTATATTTAACAGTGAAAATAATTAAGCAATAACTCGAACAGATTATGAAATACAATGTAAATCAGTGGCAGCTTGTTTTTAAGTACTCATTTATCATTCTCTGCCTGAGGTCAAAAGAAACAACAATGTCAGTACAACCATTGAATTTCTACGGCACTCCAGGCACTCACAGGAGACTTGGCCTTAATCAGCTGCTGTGTGCTTGATGTGACCAAAGCTTCTATCAGGAGGTTGCCAGGATTTCATTTCATTGCTGCCTCCATTGGTAACCACAGTGGATCCTTTTGAATGATAGCTTATAGTATGAAAGTGACATGTGGAGACATCATTGGCAGCAGGGTCTGTTCAGCAACTCAATGAATCCTTCATTACCATACCTGTAATGTCTAGGAATGGCTATTGTAATCTTTAAAAAAAGTAAACTCCAATTTCATTGTGACATCTTTCCACAGTTGTATCTGTATCAGTACAGGACTAAGAAGGAAACCATGAGCCATAAAATTCCACTCAGTTCCAACTACTGCCATAGCTTGTCACAAATTCACAATTTTTTGCAAATTTTGAACTTTGTTCAGAGTTGTGTTCATATTAGTGCTGATTTTATCCAGTGGTCAGCCTCACCCACTAGCCACAGATATCAAAATATCTCAGGGACATTTCCAAGACGTTCTATTCATCTGGATAAAAACATTATGGCTGCAAAATGTGACTTCATAGTACTGATAGTTTTGCACTATGGGCACTGTTTTAGTACCAAAATGGTGACTGCGCTGCTTCCACTCACTTTTTTTCTAGAGATACGGCACTGAAACAGGCCCTTCAGCCCATCGAGTCTGTGCCAACCAACAACCACCCATTTATACTAATCCTACATTAATCCCATATTCCCCTACCACCTACCTACACTAGGGGCAATTTACAATGGCCAATTTACCTATCAACCTGCAAGTCTTTGGCTGTAGGAGGAAACCAGAGCACCCAGCAGAAACCCACACGGTCACAGGGAGAACTTGCAAACTCCACACAGGCAGTACCCAGAACTGAACGCGGGTCACTGGAGCTGTGAGGCTGCGGTGCTGACCACTGCACCACTGTGCTGGTGCAACTCTCACTGAACGCCATCTTGGTGAGGCTGTTAGCACGGGTGTTATGAGCGTGTGCCAGAATAACACAGAGTAGGCAGGTAGTGACGTCAGTCAGTGTCTAATGCTGATTTGACACCAGCTCTGCTATTTTTGACTTAGCTGCTCTAGTTAACGCCCTCTCTTCAGCACGCACAGCTGAACATGCGTTCAGCAGCATAAAGGACTCCCCCCCACCCCCCACCTCTGCCATCAGTGCTTAAGGGATCATGAACAACTTGCAGGTTAGTTGCTCTTTCTTTCTACTGGCTCTGTTTGAGTTTGTGGAAGTGCTAGGTGTTTAGACGAGTTGGTTACAGTTGGTGAAGTCTGCAGGAAGTGGTGCTGCATGTGAGGAAGGCAATGTTTGTGAATGCAAAGGCTCTGAGCACACCACTTACTCCCAGTTTTGGATGCTGTACTAACAGTCCCCCTTGGGCTGCAGCGTGAGAGGGAGATAGTGAAAGGACAGCAAATAAGAGGACAAGCTGCGCGCAGTGGGAGGGGGAATGGGAGAAGGGCCCTCAGCAGGAGGCCTTATCCACCTTGGGTTTTCTGGGAACAATTCGCTTACTACCACCTAGGCCAGGAGGAGTGTGTTTGTCATCTACAATTCATAAAAAGGTACTCACAGACCTCTGGTATCTCCTGCAACTAGACCTGTAGCCTCAGAGCAGGGTGAGGATGGCGCTATCAGTGGCTGAATTCCTGCCAGGCTTGAGCAAGCAACATATCTAACATCTCCCAGTTCGCCATCCATTTCTGCATCAGAGAGGTGACAGCATGCAAAGAAAGTGGACTTCATTGTGTTCTCTCTGAACAGAGAGAAACAGGCCGAGCACGCACATGGCTTTGCCAGGATACCCGGTTCCCCATGGTTCAGGGTGCTGTTAACTGCACACAGGTGGCTTTGCGGGCTCTGCATTTCCATGTTGAGATGTACTGGAAACACAAAGGTTTTCATTTGCTCAATGTGCAGTTGGTGTGCAACAAAGCCTAGTGCATCATGCTGGTTAAAGCCCACTATCTTGGCAGCAGTAATGATATGTTAATCCTGTGCTAGTTTGATGTTCCAGCATTGTTTCAGCCACCACACCAAAGCAGAGGGTGGCTGCCGGGCAACAAGGGCTCATGCTGGAGACACTCCTCCAGTCTCTCTCCAATTGTGCAAAATGCTCCTGGAAAGGCTGACAGAATCGTACACATTTCCCATTGCTGCTTCAGAATAGTCCTCTTCAGTCGATGACCCTGAGGCTTAGGGTCAGTATCCAGCTGACTAGAACTTGCAGGGTCTTGCACCCTCCACTGCTCTCCCTGGGTGGAATCTTACCTGTCCTGCAGAGCAGGTTTGAAGGCAGGATGGGAACAAACTTGGTCATGTTGGCATTGGGTCGGTGGCCCGACACACGCTCCCGCCTTCGGGCAATCTTGGCGGGTAGCCAATTAGTGCCAATTAAGTGGCCACTTGGGGCAGATTGGTGGCACCACTGGGATCATACTGACAGTGGATGGACCCCCCACTGAAGCTGAAGCTCACTGGTGGCTGGAGGCAGCCTCCCTCCAGCAGACTGGGGGGAGGCCAGTGAGGCCTCTGTTATCTCTCGTTTCCCCGTCCCGCCCTGGGGGCTACAGCTGCAGCCACAGACTATCCAGTGGCATGGTTTCCCCTCCACTATGATGGCCTAGCAGCTGTGGACACTTATTTATAAATATTTTTAACATCTTCAGAAGGTGCTTCCATCTTCAGGTGGCCCCACTGTATCCCTTCTACATCAGCAATGTCCACCTGTCCAATGGGGCCACTGGCCACCCAGAGCCTCAGGTGCTCCAACTGGCCCTGCCATTTGTGGAGCTCACCCACTATCCCTAACTGGATGGGGCTCTCAGATGCGACCTCTTAATTGGCTGCCTCCAGGAAGATCATGCAGGTGGGTGGGGCTCTCAGATTTTTGGGGTTGGGACCCACATTGTTCCCCGATGTAAGAATATTTTCAAAAATGGCAAGATTCTGCCCCCTGTCTCCAACACCTGTTCCTGCTCACTTATGATGTGTGCCCCACCATGTGACAACCAAATTACTGGTACGTCTGGCTGAATATAATTGAGTGGATGATCTATCTCAGCCTCCTCCTGAGGACCCCAGCATCATGGATGCCAGTCTTCAGACAATTCAATCCAATCCACATGATATCAAGAAACGGCTGAAGGCACTCGATAGAGCAAAATCTATGGACCCTGACAACATCCCAGCTGTTGTTCTGACGACGTGCTCCAGAACTAGCCGCACCCCTAGCCAAACTGTTTGCAGGGTTCCTTTAAATAGTGAGACTTCAACAGCCAGATGTGGGTTGTTATCATGCCCACCTGCTGTAATTGGTTGGGAAACCCGAAAGTGGGATGTAAATGCTGTAGCTTAGTTAAAAAGCCACTGACAAAGTTGTTGATCAAACATCCGAGTTCCTGACCCACTGCCGGCCATTCCTGTTGTGAGTGGGTTAAAAGGTTAAAATTCAGCCTATGCTATCTGTACTCCTCGAATGTGTTTCCGGGATGCTGAATGCAAAGGAGAATGTGAATAGTGAGGTGGGTGAGTGGTCACCAGTGTCAGCTGAGGTAGAAGGGACTGCAAAGTCTGGCTCTTTAGTGATCTTGTTTGTTGTCTCCTGGTTTGCAACCTCTTCAGGAAACTTTAGTATTGTTAAGTTTTAAGTGCTTGAGCAGCATTCTGTCTTAATCAGCTACATTATTGATCTCTTATGTGTTGCAAGGCACCCTTTGTTTGGTCCAGACATCTGAAAAGTTTCTTTGTAGATCTCAATGGTATGGGTGGTAATCATTTCTGGTTCTATCATTTATGCATATCTGCATTTTAATATCAAAGAGAAAACGCTGGAAACCCTCAGCAGATCAGTCAGCATCTGTGGAGAGGAAATGGTTAATATTTCATGTTAATGACTTTTTTTCAGACCTACATTTTAATTCTCTAATTACCTAAGGGTTTCATGACCCAAGGCTGCAGAAGATGGTTTCCTTGGTGTCATCATTCCACACTTCCCTTTTAAATATGATTGGCACAAACAATTGTGTTTAGGACAAAGGCATTATAAAGGCTTCTGAAGGAAATAGGCATTTTTCTATGCTAGTGGGCACACACCAGCTCGACATTGCCTGAATAAAATCTATTATAGTCATATTAAATTATACACTGTTACGAGTGTTTCCATTTTTTTTGTTAAATTTTGGGAATATGTGTTTAAAACTGAAAAGGATTCCAAAGATGTCACCAGAAGGTTTGGATTGAGTTTGAACTGTAAACAATTATTGGAAGGCATCTGTTTTCAAATAAAAATCCAGCAGGGGTTGTTTTGACTTGGAGAGAGGTTTACAAATAAGTGACAAGCCAGAATTTATAGATGTCAGGAGACTGGAACTTCTGGAAAATTTTGGTTTCATTTTGAACTATTGCAACACACAGTTGGTAGTTTTGCCTGCAACAGAAGAAGACCCTTATAATCTCTCTCTTGAAAATCAATCCTGTATCTCCAGTGTTTCAGATTCCTATTCCTCCTGTATTTGAAGAAATCCTGAATGTTTGCAGAAACCTTTGCATGTCGAGTGTATGGAATTGAAACCTTGTTGCTGCACTCCAGCTGTAAGACCTATTCGGAGCCTCAGTAGCTGCATCTCATGGAAAGTCTACCCAAACTGTTCTAGGAAGATCCTACTGACAGTCGCCTGTATACATTTGGGACACCTAACCAAACAAAGGGCTTCTTTCCATACCTTCTTTTCAGCCTAAGTGTTTTTTTTTTATTCCATCTATTTCATTTTTGACAGCTGTAAACAAAAATATCTTTTATTTTTTCCCGGTTAACTGGTGTGTATATGTATGTGTGTGTGTCTGTGTGTGTGAGGGCTAGGATAAATAAGGGGCTTTAATATTGCAATTTGTGCGTATGTTTTACTTTATTATTAGTTAAGACTTGGTTTATAATAAACAAATAATTTTGTTGTTTATTAAAGAAACCTGGTTCTGTCTTTATTCTAGGAAAATATAGAGTACATGATTGACTATACCGGTAAGTGGGAAAATTTAAATATATGTTGTGACCTGTGGAGAAGTGGGACTAGAATAAACAGTGCACTCCTCCCTCCTCAGTCATCACATATTAATTGGGGGCTCTTGGGATAAACCCAACGCCGACGACATTCAATTGTAAGTGGGATAATAATAATTGGGAAAGGAAAATAAAAGAACCAGGTTTCTTGTGTAATAAGGTCTACACCACCGAAATGTCTTTAGTGGTTGCTATGACTTTTCTGGGGACGGAGGATGTAACGCTGGGTGATTTGCGGAACTTAACCAAGGTTCAGCTAAAGGATTTAGCAGACCTGTTGGTGTTAGAGTTAAAACCAAGAGCTAAGAAAGCAGACATAATTGAAGTAATAGCCCAACATTTGAAGTTGGAAGAAGAAGAAAGCAAACCAGAGGCTGGTGCAGTTGAATTAGCTAAACTTCAGTTACAGATGAGGCAGCTTGAACTTGACAAAGAAAAAGAAAAAGCAATAGAATTGAAAAAACTAGAGGTTGAAAAAGAATTGACAATGAAAAAACTTGAACTAGAATTGCAAAGAGAAAGAGAAGGAAAGAAATTCAAATTAAAAAAGATGGAACTAAGACAGAAGAGTGGTCTTGACACCAATGAAGATTCTAGTGAGGGAGAATCTGACTCTAGCCCAGGATCCAGCAGTAAGCTGTTTAAATTTATACAAGCTCTCCCTAGGTGTGAGGAAAGGGACATGGAGGCATTTTGCATTTCTTTTGAAAAGGTAGTCAAACAAATGAAATGGCCCAAGGAAAGCTGGACACTGCTTATGCAAAGCAGGTTGATGAGCAGAGCTCACGAAGTTTATGCCATGCTTTCTGAGGAGGCTTCTGCAGATTGTGAGATGGCAAAAAAGGCTATTCTCTCTGCATATGAGTTAGTCCCTGAAGCTTACCAACAGAAATTTCAGAACTTCAGGAGATTATCTGGGCAGACTTATATAGAATTTGAGAGGGAAAAGCAAATTAATTTTGATCATGGGATACAGGCACTAAAGCTGGAAGACACGTATGAGAACCTTAGGGAACTAATTCTCCTGGAAGAATTTAAAAATTCATTTCCTCCATTAATAAGAGCCCATGTAGAGAACCAGAAGGTTTCAATGGCCAGACAGACAGCGGAAATTCCTGATGATTATGAGCTTGTGTATAAGCTCAAACCCTTTGTCTATCATGTCCACAAACCCAAGAAGGATAGAAGGTGGGAGGGTGAAAGGAAGGCAAGTAGCCAGTGACAAGAAAGGACAGCGGGGAATACCCCAGGATCTCCTCCTCAGGCCAGAAAGGAAGATGCTGTGGATGGAAGTGAGGTTTGGAATCCTAAGTGTTACCATTGCCACAAAGTGGAACATCTTTGTGCAGATTTCTGGAAATTGCGAGGTAAACCCATGGGACCTATTGAGGTACACAAAGTCAATGCAGAGATAGGGGCCCTGACCGAGAGTACAGCAGATCAGACTGTAGCTCTAACTTCAGCTGTAAAGCCAAATACAAAAACGAATGTGAGTGCAGGGGTTGAGCATAAGATACCTGAGAGTTATAGGGAATTCTTGATGAAAGGAAAAGTAACTCCTTATCCCTCAAGTAAGGCAGGCAAACCTATAGTTATACTTAGGGATAGAGGAGCCTCCCAAACTCTTTTGTTGAGAAAATGCATTACATTTCCGCCAGAGAGCGCACTGAATGCTAAAGTTTTAGTAAATGGTGTTGGCAGGGAGTACATACTTTTGTAGTGGGTGCACCTCGAATGTGACCTAATGTCTGGAATGGTAACTGTAGGAGTTGTCCATAGTTTGCCAGTAGACAGAGTTGACCTACTCCTGCGGAATGATATGGCTGGAGCAAAAGTAGTAGCTTCTCCAATAGTAACAGAGAAACCAAGTGAAGTAACCCGAGCAATGGCTAAACAAGTTCCATTGTCGGAGGTTAAATTGGCACCGCAGACAGATAGCTGAATATCTGAAACTTTCTTTGGGGATTTGGATAATCCAAAGGAAATGTTTAATAAGTCTTCTCTGATCAAGGCTCAGCAAGCTGATCCAGAGTTAAATAAAGTGGCAAAATCAGCTCTAACTGAAGCTGAGGCAAAGGGAATTCCAGAAGGCTATTATATTACAAATGGGATTCTGATGTGGAAGTGGAGACCTCCTCACAGACCTGCGGATGAAGATTGGATGTTTGTTAAGCAGATAGTGGTACCGCCTAAGTATTGCCAGTAACTATTAAGGTTAGCGCATGAAATTCCTATATCGGGACATGTGGGGATACGGAAGACCAATCATGTATACGTCAACATTTTTACTGGCCAGGTCTTACCAATGACGTGGTGCAGTTTTTTAACACATGCCATTCGTGCCAGATTGTGGGAAAACCGCAACCTGCCATAAAACCAGCACCTCTAATTCCCATACCAGTTATTGGGGAACTATTTAGTAGTGTGTTGCTAGACTGTGTAGGACCTTTACCGAAAACAAAAGCGGGACACCAATATATACTCACTATCATGGATATGACTACTCGGTTCCCAGAGGCCAATCCCTTGAGAACAATTTCTGCTAAGGTAGTGGTGGTGAATTTAACTCAGTTCTTTACCACATAGGGATTACCAACTGAGATTCAGTCAGATCAAGGTTCCAATTTTATGTCTAAAATATTTCAGGAAGTTATGAGTAATTTGAGTGTAACACAGTTAAAGTCTTCAGCATACCACCCACAGACACAGGGAACTTGAGAAAGGTACCATCAGACCCTCAAAACAATGGTCAGGGCATATTGTCATGAATATTCCATGATTGGGATGAAGAGCTAAAACCTCTTTTATTTGCCACCAGGGATTCATCTAATGAATCTACCGGTTTTAGTCCTTTTGAATTAGTTTACGGACATGAGATAAGAGGTCCTCTAAAACGAGTTAAAGAAAGTTTTTTAGAACAGAGGGATGAATCTTCTGTACTAGATAATGTATCCGTGTTCCAAGAACAGCTCACGAGAGCTTGCAAAGTGGCCCAGGTACACCTAAAGCTTCCCAAACAACGATGAAAAAATGGGCAGACAAGCATGCAAAGACCCAACATTTTAACCAGGGGATCAAGTGTTAGTATTAGTACCTTTACAGGATGAACTGTTAAAAGCACGATTCAGTGGTCCATATAAAGTGGTCAAGAGAATTGGTAAAGTAAATTATTTGATTGATACCCCAGATCACCAGAAAAAGAATCAACTGTCTCATATCAATATGTGAAAAAAATATTGTTGCCGGGAGGAGGCTAAGCAAGTACAAGTATGTCAGGTGGTAAGGACAGTTAAGAATGAAAGGGATAGTGAGGATGAGGCTAAAGGAAGCCTAGACAATTCTCAAATTGAACTACCTACTATCCGATTAGCTAATATGGAATTGCTAGGGAGACTGGGCATTATGCTTTCATATTTAAATGTAAAACAAAGAGAAGAACTAACAAGGCTACTCAAAGCATTTAAAAGAGTCTGTAAGGATAAGCCAGGATGTACAACCTTCGCCACACATGATGTGGATGTAGGGAAATTTGTTGTTATAAAACAGCATCCTTACCACTTAAGTCCAGAGAAACAGGCTCAGATAAAAGCAGAAATCCAATACAAGCTGGAAAACCATCTAATTGAACCCAGTCAAAGCAGCTCGAGTTCACCAGTAGTATTAAAGCCTAAACCTAATGGTTCAACTAGACTTTGCATAGACTACAGAAAAGTTAATGCAGTCACAAAGGCAGACTCCTACCCAATATATACTCACTATCTTGGATAAGGCTACTTCGTTCCTAGAGGCCATTCCCTTGAGAACAATTTCTGCTAAGCAAGTGGTAGAGAAGTTAACCCAGTTCTTCACCACATATGGATTACCGATTGAGATTCAGTCGGATCAAGGTTCCAATTTTATGTCTAAAATATTTCAGGAACCCCAGCATCACAGATGCCAGTCTTCAGCCAATTCGATTCACTCCGCATGATAACAAGAAACGACTGAAGGCACAGGATACTTCAAAGGCTATAGGCCCTGACAACAATCTGGCAATAGTACTGAAGACCTGTCCTCCATAATTTGCCGTGCCCCTAGCCAAGCTGTTCCATTACAGCTACAACATTGGCATCTACCCTGCAATGTGGATAATTGCCCAGGTATGTCCTGTACACAAAAAGCAGGACAAGTCCAACCCGGCCAAATACCGCCCCATCAGTCTACTCTCAATCATCAGTAAAGTGATGGAAGGTGTCGTCAACAGTGCTATCAAGCGGCACTTGCTTAGCAATACCCTGCTCAGTAATGCTCAGTTTGGGTTCCTCCAGGGCCACCCTGCTCCAGACCTCATTACAGCCTTGGTTCAAAAGTGGCCAAAAGAACTGAACTCCAGAGGTGAGGTGAGAGTGACTGCCCTTGGTATCAAGGCAGCATTTCACTGAGTATGGCATCAAGGGGCCCAAACAAAACTGGAGTCAATAGGAATCGGGGGAAAACTCTCCACTGGTTTGAGTCGTTCTAGCACAAAGGAAGATGGTTGTGGTCGTTGGAGGTCAATCATCTTAGCTCCAGGACATCCGTGCAGGAGCTCCTCAGGATAGTGTCCTAGGCCCAACTATCTTCAGCTGCTTCATCAATGACATTCCTTCAATCATAAGGTCAGAAGAGGGGATGTTCACTGATGATTGCACAATGTTCAGCACCATTCGTGACTCCTTAGATACTGAAGCAGTCCATGTACAAAGGCAGCAAGACCTGGACAATATACAAACTTGGGCTGATAAGTGGCAAGTAACATTTGCACCACACAAATGCCAGGCAATGACCATTTCCAACAAGACAGAATCTAACCATCTCCCCTTGACATTCAATGGTGTAACGATCGCTGAATCCCCTACTATCAACATCCTGGGGTTCACGATTGACCAGAAGCTGAACTGGAGCAGCCATATAAATACCGTGGCGACAAGAGAAGGTCAGAGGCTAGGAATCCTGCAGCGAGTAACTCACCTCCTGCCTCCCCAAAGACTGTCCACCATGTACAAGGCACAAGTCAGGAGTGTGATGAAATACTCTCCACTTGCCTTGATGGGTGCAGCTCTAACAACACTCAAGAAGCTCGATACCATCCAGGACAAAGCAGTCTGCTTGATTAGCACCCCATCCACAAACATTCACTCTCTTCACCACCAACGCACAGTGGCAGCAGTGTGTACCATCTACAAGATGCACTGCAGCAATGCACAAACGCTCCTTAGACAGCATCTTCCAAACTCGCGACCTCTACCACCTAGAAGGACAAGGGCAGCAGTGGCATGGGAACATCACCACCTGCAAGTTCCCCTCCAAGTCATACACCATCCTGACATGGAACGATATCGCTGTTCCTTCACCGCTGCTTGGTCAAAATCCTGGAACTCCCTTCCTAACAGCACTGTAGGTGTACCTACCCCACATGGACTGCAGCGGTTCAAGAAGGCAGCTCATCACCACCTTCTCAAGGGCAATTAGGGATGGGTAATAAATTCTGGACGAGCCAGTGATGCTCACTTCCCAGGAACACATAAAAAAAATCCCTCGCTTGGAAGACTGAATTGACAGAGCGGACAGTGCCATGTTTCTTACAAAAATAGATTTGTTAAAGGGATACTGGCAAGTTCCTTTAACAGCCTGAGCTAAAGAAATATTTTTATCTGTTCCTTAGCTCTAGCCAAATTGATTCTGTCCTCGACCCCTCTGGGACATCCTTTTTCTCCAGCACTGCAATGCTCTCCTTAATCAATTCTGCCATCCCTCCCCCTATTTTCCCTTTCCTATCTTTCCTGAACACCTTGTATCCAGGAATATTTAACACCCAGTCCTGCCCTTCTTTGAGCCAGGTCTCTATGATTGCCACATCATCATATTTCCACATGGCAATCTGCGCCTATACCTCACCAGTCTTATTAACCACACTCAGTGTATTCACATACATGCACATTAACCCTGATTCAGACTCTATCACTTTCTCCATTACTCTGACCCCACCTAATCACTTGCTATTCCCTACTCTTGTGCTATCTATCTCCCCCATATTCTGTGCACCTTGGTATTCCTCTCTGATACTTGCTCCTGGTTCCCACATCCCTGAAAAGTTACCAGTTTTGCTTCCCTCCAATCTGAGCTCCCTTTCAGCTTCCCATCCCCCTGACAATTCAGTTTAAACCCTCCCCAACAGCACTAGCAAATCTCCCTGTGAGGATATTCGTCCCAGTCCTGCTAAGATGCAACCCATCCATCTTGTACAGGTCCCACCTGCCCCAGAACTGGTTCCAATGTCTCAGAAATCTGATGTCCTCCCTCCTACACTAGTTCTCCAGCCATGTGTTCAATCGCTCAATTCTCCTATTCCTATATGCTGCAGTGTTCCAGTGAACATCAACGCAAGCTCGAGGAACAGCATCTCATCTACCGATTAGGCACACTACAGCCTGCCGGACTGAACATTGAGTTCAATAATTTCAGAGCATGACAGCCCCGCACTTTACTTTCATTTTTAGTCATTTTTAGTTATTTTTTCTTCCTTTTTTTTTGCATTCCTTTTTACATTTTTTGCATTTATTTCATTTCATCTTAGTTTGTTCAGTTTGCTTACCCACTGTTTTTTTCAGGTTGTTTTTCTTCAGGTTTGCACTTGCTGATGTTCTATATTCAGTATATTCACACCTAATCTGTACTAATGCTTTGTCTTTCAAAACACCATTAACATATTGTTTGCCTTTGCTCTGTGACCTTTTGGTCAGCTATGTGGCCTGGTCCAATCTGCACCTTCTCCTTTGTTATCTCTTGCCCAACCCCCACCTCACTTGTTTATAATCTGTGACTTTTCTAATATTTGTCAGTTCCGAAGAAGGGTCACTGACCCGAAACGTTAACTCTGCTTCTCTTTCCACAGATGCTGCCAGACCTGCTGAGTGAATCCAGCATTTCTTGTTTTTGTCTCCTATTCCTTTGCTCACTTGCACGTGGGACTGGGAGTAATCCTGGGAATACTGCTTTTGAGATCCTGCTTTTTAATCTCCATCCTAGCTCCCTAAAATCTGCTTTCAGGACCTCATCCCCCTACTTACCTATGTCATTGGTAGCAATGTGGACCATGACCTCTGGCTGTTCACACTCCCCCAGAAGAATGTCCTGCAGCCACTCTGTGACATCCTTGACCCTGGCACCAGGGAGGCAACACACCATCCTGGAGTCATGTTTACTGCCACAGAAATGCCTATCTGTTCCCCTAAATAATGAATCCCCTATCATGGGCGGCACAGTGGCGCAGTGGTT
The DNA here is from genome assembly GCF_036365525.1 of Heterodontus francisci. Lineage (NCBI taxonomy): Eukaryota > Metazoa > Chordata > Chondrichthyes > Heterodontiformes > Heterodontidae > Heterodontus > Heterodontus francisci. The sequence goes on from NC_090379.1 coordinate 69,655,204, forward strand.
AGCACCGCAGCCTCACAGCTCCAGGGACCCGGGTTCAATTCTGGGTACTGCCTGTGCGAGTTTGCAAGTTCTCCCTGTGACCGCGTTGGTTTTCGCCGGGTGCTCCGGTTTCCTCCCACAGCCAAAGACTTGTGGGTTGATAGGTAAATTGGCCATTGTAAATTGCCCCTAGTGTCAGTAGGTGGTAGGGAATATTGGATTACTGCAGGGTTAGTAAAAATGGGTGGTTGTTGGTCGGCAGAGACTCGGTGGGCCGAAGGGCCTGTTTCAGTGCTGTATCTCTAAATATAAAAATAAACTACTGCTCTTCCACCTTTCTTCCTCCCCTCCTGTGCAGCTGAGCCACCTGTGGTGCCACAAACGTGGGTCTGACTACATTCCTCTGAGGAACCATCATCCTCACCAGTATCCAAAATGGAAAACCAATTAGTGAGTGAGATCATATCAGGGGACTTCTGCACTACTTGCCTCGTTCTCTTAGACTGCCTGGCGGTCACCCATTCCCTATCTGCATGCATGCTCCTAACCTGTGGTGTGGCCACCTCCCTAAATGTGCTATCCATGTAGTCCTCCACCACGATGCACAACAGTGACTCCAGCTGCCGCTCGAGTTCTGAAATCTGGAGCTCATTTTTCTGCAACTGGTGACACTACCTGCAGATGTGTCTGTCTAGGACACATGGTGCGTCCATGACTTCACACATGCCACAGACTGTATATTCCACTCAGCAGAGCTGCCTGCCATACCTTAACTTTACAGAATATTTATTATAAGTAAGAATAGCATACCAGATACTCACCAAACAGCTACTTCCAATGCACCGGAGCAAGAACCAAATACTGGATGGTTAAAAAAGTAAAAAATTGCCATTCTAGGTAATTTAATCAGAAAAAGTTATTTGTAATAATGTCCAGCAAAAGTCTCAGGAAAAGTTCTTTATGATGAAATTAATATTTCCATGTGGCATGCCAAGTTTCCATTACAATAGTGACCCTTGGAAGGAACACTTGGAACAACTGGGGGTGTCTCTTTGGAAGGTTGCTATCAGCTGCTTTGGTGATAAATTTTGTGGAAAAATTTAAAAACCAGAATGCCAGGTTGTTCCGATGGAGTTTACTATTACAGCCCTATCACTTAAAGATTATCCACATTGTGGGCAAAAATAATGTTATTGCAGATGCTCTGTTGCAAATCTAATTTTGGTTGAGTTATATGAGTGCAAAGATGGTACAAAGCAAAATTACAGGTAAAGAGTGAATGAGTGTGAAAATACGTTCTTTAAAATGTTTTCAATTTCTATTTTTTATACATTGTAATGAAACGCATTGAAAAATGGTGTTTCATTTCTCCAAGGGCAGAGACGTTATGAGTGTTTCCATTATTTTGTTAAATTTTTAGAATTTGTGTTTAAAATTGAAAAGGATTCCATAGATGCTAGAACTTAGTGTGTTTTCTTTTAAAAAGGATGTCATCAGAAGGTTTGGACTGTTTGAACTGTAAACAGTTACTGGAATAAAAATAATTAAATAAAAACCCAGCAGGGGTTGTTTTGACTTGGAGAAATGTTTGCAACAGCATGCATTCAAAGGGGACAGCACATGGGAGAGTTCAAAATCAGCGGGCTTGGGTCTCATACACTCTGTCTTTGTGGACCCCCATGCCATGCAGCAGAGGCTCAAAGGGACAGAGGGAGGGAGGGCCAGGATCCAGCTGGGTGCACCCATGAAGCTCCAATAGGAGACCGCCACGTCAAGAAGGGCTTATCTGTGACCATGGCAGTCAGGCAGAGCGGCCAATGCAGGATCTTCCCAGGTGTAAGGCGTCATCGACTGCATGCATGTGGCCATCAAGGCTCCTACAGGGCAGCCAGTAGCCTTCATCCACAGGCAGGGCTTCCATTACATCAACATACAACTGGTCTGTGACCATTGGAAGCGTTTCTAGAGGTGTGTGCCCACTTCCTGGGAAGCAGCCATGACGCCTACATTCTTTGACAGTCCCAGGTGCCACAGCTTTTCAGGCCCCTGTTCACCTTCAGGGATGGATTCTCGGGGTCAAGAGCTACCCATTGAAGACATGGCTGTTGATGCCTATGAGGAACTCGTGCACTGCAGAAGAGGAGAGATACAACACCTGTCACAGGTCCACCTGAGCAGCCATCGAGCAGGCCATTGGGCTGCTGAAGATGAGATTCCAGTGCCTGGATTGAGTTGGTGGAGCCCTGCATTATGTCCCAATGAGAGTCTCATGTATTGTGGTGGTCTGCTGTGCTCTGCACAACCTAGCAGAGCAGAGGTGGGAGACCTTGCATGAAGAGGAAATGATTCATTGCCAGTTCTCATTTGATGAAGAGAATGTGAAGGAGGCTGATGAGCAGGCAGCACTGGATCTTGATTCCCTTGTACTGGAGGCCACGGCCATTGAGAGACATGCAAAGGAGGCAAGAGACAATCACATACATATCCGCTTCCTGCCACCATGATGGCAAAGTGAAATCAGTAAAGACTCACTTCATTCATGGGATGCTGGCTAGGCCAGCATTTATTGCCCATCCCTAATTGCCCTTGAGAAGGTGGTGGTGAGCTGCCTCTTGAACCGCTGCAATCCATGTGGTGTAGGTATACCAACAGTGCTGTCAGGAAGGGAGTTCCAGGAATTTGACCCAGCGACAGTGAAGAAATGGTGATATAGTTCCAAGTCAGGATGGTGTGTGGCTTGGATGGGAACTTGCAGGTGGCGGTATTCCCATGCATCTGCTGCTTTTGTCCTTCTAGGTGGTAGAGGTCACAGGTTTGGAAAGTGCTGCCGAAGGAGCCTTGGTGAGTTTCTGCAGTGCATCTTGTAGCTGATACACATTGCTGCCACTGTGCATTTGTGGTGAAGGGAGTAAATGTTGAAGGTCGTGCATGGGGTGCCGATCAAGCGGGCTGCTTTGTCCCGGATGGTGTCGAGCTTCTTGAGTGTTGTTGGAGCTGCACCCATCCAGGCAAGTGGAGAGTATTCCATCACACTCCTGTCTTGTGCCTTGTAGATGGTGGACAGGCATTGGGGAGATGGGAGGTGAGTTACTCACCGCAGTATTCCCAAGCCTCTGACCTTCTCTTGTAGCCAGAGCATTTATGTGACTGGTCCAGTTCAGTGTCTGGTCAATGATGATGCCCAGGATGTTGATGGCAGGGATTCGGCGATGGTAATGCCATTGAACATCAAGGGGAGATGGTTGGATTCTCTCTTATTTGAGATGGTCAATGCCTGGCACTTGTGTGGCGCGAATGTTACTTGCCACTTCTCAGTCCAAGTCTGGATGTTATCCAGGTCTTGCTGCATCTGGACATGGGCTGATTCAGTATCAGAGGAGTTACGAATGGTGCTGAACATCATGTAATCATCAGCAAACATACCCATTTCTGACCTTATGATGGAGGGAAGGTCATTGATGAAGCAACTGAAGATGGTTCGTCCTGGGACACCACCCTGAGGAACTCCTGCAGTGATGTCCTGGGACTGAGATGATTTACGTCCAACAACCACAACCATCTTCCTTTGTGCTAGGTATGACTCCAACCAGCGAAGAGTTTTCCCCCTGATTGCCATTGACTGCAGTTTTGCTAGGGCTCCTTGATGCCACACTAGGTCAGATGCTGCCTTGATGTCAAGGGCAGTCACTCTCACCTCACCTCACCGCTGGAGTTCAGCTCTTTTGTCCATATTTGGACCAAGGCTGTAATGAGGTCAGGAGCTGAGTGGCTCTTGCAAAACCCAAAATGAGCATCAGTGAGCAGGTTATTGCTGAGCAAGTGCCGCTTGATAGCACTGTCAGCGACCCCTTCCATCAGTTTTCTGATGATCAGGAGTAGACTGGACGATAATTGGCAGGGTTGGATTTGTCCTGCTTTTTGTGCACAGGACATACTTGGGCAATTTTCCACATTGCTGGGTAGATGCCAGTCTTGCGATTGTATTGGAACAGCTTGGCTAGGGGCATGGTTAGTTTTGGAGCACATGTCTTCAGTACTATTGCCAGAATGTTGTCAGCGCCCATAGTCTTTGCAGCACCCAGTGCCTTCAGCTGTTTCTTGATATCATGTGGAGTGAATTGGACTGGCTGAAGACTGGCATCTGTGATGCTGGGGATCTCAGGAGGAGGCTGAGATGGATCATCCACTCGGCACTTCTGATTGAAGATGGATGCAAATGCTTCAGCCTTGACTTTGCACTGATGAGGTTGAGGATATTTGTGGACCCACCTCCTCCAGTCAGTCCACCAACATTCACGATTGGATATGGCAGGACTGTGGAGGTTAGATCTGAGGCGCTTCGTCCTTCTCTCACCTTGTCACTGCTGCGTTGAGCTACTGACCAAGGTGATGGTTTGCAGGGTGTGCGCATCTCTAGTATCTGGCTCTCCATGAGGGTCGCCAACCTCTTGATAGAGGATTGCATGTGCTCACACGCCTGAGACGTGGCAGCACTCATGGCATGGATGGATTACTCCATCGTCCGCTCATGGCTGCGCATTGCCCCTGGCAGCTCCACCAGATGTATTCTGCATCTCCAGCATGTTCTACGTTGTCGACACCTGAGGCTCCTCATCAGCTGGGGGCTCCATCCACAGTCCTCTGGCTATCAGTGGCCTTGGCTGTCACAGCCTCCGTCAGCTGCTGGGGCACGTGTGTGGTGCTCTGACCAGCTTGTGACCCTGAATCTAAGTCCGAATGCATACCCACTGATATGAAAGTATCTGTGCTGGCAAAAGATGAAGGGGAATGATGTGACGGTGTATCCTCTGACTGTTCCTCCTCTTCCTCTGAGGTTGACTGCAGGCCCCTGTCCCAGCAGCTGAGCTTGACTCCGAAGTGTCATGACCTGCATGAGAGAACACAAACATTTGTGGGTTTGAATGTTCAGATCTCCTCATGCTGACCATACATGATGTGGATCTCCAGATGTGTGGTGGAGGACATATGAACGCAAACTCTCCTCACTCTCTTGTGTGAACTTTCCAGTCTCACCATCCACATTTGCATGGTCCCCTGGGCCCCTGCTAGCTCCAGAGCCTTCTCCTGCCGATGACAGAGGATGCACATCAGGGATCCCACAGCCAGTCCTTGATGTCTTGCTGGTGTTATGGGCCCGTTTCTCCAGCAAGCGGAAAGAGGGACACAGTTAGACTTCGCATGAAGAGCAGCAGAACACTTATACTAGTGACAGTCCTTATGCCCTTGATGGGGTCTCCTACATGGCTGCTCCCCAAGTCTGCCATCAGGGGCCGTAATGGGGGTGAGCTCTAAAAGAAGGTGGCCTGTCGCCGAGATGCAGCCATGCATCTGCCAGGATGTGGTGATGCCTCACTCCCTTGCCACTGCTTTGGTGGTGACTCCCTCCCCACGTCCTGCTGCCTCCTGTGTAGCCACATGAATGCCACAAAGAGGAGAGAGGTATGGAGGACTCATCTTGGCAGAGCGAACCAGGTCATTGACCCTCTTGCAGTTCCGGGGGGTGACCCCACAGATGCTGACCTTCTCTGCGATCTTCATCCAGGCTGCTTGGTCCAGTGGGAGGACCTCGTCTTCCCATTCATTGGAAAGTGGACCTTCTGCCTTTCCCTTGCGGCCTGGAGGAGAGTCTCCAGGCATTGCTAAACTGTGGGGCCACCTGGTGTCTTGCCTCAGACGTGGTTCCAGTTGGCTCCCGCTCCATCCGGCAGTCCTTATGCAGGGCCCAGGGAGGTGCTGGAAGTGCAGGAGTCGCAGCAGTAGTACATTGTGGTCCAGGAGTTGCAGCAGCAGTAGCAGTGGTGGGAGTAGGGGGTCCAAGAGTTACAGCAGCAGCAGCAGCAGAAGGGGATCCAGGAGGCATAGCAGCTGCAGTGGTACAGGAGGTCCAGGAGTTACAGCAGCATTAGAGGGGTCCAGCAGCATTCCAGATTCACTGCATCAGTGAAAGGCAGCAGGCCAAGCAGGGGTGGAAGCACTCTAAGATAGCGCCAGCACCTGGTCTTCTGATTCTGCCATCAGTGCCTTGGAGACCGCGCCTGTCCTGCAATAGGAGGGGCCTCATGCCTCAGTTATGATAATTGGCCAACCACCATGTGATCGTGGTCAGCTTGCCACACACGTGACGTATAGCGACAGCACCCACTTCCAGTGTCACCACTGGGACCCTCAACTGACTATCAAAATTTAGCCTCCAATGTGCATCTGAGACAAAATTCTGCAGCTTCTAGCTCAACTATGGAGTAATTTACTGACATGCAGTGTGTAATGTTGGTCTGATATATAGGCTAGCAATGAATGTGCAAGGTAAAAGACTTGGAATATGGTGCACTTTGGAATTAAATACATGTTAATCAGCAATAGTGATCTCAAAGAGCCTCATGCTTGCCTTCAGCAATGTAATGTCCAGTAACAACTTCTTCCCAATACCAATTTAGAAACATTTGAAACTATAAGAGAACTGTGCACTAGACTGCAATCCCAATGTTATTGCTCTGTAATTCTCAAATAGTGCAGGCGTTCCATCTACGTCAATAGTAATTTGCAGTGTTTGAAGTGTGTATCTGACACACAGGTGAAAACTCAGCTTCCTCGATTTCCATTTCTAGTGCAATGACAGGCCATTGTCTTTTAATAATCCTGCCAGTGTGAAAGGTGTAACACTTTGATTGCCTCATCAGTCCGACTTGTCACTCATTTCCAAGGAGCAATATGAATAAAGCTGGCTTTGCTTGTATGATGGAAATTGAAGCACTAGAAGAAGCACTTAATGCACTGCTTCAAAAGGCTGGGAGCAGCTAATTTACCCTGCAACTTGTTGTCATGAACATTTAATCTTCTAATTGCACAATTATTAAAGAAAACTAATTAGCAATTATGGTTGATACACCTCTTGATCATTTTGTTTGATAATTTTGGCAGAGGTTGAGTATACATCATCACGGTGGGATTCTGGATGTGAAAGTCTGCCATGAGCAAACTCAATGATACAAATGGACTCATTGGTGACTAAGGAAAACTTAAAGTACCTGTTTGCATCCATCTTGCAGTCCACCAGGAAACTTACTTCAGCAGAATAAATGTCCTGGTTTCTATAAACTGGATTAATTCTAAGACACCCAATCAGCTACCGTGATAGAAATAATGGAGGCCAAGTCAACATTTAACAACCAGACCCCTATTTATTCTAGGAAGGCCAATTCCAGCTGCCCTGATAGTTATACAATTTTTTACTATGTGTTCTGCCCTCATCTCTTTCATTTTAATTCAACAAACTGCAATTAAGCAAGTTAACAAAACATCCCTGCAATTCACAAAAACAGTTGGGGAATAGAGAATTGAAATTAGTCACACTAACTAGCTACTGGGCACACTGACATCCTTGGAAGCCTTGTATTAAATGCTACAATACAGCATATGTGTACCACAATAAACAATTAATCCCATGGTGATTATCTCTGACATGTTTCACTATAGAAGATTGCCCAAGGCCTCTAATGCTGTAATTTTCCTGTAAATATAATTTGTAAAAATGTAAAGCCTGTTAAATGCATGAAGCTGGAAAATGCAGAGTCTGATAACAAATCAATGGTTCTGCACTGGTAATGATGACAGGATTGTCAATCCCTGTTAATTTCCTACACAAATGTTCTTTTCTTTGTCACAAATAAAGGCACAGAGCCTGTTACTGTTCATCTTCCTTTGTGGAGTAATGGACATGGGTACTAGTTGTGCCAAAGCAATTTCACTTCCATGCAGCAGAAGCAAACTCAATGTCCCTGAATTGCTAGGAATGTCCTTGCATTTATAATTCTGAAAGACCACTTTAAGGCGCAACAGACATTTCATTAGAGCACACCATAAAGAACATGTATAATGTGTCTGTCAAGCAGGGGCTGAACATTGGAACAATTATATCTCCTTCTAAGCACAATTATAGACTGGCACCATTCACTTCATTATTGTTAGTAAATTCCCTGTTCTGGTTGGACAAAACATACTTGTTCATTCTAACCGTTCATATAACAATTTTGCACCTATTAGCCAAGCATTCGACAAAGGCATAAAGAAATCATGTTGGCTTTCAGTCAAGAGTCAGACAAAATGTGTAGGTTTGACATTCAAAGTTTTTCAAGGAAAGCCCCTCAAAATTATTTGTAAGACATCGTTAAAATCTAGAGGCTGTTTCTTTCAGCCATTTAGTTTTAGTATCTTTTCTATGAAATAGAAGATAATTTTAAGTAATGGCACACAGGCTGCCATCAGAGTTCAAAATTGATTTGATACATACGGATCACATCTGAGCTCAGCAGTCCTGCCAAATTCAGTCGTGAATGGTGCTGGACAATTATACAACTAACTGGAGGAGGTGGCTCCACAAATATCCCCATTCTCAATGATGGGGGAGCCCAACACATCAGTGCGAAAGATAAGGCTGAAGCATTTGCAACAATCATCAGCCAGAAGTGCCGAGTCGATGATCCATCTCAGCCTCCTCCTGAAGTCCCCAGCATCACAGATGCCAGTCTTCAGTCAATTCGATTCATTCCACGTGATATCAAGAAATGATTGAAGGCACTGGATACTGCAAAGGCTATGGGCCCTGACAACATTCCAGCAATAGTACTGAAGACTTGTGCTCCAGAACTAGCCGTACCCCTAGCCAAGCTGTTCCAGTACAGCTACAACACTGGCATCTACCTGGCAATGTGGAAAATTGCCCAAGTATGTCCAGTACATAAAAAGCAGAACATATCCAACCCAGCCAATTACCGCCCCATCAGTCTACTCTTGATCATCAGTAAAGTGATGGAAGGGGTCATTGACAATGCTATCAAGCGGCACTCGCAAAGTTTGGGTTCCGCAAGGGCCACTCAGCTCCTGACCTCATTGCAGCCTTAGTTCAAACATCAACAAAAGGTGAGGCGAGAGTGACTGCCCTTGACATCAAGGCAGCATTTGACCATGTATGGCATCAAGGAGCCCTAGCAAAACCGCAGTCAATGCAAACCAGGGGGAAAACTCTTGCTGGTTGGAGTCATACCTAGCACAAAGGAAGATAGTTGTGGTTGTTGGAGGTAAATCATCTCAGTCCCAGGACATCACTGCATGAGTTCCTCAGGGTAGTTTCCTAGGCCCAACCATCTTCAGCTGCTTCATCAAGACCATCCTTTAATCATAAGGCCAGAAGTGGGGATGCTCGCTGATGATTGCACAATGTTCAGCATCATTCGTGACTCCTCTGATACAGAAGCAGTCCGTGTAGAAATTCAACAAGACCATATCCAGGCTAGGGCTGAGACATGGCAAGTAACATTTTCACCACACAAGTGCCAGGCAATGACTATCGCAAACAAGAGAGAATCTAGCCATCTCCCCTTGACATTCAATGGCAATACGATCGCTGAATCCCACACTATCAACATCCTGGGTGCTACCATTGACCAGAAACTGAACTGGAGTAGCCATATAAATACCATGGCTACAAGAGCAGGTCAGAGGCTAGGAATCCTGCGGCAAGTAACTCACTTCCTGACTCCCCAAAGCCTGTCCACCATCTACAAGGCACAAGTCAGGCGTGTGATTGAATATACTCCACTTGCCTGGATGGGTGCAGCTCCAACAACTCAAGAAGCTTGACACCATCCAGGACAAAGTTGCCTGCTTGATTGGGACCCCATCCACCACCTTCAACATTTATTCCCTCCACCACCAACGCACAGTGGCAGCAATGTGTACAATCTACAAGATGCATTGCAGCAATGCACCAATGCTCCTTAGGCAGCACCTTCCAAATCCACAACCTTTACCACCTAGAAGGACTAGGGCAGCAGACGCATGAGAACACCAACATCTGCCAATTCCCCTCCAAGCCACACACCATCCTGACTTGGAACTATATCATCACTCTTTCACTGTTGCTGGGTCCAAATCCTGGAACTCCCATCCTAACAGCAGCATGGATGTACCTACACCCACACAGACTGCAGCGGTTCAAGAAGGCGGCTCACCATCACCTTCTCAAGAGCAATTAGGGATAGGCAATAAATGCTGTCCTGGCCAGCCATGCCCACATCCCATGAACGAATAAAAAAAAGCTAGCTCATTTGGCTAATTTTTTTGAGTAACTTAAAATACAATCAGGCTCAAATAATTAAACCAATTCAAAAACATATTTACCACTTTCTATAGGTTCAAGTGCAGGCCTATTATGTCAAGGATATGGTACTAATATGCAATGTTTGGAGGACATCATTGACACATAGACAGATAGAGCGACATGGACACAGAGACAGACCTACATCACATGGACTGCAACGGTTCATGAAGGCAGCTCATCATCAACTTCTCAAGGGCAGTTAGGAATGGGCAATAAATGCTGGCCTCACCAGCAATGCTCACTTCACAAGAACAAATTTTTAAAAAGGGGATTATCTGAACAATCTACCAGATGGGAAACGGGTGGGTTTAGCTCAGATGCCCATTTTCCACCTTGCACTATTTTACTCTCCACTGATGATAATGGAGAGTAAAAACCCACCCATATCCGGCCTGGTGGGTTAAGTTAAAGTTATCTCCACAGTCATACGAACATACGAACTAGGAGCAGGAGTAGGCCATTCAGCCCCTCGGACCTGCTCCACCATTCCATAAGATCAAAGCTGATCTATTTGTGGACTCAACTCCACTTTTCTGCCTACCCCCGATACCCTTTGACTCCCTTGTTTGTCAAGAATCTGTCAACTTCTGCTTTAAAAATATTCAATGACCCTGCCTCCACCGCTCTCCGGGCAAGAGAGTTCCACAGACTCATGACATTCTGAGAGAAACAATTTTTCCTCATCTCTCTCCTAAATGGGAGACCCCTTATTTTTAAACTGTGCCCCCTTGTTTTAGTCTCCCCACAAGGGGAAACATCCTTTCCACATCCACCACCCTCAGGATCTTATATGTTTCAATCAGATCACCTCTCATCCTTCTAAACTCCAATGAATACAGACCCAACCTGTCCAACCTTTCCTCATAAGACAACCCTCTCATCCCAGGAATCAGTTGAGTCAACCTTCTCTGAACTGCTTCCAATGCAATTATATCCTTTCTTAAGTAAGGAGACCAAAACGGTACACAATACTCTAGAATAAAAGCAAAATATTGTGGATGTTGGAAATCTGAAATAAAAACAGAAAGTGTTGGATATACTCAGCAGGTCAGACAGCTGCCTGACCTGCTGAGTTTCTCCAACAGTTTCTGTTCTTATTTCACAATACTCTAGATGTGGTATCACCAATGTCCTGTACAACTGTAGCAAAGCATTTCTGCTTTTATATTCCATTCCCCTTGCAATAATCAACAACATTGCATTTGCCTTCTTAATCACTTGCTGTACCTGCATACTACCTTTTTGTGTTTTGTGTACTAGGACACCCAAATCCCTCTGCATCTCAGAGTTCTGCAATCTCTCTCCATTGTAATAATATATTGCTTTCCTACTGTTCCTGCCAAAGTGGACAAGTTCACACTTTCCCACATTATACTCCATCTACCAAATTTTTGCCCACTCACTTAACCTATCTATATCCCTTTGCAGACTCCTTATGTCCTCTTCGCAACTTACTCTTCTACCTATCTTTTTGCCATCAGCAAATTTAGCAACAATACATTCTATCCCTTCATCCAAGTCATTGATAAAGATTGTAAATAGTTGAGGCCCCAGCACTGATCCCTGTGGCACCCCACTAGTTACAGCTTGCCAACCAGAAAACGTTCCATTTATTCCTACTCTCTACTTCCTGTTAGCTAACTAATCCTCTATCCATGCTAATATATTACCCCCTATACCATGGGCTCTTATTTTGTTTAATAACCTTTGATGTGAACCCTTGTCAAATGCCTTCTGGAAATCCAAGTACACCACATCCATAGGTCCCCCTTTGTCCACGTTGCTTGTTACTTACTCAAAGAACTCTAATAAATTAGTCAAACATGATTTCCCTTTCACAAACCATGTTGACACTGCCTGATTGCAGTGAGATTTTCTAAATGACCTGCTGTAACCTCCTTAATAATGCATTCCATCATTTTCCCTATGACAGATATTAAGCTAACTGGCCTGTAGTTTCCTGCTTTCTTGAATAGTGGAGTTACATTTGCTATTTTCCAATCTGATGGGACCTTTCGAGAATCTAAGGAATTTTGGAAAATTAAAACCAATGCATCCACTATCTCAGCAGCCACTTCTGTTAAGATGGCGTCCATCAGGACCTGGTACTTGTCAGCTTTTAGTTCTAACAATTTTCTCAGTACCCTCTCCCTGATAATGGTAATTGCTTTAGTTCCTCCTTCCATTTCAACTCTTGAATCACAATTATTTCTGGGATGTTATTTGTATCCTCTACAGTGAAGACAGATGCAAAAAATCTGTTCAGTTCCTCTGCCATTTTCTTATTTCCCATTATTAACTCCCCAGACTCACTCTTTAGAGGACCAACACTCATTTTATTTACTCTCTTCCTTTTTAAATACCTGTAGAAACTCTTACAATCTGTTTTTGTATTTCTAGCTAGCTTTCTCTTGTAATAATTTCTCTCTCATTATTCTTTTAGTCATTCTTTGCTGTTTTTTTATATTCTGTCCAATCTTCTGACCTGCCACTACTCTTTGCTGAATTGTACACGTTTTCTTTCAACTTGATACTATCTTTAATTTCCTTCGTTAGCCACGGAGTCTCCCCTGGAGTCTTTCTTTCTCACTGGCTTTCTCATCTTTGCTGAGTGATATGAAATATCTCCTTAAATGTCTGCCACTGCATCTCTGCTGACCTATCCCTTAACCTAATTTCCCAGGATGAAGTTCAGCTCTGTCTTCAACCCCTTATAATTACCCTTATTTAAGTTTAAAACACTAGTCTTAGATCCACTTATAAAACTTGTAAGTTATATCAGTCTACTTTGCTGACTGCCAGGTGTCTACACCAGGTAGTGTATACAATGTTTAAAGCAAATAGTCAGATACTTCTATCCCGCTTACAGAGCAGACCAAATTTATTTCAGATCCATTGATTTAAGTTAAACAAGATCTTTGTTTCATTAACAAAGCAATAGATGCATCAGATGTATCAAGTTACCACCCGATGCAAGCATAATGCCTTTGGGATAGTGAGCAAGGGGCAGAAAAGGAGCCAGGACATGAATCAGACATCCTGAAAGGCATGGTATCAGTTATTCAGATTCACAGGTACTTTAAAACTACCATGTTTAAGGTGGACGTTTTCATTCTATGGCGAGAGTGTTTTAAAAGCTGCATATTCTGTACCAAACTCAAGTAGCAGCTGCTGCACAAACAGCAAGTTAGCAATACTAAAATCTAGAGAGGTAGAATGTGAAGAGAAAGTACACACATGCATAGGTCAAAGGTTCCATGTGCTGCTATTCAACAACTAATAGCCTACACCAGGGACCAGCAAACTAAGGCTCGTAAGGACTCGTGTTGCTCCCGACTTTGATCAATCAAACGCGTTTTGATAGTAATTAAATGATTTGTTTTTTAAAAAACTTTTATTAATATTGTACTTGTGAGAGAGTATCATTCAAGTAACAACTTTTTTGTAAAACCTTTAAAATGTTGTTGAAATGTGTCTGTCTTGTTTTGCATTATTATTGGAATTTGATAAATAGCATTGCGGCTCTTAAGATACTGTATTTCTAACTAAATTTTTAAAAATAGCTCTTCTTGTTATTAAAGTCGCCGACCCCTGTCCTGCACCAAATGGATTCCAGTGGCTTAACAAGGCAACTCACCAACACCTTCTCAAGGGCAGTAAATGCTGGCCTTACCAGCGATGCTCACATCCCATAAATGAATTTTTAAAATTCCTGTTATGGATAGAGGACACAAAATGTATGATAACGGTATATGGACCAAATGGAGATTGTGACACCAGTTTCAATATCTTATAATTTCCATGTTATGAATAGCATGTTCTTCTATCTACTGCTGTTTATGTGTTATAATCATGGAATCATACATGCTATTTGGAGCATCACACCTGTGTCAGTGCTTTGAAAGATCTATCCAATTAGTCCTACTCCCCTGCTTTTCCTTTTCAAATATTTATCCAGTTCCCTTTTGAAAGTTGTTATTGAATCTCCTTCCACTAACCTTTCATGGAACGCATTCCAGATCATAACGACTCAATGCATAAAAAAGAAATTCTCCTCATTCTGTTTCCACTATCTTGTCTTGAAAAAGACTTTTTTTGCGATGATAAACCATGTTATACACTGTATGCACCATACCTATGGTATAAGCTTTAAGACCACAAAACCATAGACATGTCAATTCAAAAGTGGCACTGGACAAAACACTCATTGTAAAGATGATAATCAAAAGAGAAAAGTAGGATATGATCTCCTGTGAGAGCACTGGGAAAAGCTAATACACTAAATGAAGTATCATAACTTTTTTTTTGAAGGTTCAGTCAAGAGAAGTAGAATGAATATTCTTATTTTAATTTTTAGAAAACTTCACTTATTTCCTAGTCTTTGCAGAGAAAAAATAATCGAGGAATGTTTCTACTTTGGACATGATTGCTGATTCTGGCGCAAATTGCGCCAAAATTGAAACCTGTTTTGAAAGTGTTTTTTCTCCATGTTTTCAGTCAAACTTATTTGCATATCACCTAATGCAAACCTGCCATGAACCAGCATTTTAAAACATATTTTAAAAAAAAAAGTCTTTCATATATTTGGTGATTTCTGACGAAAAAAGCTGAAAATAAATTTATCATGAAAAATAAGCCTTTTAATCAGTGTCAATCCACTACCTTTTGAGTAACCTGATTTTAAATTACTGAAATGCACGTTAAAAAAATATAAAGCTATTTTCTAGTTATATTGGACACACTCATTTTCTTAGTAAATTAAAATGAAGTTCATATTTAAAAGCATTTAAAATGTACCTTTCAGTGTCCTTGTGTCCAAAAGAACCAGCATAATTTTTAAAGCCTTTCTGAAGACCTACAAACAAATGCAATTAGCAGAAACTCCTAATGGTGATTAAATCCCATCTGGGGGCAGGACCTGCTTTTAGTGCTTAGTTTTTAAAACTAGCGCAAACTTGACTTGCACTGAATGCAAATTGCGCTTAAAATTCCATGCTCTTTTGCATTGTTTAGGTCGATTTCGGCTGATCTGCGTCGAAAAAACCCAGTGCAATTGATCCAATTATCTTAATGAAACATAAAAGGTTTTCTTCCCAATTCAGAAGAAGATGGAGCTCCTCCACTCATTTCCTTTTAGGTTGATGGTGCTTTTCAGAACTTTCATTACCACATTCAAACACGTTTGAACTATAAGGCAGAAAACCCTTTGCCATTATCCATCCAGTAGCAAATGCTTCTTACATTAATGGTCTTTTCTTTGAAAGAGCCCAGAAGGAGCTGTTGAATGTTTCTTTCTTCATTGAACAAAAGATATATTAATTTGCCAATAAAGAACAAGGGGATGAATGATTATCATGGACTTTAGCACATCAGTGCCTGCTTGGAGATGAGGCTAATTAACGCCTAAAATGGACACTAATATACCAAATCCTGAGATAAAACCAGTTATTTTTGGAATGTTTTCTCTGTTAAGAAATTGCAAGTTTGTGTAATTAATTCATTGATTTGAATTTTCCCATTGAAGTCTGTAATTGCTTGTAATGCTAGTCAGAAAATTTGTCATATTCACTTCCTGTTTATTGAGCAAGGTAAGGATAAAATCATGCCAACCAAATTGACAATTTAAATCTTTTACAGGTTGAGCAGAGTTGAAACTTTTATTATGATTTTAAGCCTAATAAAATCTTTCATTCCAAATATACGTCATACAATTTCTTCTTTACAACATGCGCCCACAAGCATCGAACTATTCTGACTAGTTATCGACTCTAGTTGGCTCTTAATATATTCAGTAGTATATGGTGACCTCCCTGAGAGCAAACAGCAAAACAAGCACTGTAAAACTGTCGCACTTTTATAAGTTTGCAAACTGCAAACAAAGGAGGTTATCGTATTTATTTATTTAGAGATACAGCACTGAAACAGGCCCTTCAAGTCTGTGCCGACCATCAACCACCCATTTATACTAATCCTACATTAATCCCATATTCCTACCACATCCCCAACTTCCCTCAATTCCCCTACCACCTACCTATACTAGGGGTAATTTATAACAGCCAATTTACCTATCAACCTGCAAGTCTTTGGCTGTGGGAGGAAACTGGAGTACCCGGCGAAAACCCACGCGGTCACAGGGAGAACTTGCAAACTCAGCACAGGCAGTACCCAGAATTGAACCCGGGTCACTAGAGCTGTGAGGCTGCGGTGCTAACCACTGCACCACTGTGCCGCCCTATATTGACAAAATAATGGATTTTTTAAAACCAAAGTGACTGTGAAACTGTGGGTGCAATTTATAGTAGCATTTATAGTACATACTGTTGCTAATACTGAATAAAACCATATTAAATTTATTAATTCTACCCCTCAAACCCCCATGGTTCTGTATATCCAGCATTGACGTATTATTTGAATGTCAGAATTTTTACACTAACAACCACAACGGATTTATATGTATACACTTTCTATACTTGTCTGCAAGCATTAGGTTACATTTTTTAGATTTCATTGTGCACAAGGCAGCACCTAATTTTATTAATCTATTACTGTTTTGCTTTCTGAGGCGAGGGGTATGATAAAATTGATAATTTCCTTATATGTAAACATAGACCATATGAATTAAAAAGTTAAATGGATCCTACATTTTTTGATAGTGCTTTAATGTTTGTTGGTAGGACATCAAAAAGAGATGATGTTATTTTAAATATAACTTTGTGGTAAATATGTGCCATTGTATTCATTAATTTCTAATGAATCACAATAGTAATTGCTTACCAATTCTAGATTTAGTATTTAACAAGTGTCCAACTATTTCGGCAGAAACGTGAAGAGCAAGGCCTCTGCCACCATTGTGGAGACTTCCATGAAACCATTCACCATCAATGTATCTCAGGCTGATGCAAATGATAAATTAGCTTTACAGTAATTTAGTCATTGAATTAGAAATGCAGGCTGGAATTTTACATTGGGTGGCCAGCCCTGCCCACCTGCTGAAAAGTCAGTAGCGAACCCACTTCCACCGGGCCTAGGAAGCCAGGCCGGGATTTTTCGCTCCCCAGGCCCTTATTTAGTCTTGGACGGGACTTCCATCTCCTTGAGGCAGGAAGTCCTGCCTAATGGAGCTGCTGGACAATCAGCGGGCTGGCAGCTTGTGGTACCATCAGTGCCAATGGGAGCGGTGGCCACTGCTGGAACTACACCCAGCCATTGGATGCAACAAGAAGGATGGTCCCGGAACTCAGGTAAGTTTCTAGGGCCTCGCCAGGGACAATTGGCCAGGTCCCAGTGAGGCAAGGGGGGGGTCAGTTGTGGGGGGAGTGTTGTGCATTGGGGGCGGCTGGGGCTTCAGGGGCGGCCCTCCGTGGGACACAAGGTGCCCGATCAGGAGGGCCCCCCCTCCCCCCAGCCTGCAAGAAGGGCGCCTGAGTTTACCAGGCGGGATTCTTGGGGCCTTTGCTGTCCGGCTGCCGAGAGTAAAATACCCGCGCTCGCAGGAGGAGGCTCTTAAGTGGCAGTTAATTGGCCACATTAAGGCCTTGATTGGCCTGGGGCGGGCGGCCGTTTCTCGTTGCTGCCGCCACCCAAGCATAAAATTGCATCGAGGGTAGGAGAGGGTTGGGAATGGCACTGCACCCCCCCCGCCTCCCACTCAAATATACCTCCCCCCCGCCACCAGCCTGCTCGGTGGGGGGGCCGTGAAATTCTGGCCACAATGAATGTTAGGTAAGTTGGTGGCAAACTCAACAAATCACTCCACTGATGCTGTCCCTACGTAAAGGCAATGTCAATCAAGTTTGCCTCATGTTAGTGATATCATTTCCTATGAGATTACCATTGTCAGTTACAATAATGTCAAGCAGACAATCCCCAGTTCATGTGCCAAAGCTTGGGTTAAAATAATAATTCAGCCATTGTTTAGACTCTGTCAAGACAATTCTTTATTTGTCTGTTTTATGATACATAGGATGATTCATGTCCTGATTTCCCCTCCCACTGAGAAACAGCACCTGGCCTTAAACACAGAAGAGGTTGGAAAGAGATTGTGCATAGAATCAGGGTGTGCAAACCATACCCTTGGTGCCTCTACACATTGAAGCTGTGCAATGTGTCAATGTACCACTATTCTAGCTTCTCCTCCAACCCATATCGAAGCTAAATATCGGCAATGACTGTATGTTTGTACAAGTACAAATTTGATTCCTATTATGACCTCATCAATTAGTAATCTGGTGACAAGCTTATAGTAATCCAATTGTGATATTGGCTGCTAAAAATACCAATGCTCATAACAAAGATTTACTTCCTCACTGCCAAGAACACCTCATTAAAATTAAGAGAAGGGCCCAGGAAATACATACATGCCAAGCACAGTACAGAGAACCCAAGTCAGGTTTAATTGTTTTCAAATGTTTGAATTAGTAATATGCATGACATGAGTAATTGCATTGTAGGCAAAAAAAATTCTACTGGCAGGCATCTTTTTATTAATATTTTAAAGCTTTTCACTGTGGAATCACAGAATTGTTACAGCATAGAAGGAGGCCATTCAGCCCTACAGGCTGGATTTGTGCAGGAGGTGGGGCTTCCAGCATGGCTCGAAAAGGCAGGTATTTTTTAAGCCCCCTGGGTCTTTTGGGGTCAAAATTTTAGGAGGCCGATCCCAATCTCTTTAAAGACTTTATAAGAACGGGTTCCCGCCTCCAAGAGCTGCCGGCCAATCACAGGGCCAGAAGCTCAGCAGTATCAGCAGTGCCACCGGAAGTGGTGGCCACTGCCAATCCTGCAGAGGGCTCAGACCCAGGCCCAGTGGTAGAACCCTGGAACAGAGGTAGGTGAGGCGGGGTCACCAGGGCTAGTCCAGAAGGCCCCGGCTAGGGGTGGGGGTGGTTGTTCGATCCAGGGGAGTGATTCCTGGGGGTACAGTTGTTCCCGGGGGTCACATGAGCCACAAATTGCCCACGGCAGAGGGACCCCCTCCCTAAGCTTGCAGGGAGGGCGCCTTGTTTTATAAGGCATCTTCCCCATGCAGTGGAGGCTCCCTCCCCGCACCGCCACCGGCCACTGGTAAAATCCCATCAATCCCAGCAGTGGCGGAAAGAGGCCCTTAATTGGCCATTAATAGGTCACTTAAGGGCTTCAATTGGCTTCTGAGTGGGAAGGTCGTCGTCGGCCTCCCCTGCCCCGGGAAGATCGGAACCAGGAGTCGCGGCGTCAGGTTGTATGGCGGCTAGGTTTGCTCCGATTCTCCGCCACCCCCGCCCCCCACCCCCCCCCCCAACACCACGAAACCCACGTTCCGGATGAACACAAGATCCGGCCCATTGTGCCTGCAGCAACTCTCCGAGTGAGCAATTCACCTAATGCCATTTCCCTGCCTTCTCCCACAACCCTGTACATCCTTCCTTTTCAAGCAACTACCTAATTCCCTTTTGAATACCTCGATTGAACCTGCCTCCACTGCACTTTCTTGCAGTGCATTCCAGATTCTAACCACTCCCTGCGTGAAAAAGTTTTTCCTCATGTCACCATTGCTTCTTTTGCCAATTACTTTAAATCTGTGCTTTCTTGTTCTTAATATTTTCATGAGTGGGAACAGTTTCTCTCTGTCTACTCTCTCCAGACCCCTCATGATTATGAATACCTCTATCAAATCTCCTCTCAGCTTTCTCTTCTCCAAGGAAAAGAGTGCTAACTTCCCCAATCTATCTTCCTAAATGAAGTTCCTCATCCCTGGCACCATTCTCGTGAATCTTTTCTGTACTCTCTCCAATGCCTTCACATCTTTCCTTAAATACGGCGCCCAGAACTGGACGCAATACTCCAGCTGAGGCCAAACTAGTGTCTTATACAAGTTCAACATAACGTCCTTGCTCTTGTACTTTATGCCCCTATTAATAAAGCCTACGATACTGTATGCTTTATTGGCCACTCTCTCAACCTGTCCTGCCTCCTTCAATTACTTATGCACATACATACCCAGGTCCCTCTTATCCTGCACTCCCTTTAGAATTGTACCCTTTATTTTATCTTGTCTCTCCATGCTCTTCCTACCAGAATGAATCACTTCACATTTCTCCACATTGAGCTTCATCTGCCAGTTGTTCACCTATTTCACTGGCTTGTCTATGTGCTTTTGAAGTTCTACACTATCTTCCTCACAGTTCACAATGCTTCCAAGTTTCGTATCATCCACAAATTTTGAAGTTGTGCCCTGTACACCAAGGTCTGTCATTAATATATATCAGAAAGAGCAAGGCTCCCAGTACTGACCCCTGTGGAACTCCACTGCACATCCATTTACCATTTACCACTACACTCTGTTTCTTGTCACTCAGCCAATTTCGTATCAATGTTGCTACTGTCCCTTTTATTCCATGAGCTATAACTTTGCTCACAAGTCTTTTGTGTGGCACTGTATCAAATGCCTTTTGGAAGTCCATGTACACCACATCAGCAGCATTGCCTTCATCAACCCTCTCTGTTACCCCTTCAAAAAACACAAGCAGGTTAGTGAAATATGATTTTCACTTAAGAAATCCATGCTGGCTTTTCTTAATTAACCTACATTTGTCCATGTGACTATTGTTACGACCGACTGCTCAAGACAAAGCCCCCAATAAAAATATATAGTTCTGATTGCAGTGGGAGAAACACACTGTCAATTCAGTTCCGTCCCTCCACAGATCGCCTAATGTATCACTTTAAACTTTGCCAATTAAAGAAAACCATAGTCAAATTGAACCATCTATTGACCCACGAATGAGACAACCCATACCAGGTGCCTTTAGATCAACAAATTAACTGGTTAATTAGAAAAACTAAATTCTTAAACACTACTAAGATATAAACAACATTTTTTAAAATAGTAAATACAATAAAGTCCATGCAGATTTATGCTCCTGCCGAATCTTCCAATGTGGAACAGTCCAAGGTTGCTTGAAGTCCTTGGAGCCATCCAATAGTAATAAAAAAAAAGGCTGTTCAACAGTATGACAGTCAGTAGTCTGATTTAGCAGTTGAATTGATGCTCTTCTTCTTCCAGCAATGAACACAGCAATTACAGTTCAGTAATTAAAATAATTGGGTATTTTCTTTTAAGAAATTAATCTGGCTTGACTTTTCAGAATTCTGACAGTATAATAAATAGGGTTTAAACAGACAGAGGGAGAGCTCTTATTTCCGTTAGTAATGCTGGCAGACAGTCTGTGTGTCTGTCTCCACTATAAGCCTATTCAAAATTTAATTGCAACATTGTATCTTGATCCTTAGTCTCCGAATGGCTGTTGCCAGGTAACCAGGATGCATTCTTTGAAGCTGCTTGGTTCCTCTCCTATGGTTGTATCCAACGGCAATCAAAATGCATCTTCCTAAGGCTTGCTTGTTCTTAAAGCCGTACTGATCCTTTTACAGCCTTAAAGGCATGCCGCATTCTTCCTGGAAAAGAAAAAATAACTCCAGGATCATAACACCTCCGCCCCTGGCGGAATGAAATGTCATTCCTGGAATGCGTTTCATTACAATGTGTAAAAAATGCAAATTGAAAAAAATGCTAACACATTTTTTCCCGCATTTACAGGCATGCGATTTTCAAACATATTAGGACTACAGCAACAAGTTCCACGAGAACATTTTTGACTTTAAATTTGCAAACAGGTTGTCCCAATTAGCCCATTTCAAATTTCAAAGCATAGTCTTCCATTTGTTTCATGTTTTCCTTCCAATTCCCTATTGTCCATCACCTCATCCATGTGAACTGCACAGCTAGGAGCACTGACCACTACTTGGGTTCACTATTCTCTGAGAAGTTTCTCGAGTACTCCTTAACCTATGTGGCATCACTGGAAAACCCTCGGTGTAACAGAAGCTGATTTTTCTTACCCTGGGGTGTCAAAGAAATTTGACAGTATCCCTCCAACACATTTGTCTCTTTAAGACAAATGCATCTTTTTGGTAATTCCTAAGGCTTGCTTGTTCTTAAAGCAGTACTGATCCTTTTACAGCCTTAAAGGCACACCGCATACTTCCTGGAAAAGAAAAAAAACTACAGGATCATAACCCTATTAATTTTGTCCCGAATTATTGTTTCTAAATTTCCCCACCACCGAAGTTAAACTGACTGGCCTGTAGCTGCTGGGCTTATCTTTACATCCTTTTTGATCAAGGGTGTAACATTTGCACGATGATGATTGGTGCTTTCAGTTACCACTGGGTTGCTTGCCAGTCCCTAAGGTAAGCAGTGACTTGCAGGAAACATTTGGGGAGGAGTCTTTAGGACTTGTCCACTCCCAAACATCCCATACTTAACATAAAGAGTAGGAATTATGATCTCCCTTCAAGTATAACATATTCTTCATCTGTTAGCATGAATGTCTGCATAGGGCCATGAAATCTGCACAAAATGTTAAAGGGAAAGGTCCCAAGTACCTTCTCCTTTTGGCACTCTATCATAGATATTATGCTAGATTTTCATCTTTACTCTTGATGTTAAGCATTTCTTCGGCAAAAATATGGTGGAAAGAAATGCACAACAATAACAGAACCAACATGCTCTTCCATCCATTGAAATTAGTTAATGGAGAGAAAATTTGGCAAGTTTGTAAGGGGAGTGTGAAGCACTCCAGATTTTCCTTTCTATGCTCCACCTCGACATTGCTCAGTGATGGTAAAGACAGGAATCTACCCATAAGAACACAAGAAATAGCAGCAGGAGTAGACTGTATGGCCCAATGAGCCTGCTCCACCATTCAAAACTATTATGGTTGATCTTAGGATTCAACTCCACTTTCCCACCAGCTCGCCATATCCCTTGATTCCCTGAGAGACCAAAAATCTGTCTATCCCAGCCTTAAATATATTCAATGATGGAGCATCCACAACCTTCTGGTGTAGAGAATGCCAAACCTTTGAGTGAAGTAATTTCTCCTCATCTCAGTCCTAAATGATCAGCCCCTTATTCTGAGACTGTGCCCCTGTGTTTTAGATTCCTCGACCAGCAGAAATAATCTCTTAGTGTCTACCCTATCCAGCCCCTTTAGAATCTTACATGTTTCAATGAGATCACCTCTCATTCTTCTAAATTCCAGAGAAGACAGGCTCAATTTACTCAGCCTCTCAGCATAGAACAACCCCTCATCACAAAGACCAATCTAGTGAACCTTTGCTGTACTGCCTCCAATGCAAGTATATCCTTTCTTAAATGTGGAAACCAAAACTGCACGCAGTATTCCAGATGTGGTCTCACCAAAACCCTGTACATTTGTAGCAATACTTCCTTATTCCTGTGCTCCAGTCCCCTTGAAATAAAGGCCGACATGCTATTTGCCTTCCTAATTGCTTGCTGTGCTTGCATGTTAACTTTCTGCGTTCCTTGTACAAGCACATCCAAGTCTCTTTGAACATTGACACTTACATGTTTCACACCTTTAAAAAAATATTCTGCTTTTCTATTCTTACGACCAAAGTGCATAACTTCACATTTCCCTACATTATACTCCATCTGCTATTTCGTTGTCCAGTCACTTAACCTGTCTTTGCAGCCTCTCTGTGTCCTCCCCACAGCTTACGTTTCCACCTATCTTTGTATCAGCAAACTTAGATACATTACTCTCTGGCTCTTCATCTA
This sequence comes from Heterodontus francisci, assembly GCF_036365525.1. Taxonomy (NCBI): domain Eukaryota; kingdom Metazoa; phylum Chordata; class Chondrichthyes; order Heterodontiformes; family Heterodontidae; genus Heterodontus; species Heterodontus francisci. Next base: position 69,678,981 of record NC_090379.1, read on the forward strand.
AGTCATTCGAACAGATTGTAAATAGCCGAGGCCCCAGCACTCATCCTTGCGGCACTCCACTATTTATTACCTGCCAACTTGAAAATGCCCCGTTTATGCCCACTCATTTCTTCCTGCCTGTTATCCAATCATCTATCCATGCTAATATGTTACCCCAAACTCCATGAGCCCTTATCTTGTCTACTAACGTTTTGTGTGGCAATTCATCAAATGCTTTTGGAAATCCAGGTATACTACATCTACTGGTTCCCCTTTATCTACACTACTAGTTACATCCTTAAAAAAACTCTAATACATTTGTCAAACTGAATTTCCCTTTAATAAAACCATGGTGCCTTGTTCTAATCATACTGTGCTTTTCAAAGCGCATTGTTAAAACTTCCTTCATAATAGATTCCAGCATTTTCCCAATGATTGATGTTAGGCTAACTGGCTTGTAGTTCCCTATTTTCTCTCTTCCTCCTTTCTTGAAAAGTGGTGTAATATTTGCCAACTTTCAATCTGATAGGACTGTTCCTGAATCGAAGGAACTTTCGAAAATCATAGCTCGCGCATCCACTATATTTGCAGCTATCTCTTTTAGAACCCCAGAACCCCAGTATATCAATATCACCTTAGAGAGTTATAGGGATGAATTTCATGTGGCCCTTGAGGACAGGAACAGAGGCGGTGGGGGCATAAACTCGGGACAGGAGACTGTGGACTGGAAGTCCGATGTCGTAACGTCCTATCCCGATTTTATCAATGGCGGCAGAGATGGAAGGCAGAGAGCAGACATCAATGCAGTGGGCAGGCAATTAAGATAGTTAAGATGCCTGTAGACAGAGATTTTATTCTCAGTTTTAATTTTTGTTAACAGCACTCAGGAATCATGGGCCTTCTCAGCTTTGCCTGGTTGAGGGAGGTGACATGGAGGCGGGAGCTTATTGCTGGCTGTAAAGGGAGACCATCGGGAGAGGCAGCATCAATTGCCAGGCAAGAAGGAGAAGGGAGGGCGTCGGGAATCATTTGAGGAGTGCGGGCAAACTATTGTGGGGGTGCCATACCAGGAGGGCAATGGGCAAATGCCACCTCGTCAGAATTGACAAGTGGGGGTAAGGGAGGCAATTGACAGTGAAGGCTTGAACTTAGAAGAGGCCTCATTCATCAAGGCTTCGGCGACCCCATTGAAAAGGAGGTGCAACAGAGTCAGCAGTGGCCTTCAGATGATAGAGAAAGGTGTACTGGGCAAAGCCAGCAGCCTCTTTCACGCAGAAGAAGCTACCCTCCAGATAGGGTCTACCGGTTGAGGCCCAATGACCTACAGATGTCCAAGAGGGAGTGCCAACGAAGAGTCCTCCTCTCCAGGGAGGCCGTTGCTGACCTATGTGCTATGATGCAGGATAAGGTGAACCCCAGGGATTTGGTGGAAATCCAATGCCAGTAGTGCTGAACTTCTATGCCTCTGGAACATTCAGGGATCCACTAGGGACATGTGTGAGATCTCAGAAGCCCACCGGCGCATCAAGGAGATCACCATTGCTCTTTTCAGGAGGACTGTTAGCTATGAGTGCTTCCATATAGATCCCAACGCTCAAGCTTTGGGTTCGGGGCCATCGCTGGATGGATCCTTGGAGACAAGGGGGGCCATCGGGAGAGATAGCACCAATTGCCAGGCAAGGTGGAGAGGGGAAGGCATCAGGAATCATTTGAGGAGTGGGGGCAAAGGTGCCAGTATTGCGGGGGTGCCATACCAGGAGAGCAACAGGCAAGTGTCACCTCATTAGAGGTGACAAGTTGGGGTAAGGGGGGGTCTTTGGCAGTGAAGGCTTGAACTTATGAGGCAATCTGGAACATTCCCGGGATCCACTGGAGACATGTATGGGATCTAAGCAGCCCACCAGCGCATCAAGGAGGCCACCAATGTCCTTTGCAGGAGTGCTGTTAACTATGAGTGCTTCCACACGGGATCCCAACTCTCAAGCATTGGGTTTGGGGCCATCGCTGGATGGATCCTTGGACAGGCGATCCAGTGATGGCCCCGAACCCAATCCACTGAGGACATGGCTTCTGATGCCTGTGAGGAACCCACGCACATATGTGGAGGAAAGGTACAACACCTGCCACAGGACAATGTGAGTGACCATAGAACAGGCCATTGGTCAGCTGAAGATGAGATTTAGGTGCCTAGATCGGTCCGGTGGAACCCATCAGTATGCCCCAATGAGGGTCTCATGAATCGTGGTGGTCTGCTGTGCACTGCACAACCTGTAGCTACAGAGGGGAGATGCATTGAAGAACATACGAACATACGAATTAGGAGCAGGAGTAGGCTACTCGCCCCTTTGAGCCTGCTCTGCCATTGAATAGGTTCATGGCTGAACTGATTACTCCACATTTCCAACTACCCCTGATAACATTCCACCCCCTTGCTTATCAAGAATCTGTCTACCTCTGCCTTAAAAATATTTAAAAATTCTGCTTCCACCACCTTTTGAGGAAACGAATTCCAAAGACTCACGACCCTCTGAGAGAAAATATTTCTCCTCATCTCTGTCTTAAATGGGCCACCCCCTATTTTAAAAAAGTGACCCCATGTTCTAGATTCTCCCACAAGGGGAAACATCCTTTTCACATCCACCCTGTCAAGACCCCTCAGGATCTTATATGTTTCAATCAAGTCGCCTCTTACTCTTCTAAATTCCAGCGGATACAAGCCTAGCCTGTCCAATCTTTCCCCATAAGACAACCCACCCATTCCAGGTCTAGTAAACCTTCTGTGTACTGCCTCCAATGCATTCACATCTTTCCTTAAATAAGGAGACCAGTACTGTACACAGTACTCCAGATGTGGTCTCACCAATGCCCTGTATAGCTGAAGCATAACCTCCCTACTTTTGTATTCAGTTCCCCTCGTGATAAACGATAACATTCTATTAGCTTTCCTAATTACATTCTGTACCTACATACTAACCTTTTTCGATTCATGCACTAGGACACCCAGATCCCTTTGCATCTCAGAGCTCTGCAATCACTCACCATTTAGATAAATGCTTCTTTTTTCTTCTACCTGAAAATGGACAATTTCACATTTCCCCACATTATACTCCATTTGCCAGATCTTTGCCCACTCACTTAATCTATCTATATCCCCTTGTATCCTCTTTATGTCCTCTTCACAACTTACATTCCTACCTATCTTTGTGTCATCAGCAAATTTAGCAACCATACCCTTGGTCCCTTCATCAAAAGTTGAGGCCCCAGCACAGTTCCCCGTGATACACCACTCGTTACATCTTGCCAACCAGAAAATGACCCGTTTATGCCTACTCTTTGTTTCCTGTTAGCTAACCAATCTTCTATCCATGCCAATATGTTACCCCCTACACCATGAGCTTTTATTTTCTGCAATAACCTTTGATGTGACACCTTATCAAATGCCTTCTGGAAATCTAAGGTTTCCCTTTATCCACAGCACATGTAACTCGCTCAAAGAACTCCAATAAATTGGTTAAACATGATTTCCCTTTCACAAAACCATGTTGACTCTGCCTGAATACCTTGAATTCATCTAAATGCCCTGCTATAACATCTTTAATAATAGCTTCTAACATTTTCCCTAAGACAGATGTTAAGTTAACTGGCCTGTAGTTTCCTGCTTTCTGTCTTCCTTTTTGAATAAAGGAGTTACCATGCCTATTTTCCAATCTAAAGGAACCTTCCCCGAATCTAGGGAATTTTGGAAAATTAAAACTAACGCATCAATTATCTCACTAGACACTTCTTTTAACACCCTAGGATGAAATCCATCAGGACCTGAGGACTTGTCAGCCTGCAGCTGCAACAATTTGTTCAGTACCACTTCCCTGGTGATTGTAATTTTCTTGTGTTCCCCCTTCCCTTCCATTTCTTGACTTACAGCTAATACTGGGATGTTACTGTATCCTCCATAGTGAAGAATGAGGATAGCGAGGAGTGTGATGCCTTCTCAGACGATGAGGATGCAGAGGATGAATCCAGCCAAACATTGCCAGATGAAGTATCCAGGGGCAGCAGGAAAGATGCCATTAGATACAGGGAGGCTCGCAATGGCCTTATATATTTGCGTTTCCTTTGATCTGTACTGCCAGTTGCAGGTTGACCAATTGTTTTTGAACTCCTCAAGGAGGATCACCTCTCTGAGGCTTTCATAGGTGGACTCTATCTTAGGTGCTCTTATCTATCGGTCGAAAGTAAGTTGCTTAACCCTTTCGAACTCATGTAAGTATGTTAAGGCCATTTTTGGAGAGTTCAGAATTTTTGACGTATACCTCTGGTACCAGCCCGTATGTGCTCAGGATAGCATTTTTGGTCATCTCGTAGTTTGACAAACTCTCATCGGACAATAAGGAATAAACCTCATGGGCTTTTCCTGTTAATTTACTTTGCAGTAGCAGGGTTCAGTCCTCCACTGGCCACTTCAACTGTTTTGCAAGCTTTTCAAATGAAATGAAAAATGCTTCCACATCCCTCTCATCGAACTTTGGTAACAATTCAGAGAACTTTAAGAGCTCAACAGTCAGTCCTGAGTTGGGGGTAATTTCCTCATTAGCAGTGCTGTCATAGGGTACAGTGGGTCTTCCCCTATTCACTTCAAGCTGCCTTAACTCTCTTTCCTGTCTCTCCTTCTGGAAAGCTCTTTCCCTTCCTTTCCTGCAATTCTCTCCCTCTTTCTTGCTTCTGTACCTGTCTTTTTCTTTCCTGGAATTCTCTCTCCCTCTTTTGTTCCTGTCTCTCCCTTTTGTTGGGGAATTCTAGCTCTAGTCTCTGCTGTTCCAGCAGTATATTGGCTAATGCTAGCCTGTTTGTTTCAGATTCTATGCCTGTTTCCGGTTCTTCAATTTGAATTTCGAAATGGTTGGCCACAAGTTCAGGATTTCGGGTTTCCTAGTTTTTGGATGGATATTTATCTCTAAAGGCCTAGCTATACGCCTTAACTTTTCAACGGATAGGGCTTTTAAACTGTCCCAAGTTACTTCACACTGTTATAGGAAGTTACTGGTCTCGAATGTCAAAATGTTTAGTATTCTAGCCCTGAAATCCACAAGAAAACCTGTATTGAAGTTTTTAAATTATTGCTAGTGATCAATTTGGTTTCCTGCTTCTAATTTCTCTTTTGTTTGTGGGTTCGACCTTGGACGTAGAGCCCCCAAATTTCTGTTACGATCAGGTTAGGAGGGGTTGAATGGTTCTCCTTTTTTTCCCCTTTCCTTGTTTGACTGCAACAGGTTTATTTCGTTTTTGAAAGGATATATTTAGCAATGCAGTGAGTGTTTAACGCGCTGTGATCATAAAAAGAACCAATCAGACAGGTTTCCTTGCTGGATGAGAAGGAAATTGCAAACATGCCTCTGAGAATTCAGAGATTCTAATTGAGGTTGATGAGATATACCCATGAGAGGTATATGTTCAGGGAACGATGCAAACGTCCGCTGATGCATTATCAGGAGCAACTGTCGACCATCCGACTCAACTGGATGGTAGCTTCATGGAAGAGATAGAGCTGTATTCATAGTATACAGCGTTGCAAAGGCCAGCAAGTACACAGAAACTTCAAGAAATTCGACATGCTCAAAAACGGGATGAGAAATGTATTCGGATATGCCAGTATTGTACACAAGGTTGGCCACAGGAACGTCCTAGTGAGAAGCTAATGGAAATTTTCTTCAAATTCAGGAGACACTTCACAATCGTAAATGATTTACTGGTGTATAATGACAGACTGGTCATTCTGATTTCTCTTTGATCCGATATCTTGGCAAGAATCCATCGAGGCCACATGGGAATCACAAAATGCAGAGCACAAGCTCAATCATCTGTTTGGTGGCCAGGAATATCCAAAGACGTAGAAAACATGATCTTGAATTGCCAGGTATTCATGGTACACAGACCAGACCGGAGGGAACCTCTGATAATACAATTTCCAACCAGACCATGGGAACATCTAGGAATGGATTTATTTATGTACAATAGAAAATTTTCCATCATTATGATTGATTTATTTCTCAAGATGGATTGAAGTGAAAAGATTGTACTCATCAACAATAGAAACTGTTATTAGAGCTTCACAAGAGATCTTTGCAATGCATGGTATTCCTGACGAGGTGATGTCAGACAACGGAATACAATTTACAAATGAATAGATCACACAATTTGTGAAGAAGTGGGGATTTGAACATCTCACAAGTTCCCCTCATTATCCTCAAACGAACGGTGAAGCGAAGAGAGAAGTATGAACTATTAAATTGTTGTTGAGGAAGAATGAAGATCTTCCAGCTACATTATTGAATTATTGATCTATTCCATTGCAATGTGGACTTTCACCTTCAGAGCTGTTGATGGTGAGGAAGATACAAACTCAACTTCCTAATCGACCCAGAAAACTACTTCTGGGGCTATACGTACAAGACTACAAAAAAGTGCAAGACAGATAAATGTAAGGGGTTGTGAACATTTATCTCTTCAGAAAGTGTTAAAACTGAACTACCTTTAAAAAAAAGGGCGGCACAGTGGCGCAGTGGTTAGCACCGCAGCCTCACAGCTCCAGGGACCCGGGTTCAATTCTGGGTACTGCCTGTGCGGAGTTTGCAAGTTCTCCCTGTGACCGCGTGGGTTTTCGCCGGGTGCTCCGGTTTCCTCCCACCGCCAAAGACTTGCAGGTGATAGGTAAATTGGCCATTGTAAATTGCCCCTAGTGTAGGTAGGTGGTAGGGAATATGGATTACTGTAGGGTTAGTATAAATGGGTGGTTGTTGGTCGGCACAGACTCGGTGGGCCGAAGGGCCTGTTTTAGTGCTGTATCTCTAGAAAAAAAAAAGAAAAAGAGAGAAGTCTTACAGGAACTAGCAAGCTCGCAATTACAATAAGAGATTTGATACCGGAAACCTACATCTTAAAGGAAGTAGAGAAGGCATGGATACAAGACCGAGCACGTGAAGGTAGAATCATTCAGAGAGAAGTTCATCTGAGATTTTATGTAGTACTCACTCCTGAGAGTACTATACACCAAAATAGGAGAAACCTCATCCCTATATCTCAAACACAACAACCAATCATATATCTGGAAGAACCAGATGATGATCAAGAAACTCAGATATAGGACAAACCAGGATACGACGAACATTGGCCAAGGCCATCCAAGTCGTCGAACAAGACTTTCAAGAAAGACTACAGATCTTCTGATTCCAACAAGAACATGATCAGGGAGATTCATGAAGCCTCCTGATGGACTGAATCTATGATGTCAGATATTTGAGGGGGGAGATAGGGTGGTATGTAAAGTCAAAATGAATAAATGTAAATATATCAAAAATATATATGGACAAAGACTTGTGGGGAGATGTAGTATAAGGGTCTGAAAGGGTTAATGTTTGAGACAGTGAGAGTAACCTCTCCCACTGTGGTGATGATGATGTAATAGTCACATGGGTTTTAGGCTTGGAAACTAGAAGCATCATGAGAGGTGTTAGCCAGACAGGCCTAATGAGATTGTAAATAGTTATGTATCTAAAATAAACGAGTTACTATTTAGCCATACCAAGACTCCAAAACATCTGTAAACAATGCTTGAATTATGCTAACAACAATACACAACAGACATGAAAGGTCCTCTTAAGCTAATCAAGGAGAGATTTATACAGCATAGGGATGAATCTTTCATGTTAGAATACATTTCCATGTTCCATGAGTGGCTCACAAGAGAATGTGCGGTGTCTTAGGAGCACCTAAAAACCTACTCAACAGCTACGAAAAGGTAGGCAGATAAGCGTGCCAAGGCCAGAACATCTCAGCCTGGAGACCATGTGTTCATGCTACTACCAATACAGGATGAACCACGGAAAGCCTGGTTCAATGGCCCTTACAGAGTAGTAAAGAGGATTAGCGAGGTGAATTATTTAATTGATAACCCAGACCGTAGGAAAAAGCAAAGGCTGTGCCACGTCAATATGTTAAAGCAGTATCATACCCTGGAAGGGGACAAACAAGCACAGGTTTGTCAGGCAGTCAGAAAAGAGAAAGGCGAAAGGGACAGTTAGGACTAGTTAGAGGGAGACCTGGAAGATTCCCAAATCAAACCCCCTACTGTCCAGTTAGCTAACACTGAAATGTTAGGGAGCTTAGACACCGTACTCTCCTATTTAAATGCAGATTAGAGAGGAGACCTAACAAGGCTGCTCACAGCATTTAAAGAGATCTGCAGGGACAAGCCAGGGTGCACAACCCTAGCCCTACACGATATGGATATAGGAGAGACCCCCTCTCCTAAAGCAAAATCCCGATCACCTAGGTCCCGGGAAACTTACCCAGATTCAGGAGGCAATTCAGTCGTTGTCTGCTGTCCCTCGATTTGAGGATGATGTCTACTCAAGGCCACTAGTTTCTGTCACGGGTCTTCAGGTGACAGAATAGGCCGATTCTCAACCAGCAGATCTTTGGGCACATGGGGCAGGATGTCCCATGAGGTAGTGGGATCCAGAGTGCAGGATTTTCTTCCTTTTTTTCCCTTCTCTGCCACCGCTCTGCCTCACCATTAAGGTGTTTGGACTCAAAGCATGATGTAGCCTGATGGACAAGTTGTAGTCATTTTGAATGATTGGTAGCAAGTTCCTCCCAGTTATCAATGTCAATGCTGCCGCTTGACTTCAGAGATACTTCAGAGTGTCTTTGAAGCATTTTCTTTGTCCTCCCCTGGAAGGCTGGCCATTTGAGAGTTGAGAAAACAGGACCTGGTGGGGGAGACGGTTTTCGGCCATCCGGACACAGTGTCCAGTCTATCGAAGTTGGTTTTGCAGGAATTTTGTCTGACTGCTTGAGGAGCTGGCTTCAGGATGGACACTAGTTTGACAGTCCTCCCACTGAATCTGGGGGATGCGGCAGAGGCATTGATGATGGAATTTCTCTAGTGCTCTTATGTGTCACTGATACACATGCCAGGTCTCACTGCAGTACAAAAGTGTGGTGACAACAACTGCTCTGTACACTAGGACTTTTGTTGACATGCAGAGGTCTTTGTTGTCAAACTCTTGATGCCGTAGTTTGTAGATGGCTGAGCTGACGCAGCTGATCCGGTGTTGGACCTCCTCGCCAATGGTGGCCTTTTGAGAGAGGTGGTTGCCAAGGTACGGGAAGTGTTCAACATATTCCATAGTCTCTCCTTCAACAAAAATGGGAGGTGGAATATTTGACTGACCAGGTGTGGGTTGATATATGAGTTTTGTTTTGGCAACATTCAAGGACAGGCTGAGTCTCTTATGTGCAAAATTGAAGAGATCGAGAGCGGCTTGCAAATCTGGTGCAGAGTGGGCAACAGCACTGCAGTCATCCGCAAATTGTAGATCATGTATGCCTATAGTGGTCAGTTTAGTTTTGGCACGGAGGCAACTGAGGTTAAAGAGTTTTCCATTTAGGTTGTATTTAACACTCACACCAGAGGACAGCTGATCTTTTATCAGGTGAATAGCCACTTTCAGGTAGATTGTAAATAGTATGGGGGCAATAATACAGCCTTGCTTGACCCCAGTCCAGATCATGAAGGTGTGTGTTTCAGATCTCCCACTCAAGATAGTTGCAGTCATATCATCATGGAACAATTGTAGGATTTTGTTGAAGTTTCCTGGACATCCGAATCTTCGGAGCACAATCCACAGAGCCTCGAGATTTACTGAGTCAAATGCTTTGGTCAGGTCAATGAATGCAATAAACAGTTCCTGGTATAATAAAATAGAAGCAAAATACTGCAGATACTGGAAATCTGAAATAAAAACAAGAAATGCTGGAAATACTCAGCAGGTCTGGCAGCATCTGCGGAGAGAGAAACAGAGTTAACGTTTCAGGTCAGTGACCCTTCATCAGAACTGGTGTTCCTGGTGTTGTTCTCAACATTTTTCCTGGATTTGTTGGGTAACAAAGACCATGTCGGAGATTCCTCTGGAAGGTCTAAAGCCACGCCATATCTCTGGGAGGATTTCCTCAGCCACTGAAAATAGGCGATTCAGGAGATTTCATGTCAGGATTTTCCCTGCTATGAACAAGAGGGAAATACCTCAATAGTTTCCACAACATGATTTATCTTCTTTCTTGAAGATGGTTACAATTGTCGCATTCCTGAAGTCGGCACCGGGGGTGGAGATGGGGTTCTTTTTCCTCCCAAATCTGTAGGATGAGTGCATGGAGTCTCGATGTGAGCAAAAGCCCACCAGATTTGAAGACCTCAGCTGGAATATCATGGGGGCCATAGGCTTCGTTGTTTTTCATCTATTTGATTGCTTGTTGCTGCTTTCCCATCGATGGTAGTGCATCCATAGATTCTACTACAGGGTATTGGCAGATAGCCTGAAGAGTATCAGCTGCCACTGTGAATTCACAGTTGAGGAGTTGTTAAAAATGTTCTTTCCAGCATTGATTGATAACATTGTCATCTTTAAGAAGACAGACACTATCCTGTAAGCGAAGGGGATTTTGTCCATTTGACCTGGTCCTATAGATGGCCCTGGTAGCTTCAAAAAATCTTCGCGTGTCATGATGGTCAGCACATTGTTGAATCTCTCAGGTTTTCTCTTCCCACCACTTATCCTTTATCTTCCGGATTTGTCTTTGTGTGTCAGCCTTGAGCTGTTGGAATGCTGCCTTCTTAACTTGCGACCTTGCTGTACATGCTGAAGCACAACCTGATTGAGCCCAGTCAGAGCAGCTGGAGTTCCCCAGTTGTGCTTATGCCCAAGCCCAATGGTTCAACAAGACTCTACATTGATTACAGAAGGTTAATGCAGTGACCAGAGCTAGCTCCTACCCGATTCCCTGCCTGGAAGACTGCATCGATACAGTAAGAAACGCCACCTACATAACAAAAATAGACTTGTTAAAAGGATACTGGCAGGTTCTCTTAACCCTCCGAGCTAAAGGGATCTCAGCTTTTGTCACCCCCGACAGCTTATTCCAGTGCAGGGTGATGCCATTTGGATTAAGGAAAGCCCTAGTCACCTTCCAAAGGCTGATGAACCAGGTATTAGCTGGCCTACCCAACTGTGTAGTGTACTTGAATGATCTGTTAGTATACAATAACACTGGGGGGAACAGCTAGACCAGTTAGAAGCCCTCTTCCGAAGTTTCAGTTGGTTGCCCTAGTAGTAAATCTTGCAAAGACTGATTTCGCTAAAACTCAGGTAACCTACCTAAGGCATGTTGTGGACCAAGGACAGGTGCTGCCCAGAGCAGCGAAGGTACAGGCATGGATGGATTTTCTGGTCCCCATGACTAAACGGGAAATAATGTGATTTTTGGGGATGTGTGGGTTCTACCGTAAGTTCATCCCAAACTTTAGCACTATAGCCGCCCCACTGACAGACCTGTTACAGAAAAGAGCAAAGGTAGTTTGGTCAGGGAGGTGCCAAACAGCTTTTGAGAGGCTGAAAGCCATCTTAACCAATGAACTGGTTCTAGCAGCTCCAAACTTTAATAAACCATTCAAAGTGGCAGTTGATGCTAATGACCTAGGGGTAGGTACAGTCCTGCTCCATGATGAAGAGTCAGGCATCAAGAGATCAGTTGGGTAATTCTCCAAAAAATTAAACAGACATCAGAAGAAATATTCTGCTGTGGAGAAAGAAACTCTGGGACTGTTACTGGCTCTCAAGAACTTTGAGGTATATGTCTGAAATGGATATAGAGAGACCGTAGCTTGTACCGACCACAATCCCTTGACATTTGTGGAGAAATTCAAAACCCAGAAGGCAAGGCGATTTCAATGCAGCCTGCTTTTGCAACCTTACCCACATTGCAGGAAAAAAAAACAGTGATAGCTGATGCTTTATCCAGACTTTAACTCAGCACAGAATCATCCTGGATGAAAACTTAACCAGAGCATAGCTATGGTAGTGTAAGATGGATAAGTGAGTGTTTGAGGATGAATGTGTGTGTATAGTTTCTTTTTTTTATTTACGACCTTATAATGAAATGCTCCTTTCGTCGCATTTCATTTCAAGTGATGTGGAAGTGTCATGAAAACGTGCCTTATGTTGAATGATGATTATTAATCCATCGGCTGGCAACTTGACTTGAATTTAAAACAAAACAGAGATTAAAGGTGACTCGATACTCGCAGCTGAAGATGGCTATTCCAATTTGAATCACTGTACTTTCCACATTGCAATGCATTGAGATGGAGACAGCATGTCAAGGATAATAAAGGAAAAGACCTGGGGAATCTGAGTGAACCACCTATCCTGTTCCCAGTAGCAAGACATAAAGCCATTGCCTGAGGTATTCAACTGGTAGAGACAAATCACTCAAACTTAATCACTGGAACAATGGGACCCTAGTTGTGAGAAGGGGATTCCTAGACATGAACTAATTGAGTTGCAAGAGGGAATACACTAGTAACCACCATGCTTGAATCACTGGTAGCAGTCATGTGACAGGCCCACCCTTTGTGTACTTAAGTTTCTGTTTTCCCTGCAGTAAAGGAACAAGCAGCTAGATACTGATGAAAGAAGACCTGAGTGGGGTCCCTCCTTCCTTTCTCTCTCTCCAATTCACCTTACAAGCTTCAAACCCTGTTTGATGACCTTGACCACCCATGGGTGCCCCTGCTGCAGACAGAGACTCCTTGAAGGAAGTCAGGCTCACTACTGTCTCCAGGAGAATCACCAAATCAGTTGTCTACATCTTCATGTCAAAAGCCTCAAGACCACCAAAAGAAAAGCGCATGACCACCAACTTCAGCCTGAAGCCAGCTGAGTCACCAACCTCCACAGACTGTATGCCCCCTTTTGTTTCTCTGGACTCAAATTTGACTAATCTATCCTTCCCCACTCTGTAACCTTTTTGTGTGTGTGTTCTAACTTCGAGTGTGTTTGTGTTTGTGTATGTTAAGTCAGAGCGTATATCATTATTTTACTTTAAGTACAATGAAAGCTAACCTCTTTCTTTGTTAAACCCAAACACTCACTTATCAATCTTACACTAACATAACTATGCTCTGTTTAAGTTTTCATCCAGGATGATTCTGTGCTGAATTAAATTCTGGATAAAGCATCAGCTATCACATTGTTTTTTTTCCTGCAATGTGGATAACCTTTAGGTGGTAAGGTTGCAAAAGCGGCTCCATCGAAATCGCTTTGCTTTCTGGGTTTTGAATTTCTCCACAAATGTCAAGGGATTGTGGTCTGTACAAGCTACGGTCTCTCTATATCCATTTCAGATATAATACCTCAAAGTGCTTGAGAGCCAGTAACAGTCCCAGAGTTTCCTTTGTTATCCGATTGGTTCTTTTTATGATCATAGTGCATAAACAGTTAAACAGTCAGTGAATTTGCAAGTATATACTTTTCAAAAAAGAAGTAAACCTGTTGTGATCAAACAAAGAAAGGGAAATAAAGGGGAACCATTTGACCCCTGTTCACCTAATTGTAACCCAATAAAGACTTATCTCTATGCAGCCCTGTTGTTGCCTTCCTTCCTTTAGCAAGCATCCGCCTAGTGCCCAGGTGCGCAGTGCTCAGCTAGCAAGGCTCAAGACTTGACCCCTCGTAACATGATCCTTCACCTCAAGTCCCTTGTCAGTGGAAAGGTTGGCAGGGTTGGCAGGGTTGGCAGGATTAACATGATGCCTCAAAGGTCATAAATAAAATGAAGGAGATCTTGTGAGATAGAAGCTTATGTTTATTATCCCGGACAATAAACACTAGCCTTTCTATTTATGTTAGACATTTACCTGTGAATCCCATGTGCTTCCAGGTGCTCTTCTTCATTCTTCTGCATGCACTCCTATGAGGTTCTCCCCCTGTGCTGTCAGCTGAAGTGCAGGCAGGTAGGTGGCTGACCTTGTTGCCCCTTTGCTAGAGATGGCCTTGGCAGACACCCTCTGGTTGCCTTAGGTCTGGCATGCTGAGGGCCTCCTGCACTGAAGCGGTAGCACCCTCTAGTCGACAGGAATGAAGGAGGATCTGGTATCACTGGCAGAGGGGCTCAGGAACTGCTGCTGCACTAGGAGCACCCTGAGAAGAGGCCCCAGCCACGGGGGCGGGGGGGGGGCGGGTGGTGCTGTGCGGTGGGGGGGAGGTGGTGGTGCAGAGGGGAGGGCAGCTGCACATCCTTCCTTGTAAGGCATATATATGCCTCCTGTTGACCTGAGAGGCTAGAGGCCTGGTGCTGACTCCAAGTTCCCTGTTCCCCTCTCGCCTTCCTACTGCTGCTTTGCGCCCATGGTCAAGATGAGGAAATGAAGGTCTGCATGAATCTCCTGCAGACACAGTGCTCTGCTGGATGTGGCTGTCTAGGGGAGCTGCCAATCTCTTAATGGAGGATGGCACTTTGCAGCAGTCAGAGACAATGCCTGGAAGGACTGCTCCAACTTCCACACTTGGGCATGCACAGTCTCTGCCAGATGATGCCTGATTTCTTGCTGCAGCTACAGCATTTCTTGTGATGCTGGTGACTCCAGAGGCATGTCATGAGCCTGGGGCTCAGCATGGGCCTGACCCTCCACAGGCCTCTGGCTGCCAGAGGCTTGGGCTGTCACAGCCTCGGCCACATCCGTGCTGTGCTCACCAGCTTGTGTGCCCGAATCTAACTGCGAGCACATACCCATTGATGTGAAAGTATCTGCGTTGCTGGAGGGTGAGGGGTCTGTGGTGATGATGGATCCTGTGAGGCTCCGTACTCTCCCTCAGAGGTGGCATGCTCTCCCACTGTCTCGGTAGCTCTTTGCTCATGTTCTGCGGGACCTGCATGAGAGAACAGAGACATTGAAGGGTCAAGGGCTTCCCCTCCTGACATGGTTATCACCCCTAAATTGGAGATCCCACTAGGCACTGGATGCCTCATGGGCAGCATGGCTTCATCGCTGCTGAGGTATCCTTGTGCTGCATGGCTACCTTACTGTGTCGGCAAGGTGCCCAGTCTCTCCATCCACTATGCAATGTCCATCCTGTGGCCATGGCAGCTCCATGGCCTTCTCCTCCATAGGGCTCAGGACATGGAGAATTGACAGTCCACCGCCAGTCTTGGCCCGCTTTCTGCAATTGTGTGCTATCTTTTCCTGCAGATACAAAGATGAATGTTGTTGGTCTCCCAGCAGGGACAAGCCCAAGACATATGCTGGTGGTAGTTCAGCAGTTACTGATGGGGGCACACATGTGGCAGGAGACACCTTTCCAAGGACTTCGTGAGGGTCCCCAATGACTAATGGCTGCCTTTCAGTGTTATTTAGCCATGCCTCAGGCCACTTATCTTTTTTCCATGACCCTTTGGCCATGTTTGGGTGGCCACTCCCTCTTCACCCAACACACCCTCCTCTGACAAATGCAAGGCCCAAGAGGTCAAGGGTTTATGACATACTCGCTTTCACTGCCTGGATGAGCTCATTGAGCTGCTTGTGGCACTGGATGCAGGTCCTTGCAGTGACCCCATGGCTGCTGACCTCCTCCAATATCTGCAGCCGGGCTTGCTTGGGCAGGTGACCAGCTCTCCTCCTCCTGTCCATGGGGAAGAGGACCTCCTGCCTTTCCCTGGCAGCCTGTCGGAGAACCTGGAGAGAGGCGTCAGTGAAGTGTGGGACCACCCGGGTCTTCCTTCTGTCATCGTGTGCTGCCTCTCTCCCTTGAAGAAATCCTTATACTGAGAAATCAAACATTGAATGCAAGGCTGTCAGCTTATTAACAATGGCACTAGCATCTGCCGCAGTGTCAGCTGATGCCAGCATCTCCGCCTCCACCCCCACCACCGTTCACTTCATTGGACAGTCCTGCACCTTATTCACTTTAATTTCCTGGCTGCCGCCTGATTGCATGTGCCAGCCACTCATGGCCCGAGCGGAAGCTGCATTCACTTCCGGTCCCAACGTCAGGACCTACAGCTTCTGATTAAATCCGGTCCACAGAGTCATTACAGAAGGAGGCCATTTGGCCTATCGAGTCCGTGCTTGCTCTCTGTGGTGCAATCCAATCCGTCCCATTCCCCTCCACCATCTCCCTAGCCCTGCAAGTTTATTTCCCTCAACTACCCATCCAATTTCCTTTTGAAATCATTCATCGTCTCGGCTTCCACCACCCTTATAAGCAACGAGTTCCAGGTCATTTACCATTTGCTGTGTAAAAAAATCCTTTTTCACATTCCCCCTGCATCCCCTGCCCAAAATCTTAAATGTGTCTCCTAGTCCAACTAATGGGAACAGTTTTTCTTCGTCTACCATATCTGAACCTGTCACAATCTTGTACACCTCTATCAAATGCCCCCCCTCAGTCTTCTTTGCTCCAAAGAGAACGACTCCAACTTCTCCAAACTAATCTTGTAGCTAAAATTCCTCATCCCTGGAACCATTCTGGCAAATATCCACTGCACTTCCTCAAGGATGCTCACTTCTTTCCTAAAGTGTGATGACAAGAACTGGATGCAATACTCTAGTTGTGGCCTAACCAGAGCTATACGCAGATTCCGCATAACTTCCCTGTTGATAGATGTTGATAGAAGACTTTTGTAGACGTCTCCTAGGCTTCAACTGCTCAGCAATGTAGATTTCAGCATCACGCTGCTGTTCCCTTTGCCAATTCCAAAGTTACAGAAATGTACTACTCAGAGAGGGAATACAACAGCTAGACGTTTATTTAGCATTCACCACATGAGGCCTGCTGACCAGCCCACATACTGGTAGAACAAGGTGGACTCATCTCCAGAATCTTGCCAACTGGCAGCCAAATTTAATTTGTGACCAGTGACATCATCAGTTTGCAGCCTCTGGCATTCTGGGGAGTGGTCAACCACCATCTTCCAGAGTGAAACATTTGAAAATTCTCATAAAAAGCCTCACTGATGCTCAATTGCTTACCAGCGACAGTCATTCTCCCATTGCTTGTTTTAATCCCCTAAAAGGGGCAGCACAGTGGCGCAGTGGTTAGCACCGCAGCCTCACAGCTCCATTGACCCGGGTTCAATTCTGGGTACAGCCTGTGCGGAGTTTGCAAGTTCTCTCTGTGACCGCGTGGATTTTTGCCAGGTGCTCCGGTTTCCTCCCACCGCCAAAGACTTGCAGGTGATAGGTAAATTGGCCATTGTAAATTGCCCCTAGTGTAGGTAGGTGGTAGGGAATATGGGATTACCGTAGGGTTAGTATAAATGGGTGCTTCTTGGTCAGCACAGACTCGGTGGGCCGAAGGGCCTGTTTCAGTGCTGTATCTCTAAATAAAATAAATAAATCAATCAACTTATGCTCCACAATGTGTAAAAAAAAGCAATGGTGACACTTAAGAATATTTAAATCAATATTTATATTAATAATTCAGAACATGTGAAGAGGAAATAAGAGTGGGGATCCTGGAATATTGAAACTCCTAGCAAATCAAATGGACTTAACATTTATGGATATTGGGCTTGAATTTAATGGAAATTTGTGCTACAGGAATGGCACATTTACAGAATACAAAATTATTATGGTGCAGAAACTGCAGGAAATTACGGTGTGATTGATGTCTACTGTTACTTTGCCATTCCAAACTTTCCTGGGAAGCAATTACACAGCTCCACCAAGACTCTCACTGAAACAATCAATAATAGTTCCACTCTCATCAAAATCAATGACAATTCCGATTTTCATGAATTAATGCCACTTTGTTTGCCATTGACAGTTAATCCATTACAGAATTTCTTTTATTGTTTCATGGGATTTTGGTGTCACTGGCAAGGCCAGCATTTGTTGCCCATCCCTAATTTCCCTTGAGAAGATTGTGGTGAATCGCTTTCTTGAACCACTGCAGTCCATCTGGTGTGGGCACTCCTACAGTGCTGTTAGAAAGGAATTTCCAGCATTTTGATCCAGCCACAGTCACAGAACAGTGATATATTTCCAAGTCAGGATGGTGTGTGGCTTGGAGGGGATCTTGCAGGTGATGGTGCTCCTATGCATCTCCTGCCCTTCTCCTCCTAGGTGGTAGCGGTCACAGGTTTGGAAGGTGCTGTCTGAGTGCCTTGGTGCATTGCTGCAGTGCATCTTGTAGATGGTACACACTGCTGCCACTGTGCGTCTGTGGTGGAGGGAGTGAGTGTTTGTGGATGGGGTGCCAATCAAGCGGGCTGCTTTGTCCTGGATGGTGTTTAGCTTCTTGACTTTTGTTGGAGCTGCACCCATCCAGGCAAGGGAAGAGTATTCCATCACACTCCTGATTTGTGCCTTGTAGATGGTGGACAGGCTTTGGGGAGTCAGGAGGTGAGTTACTCGCCACTGGATTCCTAACCTCTGACCTGTTCTTGTAGCCACGGTATTTATATGGCTACTGTAGCTCAGTTTCTGATCAATGGTAGCCCCTAGGATGTTGATAGTGGGGGATTCAGCGATTGTAATACCATTGAATGTCAAGGAGAGATGGTTAGATTCTCTCTTGTTGGAGATGGTCATTGCCTGGCACTTGATGGCGCGAAAGTTTATTGCCATTTATCAGCCCAAGCCTGGATATTGTCCAGGTCTTGTTGCATTTCTACACGGACTGCTTCAGTATCTGAGGAGTCGCGAATGATGCTGAACATTGTGCAATCATCAGCGGACATCTTCACTTCTGACCTTATGAATGAAGCAGCTGAAGATGGTTGGGCCTAGGACACTACCCCAAGGAATTCCTGCAGTGATGTCCTGGAGCTGAGATGATTGACTTCCAACAACCATAACCATCTTCCTTTATGCTGGGTATGACTCCAACCAGCAGAGAATTTTCCCCCTGATGCCCATTGATTCCACTTTTTCTAGGGCTCCTTGATGCCATACTTGGTCAAATGCTGCCTTGATGTCAAGGACAGTCACTATCACCTCACCTCTGGAGTTCAGCTGTTTTGTCCGTGTTTGAACCAAGGCTGCTATGAGGTCAGGAGCTGAGTGGCCCTTTTGGAACCCAAACTGAACACCAGTGAGCAGGTTATTGCTAAGCCAGTGCCACTTGATAGCACTGCTCAGATTATGCTTCCACTTTTTGGACAAACGGCAGCCACAGTAATGGCTGCTGCTTGCCCTGTAAATAGGGCCTGCTTCTGGTTTGGTTCCGCCTCCTTCTGTGTCCATCGCTGCTAATTGGGTGGTGAACGCGATTCTTTGCCAATTAAGCACTTTGCATAACAAAATTGCGGCCCGTGCAGGAATAGTCACCAACATGTTGCACCACGGACATTTGACAAAATTATTGACTCAGCCACGGACATGGGGCCAATTAATTTGTATAAAATGTATAGCCAACCTGATGCCATCAAAACACAGTCCAATTTAAAATACATTTCTCCCTATTTAGTGAGTAGCTAACATTGTTTTTGCTTGCACAAGTAGTCAATGTCTGCCTGCACACTTGATGTAGCAATATGGAGAATCTGGGTAGAAATCCATATGTCAGTTGTGATCTTGATCTCTGTTTCTCCCCTCTTGCTGTCTCCCTTTCTGTGTCAATCCCTATCCCCTCTTTGTGTCCATCTCTCGCCTCTCTCTTTCCTCTCTCTGAGTCCATCTCTCTCCCCTCTCTCCTCTCCTCTGTGTTCATCTCTCTGCCCCCCCTCCTCTCTGTCCTCCCCTCTCTTTCTCTGCCCCCAGTGTCTCCCTCTCGCCCCCCTCTCTCTCCCCTTCTCTCCCCCTCTCTCTCTCCCCCCTCTCTTTCCCGCCCCCTCCCTCTCTGTCTGTCTCTCTCTCTCTGACAGTTGCAGAGAGTGGGAACTCTCCCCAGAGCTGCTTTGTGATTGATCAGTTTTTTAAAAATCGCAGCTTTCAGTTTCAGTTTCACAGCTGACAGGTGCTGGGAGCGGGAACAGCGGATTCTGAACTCAGGACAAGTTCAGGGTTTCCGGCGGGCTTTTAAAGAAAAAACGGAAACCGCTGGATGCCCTCTGAGTGGCATGCGCAGCTGCTTTTGGTCTGGCTCATGTGGTGCCCCATGCTGGGAAGGGCAATTATGCAGCTGATCTGACACACAATTTACAAATTTGGACCACACAGATCCACTCAAAGTATTCGCTTGTCACTCACCAAAGAACATTTGTACAGCTGTAAGAGGAATCCGCCACTCATGTTATTTGCAGTGTCAGGCACCCAACTTGCAGGCAAGGTAATTTTAGACTAACTTATACTATTGCAAGGTTTCTGGAAGTACTGGTGAGTGCCTTTGGATGCACTGTGGTGAGTTGCTGGATTTGACAGGGAGTGTTACTGCATCCTCACAGGAAGGGCAAAGCATTTGGTGACCTGTCCACACAAAGGCTGCAACAACTATAAGGGCAACAGTTGCATTGCCTCTGGGTCTGCTTTACAACAGGGAGATGGAGCAGAGGCTGCTGAGAGGGGAAACTCTGCACGTGTCTCAGCCAAGTTGGAGCTGAACTCTGTTGTGTTGTTGCTTAAACTGCTTAAGTATTAGTTAACATATTGTTGAATATGTAAATAGTTCAGTATGCATCATTACAGGAGGTGATGTAAGCCAACATGTGATGTAGCAGTTAGTCAACAGTCAGCACTGTATCTTAGAGCTCTCCTGTAAGTTTGTTATTTTGTAATAAAGAACCCGTCATTCATCTTACCATTCAGCATGGAGTTGTGTTTTTTAGATCTTGCAGTCACAGAACTCATCAAGAAAGAAATTAAGATAAAAATTGTGATTGGTAATGAAGGACTTCATTGCATCAACATTTCTGGGCTGTCAGAAGCAAACCAGAAAGACCCATCAAAACTCTGGACAACGTTAGAAGACCAGTTGAAGGTCAAGGGTAATTTCAGGATCCATTGACTGGAGCTGATGGCCTTTAGACAACAGCCCAAAGAAACCATCGATCAATTTGTCAGCAGATGCTGTGAGAAAGGGAAAGTCTGTGATTTTTCAGGTGCAGAATTGTCCAAGAGGATTATAGAATTAGTAATTGCATCAACCCCAATTGAGGTGTTCCAAAAGGAGCTGTTGGATAAAGAAAAAGGATATGACACTGAAAGTCTCCTTCAGGAAGTCAAGAAGTACAAAACCATAGCTGCAAGCAGGCAGTGCAAACAAGCACTTGAAGCAGCAACAACCATAGACGAGGTAGCCAAGACACCTCGGTAGGGAAAGGCATGAACCAAATGCTGTCTATTGCACCAGCCAAAAAATTGTCCTGCATTCATGGATACCTGCAAGGTGTGTGGTCTAAAGCAGCATTGGGCAAGACTGTGCAGAAGGTCTGGCAATGAAGAAGTGGTCAGAAGCCACAGCAAGCCACAATAAGAAACAGACACTGTCGAATGGCAAAAACAGAAAAGAGTTTGCTAAATACCAGTTTAAACACAAGCATGTCCATGAGGTAGGCAAGGACCGGAACAGAAAAGAAGGTACTGAAAGTGAACAAGCTTTCCACAATTTAATAGTTGCATACCACATGGATGCAGTTATGCAGCTGGAAGCCTTCATCACAATCGAAAACATATGCCTGAAAAAGAGTAGCAATCACAAGCTACATCTAAAGGTTGATACTGGGGCAAGTGCCAACATTTTACCACTCCAGATACTAAAGGATGTGTACCTGGAGAAATGGGAATCTATGCTACAGCCAAAAAGAGCTAGATTCACTGCATATAATGGTTCACCAATATCCTGCATGGGCGAATTGATGTTAGAGTGCAGATATGGAAATTCTGCATGGTCACCACAAGTCTTCTATGTTGTTGACACCAATGATCCAGCAGTAGCAGGACTACCAGCATGCAGTGAACTCTGGATTGTGTCTATTCAGGAGATCAGTAATGTGCCAATGCTACACCATGAAGGTAAATGTGACCGCATTACGTCCATTCAGGATTTGCAACGGAAGTACCTGGACAGATTTGATACCATGGGCAGTTTTAGAGGAGATACTGTTCTTCATTTGAAAGATGACACAGTTCCTTCCATAGATCCACCATGGAAGTTCAGTGTTCACATAAAGGACAAGCTGAAAGCTGAGTTTGACACAATGGAACGGCAAGGGATTACTAGCCGTGTTCAGCAACACACTGATTGGTGCAGCTGTATAACCGCTGTGATCAAGAAAGATGGTACCATCAGAGTATGTCTGGATTCTAGAAGGTTAAACTGAGCACTCAAAAGATGTCCTCACAAAATTCCTACTTCGGTACAGTTAAATCCAAGATTTGCGAGAACCAAGTTTTTCTCAAAGTTGGATGCAAAACATGGATACTGGTCGGTTCACCTTTTTGAAGATTCACAGGAACTCACGACTTTCAGAACTCCATTTGGAAGATATTGCTTTTTGTTCTTACCATTTGGTCTGTCAGTAAGTCAAGACCTGTTCCAATAGCATATGGATCTTATCATTGAAAATGTTCCTGGATGTGTTTGCATTGCAGATGACATAGCAGTCATGGGAATTATTAAAGAACAGTATGACAAAAATCTTCATATCTTAATGGAAATAGCTAGAAGGGAAGGTCTCATGTTTAATAGCAAAAAATGTGCTAATAATGTGAGCCACATCAACTTTTTCAGCTCAATCTACTTTGATACATGTATAAGACTGGATCCCAGTAAGGTTGAGGATACACAATCAATGCCTACTCCTCAAGACAAGCCAAATTTACAGAGCTGTTTGGGTTTGTTTAACTTTTTAGCACCGTATATCTTGAATTTTTCTTAGAAAGCATTGTCACTTTGTGAACTGCTCAAGAAAGATGCGCCATTCCTGTGGCACAAAGAACATCAGCACACATTCGATTTCTTGAAACAGTCACTTTCTACTGAAGCATATTTGTAATATTCCAATGCAAGGAACGAAACTACACTTGAGGTATATGCTTCGAAAAAGGGTCTTGGAGCATGTCTATTACAGGAAGGTAAAGCAATTGCATTTGGTTCCAAATGTTTGTCACCCAAACAGGCAAACAAAACTCAAACATAGAATGAAAAATATTAGCATTAATATTTGGCATTACAAGGTTTTGTACATATCTCTTTGGCAAACACTTTGTTGCCAGGGCAGATCACAAGCTGTTGGCAATGATTTGGCAAAAAACACTCACCAGCATGCCACCTCGACGACAAGGCAATTGATTAAGGTACAAGGGTATATGACTGAGAGGCCCCAAGAAACAGGAAAACCTTCCGCTAGATGTCCAAGTAGATGAAATGGATGTAGAGCTAGAAGATGTATACAATATTGACCGAATGCAATTTTGACAGAGGAAATGTGAAGAGCTCCAAGATGAGACTTCTGAAGGCATTATAGCAGCTTAATATCTCAGTGTCTGGTTGCTGTAGCTACATCAGCAGCCAACACCTTCACAGTGGCGCTGCAGCTGCCAGCCTCTGATCGGTGGGTCTTCCGTAGAAGAAGCGATGCGGGGATTTGGTGTTGTTTCCCTCGATGTTGACACCCCTGCCCCCTGCCACCAGCATAAAATTCCCCCCAATGTGTCATACACAAAAAAAAATCTATGGCCTGAATTCCATTGTTTTCCTGCAATGGTGGTGCAGTTCTGGTGCAAGGACTGGAATTTGGGCATAAGGCAGATTCATCAGAGTTACACTCATTCTGAAACACATTCTAAATACTGGAAGGATTGGCTAATAGCAGAAAATTCTCCTGCCCCAAAATGGAGCACGCTTGCAAATGAGAGGATGATGAGTCAATGCTGCTTTCCCTGAAATGTCACCATTTAACACCAGAATTGCTGCGATTTAAGTTAAGTCTGTGGCAGGGGTAAAAGAAGGGGTACAACCTGTCAAAGCAGGAAGTGGGTGAGTTCACAGGTTTTGAGTGTCCACAATGTGTCTGAATTGTCAGCTTTTATTAAGCAATTATAAAAGCCATTTTCTTAGCTGTGCAACTAAGAGAGGATTCCAGAGGCTTCCTTTCAAATGGTTCAGCAGGGAAATCTTTTGCTTCCTACCCTTTTGTCACAGAATACTTACCATGCAATCGTTTTATTGGCATTCCCAATAAAAAACAGAATATCTGGTCATTATTACATTGCTGTTCCTGGGAGTTTGCTGTGTGCAAATTGGCTGCTGCTTTTCCTATACTACAACAATTACTACAAAAGTATTTCATTGGCTGTAAAGTGCTTTGGGGCATCCTGACGTCATGAAACACTCTATATAAATGCAAGTCTTTCTTCTCCCATATATGTCCTTATAAGATAATTATTCATTCATGAGATGTGAGCTTATTGGCAAGACCAACATTTATTGCTATCCCTAATTGCTGTTGAGAAGGTGGCCGTGAGCCGCTTTCTTGAACCGCTGCAGTCCGTGCGGTGTAGGTATACCCACAGTTAGGTAGGGAGTTCCAGGATTTTGATCCAGTGACAACGAAGGAACGGCATAAAGTTCCAAGGCAGGATGGCATGTGACTTGGAGGGGAACTTGCAGGAGGTGGTGTTGCCATGAGCCTGCTGCCTTTGATATTCTAGATGGTAGAGGTCACTGGTTTGCAAGGTGCTGTTGAAGAAGTCTTGGTTAGTTCCTGCAATGCATTTTGTAGATGATGGCTAACAATTATGTTCCTGCAACAAATCCTTCTATGACTGAAAGCCTAGCAACCTCACTTGGACATATTGCAACAAATTTGAGATTTGTAATATGCAGTCATGAAATGATACTTGTTGACATATTACAGATCAAGGATGCAGGCATGAGGAGTGTTCAGGGTTTCCAAGCACCCCCCAAAATTTCTGTTTTTTTTTAATTGGACCACCCCTTTATTCAAAAGAACATGCCCCTTGATAGAGCACAGAAACAATAGATACTCTTCCAGAGCTAATCAGTTCTGTAAATCAACCCACAAGTTGGTCTTTCACCAGGATATCGCAGTAAGTGTGGCAAAGTTATTGATAAACTAGTTATATATAACGAGCACTTGGAATTCATGATTTATAGTTTTTGTCTGATAGGACTGCTCTTTATTTTCATTTGATTTCTTTGAATTGTTAGATTCAAGGAAGTCATATTTCTATTTGAAGCTTATTGTGAAATTTCTGCTTGAAAAATGGATCTTTTGAAGTAGTTTCATTTGGTCTGAAAATCTCATATCCAGAAATTGTCTCCAAAAAATCCCATCTATGCCACTGTCACAAAAAAGTGATTAATGTGGGAACTTCATGATATTACACATAAAATCTAATGAGCAACCACTACCACAAGTTAATTACTGTTTGGTGACTAGTTTCCATAATTTGCAAGCACAAGCAAGTTTTTTTTTCTTATTGTCAAATCTGATTCACAATTTGATTAACTCAATTACAAGTTCTGTTGACAAGATTCCCTGATCTTGCAGACTAACTAATGAATAAATCATTCTGTTTAGTTGCATCACGCAATTCAATGAACCATTTTTTAAAAAAGTAGCAACAAATTAGCTGGAAGCAAACGTTTCGGGTGGTCACTGACCCGAAACGTTAACTCTGCTTCTCTTTTCACAGATGCTGCCAGACCTGATGAGTGGTTCCAGCATTTCTTGTTTTTATTTCAGATTTCCAGCATCCACAGTATTTTGCTTTTATTATAGTGGAGACAGACTGTTCTAACTCAGAGAAACAGAGAGACAGCTGCGTGTTAGCACCTGAAAGGTGATCTCTCAGATCATTTAAACTAAAGGAAGAGAATTTAGTATGTTTATTTATTATTCTCTCTCAAAATTCTAAAAAGTCAAGCCAAATCAGAGATCTCAGATAATTTAAACTGAAGGAAGGGAAGTTAGACTGTGACAATCTTTTATTCCTCAAAATTTCTAGAGCCAAATTGATTAATTAAAAGTGTTTGCAAGTTGTTAATTGTTGAAATTCATCACTGGAGAAGGAAAGCATCAATTTCAACTTCTGAATTAGACTACAGACTGTTCTATTGTTGAAGAAGCTTTTCTTCCCCCATCGGATGGCTGTGAGGACCTCAAGCAATCTTGGACTGTTCCGCATCCGGCAGGAGTGTAAATCTGCAAGGACACTAATTTTTTCTAATTTAAATGTTGTTTATATCTTAGTAGTGTTTACGAATTTAGTTTTTCTAATTTAACAGTTAATTTGTTGATTTAAAGACACCTGGTTTGGTCAGCCTCATTTGGGGGTTAATAGATGGAACAATTTGGCTGCGTCTTTCTTAAATTTGGAAAGTATAAAATGATATGTTAGGTGATCTGTGGAGGGACGGGATTGAATTAACAGTGTGTTTCTTCAGAATCGTATATTTTGATTGGGGGCTTTGACTGGAGCGGTCAGTCGTAACACAATGAACTTTATGCAAATAAGATCCCTACTGATTTGAGAGAAAAATTAGATGTCACCAGATTATACTAAAAAGTTGACTTTGACTTCATTGCTCTCTGTACAATGACTCAGATCTTGTCAGAGTGTGGCATCTTGCAGCATTAACCATCAGTTTGACTTTTTCCTGTACCCGTCAGCTCACAGTTTCTTGGCCCTGTAAGTTGCTGGAAGTGCACACTAATAACAATGTGGCAAGGGCAACAGGGCATCTGGGAGCTAGGTGAACAACAGGACCAACAATATAACTTCTTAACTATTGATATTTTAGGATTGAGAAAGAAGCAGAGGAACCACGGAGAAGGAGGGTGAATTAGAACAAGTGAATTAGAGTTAAATCAGGTATAAAAAGAAAAATAAACAGAGGGAACAAAAGATTAGATGAAGAGCGAAATAAAAAAGACAGAAAGGAAAAGTAAGAAAAATTCCTTAAGAAGAATTTATTACACACAGGAATGAGACTCCACAGTTTAAATGCTCCCTTTCTGGATTGGAAAGGTTGATTGGCTTTTCTTTAGCAATTGGCTCAAATAAAAGGGAGGTCCCAGAGGAAAAGAGTGTGGACCTGAAGGACCTCAGGGGCGGAGCAACAGCAGAGTGCCTGGAAAGGACAAAAAGCAAGGCCCTGGGAATAGATCTCAATCAAAGACCCTGGTTGCAAGGAACACGGACTGAAGGAGTTCAAGGGGGGAAAAGCTGAGCAGCTAGAGCTTCAAGAAGCAAGGTATAAAAACCTAAAGTGACATCAGCACAACAGAAGGTGCTGATTGGTGGATAGCTAGCGAGCGATTTTAAATATGTCAGAAATAAATCTTCATTGTTGTTAGGTTTAGTTAGTCTAATAAATAGAGGCATGGAAGACCACCTCAGTCCCATGGAATGCACATCCTGTGCCATGTGGGAACTCCAGGATATTTCTCATGTCCTGGACAACCACAAGTGCAGGACATACCATCAGCTGGAGGAGCTTGAGCTCGAGGTTTTGGAGTTTGAGCAGCAGCCGGCATCACTGTGGGGCATCCACATGGATGAAAGCTACATGGATAGCCCATTTCTGGATCTGGTCACACTGCAGCTTAAGGGTGAGAAGGCAAGGAGGGAATGGGTGACGACCAGACAGTCAAGCAGGACTAGGCAGGTAGTGCAAGGGTCCCCTGAGTGCATCTCACTGTCTCACTGGTTTTCAGTTCTGAATACAGGTAAGGGCAGTCGTTCTTCTGGGGAATACAGCCAAAGCCAAGTTCAGGATGGTATGTTGCCTCCCTGATGCCAGTGTCAAAGATGTCACTGAGTGTCATGCTAGGCCCCCACCTGCCAAGAATGAGCACATCAATTTTGTCATGAACATTGATTTTTAACTGTTGTTGGAGCAAGGAAATGACTTGTTAAACAGATCATCTGTGGCTGGAAAAAAACATTTACATACTAACAGACATCAAAGGTGAGGAAGCACATTCCAGGGCCTGCTAAGGAGGATACAATCCAGAAGGGTGAGTGGTTAGACCAGCTGGTCACATGACTACTTGGCTGTTCCAGGGTTTCTTTTGAACTAGCCACAGAGAGTTTGAAGGCAGAAAGTCTGTTTGCTCCTAAATTGAGAGATCCCTCCTGTCTGCTCCCATCTCTTTCCCACAAGCCTCTGGCTCCATTGAAGACACATGAACCCCAAGAAAGAAAAGTCTCCCACAGCGAACAAGGTTTAAGAATATTGGGCCCCAATGAAAAGCAAGATCTATCTATAATCAAGGACTCTACAGTGAGCTCGAAGAACTATAATAACAACTCTTCAGATATTGCTTCAAACTTTTCCACTTTATTTCTTCTGCTCTGTTCTGTCTCTATTTGCATGTGTGTATCATGCATGCATGCTAGCGTGGGTGCATTATGTATCCGTAGGCATCAACCAAATTAGAGTTTAAGTTCCAGTTTAATAAATTTCAAATTTTCTTCTTTAAAACTAAGAAAACCTGTTTGTGCTGGTTTCTTTGCCTTATAATTGTAAAGCGGTGAACAAGGATTCACCAAGGGGGAGCTAAAAACAGTGTGTTTAAAAATAAAACCCGGTTACAGTAAGACCAGATGAAGGCTGAAAGGGAACCCTAGACCTCTTTCTCACCTGGTCGTAACACTGAGCGACTGCAGAACATTCTGAGGGGGAAGGGTGAACGGCCAAGGGTCATAGTCCATATTGGTACCAATGACATATGTAGAAAGAGGGATGAGGTCCTGCAGGAAGATTTCAGGGAGCTAGGAAAGGAATTAAAAGATAGGACCTCTGGTTACTCCCGTTGCCACATGCTAGTGAGTATAGAAATTGGAAGATAGAGCAGCTGAATGCATGGGTGGAGAGATGGTGCAGTTGAGCATTGGGACTGGTTTTGGGGGAGATGGGACCTGTACAAGTTGGACAGGTTGCACCTCAACAGGGCTGGAATCAATATCTTGGTGGGGAGGTTTGCTAGTACTGTTGGGATCAGTTTAAACTAGCTTTGCAGGGGTATGGGAACCTGAACATAGATTCAGAAGGAAGATAAGCTGAAAATAGAAGGCACAAAATGTATTAAGTGAGTATGGAAGGTTAAGGAAACAAGGACTAGAAAATAGACAACAAAGGAGTTGTTCAGTGATTAGTGATATTTACTTCAATGTAAGGAGTCTGGTGAATAAGCCAGATGAACTGATGGCTCAGATAGACACTTGAAAGTATGATATCATAGCTAATACTGAAATGTGGCTTAAAGAAGGGCAGGAATAGCAGCTCAACATTCCTGGCTTCAGGATTTTCAGATGGGATAGAAATGGGGATAAAAAAGGAGTGAGAGTCGCAATATTGGTCAAGGAAACAATCACAGCTGTGAGGAGGGATGATTTGTTAGAAGGAACATCAACTGAAGCCATATGGGTTGAACTGAAGAACAAAAAAGGGGTACAGCTGGCAGTGTACTGTAGATCCCCAAGCAGTCGAAGGGAGATAGAACAGCAAATATATTGGCAAATTGCTGAAAAGTGCAGAAACCAAAGGGCAGTAGTAGTAGGGAATTTCAACTACCCTTATATTAACTGAGATAAATTCAGCGTAAAAGGTACAGAGAATGAAATCTGGGCAGGTGGAAAGAGCATCAGTGGGAGAACATTTTAGTCGTAGTGATCATATTTCAGTTAGATTTAGAATAGTTATGGACAAGGATAAAGTTAGACCAAAAGTAAAAGCTGTAAATTGAGGAAAGGCTAATTTTACTCAGCTGAGATGTGAATTGGCAAAAGTGGACTGGAAACAGTGACTTGAAGCTAAACTATGCATATAGTTTTGGTCTCCTTTGCTGAGTTTTTGTGCATTAAAGGAATTATTTTTTTTGTAAACTATGTATTAGTCCTTTAAATGTTAGCCAATGCCTGTCTACTGTCATACCTTTTAACGTAGTTTCCCAGTCCACCATAGCCAATTTGCCCTTCATACCTTCTTAGATTAAAGACCCTAGTTTTGGATTGAACTGCATCACTTTCAATCTTAATGTAAAATTCTATCATATTATGGTCACTCTTTCCTAAAGGCTCCTTTACAACAAGATTATTAATTAGTCATTTTTCATTGCACAATACTAGATCTAAAATAGCCCATTACCTAGGACCCTTGGGAGTACAGAGGGTCAGAGGGACGTTGGGGTGCTTGTCCATAGATCACTGAAGACAGCAGCACAATTAGCTAAGGTGGTTAGGAAGGCACAAGGATACTTGCCTTTATTAGCCGAGGCATAGAATATAAGAGCAGGGAGGTTATGATGGAGCTGTATAAAACGCTGGTTAGGCTGCAGCTGGAGTACTCTGTACAGTTCTGGTCACCACACTATAGGAAGGATGTGATTGCAATGGAGAGGGTGCAGAGGAGATTCACCAGGTTGTTACCTGGGCTGGAGCATTTCAGTTATGAAGAGAGACTGGATAGGCTGGGGTTGCTTTCCTTGGAGCGGAGAAGGCTGAGGGGGGACCTGATTAAGGTATACAAAATTATGAGGGGCATTGATAGGATAGATAGGAAGAAACTTTTTCCCTTAGCGGAGGTGTCAATAACTAGGGGGCATAGATTTAAGGTAAGGGGCAAGAGGTTTAGAGGGGATTTGAGGAAAAAAATTTTCACCCAGAGGGTGGTTGGAATCTGGAACACACTGCCTGAAGGGGTGATAGATGCAGGAACACTCAAGACATTAAAGAGGTATTTAGATGAGCACTTGAAACACGAAAGCATACAAGGCTCCGGGCCAAGTGCGGAGAAGTGGGATTAGTTTTGGACGGGTGCTTGATGGTTGGTGCAGGCACATTGGGCCGAAGGGCCTGTTTCTGTGCTGTAAAACTCTTCTTTTTCTACCTATTTGGTTCCTCAACACACTGCTCGAGAAAACCATCTTGCATACATTCTAAGAATTTGTCCTCCACAACATTAAGACTAATTAGATTTACCCAGTCTATATGTAGATAGAAATCCCCCATGATTACTGTAGTAACCTTATTAAACACACCTCTAATTTCCCGGTTTATACTGTGATTTACATTACCACTGCTGTTTGGTGGCCTGTAAACAACTCCCACCAATGTTTTCTGCCCCTTGCTGTTTCTTAGTTCCACCCAAACTGATTCTGCATCTTGATGTTTAGAACTAAGGTCATCTTTCACTATAGTACTAATGCCCTCTTTTAATCTACAAGGGAGTCAAAAGTTATGGAAAGCAGGCAGGAAAGTGGAGTTAAGGCCACAATCAGATTAGCCATGATCTTATTAAATGGCAGAGCAAGCTTGAGGGGCTGAATGGCCTACTCCTGCTCATATTTCTTATGTTCTAATGAAGATATCAATGGCTTGGTCAGGTGGGAAGGAAAGTAGCAAGTGGAATTCAATCAGAAGAAGTGTGAAGTAATGCATTTGAGGAGGAAAAACAAGGCAAGGGAATATACAATAAATGGTAGGATTCTGAGAAGTGTAGAGAAACAGAGTGACCTTGGAGTGTATGTCCACAGATCCCTGAAGATAGCAGGACAGGTAGATACAGTGGTCAAGAAGGTGTAGGGGATACTTTCCTTTATTGCCAAAGCCTAGAGTATAAGAGCAGGAAGGTTATGCTAGAACTGTATAAAACACTAGTTGGACCAGAGCTGGGGTATTGCATATAGTTCTGGTCACCACATTACAGGAAGGATGTAAGCATACTAAAGAGGGTACAGAGCAGATTTACAAGGATATCACCAGGAATGGAGAATTTTAGCTTTGAGGAAAGATGGACAGGCTGGGGTTGTTTTCTTTGTAACAGAAGAGGTTGAGGGGAGAATAATTGAGTTGTATAAAATTATGAGGGGTCTAGATAAAGTGAATAGGAAGGACCTATTTCCATTAGCAGAGAGGTCAATAACTAGGGGTCATAGATTTAAAGTAATTGGCAGAAGAATTAGAGGGCAGCTGAGTAGTAATTCTTTCACCCAGAGGGTGGTGGGCGTTTGGAACTCGCTGCCAGAAAGTGTGGTAGAGGCAGAAACCCTCATTGCATTTAAAAAAGCAGTTGGATTTGCACTGGAGGCTCCATAACCTACAGGTCTATGGACCAAGAGCCGGAAGGTGGAATTAGACTGAATTGCTCTTTTTCAGCCAGCATGGACACGCTGGACCAAATGGCCTCCTTCTGTGCCATACATCTTTCTCTGTTTTCCATGTTTTATGTTGTGAAGTGCCAGCTCTAACTTTCTGCAGAGAGTGTAATATGCAAATCAAGCGATTTCTTAAAAATAACAGGGAGTTGGAGGGCAATAGGCAAATGATGGAGTGGCGTAATTGACCAAGTTATTGCAATTCGTAACTCATGCTATGGGGATCGACCAGGGGAGTAGGACTGGCTGAATAGTTCCGTGGAGAGCTGGCATGGACTTGATGGGCTGAATGGCCTCTTTCTCTGCCATAAATGACTCTATGACTCTAGGGGCTGGAGTTTACGAGCCCTCCGATATCGGGGGTCATGGCAAGGGGGGCCCATAAAATTCTGCTGGGAGAAGCCCGCCTCAACTCCTGACGCAGAGAAGGCCATTTTACTGGCGGTGGCGAGGCCTCAGTATGGCACCCCCCACCCCCCACCGCCCACCGTCAAGCGGCGGCGCCTTCATTTGTGTTGCAAAATGCATTCAAATAAATGTAAATAAATCTACCGGCAGCCGTCCTATGCCGATATTCCAGATGGTGGCCGGAAGTCCCGTGCCTTCCGATCCCCGCTTGGGGAACCAAGGCGGGACACTGGTGGGGAGGGGGGAGGAGTATAATTCTCAGCGCGGGGTGGGGGGGGGGGGAGAAGCGGGGAACAGTCTTTTTATTGCTGGGGGGGATGGTGGGAAGGGGTAAAGGTTTAAAGTTAATAAAGGTTGGGGGAGAAAGGTCGGAATCTGCATAAAGGTTTTTTGCGGGGGAATGGGCATTTAATAATTCGATTCTTCCATGGGGATGTGGGTGAGGGGAATGAAAATGTTACGACACGGGTAACTTTAATTTTGAACTTTTGTTCCTTTTAAAAATGCAAATGCTAGTGAAGGGCTTGAAGCCCTTTAAAAATGGCGCCGGTGCCTGCGCAGTGGTGGGGGACGCCATTGCTGGGTATGGAGTGGCCGCCCCCTCCAAGTCATTTGGGGCGGCCGCTCCGCACCTTCCATTACATGAGCCCTCAGGCGAAATATCGCGGAGGCTCAGCAGCGGCCGCTGCACGTGGGCAGACCGCCACCTTCAAAGCATGCAGCCGCAAGTTGCGGCATGCTAGTAAAATCCAGCCCTATAACTCTATTTCTGCTTTGCCTGAACTTGCTGGCTGGTTTGTGCATTAATAATGGCATGCATCATGAACTCGCTGTTACCTTTACAGCAGGATTTGGGCTATTGTATCCATACAGGCAAACTTCGGCATCAAGTTATCCACTACTGACTCCCATCCACAGTGCAGTCTATTATAAACAATTCAAAATCTTAGTTCTAAAATCGTCAAATGTATTTACTGCATGCAAGTCATATTAAACCGGCTTTTTTTTAATGTTCTTTATTTTCCTGATTTTTTTGCCTCTAGGTGGAATTGTTGTGAAAATGAGTTTTCAAAATGGTGTGCTATAAAATTTGCTTGTGTTGTAAGATTTTGGTCTTATTAATTGCTCAAGAAAAGTGCCAAAAGACCAACCACACAGATACGTAAATCATGCCCCCGCCAAAGTTTACAAGCAATGAAATCTGTTTGAAGGTACAATTTGGACCCTTCATTAAGATTTTTTTTAATGTAGTCTTTTATAATTTTAGCTCTCATTTTTGTACTTAATAAAACATATTCTTTAATACTGGGTAGAGCTGCTCGTGACTGGTATTACTAGAGCTGAAGGGTTCTTCACTGGTGCCACACTGATGTTATCAGGGCCACAAGTTCTGTGCTTACACTAACACATTGAGCTGGACCAGTGACTCTGTTGTTACTACATTTCACAGCTCGCTGCTTATGTTACTGTGCAACTGTGATGTTATTGGACTTACAGGCCTTCCTGTTCCAGTTCTGTATGTAAATTTCTGTTAATAATATTGGAGGTAATGATATGTGGACATTCACTTCACAGTCTTTAATTTTCAGTTGGTTGGAAACCATATTGTGAGATCAGTTGATGTGGAAAGATTGTTTTGGGATAAAGGAATGTACAGCACTTTTATTTGTAACCAGATAAGATGAATTCCAGTGTTCTATCAGTATATGGGTTTTTAAGCAGTAATCATGAGGGGATGGAATCCAGTAATGGGGGAAAAAGTATTTGTATGCAGATGGAAGGGAGGGTTTTCCAAATTGGGAATCAGGGACATGGGAATAGTAACAGGTAATAGTAAAGGAAGAGTCTCAAAAGTGGATGTTCTACAATTATCTCTCAGCATGTATTAAGGATCTTTACCCATGCAAAATGCTAGCAAGTTCAATCTTACTATATAAAGTGTGTTGAAGCACGGAGATTTTAAAAAAAATCATGCATTCAAAGGCACACAAAAACCTATATTTTTATCTAATCTGCTATTATTTCCTTCTTAGTGCCTTCCTGCGATAACTAGGCTGAGTTGAAGAATAGACCACACAGGGAAATCAAAGGTACAAACCATATCCAACCATCATGGATTGCTCCACACCTGAAGAGAAAACACTCCTTATAAATTATTATTCAACATTATGTTAAGTCTAAAAGTGTAAATTTTACATAAAAAGTTAATGATAGAGACAGAACACATGGCAGAATCCAACTTTTTGTTCAGCAAATTACCCAAAGGTTCAAGCATTAAAACTTTCTACATTTTTGCATCTGAGTACAAATGACTATTGATGTTTTCTATCATCAGTAAACAATGCTAGAGGCCTTAATCACTGCCCAGCAGATGGCACACTCACACAAGTTGCAATGGCATCAGCTGGAGTATGAAATACATTTCCTGTACAAAATTATTCCAATTTTCAATAATTTTCTGATCATATTGATTGATTTTCCACTATTGATAAATTATTTGTACAGTAATTGTTATAGTGACATTCATTTTCATTGTCCACTAACAATTCACCAAACATTAAAAGAAAAATTATAATGCAAGCAAATATCTGTTTCCAGAATATGGTTGGTGGACAAATGGCCCCTTCTAATGATTGCAATAAATAATTATAATGAAAAAGATGACTGCTGATGCTTTTCATATGCTAACCTCCCACCCACTCCAACCAAGATACTGAACTGAATAATTGAAAATGTAGTATTTCATTACTCTTACTTTCAGTTGACATGGAGACCTTGAGTTTTCCTCATCATTTGGTTACGTATCTCTCTATAATAAACTAGATTGCTTCTAGTAACGGTGGGACCTATGTGCAGCAACAGTGCACCTGTGAGAAAATGAACGTAAGTTCAAAGATAGTCATGCTGGATCGAAACTGCTGTCTGTAAACAAGAGAGATGCCAGTCAAGCTTTGAAGATATCCTCTAATCAATCTAGGTACTTATAACCTCTAAGCTGTTAAATAAACTGGAATTATATATTGATAGCACAATATTTTTTAATGACTAACACTTTAACAGTTAATCATTTTTATGCTCTCTTTATGGGTAAATAAAGGAAGTAGTTGTTTTGGACTGACAAGTCAAAGACCGTGCCTAACTATTGATTGGGGTATGTTCTAGCACAATAAACAGGTAACATTTTAAATTATTTAATGTTTAAAAATACAACTTCCATGGGAATGAGGCAGCTTTTTGAGCAAGGCTTACAAGTGGAAATGTTTTAAATAGAAAGGTGGGTGGGGGAAGATCATTAAAATCAACAACAAATAACAGATAAACTACTGGATTACTATTTATTTTTAAAATGAAGTAATTCTCCAATCAACACTGTGTGTTTTCATTCAAACAATATTAATTGTCCACATTGCAAACTATTTTTTTGCTTCAATTAAATTAACCTTTTTAAGTATTGTACTCTTTTCATTTCTTAAAAGGTAGTCTTCAATAGGTTCAAATTACAGAGTTTGCAACTTAAAGAATCAGGAAGTTAGAAGTAAGAAGGGAATTTTTGCAAAACTTTAACTTATCAGGGAAGAGTGTTGGCAAGGGCAATATCAATGGATTTAAAAATACAATTAGATACATTTCTGGATCAAAAGGTGGATTGAAGGATATGATGAGAAGATGGTGTGATGGGAGTGTTCTATCCAAAAGGGATAAATGGCTTTTTCCTATTCTAAAAATTATGTTCTTATATCACTTGCAAATGGTTTGTTCCATATATTGCTTGTGCTGAATAGTGAAATAGTATTGTACAAGATTCTATATAATTCAAAACATTGATGTTTTTAAATGTTGCTGCTGAAATTCTTCCATAATACCCAAAAAGTGAATTAAAATGGTGTCGCCTGCACCACTATGTAGGTACCACCCAATGGCAAGGGCTAAGTGAGTTACAAACAATTAATGACTTCCATCTCACATGATACTTCCTTTTTATTAATTGACAACAAAAAGATTAGATGCTAGTCATCTAAACTTAATTACAGATTTAAAACCTCTTTAAGAATCATCCAAAATTGTTTTTTTTTTCTCAAGTGTACAAAAGTACTGTTTTGTTTTAGTTTTATTTCTCTTCAAAAAAATATATTGTAAAAAATGATGAAAATTAAACATACATATTGAACATCCTTGTGAAAATTCTGAGGCATTAATTCTCAGAAAGGCTGTAATCAGTGTTGTCATAATAAATAAGGACACCCCCCCCCCCCCACCTCATGATTTGCACTGGAGGATTGAACGCCCTGTACTGAATTCACTGTTCTTTGCTGCTGTTTAATTCCAGTTGTGAAATAGTTTTCAGTTTCATTTTGTATCTAAGGGGTGGGTGCTGTTCCCTGACCGTGGGAAGAGGTGGCAGGTTTCTTGGACTGTCCAGAATTGTTCAGTTGGAGCCTCAATTACATGTTGGAGACAATTTGTGAAAAATACTCAATGCAGTGGCACCGTGGTCAGCACTGCAGCCTCACAGCTCCAGCGACCAGGGTTCAGTTCTGGGTACTGCCTGTGCGGAGTTGTAAGTTCTCCCTGTGACTGTGTGGGTTTCTGCTGGGTGCTCCAGTTTCCTCCCACAGCCAAAGACTTGCAGGTTGATAGGTAAATTGGCCATTATAAATTGCCCCTAGTGTAGGTAGGTGGTAGGAGAATGGTGGGGATGTGGTAGGGAATATGGGATTAATGTAGGATTAGTATAAATGGGTGGTTGTTGGTCAGCACAGACTCGGTGGGCCGAAGGGCCTGTTTCAGTGCTGTATCTCTATGATATCCAAATATTCTGATCAAACTAATAATGTGAAAAACACACAAATTATTTTTCCTTGTTGGTGTGCTCCACATTTCTCATGAAGATACAAATTTTTTTTGGATATGGTTCCTTCAGCCCTAGCAACCCTTCAGTATCTCACCCAAGTAGCCCCTATTCATGCATTAGACCAGTGAGTTGGCAGGGGTTTCAATTATAGACAGAATTACAGCTCAACCAATACTGCTCCTACTTGATGTCCATATGCATGCACTTTCCAGTAGAGTCATCACATAGTAGTATGAAGAGTGAATCCTGACTGCTTTCTTTCCATTCCTAGCCATGGAGCACTGAAGCCAAATTAGGTGACCCAAATTGCTGCTCCAGTTGAGATTAGCCAATACAGTGAAGACTGTGATTTGAATTTCGGAACTTGTGGCTTGCATGGTTTAGAGCTACCCCTAGCAATCTCTTTATCCACTAGACCATCAGAGGCTGTAAACAGCTTTTGTGCAGTTTTTGTTCAATCTATGCTTTCAAATTACTTATGTTAAACTACCTCTATTGTTTCTAAAAAGCTATATTTAACATTTTGTAAATAGGAATGGTGTTAAAAATGAATAGTATTTATAAGAAAGTATATATTAAGAATGGCAGATGCCAATTTGATAGATTTTGACATAAAATAGGCCAGCACAAGTATCACTCCTTCTTTAAGACAACATTGAGGCAACAACCAAGGTTTTCATTTAGTCTATTCTTCATTTATGCTGAGTGTTTTTATTTTTTGCTTCTTGACATAATATTAGATTACAGCAAGACAAATCAGTTCATTTGTTATAAATTATTTATTAACATTCCTAGGATTTTTTATTCTAATTAATTGTTAATATAAATATTCAATTTCGTTTTAAAGTTTGAAGTGATTGAATATTTTAATAATTACTGTTCCATGCTTTCTCTTCTCATATCCATAACAAATGCCAAGAAGCAGGATTGAATATGGGATTGCTACCTTACTATAACCTGCTCTAGTTGGAGAAAATATTGTTCTAACAATCTGATAATGCTATTAAATTCAAGGCTTTTGTCAAAAGATTACACTTTCATCTATTTTAACTGTCTACTTTTGTCTCAGTAATGAATATGAGCTGCTTGGGTTATTTTTGCCTGATTGTGTCTACTTGAAGGACTCGAGTGAAAAAATAAAATTTGCATTTCTGAGAATTTTCTACCCCACAGAACAAAGTGCATCCATATCATTTTGAGCGTCTGATCATTGCTGTTGTCACAGAGGTGTCTTGCCATCAACATATTATGTAGTAAATATATAAAATACCCAGTATTGTAACATATATTCTGAAGCACTAGCTAGGGATTTCAATCCTGCAGTAGCAATTTCTATTCCCAGGAGATCTAGGATTTACTTAAACAATGTCAGAGGTTTAATATCTTGGATTAAGAACATGTAATGGTGGATTATGTAATAAAGTCAGAGTTTATTAACTTTCTAAAGTGCATAATACATTGGAAAGGGATTTTTTTACTCTTATAGGATAGGAATTAGAGCATTCAATTGTTTTAGTTTCATTACAATACTTAACATTGATGTTTTCACTTAATGCAGCAGAAATTTTAACTTTAATGTGAATTCAACTTAATTTCAAAATTTATGAACTGAGAGATTCCTGTTGATGTCATTAGTTGGTTTTGCTACCATGGTGTTTTTATATCAAACGTAATTTTCAGTTTAGTTTTGTCAAAGTAACTGTCCATATAAACAGTTTTCCAGTAAATATTGAAATGGGTTTTATTTGATGACCATTGTGATTCACATTTCTATGGATTTCAAAACCCTTTTTAAACCAGATTCAGAGGTGTTTGTTATGTCCTACTAATTTATTGCAATATATTCCAGGGATTTCAAAGGAAGTGGGTGAACCAGCAATGATTTGCCTAGTAGTTTTGTACTTCCAGTGGTGATTTTTTCCTAGTATCTCATATTACTTTGCACTGCAGTAATTTTGTCCGGAATCTAATCACACAAGAATATAATAATCTTAATGATTTGAACTTTGAATGCACTTACAAGGCCTCAGTTATAGAGAAATCCAAACTAATTCTGCGCTGAAAGGCAGTTGCAGGGATTGGAGCAATTACAAATCCGAAGAATTAGACAGGTTGGCCCTTTCTCTCTTTTCATCTGTCTCTCAGCAGAAACAATTTTTTAAGAGTAATGTTAATTTCTATAATAAATATAAGTGCAAGTGTTAACCTAGTCAACAGGAAGCTCAACAGCAGGTATTGCTCATAATTAGCTTTTTGAAATTAAATATGGTTAAATACATGATCATAATTGAGATGTACATGAATAAAATCAGTTTCACTGGAACACAAATTATAAAAAGTTAAATCATCAGAAAAAATCTGAAAACAATATTTAAATACAAATACTGTACTATGGAAAATTAAATACAAAATGCATGATGTTATGTCTCACCAGGTGGTCAGGAAAATGTAGTCTTCCCTCATATAATTAATTCTTATTTACAGTAAAATAAATTTTGTAATTACAGCATATTTATTCATTAAATGTAATCAAGAGTTTAATGATGGCAGATGAGAGGACCAATCACAAGTTAATTTAGGAAATCCTTTTTTCTTACAACTAGGTTGATTTCTAAGACATCTTCTATCAAGCACAATGCATATACAGAAACAAGTAATTAAACCCTGCAACATAGCTTAAAACAGCCTTATAGATCACATGATGTGTGGTTCTCAAATACAACTGATTACCTTAATTGGTGCTTCGCCTTCCTATTTTGATCTGTTTACATCTTAATGAGGAATTTAGTTGGTAACAAAAAAAATACTTAAAACTCAACAGAAATGTAAGATTATCTGAAAACAAAATCAAGCAATCCTTTGTCATCCTAAGGGTCATTAAAGCACAAACTGTACAATAGAAAATAAATTACATTGTTGGAATTGTCAAGAGTTTTTTTTAAAGCACAAATGTACTGAATATGACTGGCAGAACTAAACAGAACTAATTGTTTGAATGTGATTTTTAAGCTTCATTAGTGCAGAAAACTGTTGTTTCTTTGCCCCCTTCAACTGCAATGCTTATCCCTAAACTACCATAAGAGAGTTGATTTAAGAATCAGTAGAGCAAACCAGCTTGGTCATGCTTTCTGGCCTCCATTTAGCAGTATATCCAACAGAAAATCACTTAGTGTTTAATATTCCATCCCACATGTTTGGAATCAGCTTGCCCCTCATGTGAGGGAGCTTAGAGTAATGTCATTTTATCCCTAAAATAATTGTTATAAGGAATGCTATGTAGCTATGAGGAGAGGTTGGATAAACTCGGATTGTTTTCACTGGAATGACGGAGGTGGAGGGGCGACATGATAGAGGTTTACAAAGTTATGAGTGGCATGGACAGAGTGGATAGTCAGAAGCTTTTTCCCAGGGTGGAAGAGTCAGTTACTAGGGGACATAGGTTTAAGGTGAGAGGGGCAAAGTTTAGAGGGAATGTGCGAGGCAAGTTCTTTACACAGAGGGTGGTGAGTGCCTGGAACTTGCTGCCGGGGGAGGTGGTGGAAGCAGGTACGATAGCGACGTTTAAGAGGCATCTTGACAAATACATGAATAGGATGGGAATAGAGGGATACGGTCCCCAGAAGTGCAGAAGGTTTTAATTTAGACAGGCATCAAGATCGGCGCAGGCTTGGAGGGCCGAATGGCCTGTTCCTGTGCTGTACTGTTCTTTGTTCTTGTTCTTTGAATGGGGGTGAGTGGGATAAATTAATAATTTAAGAGAAACAATGACACAGCTAATTATAACTATTCTCCTATCTCAGTGAGTCTGTTAGAGTCAATAATTAGGAATCATGGTGCACTTACTTATTTGTATGATTACTAAAATTTTCTAGCAAGAAGCTACACAACCCACATTCAAAATGTAAACCCATAGGTAGTCAGTTATAAAATAATCTGACCAAATTTTGCAGGACTCTCTCCTTGTTTTGATTTTTTTTTATCCATGTGTGATGGCATACTGCATATACAAAATGAACAACTGCTAAAGTAAGTTCAGCATCCACAGGTCCAAAGGTCCACCTGTCACAAAGGTACTTTTGGAAGCATGCTGTTTACTGTGCACTCTGATCATGGGAATGCATGTTTGGAGAAACCATAGGGGCAATTTTAACCTGGAGGAATTAATGAATTTGACTCTGGGTGGGGAGTTAAAAGCAACAAAAGTATGAGTGTGTTGGGAAGTCGGCTCTGTAATATTACTTGTATTATAATATTACTTTCATGTGTGAACTATTGTAAGACTGACAGGACTACAAGTAATATCCAAAGAAAACGTGGGTTTTATTATAACAACTAGAACATATATATACAAACAGTTACTGCACAAGCACATCTAAACACATCTCACTCTGCTGGGCTACACCACAACTTCCTGTGTGATTGAATATCACTTCCTCCAGTGACCTTCACTTACAACTTCCTAAGGTGGTTCGCTCTTAAGGTCGCCCCACAACATCCCCTTTTCTCCAAAGATAAAAACATCTGTACAATAAACAATGATGTTGTGGTTCGGACTAACTGTACATGATTAAAACAAAGCTTATTTACAAGTGAGTAAGTTTAACATTCTCTAAAACATAAAGGAGGTTTGCTTATTTGTCCCAATCTTGGGATCATGAACCTCTTCCCAGAGCTGAGCTGATCTTGATGACTTCTCTGAGACTCGTGAGTCAGAACTCTGGTTGGTATGATCTTCCTCTGTGTTCATAGCCTCTGTATGTTCATCTTCAGAGTTTGGGCAGAGTGTGGTTGAGTTCTTGACATCAGGCTCCATGGTGGGGGGCCTCGTAGATCACAGCGGCAGCGGCCTGCCACACAGCTCGACACTGGGATTGCGAGGCCCGATCTTCTCAGCAGTGGCAAGGCTGCTATTGTAGGCAGTCAGCCTAGCTGTGGTGGGTCGTACCAGGGATTCCCATTTCTTTAAGTAGATGTCCTTCAGTATACAGATGGGCAGAGTATTTGCACTTGCTCCGGTGTCAGTTTTTACTCTGAGCTTATGTTTGCCACTCTTCTGCGGGACATGTAATCCCAATCATGGTGAATGCTTCAGATTGTGTGATAGCATTGACATGTTGATGCAAATTAACTTGTGAAATACTTTCTCGCTGGTCGCATGAGTGCAGTCTTCCATGTCCTCCTGACAATCTGTCTCGCTGATGACTTGATGTACCTGCCTGGGCTTTTGTTATGTGTTGGCATAGTTTTTGTTGTGTTTGCTCTCCTGCCTTGCTGACATTCTTTCTGCATGTGATCTGCCACCATTCCTGTTTGCAGTATCTGAGCTTGGCCTTCTGTGCTGCCTTGCCCAATGTCCTCACATGCCACAAGCTTTGCACTGATCCCGGCACACCAGACAACTGTGAATTGGGTGAGTCAGGCCACATTCACCATATGGCTTAGCAGACTTCTGAGCTTTGGTTCCCATACCAATTGTCATAGCTGCCCCCAACGCTTGTAATTCTTGGCATCCAGCCATGATAACATCAAATTTCCTTCCATCATTAAGTAGTGCATCTATGGTGTGCCCTTTCTTCTTTTCTAACAGGTCTTTTTGAAAGGCCTCTATTGGGGTAGACGTGATTACTTAGCTCTATAACCAGTTCTGACAATTCGATATCTGTGAAGTAGCATTCTTGAGCTTTATCTCCGCACCTTGTAACAAACTGGCCAATGGGCAAATCTTGCCTTTGTCGGTAGCCCATAAGCTCAAGCCTATGTACCCAGAAATTTACCTTCTGCTGGCAGTCCGTCCCCGGCAATGTCGTCAGGCGCCACTGCGCATGCACTGACACAATTTTTATAGGGCTTCGATCCCTACATTGGAATTTAAATTTTTAAAGGAATACTCATTTTGAAAAAATACATAAAGTGATCCTGATGTACTAAGCTATGAAGAGAAGTTGGATAGACTTGGATTGTTTTCGCTGGAGCAGAGAAGACTGAGGGGTGACCTGATCGAGGTGTACAGGATTATGAGGGGCATGGACAGGGTGGATAGAGAGCAGCTGTTCCCATTAGTTGAAGGGTTAGTTATGAGGGGACACAAGTTTAAAGGTGAGGGGCAGGAGGTTTAAGGGGGATTTGAGGAAGAACTCTTTTACCCAGAGGGTGGTGATGGTCTGGAATGCACTGCCTGGGAGGGTGGTAGAGGCAGGTTGCCTCACATCCTTTAAAAAGTACCTGAATGAGCACTTGGCACGTCATAACATTCAAGGCTATGGGCCAAGTGCTGGCAAATGGGATTAGGTCGACAGGTCAGGTTTTCTTTAATGCATCGGTGCAGACTCAATGGGCCGAAGGGCCTCTTCTGCACTGTATTATTCTGTGATTCTGTGATTCTGTGTACCCCCCAAAACAATTACCTTGTGCTTCCGACCTTCCCCCCCCCACAATGTTCATCACCTTTAAACTTCCCACCATCCCCTAAACTAATGAAATGAATAACCCCGCTCCCC
Source organism: Heterodontus francisci (assembly GCF_036365525.1). Classification (NCBI taxonomy): domain Eukaryota; kingdom Metazoa; phylum Chordata; class Chondrichthyes; order Heterodontiformes; family Heterodontidae; genus Heterodontus; species Heterodontus francisci. The sequence goes on from NC_090379.1 coordinate 69,722,616, forward strand.
CACTCACGCACTGAAAAACCTACCTACTCCCATCTCCCCACCAGTGTTCCACCTCGGAAATCCGGACGGGTATCCCAAGGTGCGTGAGTGCTGGCCACTGACAACAATATTGCCCCAGAAAGTACGGGGGCAGCGGGTAAGTAATTAATTCATTTATTTAAATAAATTTACAGATGTAAATTTTGTTCCCATTGCCAAGTGACAGGGGGCCACCATGAGGCCCCGCCATTGCTGGCAGTATCGGGCCGGGCCTTCCCGGTGTTGAGGCCTACAGCGGGCCTCTTCTGGAGGCACTTTCTGGCTCACACCCACCCCCACCGCTCCCCATCATGAGCCCCGATGTTGGGGGGGGGGGCGGGTGGTGTGTAAAATTCAGACCTATGTCTGATGCCTTCCAAACTATAACTGATATGTGAAAGCCATTATTTTAATGATCCTGCTTTTTAAAAATATAAATATAGGATTTTACAGGTTTTCTTTTTCACAGATACACTTTTTTCTTGTTTAGACAGATTCATTTTCTGCAGGCTTTAAAAGTGAAACTACATTTTTTTTTAAACAGAGAGAGTAATTCTTAGTTTACACAGCTGGGTGTTCTTTTAAACCAAGGGAACAGCTCTTTGTTTGCACAGGCTGGTTCATTTTTTTTTTAACTCTGAGCTTTTTTGTAAACTGAGAGAGAGTTTTATTTCCCTGATGCCAGCTGCAGCTTGCAGTACCAGCAGCTGCCACAACCAGCTTTTTGCTTTATGCTGGACCTCCAGTGGCGCTTCCTGCTCGTTTTGGCTTAGGCCCTGACCACAAAGCAAGAAAACCAGGAAAACTAAAACTGCTTTCCAAATTTTTTGACCCACTGCCAGATTAGGTGAAAGCTCAGATCCTCTGACAAATTGCCTGCTGTACTCACAGAGTTTCAACACCTCCCAGGTTTTTGTCTGTAGGCTAGCTCACTGTAGTGTTGTGGGGTCTCCTGCCAGCTGCTCTCCAGGATCTTCAGCCACTCCAGGTAAGCAACCTACTGTTTTTTGCTTTATCTATTGTGTTCTTCAAAAAAAAAATCAAATGTTGCCACCATGTAATATTTGGTGGTCTTCAGAAAAAATGTATCCCAAATGTTGCCACCATGTGTGAACTATTGTAAGCCTCACAGGACGACAAGTAATATCTAAAGAAAACATGAGTGTTATTATTACTTAACTAGAACATATATATAAACAGTTACTGCATGAGCCACATCGAAACACATCTCACTCTGCTGGGCTACACCCACATCTTCCTGGTCATATGGAACACAACATCACTTCCTTCGGTTACCTTCACTTATAGCTTATTAAGGTCATCCTGCAATAGGCTAAAATCTGTCGTCTTCAGGGTTTAACTTGAGCGCCTTAGGCTGCTTGCACTAAACCCCATCTGGAGAGGTGGATAACCTATTGACACATACTAACGCTGCAGCCACAGGTTTTCCACGCTTCCTGAAACTCGCCATTGAAAGCAAGGCGAGAACAAAATGGCAATTAAGGGGGCTGATTCAAACTCATGGAAATACTGCAATACTTAGGACTCACAGCTTCTTTCCTGTCTACTGGTTGGAAAGGGTTTGCTCACAGTACTTTTGCTGAAAAGTTATTTCCTACACTTTAAGGTTTTTTTCGATCACTGCAGGATGGGTGACACCTTGGTTGCCTTAGATTGGACCTCAGCAGCAGCTGCAGCAGCCTGCTCTTGAGAGCCCTGTAGCTGGGCAGCAGAAAGGGGAGCAACAGGCAGGAGAGCAGCAGAGATGTGCAGCACACAGTAGGCAGTACCCGTGACAGAGGATCTACAGGCAGAGTTCCAGTTCACTTGACATGTCCGAACAATAGCATTTCAGGAGGCTCAGTATTTGTGTCAGGTGGTGATAGACATTGGCAGCACACTTCAGGACTAACCACTTCAAACTTGGCTGATGACATCCATCAGAACCCCAACCAACAAAGTCCAACGGCGCTACAATGAATGTCATATGACTACCAGGTGTGTGATTCAACAGGCCATCAGCATACCAAAGATGCACTTCAGGTGGCTAGACAGATCTAGTGTGCCCTTCAATATGCACCAGCCAGAGTTTCTGTTTTATTTTTGGTTGGCAAGATGTAATGTGTGGCATGCGCAGGGATGAGTGCTGGGGCCTCAACCTTTTACAATTTATATAAATGACTTGATGAAGGGACTGAAGATATGGTTGCTAAATTTGCTGATGACACAAAGATAGGTAGGTGTCATGCAGACCCCCAACTGCCAAGAATGAGGCATATTAATTTTGTCATATGAACACTGATTTTAAACTTTTGCTGGAGTGAAGAAATGACTTGTTTGAAGATCATCAGACACTGGGCTGGAAGGACATTTGTATACTAAGAGACGCTGCTTGTGGAGACAAAGGACTATTCCCTGCTCCAATTACAAAGTAATTCATGACAACGCTACGTCATCGCCGACGTCATCAGGATGCGCTGCGGTGCGCACATGCGCAGACGGTCTCATGCCCTCTGTGCATGCGCTGTGGTCCGGCTTGCCAGGTCCGATTTGCGCATGTCTAGATGACGCGGTACGCACATGCGCACACAGTCTCCTGATCTCTGCGCATGCGCTGCGGTCCGGCTTGCCAGGGCCGTTTTACGCATGTGCAGATGACGTCATCGCGTTACATCGTCTTCCTCGGGCAACGCGCCAGGCTGGCCTCTGCGCATGCGTTAAAGGTTCGGCGCGACTTTTTGATAGTGGAAGGAGGAGAGGTTTTGTCGGGCATTTTCTCGCATTTTATCTGAATTATTTATTCGTTTTGGAGACTTGCTTCATTTTTATTTGACACAGGAGATTGTTCCAAGGTAAGTTGCTCTGCCTTTGTAAGTTGCTTTGAAAACATTTCCATTGTCTGGGCCACCGCATGTTCTCCAGTTGTGAAGAGAGATAAGGAGGCTACAAAGGGATATAGATAGGTTAAGTGAGTGGGCAAAGATCTGGCAAATGGAGTATAATGTGGGAAAATGCGAAATTGTCCATTTTGGAAGGAAGAATAAAAAAGAAGCATATTATCTAAATGGTGAGAGATTGCAGAGCTCTGAGATGCAGAGGGACCTGGGTGTCCTAGTGCATGAATCGCAAAAGGTTAGTAGGCAGGTTCAGCAAGTAATTAGAAAAACTAAAAGAATGTTATCGTTTATTGTGAGGGGAATTGAATACAAAAGTAGGGAGGTTATGCTTCAGTTATACAGGGCATTGGTGAGACCACATCTGGAGTATTGTGTACAGTATTGGTCTCCTTATTTAAGGAAGGATGTAAATGCATTGGAAGCAATTCAGAGAAGGTTTACGAGGCTAATACCTGGAATGGGCGGGTTGTCCGATGAGGAAAGATTGGACAGGCTAGGCTTGTATCTGCTGGAGTTTAGAAGAGTAAGAGGTGACTTGATTGAAACATATAAGATCCTGAGGGATATGGACAGGGTGGATATAAAAAGAAAAACAAGAAATGCTGGAAACACTCAACAGGTCTGGCAGCATCTGTGGAGAGAGAAGCAGAGCTAACGTTTCAGGTCAGTGACCCTTCTTCAGAACTGGCAAATATTAGAAATGTAAAAGGTTATAAGCAAGTAAAGTGGGGGTGGGCAAGAGATAACAAAGGAGAAGGTGTAGATAGGACAAGGTCACAGAATAGCTGACCAGAAGGTCATGGAGAAAAGATATGTTAATGGTGAGTTGAAAGACAAAGCATTTGTACAGAAAGGGTATTAACGGACTGAAAATTGAACAGCCGCAAATACAAACATGAAAAAAACAATGGGTAAGCAAACTGAACAAACTAAGATGAAATAAAATAAAATAAACACAAAAAAATATTTAAAAAAGGAAAAAGAAAAAAAATAACTAAAAATGAAAGTAAAATGGGGGGTTCGTCATGCTCTGAAATTATTAACCTCAATGTTCAGTCCGGCAGGCTGCAGTGTGCCTAATCGATAGATGAGATGCTGTTCCTCGAGCTTGCGTTGATGTTCACTGGAACACTGCAGCAATCCCAGGACAGAGATGTGAGCATGAGAGCAGGGGGGAGTGTTGAAATGGCAAGCAACCGGACTTCAATGGGGTAGCCTGCAGAAGAACGCTGATGGGTATGCACAAATGCTTGGTGCATTGGAAAGCCTGCTTGAAAGCCTGCGGTCGATGTCCAGGAGCATGTAGGACTCTAGCAGCAACTTGGCACAGGTCTTTGCACAGAGCTTGGAGACCATCCTTTCCAGCGTAGAGGTGGTGGTCAACTCCGTTCGCGCACCTTTGGAGCCAACCATGATGCTGCATCTGATGGGTGATGTTGCAGTTTGTATGGCAGCACAAGCAGCAGCCACCCAGCATCTAAGTGCTGGATGGGAAGCTCAGCCTGCTGCTGTGCAAGGTCAGCTTGCTTCCATGCAAGTTCAGACTGCTGCCATCATGGCTGTGGATTTCAGTGTGCAAGGGGGCTTGCAGGGTATCAGGGCAGTCTAGCATTCTGTCCTCCAACAGATTACTAGGATTGCAGAGGCCTCAGAAAGACAGCATTCACCCTCTCACTCTTGTCACTCCGCCAGTTTCCTTGTTGGTGCCTGTGAAGCACTGCAGGCCCTTTTGAGAAGAGCCGTAAAAGTGATCCCAGTATCGGGGGTCTGAGTTATGAAGACACGAGGCACTTAGATATTTCTGCCTGTCAAGAATTCTGTGAGGTGATCTTATAGAGGTATATAAGATAGTAAAGGGAATGGAGATGGTTAATCCAGAATACATTGTTAAATGAAACACTGGGAGTAGGTCAAGGAGACACCGATTCAAATTCATACAGCAATGATTATTTTCTGATTTAATTTACACAGAGCAGTCTGGAGATGTGCCTTATTATGAATGTCAGATACAGAGGGTGGAATTTTCCCAGGCTAGTGGAGATGGGTTTAGGGATAGGGGAGACAGGAAAATTTCAGAAATGACTCTGGGTTGGGATCCCAACGTGATGCTGCCAACATCCAGCTTTGCCAGGGGTGGGTTGGGAGTGCAGCAGGGAACCCCAACCCCCAACCCCCATGGCTGAGGTGGGAAGCCAATTGAAGTACTTAAGTTAGGATTGATTTTGCACATGGATTCCCTCTTTTCCTAAAGCACAAGAGTTCCATGCTGCGTCCGAAACCCTGCACGTTGGAGAAGGTGAGTGCACAGTGGGAAGAATGTCCTCAATTAGACTGACAAGCTGTGAAAGCTTTGATCAGCCAGATTGAAGAGCTCCAGCCATGTCTGATGAAAGACTGCTGTTCAAAACACTCCTTCTCTCAGCGAATGATTTTACTGCATGACAGATGATTTCCAGCTTCTTGGAAGGCATTTCACCTGCGTAGTACTTCATTCACCCTCAGCAGCACTTCCCTGCTGACAGTCTTCACCACAGCATGAAAGCTGTTATCCAGCTCCACCTTCCACCTGTCCTAAGGGTCAAGGGCAGGGACACACCACCGCCAATGGCTCCAGCAGAAGGAGCAACACCAACAGCAGCACCAGCTGCCTTATCCTCAGCCACATTCCTCTCTACAGGGCAGATGGGATGGACACCGAGATCCAACGGGAAGGAGGTGAGATCCCCAACACAGGATCTGCAGGCAAAGGACTAGCTCTGTAGACATGGCTGAGCACCAGTGCCTCAGGAGGCTCAGGCTCTCATGGCAGGCCACAGCTGACATCTGCATCATCAAGGAACAAGACCTCCTTCTCAGTGGACGAGGTGGGCATGCGTTGCCAATGGCCAACAAGGTGTCTGTCACTGGAGACCCAAACTCTTCCTCCCCTATCCCTGAGCCTCTGCCTTTTGCCAAAATGTATGCTGTCTTCTCCTGAAAGGAGAGAAAGCAGAGAGGTGAGCACTTGTAATAGCTTGTGTGCAGAGGAGAGAAGGACTCCACTTGTGGAGGGTGACTGTGAGACATAGGTGCGAGAGGGCAATAGGCTGAGGGTGAGTGGGAGTGTTGGCTGTTCGGATGGGGATGTGAGGTACCTGCAGAGAGATGAATGAGTGGAGCTGCAAGGTGTGTTGAGGAGTGCTGTGCAGAAGAATGCTGTGAAAGTCAAAAGTGTGGGGCTCAGCATCTGAAAATGATATGCCACTCAACTGTCATGCCCTCCTGAGGTCTATGCTCCTCTTAGTGCATGGTCTCCAGGCTGGAGGGGCCACACTTCTGCTGCTGACTTCCTCAGCCAAGTCCATCCACATCGGCTTGGTTTGAGAGGTTGTTCTTTTCCTCTCTTCCTTGTTAGAGCTCACCACACTGCAGCCCTTCATCTCTCTCAGCTGGACCTCCAGGTAAGAGTCAACAACCCTGTGGGGCAGCTTTCCCAGGCCTCCTTTCCATTCCTGTGGGTGCTGCGGCCTGAAAAATCCCAGTCCTGGTGACCTTTTCTGTCCCTTTAATTAGAAATTCTTCCTTTGACAGAATGGACACATTATCTCGCCTGCCCTCCCTAATTGGTTGGGGAGCCTTGAGGCAAGCTCTTAATCGGTTTGCTCTTGGAAAGATCAACCGCCAAACCCGCACATCGAAGAGTCAGGTTCCAAACCCAAAAATGGTGTCGTTGTTGCACAGGGAATAAGTCAGTAAGATTTTGCCCATCATCTTTGGAACAGGCAAAACAAGGCATTGAATTTGCTCAACATTTAAAATCATAAAATAGATAAGGCAGTTGTGCAAAATATTGCCAAAGAATTCAGAGCAATCTTTTTTTTATTCATTCATGGGATGTGGGTGTTGCTGGCTAGGCCAGCATTTATTGCCCATCCCTAATTGCCCTTGAGAAGGTGGTGGTGCCTTCTCGAACAGCTGCAGTCCATGTGAGGTGGGTACACCCACTGTGCTGTTAGGGAGTTCCAGGATTTTGACCCAGCAACAGTGAAGAAATGGCGATATAGTTCCAAGTCAAGATGGTGTGTGACTTGGAGGAGAACTTGCAGGTGGTGGTGTTCCCATGCATTTGCTGCCCTTGTCCTTCTAGTTGGTAGAGGTCGCGGGTTTGGAAGGTGTTGTCTAAGCAGCCTTGGTGCATTGCTGCAGTGCATCTTGTAGATGGCACACACTGCTGCCACTGTGCGTCGGTGGTGGAGGGAGTGAATGTTTGTAGATGGGGTGCCAATCAAGTGGGCTGCTTTGTCCTGGATGGTGTTGAGCTTCTTGAGTTTTGTTGGAGCTGCACCCATCCAGGCAAGTGGAGAGTATTCCATCACACTCCTGACTTGTGCCTTGTAGATGGTGGACAGGCTTTGGGGAGTCAGGAGGTGAGTTACTCGCCTCAGGATTCCTAGCCTCTGACCTGCTCTTGTAGCAACGGTATTTATTTGGCTACTCCAGTTCAGTTTCTGGTCAATGGTAGCCCCTAGGATGTTGATCATGGGGGATTCAGCGATGGTAATGCCGTTGAATGTCAAGGGGAGATGGTTAGATTCTCTCTTGTTGGAGATGGTCATTGCCTGGCACTTGTGTGGCGCGAATGTTACTTGCCACTTATCAGCCCAAGCCTGGATATTGTCCAAGTCTTGCTGCATTTCTACACAGACTGCTTCAGTATCTGAGGAGTTGCAAATGGTGCTGAACTTCGTGCAATCATCAGCGAACATCCCCACTTCTGACCTTATGGTTGAAGGAAGGTCATTGATGAAGCAGCTGAAGATGGTTGGACCTAGGACACTACCCTGAGGAACTCCTGCAGTGATGACCTGGATCTCAGATGATTAGCCTCCAACAACCACAACCATCTTCCTTTGCGCTAGGTATGACTCCAACCAGGGGAGAGTTTTCCCCCGATTCCCTGAGTTCAGTTTTGCTAGGGCTCCTTGATGCCATACTTGGTCAACTGCTACCTTGATGTCAAGGGCAGTCACACTCACCTCACCTCTGGAGTTCAGCTCTTTTGTCCATGTTTGAACCAAGGCTGTAATGAGGTCAGGAGCTGAGTGGCCCTGGCAGAGCCCAAACTGAGCATCACTGAGCAGGTTATTGCTAAGCAAGTGCTGCTTGATGGCACTGTTAATGACACCTTCCATCACTTTACTGATGATTGAGAGTAGGCTGATATGGCGGTAATTGGCTGGGTTGGACTTGTCCTAATTTTTGTGTACAGGACATACCTGGGCAATTTTCCACATTGCCGGGTAGATGCCAGTGTTGTAGCTGTACTGGAACAGCTTGGCCAGGGGAACAGCAAGTTCTGGAGCACAGGTCTTCAGTACTATTGCCGGAATATTGTCAGGGCCCATGGCCTTTGCAGTATCCAGTGCCTTCAGTCATTTCTTGATATCATGTGGAGTGAATCGAATTGGCTGATGTCCGGCATCTGTGATGCTGGGGACTTCAGGAGGAGGCCGAGATGGATCATCAACTCAGTACTTCTGGCTGAAGATTGTTGCAAATGCTTCAGCCTTATCTTTCGCACTGATGTGCTGGGCTCCCCCATCATTGAGGATGGGGATATTTGTGGAGCCACCTCCTCCAGTTAGTTGTTTAATTGTCCACCATCATTCACGGCTGGATGTGGCGGGACTACAGAGCTTAGATCTGATCCATTGGTCATGGGATCGCTTAGCTCTATCGCATGTTGCTTATGCAGTTTGGCACGCAGATAGTCCTATGTTGTAGCTTCATCAGGTTGACACCTCATTTTGAGGTATGCCTGGTGCTGCTCCTGGCATGCCCTCCTGCACTCTTCATTGAATCAGGGTTGGTCTCCTGGCTTGATGGTAATGGTAGAGTGGGGGATATGCCGGGCCATGAGTTACAGATTGTGGTTGAGTACAATTCTGCTGGATGCCCAGTTTTGCATTGCTAGATCTGTTCAAAATCTATCCCATTTAGCACGGTGGTCGTGCCACACAGCACGATGGAGGGTATCCTCAATGTGAAGGCGGGACTTCTTCGACACAAGGACTGTGCAGTGGTCACTCCTTCCAATACTGTCATGGACAGATGCATCTGCGACAGGCAGATTGGTGAGGGCGAGGTCAGGTATGTTTTTCCCTCTTGTTGGTTCCCTCACCACCTGCCGCATACCCAGTCTAGCAGCTGGGTTGCCAGTGTTCCATTTGGCATTGGATGATTTTATTTTTTTCTATAAGGGAATGCAGATTCTTGTTGATATATTAGGGTGAGAATTCCTTTGATCATTTTGTGTCCTAAATTGTAAATAGTTTTATTAAAATTTCATCTAATTGGCACTTCTAGTGAAAATTGTAAACAAATTGAAAAGCAACACATTTACAATTTTGTTAGAAATGTTGGCCTGGATTTTACACTCAGCGGCGAATGAAAAGCACCTGCCATTCATTTCACTTACAGCTGCCCATAACCTTTTGTGGGTTTTTGAGTGGCAACTTATGGTCATTGGGCATCTAAAACAGTACAGCACCCTCTACTGAGGATCTGGAACCTGTGTGAACTGGGCAAGCAGCAACATTGCTTTTCAACCAGTCAGACTGAAATATCCTTACTGAGATATGCAGAGTCTAAACCAGGAAGTGTAAATTAAAATATTTAATTCAATGGAAAATCATGTATAGAAAGCATAATAAAAAAGAGGGAAAGAAAATGGGATTAAGAGAAAGAGATAAAAGAAGAAAGAAAAAAAAGAATATTTTTGAAACAGCTCCAGTAGTAACTAAAATCTGAAGAAGAGATGCCCTACTTATAAAAGTACATTTTCAGTGTCAGAGAGGTTGTTTGGTAATAATTAAGACTTACCACACTGTTAAAAGTTCCCTTGCACTTCAATGGAGAAGCCCTAACTTTTTTTGGGGGTGCTTCATGGGTATCTAATGGGTAAATACTGCAACGTCATGCCCTTCATGTGTTTGAATTCTCAGTGTCTTGGTGAGATACTGGTATGGTGATTCTTGTGGAGAAGCAGGACAAATCAACAGCAACTTCCTAATGTCTGTGTTTAAGACCACATATGTGGACATATTTATATTTAACGTAAGGGGCAGGAGGTTTAGAGGGGATTAGAGGAAAACAAAATTCACCCGGCAGGTGGTTGGAATCTGGAACATGCTACTTGAAGGGGTGGTAGAGGCAGGAATCCTCACAACATTTAAGAAGTATTTAGATGAGCACTTGAAATGCCATAGCATACAAGGCTACGGGCCAAGTGCTGGAAAATGGGATCAGAATAGATAGGTGCTTGATGGCTGGCACAGACACGATGGGCCGAAGGGCCTCTTTCTGTGCTGTACAACTCTATGACTCTAGGAAAACAGGATTAACCAACGACCTCAGAGATCCTCTAGGCAAGAGTGATTATAACATGATAGAATTTCACATTCACTTTGAGGGTGAGATATTTGGGTCTGAACTGGTTTCTTAAACTTAAATGAAGGCAATTACAAGGGTGAGAAGACAGAGTTGGCTGAAGTGGATTGGGAAAATAAGTTAAAAGGTAAGATAGTAGAGAGGCAATGGCAGATATTTATGGAGATATTTCAGAGCTCTCAACAAAGATATATTCCATTGAGAAAGAAAGACTCTACGAGAAGGATGCATCATCCGTGGCTAACTAAGGAAGTTAAGGATGGTATCAACTTGAAAGAAAAGGCATACAATGCTGAAAAGATTAGTGGTAGGCCAGAAGCTTGGGAAAATTTTAGAAACTAGCAAAGGATGACTAAAAATAATAAAGGGGAAAAATTGGCATATGAGAGTAAACTAGCAAGAAATATAAAAACAGACAGTAAAATTCTACAAATATATGAAAAATAAGAAAGTATCGAAAGTAAGTGTTGGTCTGTTAGAGACTGCAGAATTAATAATGGGAAACAAGGTACTGGAAAAGACATTGAACAAGTATTTTGGATCTGTCTTCACAGTGGAAGACACAAAAAGCATCCCAAGAATTGCAGAAAATCGAGAGGAAAAAGGGAGGGAGGAACTTAAAAGAATCACTATCACTGGAGAAAAAGTACTAGGAAAACTAACGGGATTAAAGGCTGCCAAGTGCCCAGGTCCTGATGGCCTGAATCCTAGGGTCTTAAAAGAAGTGGCTGCAGAGATAGTGGATGCATTGGTTATAATCTTCCAAAATTCCCTAGATTCCCTATATTGGAAAACTGCAAATGCAACCTTTCTATTCAAGAAAGGGGTGGGGGGGGGTGGTGGTGGGGGGGGTGGGTGGTGGTGGTCAACGGAAAATAGGAAACTATGGGCTGGAATTTGTTCCCAGCCCAACATTGGGTTCCATGGCGGGGGATGGGGGGGGGGGGGGGGGGGGGCGGGTGGGTGGGGCTGGAAAATCGGAACGGCAGCAGCCACCACAGAACCCGACGCCGGGATTTCTGGGCCCGATCTTCTCGGCAGTGGGGAAGCTCCGTGGAAGCCCCAAGTGTGATGGGACCCAAGTTAGCATATTCAAATAACATATTTGCATGAATTAAAATATAAGCCGCAGTGATTTTATCTTCAGTTCCCGATCCTCAGTGCAACGAGCGGCACTCATGCGCCTTCACCTTCCTGTCCAGGGAAAGCTGGCACCACTGATGTGGGGAAGGTTGGCAAACTGTAATTAGTGGAGAACCACAGGGATCAGTCCTGGGCCCTCAATTATTTACGATCTATATCAATGAATTGGATGAAAGAACTGAATGTATTGAAGTCAAATTTGCAGACGATACAAGGATAGGTAGGAAAGCAAGTTGTGAGGAGGACACAAAGTATCTGCAACGAGGTATAGATAGGTTAAGTGAATGGGCAAAAAGTTTGGCAGATGGAGTATAATGTGGGAAAATGTGAAGTTGTCCACCTTGGCTGGAAGAATAGAAAAACAGAATATTGTTTACATGGAGAGAGACAGCTGAATGCTGCAATACAGAGGGATCTGGGTGTCCTTGTACATGAGTCACAAAAAGTTAGCATGCTGGTACAGCAAGTAATTAGGAAGTAATTAGCGTCACTGACCCGAAACGTTAACTCTCCTTCTCTTTCCACAGATGCCGCCAGACCTGCTGAGTGATTCCAGCATTTCTTGTTTTTATTTATAATTAGGAAGACAAATGGAATGTCGGCCTTTAGCACAAGGGTGGGGTGGAGTTTAAAATTAGGGAAGTCTTGCTACAACTGTACAGGGCATTGGTGAAGCCGCACCTAAAGTACTGTGTAAAGTTTTGGTTTCCTTACGTAAGGAGCCATGTACTTGAATTGGAAGCAGTTTAGAGAAGGTTCACTAGGCTGATTCCTGGGATGAAGGGGTTGTCTTGTGAGGAATGGTTGAGCACATTGGGCCTATACTCATTGGAGTTTAGAAGAATGAGAGGTGATCTTATTGAAACATATAAGATTCTGAAGGGGATTGACAGGGTAGATGCTGAGGATGTTTCCCCTTGTAGGGAATCTAAAATTAGGGGGCAACGTTTCAAAATAAGGGGTCTCCCTTTTAAGATGGAGATGAGGAGGAATTTCTTCTCTCAGATGGTCATTAATCTTTGGAATTTTCTTCCCCAGAGAGTAGTGGAAGAGTCATTGAATATATTCAAGGCTGAGTTAGACAGATTTTTGATCTACAAAGGAGTCAAGGGTTATGGGGGGCAAGCAGGAATGTGGAGTTAAGGCCACAATCAGATCAGCCATGATCTTATTAAATGGTGGAGCAGGCTTGAGGGGCCGAATGGCCTACTCCTGCCCCTATTTCTCATGTTCTTCTGTTCTTATGATAAAAGAAAAGCACATTAGCGCTTACATACAATCCTTGAAAACCCTGAATGTAAAGTAAATCCATCAGTGTTTGAAATATGAAATCAATGTACTTGTATTCTCACAATATCATTTTCTCTGTGGAGTAAAGCAGGCATTAATTAAAGCACTGAATTTGTACGAATCTCTCCCTATCCTAATAATAGAATGGCTCATTACTTTAAGAAATTGCCATGAAACTGCTAAGTGAAAAAAGTAATTGCCATTTTAACACAGGCCCAGGTGCCTGCCTGGATCAGGGCTGATTAATCTGTGCAAATCGGTGTTCTGTGATGCGCATAGAACCTTGATGCTTACTGGGCAGAGTGTGTGCTGTGAATGCTGTTCAGTAAAACCTAGTGGTTAAGGAGAAGCAGCCCCAAAAAGGTAAGTCTAAAATTATTTTTGTGGAGCCCAGAGGAGCAGGGAAGCAGGGAGCTGCTGCCTCCTCTGACTTCCCCTCTCCACGATTGGCTCCTCCCTCCCTGTTCCGCCTATCTGTCGGCTGGGTTGACATGCAGGTTTCCTGACACTGCGTCAACCCAGAGCCAGCAAACTGTAGTGGGATGCGAGTTTCGGGTATGCAGATTACGGGCAGCATGCTAATCAGGCCCCACCTTCAAAATGAACCAGGCCAGCTAAGCCGCTCCACTGGCAAGGCGGCTGCCTGCCCTATGGTTAAAGTTGTTCCTACATATCAAAAATGACCAGTGGATGGGGGCTCAGAGCGTGGAACTGACTATGAATCTGTCTCCCAGCAGCGAGTCTGGAGAAGAACAGATGAGAGAAAATTGACAATTTGAAAAAAATTATTGGAGTTTCCCTTTAAGTCGCTGTGAGATTTCATTCTATTTAATTCTAGTGGCTTCACTCCAAAACTGTTCCAGGAGAGGAACTTTGGATAGTTATTTATCTAAATGTGATGGCAGCAAATACTGGAATCTCTCTGCATTCCCAACTGCTGTTTAGATAGGGGAGGAAACAGCAAAGGCAATTCTGTCCCTATACTCCTGAATAGTCATGAAACTAGCTCATATTACACAATATACCTTTGCTTGACTTTGTAATTTACAACAGTAAGCGTTAATGTGAGAATGTCGCAGCTCAGGAGGTTCGGAATTAGACAATCTGGTCTCATTAGCCTAGCAGTCTGACCCAGTGTGAACTGCAGAGTGATTTACTGCAAGATTCTCATTTTGTAGTACAGTTGCTGGCTGTAAATGAAGCACAGCAATTCATTGTAGCACCTCAAGGAGTCAAGAATATAATGTGTGAAGCACATAAAAAGATCTTTCTTCACATTCATTAACACCCAGATCCGAGGGCTGTTCAGTTTCTCTCTAATGAAGGAGGGATCTCAAATCTAAAGCTTTCCACGGTGTGAAGAAGGCCTCTTCACGCCATTAGATAACAGATGAGCAAGATCGGTAAAGGTCACTAACAAAACAGCAGATGGTAATGTGAAGAAAGAACAAAAAGGGACTTTAGAAATGAATCTTGGAAAATGAACAGCGCATTTTCAACAGCAATCAACAGTTCCCCCTTGTCCATATGTACAGTTCAATTTGTTAACAAGAAAGGAATATCTGCCCTTCTCTATGTACAGCCCACTTGGATGCGCTCCAGTGCTCTGTCTTAACAAAATCAATTCTTATTTCTTCACCCTTGATCTGATCTAGCTGCAGGCATTAAGATGGGCTTATTTCTAGACAAAGTCATCTGCTGGCTGTAAAACAAGGCCTGTCAGAGCTGTGGACAGATTTGTACGCAATGAGATAACAATAGTTGCAAAGGCTAGAGACACATAAGCCAGGATGTAAGACTACAGTCTGCTAAGACATAGGCCTTGAAATGAGACCGAGTCAAGACTGTGTCAATCTAATTTAATCAAAAAATTCTGTCTACAGGTATTGTTAAAGTAAATCTTGAAGTTAAATTATTAATGGTAAATTTGATCAAATTTAACAAATAATGGCTCCTCTTAAAATTTAAGATGTTAAAAGGTTTCAGTCCTGAACACATAACTCCAGTTTTAAGGTCAAATTCATAGTGCTTTTCTTGTTTACAAACATTGGTTTACTGATAAAGTCATTGGTTGAATCTTGCCTTTGTGCACAGATAATCTGTTCAATTTGTGACATCTGTTTTGGTTTGGCCTTTCCCCCCAACATTTCTATCTTGTGTTTATGTAAAGAAACCAGATTCTATAAATAGACCTTGTCTCAGGTGATCCAAAATCTATGCCCTTATATGTTCCACGTGACAAATTCTATGGAATTGTAACTGTGTAGAGATAGATTTAGGCAGAACTAGCTTTGTGTATAAATATAAATTAATAATGCTCTGCATTAATGTAAAACTCAGGCTAAGGAATGTTTAAAATTGCTGCCCAGTTCCAGTGTGTCTGCTTTCTAGAAGCTGGTGTCTACCTTTGGTTTCCAAATAGTATTAACATATCAACCAAGCCAGGATAACATCATATAGGAGATGCAAACAACACCCTCCAGTGGATCAGTCATCCTGGTAATAGGTAATTTATTTAAGCATTATTTTATGTCAGCTGATACTCCCTGTTAAGTTCACACATTTCAAAGGCTAATGGAACATAATTCCTGATTAGGGAGCAAGAAAACCTGAACTATGAAAATATGGGAATCAAGATAATCCTGGGAGAAGCAGAACTGAAACTGAGTGTTGGAGCATGTTATATACTGTTTGCAATGTATTGTTCATTTGATATGTAAGGCTGAAATTTATGGCGCCGCTGTCAGAATCGGCGGCGGACATAAACAATGGGGGCCTGCACCCGCGGGCCGCATTTTGCGGAGCTGCCACGATATTAAACGCAATGGTCCCCGTCAATGGTGTCTGCTGCCTTTGTACCTCACCCTGACGGCAATACTGGGCTGGGCCTTCCTGGGGTTGAGGCCCGTGGCGGGTCTTTGCCAGAGGCATTTTCTGGCCCCTCCCAACCCCGCCACAACCCCGGACGTCAGGGGGTCTGTAAAATTCAGCCCAAAGTGTATTTGTTCATTTGAGGCCACCATACATGCTTACTGTAGCATGCGCAGTGTGCCAGTGGTGATAATTAAGATTCAATTTACTGCAGCAATCCAGAAGGTAATTCAGTGCCCTGTGTTTCTCGCAGAGATTTTCAATAGCAGATCTACAACGTGAAGTCTTAGAATGGTGACGAGGACAGAATCTGCATTTACTTTATAGCCAGGTATAGTTTGCTGTACTTTCAGGATTGAACTCCAGGTAATGCAGATTATCAAATACGGCGAGTGTTGGGGTTTGTGCACAGCAGGCCTTGCATCTTTGTGCACTTTTGTTGTTTTGTTGCGTACTCCAATGCAAGGGTAGTTTGGACTGCTTAAACTTTAGAGAAGAATTTGTTGCAGGATTGTAGCACCCCACAAAATGTGCATTTGTTTCTTCCACCTGCTGTTATTACTTTTGACGACATCTGTGTGATTGTGCCTGTGGAACACTATTCTGGATCCTTGATTACACACTATCACTGCACTGACGATCAAGATGGCAACATGCTCAACCTATCACATTTTGACGTGCACTCCCAGCCCTCATCTGTGTTCCCTCGTTGGCAGACGTGTCTGCGATGATTCAAGGGCGCAATTAATGCTGGGCTTTAGAATCACCAATGATAAGAGAAAAAAAGCCTTACTTCTCCACTCTGGAGGTGAAGAATTGGAGAATATTTTTGAGATACATACATCTGTTCAAAAGGACTACAACTCAGGACAAAAATGCACTAACAACATATTTCATGCCCAAGAAGAATGCTATACGAAACAATTTTTTTCCGATGAACCAAGCAAGAAGTAAAAGAGACTATTGATCAATATTGCACACGATTAAGACAAGTGGCAACTAAATGTGACTTTGGTGATGTAACACATATTTAATGGGAAATCAAAACACAAATAACTGAAGGTTGCCTCTCTCGTCAAATACACAGAAAAGCATTGGAGAAAGACAAAGCTGTCAGAGCTTCTGTGGTTAGCAAGATCGCTATCTCTTTCAGAGTCCAGAGCTGCTGAAGTTAAGGCTGTCAAAAGCAACTGCCACAGTTCAAGCTCAACTCCTGTGAACAGTGTTCACTGCTCATGTGCCAGGCAACCACCTGCAAAGCAATGACAGCAATCTCGCAAGCAGGATCATGACTTGTCCAAGTTGTCTGCCCCCCTATGCGATCTGACGAAAGAGACCACCAAGTAGGAGAGACTAAATCGCACAAACAGCCTGTACATCAGATCAAACAGTCAGCCAGTTGCACAAATGCCTATTTTGATCCCAAGAAAACCACCCAGCTAGTTGTGGATGTGAGCCCGGTTGGCTTAGGTGCAGTTCTCATGCAGAAATTCAAAGCAGGGCACCCATCAATCGTCACAATGACAAGCAGATCAATAACACCCATAGAACAATGATATTCACAAACAGAGAGGGAAGCACTCTCAATCACATGCAGCATCCTACACTTTCACCTCTACTTGTATGGAAGCAAGTTTGAAGCGAGAACCAATCATAGGTCACTAGTGAGCCTGTTCAACAAGCTCGAATAAAGCGTTAGATACTCAAACTACAAGAGTGTGAGTTCTATGTTGAGTATCAGCCAGGCAAGCCTAACCCAGTGGACTACCTTTCGAGCCATTCTTTGCCGACAATCAGTCCTACCTGTTGCAAAGAACAGACTGCTGAACAACATCTTAACTATATGAGCATAAACAGGATAGCAAAGTCGCTAAAATTAACTGACATCAAAGTGGCAACAAAACAAGATGAAGCATTGCAGCTATGTATGACAGCTATGGAATCACAAAACTGGAAAGATGTGAATGAGAGAGCATCTACAGACAAAGTCGCTCACACGCTACAAAGTCTTCACAATGTTCAGAATGAGCTCACAATTGCAATTACTTCTGATCTCATGTTACACAGCAACTACATTGTCATTCCGCACACATTGAGAGAATATGTTGTAGAAATAGCACATGAGAGTCACCAGGGAATTGTTAAAATCATGCAACTTCTTCGGAAATAGGTCTGGTTCCTGGGAATTGACAGCATGTGGAGCACAAAATCCATCAGTGTTTGCCAGGTCAAGCAACCATAATGTCTAATCTTCATGATCCATTCAACATTTCTAAGTTATCTGCAGGCTCATGGATTGAAGTTAACTTAGACTTTGCAGACCTGCCCACTGATGAGCACTTGCTTGCTGTCACTGATGACTACAGCAGATTCCCAGTCATAGTTATGTCTACCTCAGCGAAAGCAGTTGGCCCAAAGCTTGACCAGAATTAGGCTTTGTTTGGAGTCCCTCAAATGGTGAGAAGTGACAATGGACCCCCATTCAACAGCCATGAATTCGATAAATTTACAAACTACCTGGGCTTCACTCACCGAAAAATCACACCCTACTAGCAAGAGCTAATGGAGAAGTTGAAAGATTCATGCATACCTTGAAAAAGGTGATCCATACAGCTACTGCTGAGAGAAAGTTGTAGAAGCAGGAGTTGTATCGTTTGCTTCACAATTATAGTGCAACTTCTCACTCGAACACTGGAAAGCCTCCTGCTGCACTTATCTTCGCAATCCCTATGTGTACACATCTTCCTGAGCTACCCTGCAAAACTAATGATCAACACATACATGAGTGTGATTGAAGCGAGAAGGATCACATGAAAGCAAACGCAGAGCAAAACATGAAATTCAGAACTACACCGCTAAACCCAGGAGAAAAAGTTCTTGTAAAACGTGATGGTTATGTTGGAAAGCAAACAACCCCCTATGACATCCAGCCACCTAGTAATACCTGATGGTCTCCCAGTGGGCTGGGGGGCACCTTCCTGATCAGGCACAGCAGCATGGGCTACCCCGGCTAAAACAATCTCTCTTCGCTACACTTTAATGACCAACTCCCTCGCCGGGGCCTGGCCGATTGTCCCCAGTGAGGCCCGACGCCTACTTACCTTTTTGGAGGCTGGTGTCCATGCTTACTTTCTTGCTAGGGACAGCCCTAGAAGTGGTCACCGCCCCTGATGGCACTGCTGGCACTGAACATCTGTCAGCCCTCTGATTGGCCAGCAGCTCTTGGAGGTGGGACTTCCTGCCTCAGAGGGGCAGCAGCCCCAACTGATGCCAATTAAGGGCCTGAGCCACACAAAATAGCAGCATGGCTTTCAGGCCCAGCAGAGGCGGGCCCGCCCCCAGCTTTACTGTTAAATTCTGGCATTCTCTTTACAGTACTTATGAAATGCCATAAAATCTACACCAAACTACATTTGTATTGTCAGGCAAACCCCCGCCCCCCCCCCCACCCCACCTGCCAGGACTGAGGTACACATGATTTCACCACATGAACATTAAAACTTAAAATTGCAAGCCCCTGACTGGAAAGACATTTGCATAGTAACCGACAGTGTTGGAACAATTGGGACCCAGTCGTTGCTTTCCAAATACACAGAAGAAGTGGTCAGACCAGTTTTGGTCACATGACTGACTGACTGTTGGAAGTTTTGAATTTGAACTTCCAACAGAGGATTTGGACTCAGGAAGCCATGTGCTCCCCATTGGAACAGAACCTTCTCTCCAGTCCTGCCTGCCTCCATCTCTTTCCCACGGAATTGAATCTTCTGAAAACACGTGAACCTCAAAGAGAGAAAAGTCTCCTACGTGAACAAGGTTTAAGAAGAACACTGGGCCCCGACGAACAGCAAGACTACCGACAATCAAGTGAGCTTGAAGCACGGTAACCAAGAAACTCTTCTGATATTGCCTCAAACCCCTTTTTACTATATTTTCCTCTCCTCTTTTCTGTCCCCATTTGCATGTGTGTATCGCATGTGCATGCTAGCATGGACGCATCGTATATTCGTAGGCGTTAAGCATATTAGAGTATAAGTTTAAGTTTTAATAAAATTCATCTTTCTTCTTTAAACCTCAGAAAACCTGTGTGAATTGGTTTCTTTGTCTTATAATTAGAAAGCTGTGAACAAAGATTCACAAAAAGGGGAGCTCAAAACACAGTGTGTTTAGAATTAAAACTCTGTTACAATAAGACCAGGTGAAGACAGCAAAAGACCCCTAGATACCTTTCACACCTGATCGTAACAGTATCCACACAATAACAGCTTCTTAACAATAGATAGGATAAAAATGATCAGATTGATAAAATGATTTCTTGTAAGTAAAGTAACATATTTTCAGATATGATATTCTCTTTGTAATATTACTTGTTCCTTTGGTATGTTAACTATTGTGACTCACAGGACTACAAGTAATATCCAAAGAAAACATGGATTTATATTATATCATAACTAGAGCATATATATGCATATATTGACTATAGGAGCAACATCTACACACATCTCATTCTGTCAGGCTACACCCACAACTCTCTGGTCATGTGTGACATGATAGCACTCCTCCGGTGACTTTCACTTACAGCTCTCAAGGACATCCCAGGTCCCACAGTGCTCTTAGCAAGAACTTAACTTTGTTATGGATCTGGATTGAATAGAGTCCCCTGAGTTTTAAGTCCATTGCTGTCATAGCATGGTTTGGGCACTCTGGGCATGTGCACTGACGCATCTGCTGAATTATTTCTTCCTGTAGTAAATGGCTGATAATATACATTAGGGGCTGAATTTTTGGGCCCCACCGGGGCAGGAAAGGAGGCAGACAATGTTCGAAAATACCAGCATCAGCTAGTGTGCCGTTTTCCCGACACCGTTCCCGGTGCTGGCTATGTTCACCAGGACGGAGGGAGGGCAGGATCTATGCTATTAAGGCCAATTAAGATGCTTGAGTAGCTCATTAAGAGCTCATTAACAGGGAGTAGTTGAGATTTTCTTGGGTGCACACGGGCTACACGCACTATCAGGGTGAAGGGAGGTGGATACACGATGATCAACCAGTCAAGACCACCCTGGGGGATTATCTCAGACTCATAAGAGTCTGGCGCAGAGGGGGACTCAGCCATTGACAAACAAGTGCCCTTGGCGCAGCACAGAGGGCAAGGAGATTGGGTAGGAATGATGTGTGTCAGGTGAATTCTTCAAGTGAGACCCAGGCCAAAAGTAATAACCTGAGAAGAGGAAAATAAGACTGGCAAAGAGAGAATATGGGAATAAAATGGCAGTCAACATAAAAAGGAATCCAAAGATCTTCTACCGGCATGTAAATACTAAGTGGGTAGTAAGAGGTGGGGTGAGGCCTATTAGGGACAAAGAGAGTGATATACACTTAGAGGTATAGGTAAGGCTAGAATACTTATTGAGTACTTTGTATCGGTGTTTACTAAGGAACAGGATGCTGACAAATTATTGGTAGAAGCAGAGATGGTAAAGGTAATGGATGGGGTGAAAATTGATAGGAAGGATGGACTGGAAAGCTTGGCTATGCTTAAAGTAAATAAGTCATCTGATCCAGATGACTTTTATCTCAGGTTGCTTACTCAAAGAAGAAAATTCCTAATAACTACAGGCTGGTCAGTTTAATGTTAGTGGTGGGTAAGGTTTTAGAAACAATAATATCATGGAATTAGAGGGTTACTGCCAGCTTGGATAAAAAAAATTGGCTTAAGGACATAAAACAGTGAATTTGCTTTTCAGACTGGAGGATGGTAGACAGTGCTATTCCCCAAGGTTCAGTGTTAGGACCACTGCTTTTATATATCATCATCATTTAGGCTGTGTTCATCCACTGTAGGATGTAGCCCTCCTCATGCCCTTCCCATTTATCTCTACCCCTTGCTGTTGTTGCCCATGTGGTTCCGATGTAATATGTCCTGTTCTTGACTGCCACTCCATTAGCCTTTTTGTCCGCCTGTTATCACTTCTTCGAGCAACATGACCAACCCATTTCCATTTGGCTTCTTTTATCTTTTGAATGATGTCCTTAACTCTGCTTTTCTGACATACTTTATCATGAATGGAGATGTGTAACGTGCCTTTCCATTTCTTTCTGAGCTATACACAGTTATGCTGACCCACCATAAAGCTCTGGTTAGGCCACAACTAGAGTATTGCACCCTCAGGGCAACACTTGTTTTCTCTACGCAAAGGCCTGTGGTTCCAGGATGACCTGCTGAGTCACCTGAGGGTACACAAATCATGAACCTTGGCAGACATCATCCTCGTTTCGAGGGACTGGTGACAACATCCTTCCTAAAGTGTGGTGACCAGAACTGGATGCAATGTCACTTGCAGTGTGGGCTATAACTGCACAGTTGTAGGGGTATTGTAAGCTGTAAATGTGCTGAAGAGTCAATTTAGTCTTGCCTCCCAGCCTGTTAAGGTTGAAAAGCTGGTCATGGATGAGTTCCATGAGCAGGCAAATTTCCTCCCACCACCAAAGACTTGCAGGTTGATAGGTAAATTGGCCATTATAAATTGCCCCTAGTATAGGTAGGTGGTAGGGGAATATAGGGACATGTGGGGATGTGGTAGGAATATGGGATTAGTGTAGGATTAGTATAAATGGGTGGTTGATGGTCGGCACAGACTCGGTGGGCCGAAGGGCCTGTTTCAGGGCTGTATCTCTAAATAAAATAAAATAAAATAAAATAGTGAAGAGAGTTACACAATGTCATGGTCCTGTAGTTTTTTTTTCCTCCGGGGAATATGAGATTTATCTTTAAGGCTGGAAAAGGAGCCGCATGGCTTTAAGAACCAGCAGGCCTCCAGAGTTACCGAGAAGGTGCATTTTCGTTGCCTTGGATACAGCCATTTGGAGACTGCGATTCAAAGGGTGCATTCTTGTTACCATGGATACAGCCACTTGGATTGAGCATCACGCAATACATTTGTTACAATTCAATTTTGAACTGGCTTTTTAGTTGAAGACAGTCTGTTCTAACAGAGAACACGGACAGACAGCTAGTCTTAGCACCTGAAAAAAGAGCTCTCAGCCATTTAAACTGAAGGAAGAGAATTTTGTCTGTTTAATTTTTATTATCTCTCAAAATTCTAAAAAAGTCAAGCCAAAACAGAGATCTCTGGTAATTTAAACTGAAGGAAGGGAAGTTAGACTGTGACAATCTTTTATCCCTCAAAAATTCTAAAGCCAAACTGATTCATTTAAGAAGTGTTTGCAAGTCGTTAACTGTTGAAATTCATTGGAGAAGGAAAGCATCACTTACTGCTGGAATTAGATTGTGGACTGTTCCACTGTTGAAGAATCATTTTTCCCCATCAGATGGCTGTGAGGACTTCAAGCAACATTGGACTGTAAATTTGCAAGGACTCTAATTTTTTCTATTTTAAATGTTGTTTATATCTTCATATTGTAAGAATTTAGTTTTTCTAATTAAACAGTTAATTTGTTGATTTAAAGACACCTGGTTTGGTTAGCCACATTCGGGGGTTAATAGATGGTACAATTTGGCTGGGATTTTCTTTAATTTGCAAAGTTTTAAATGATATATTCGTTGATCTGTGGAGAGACGGGATTGAATTCACAGTGCATTTCTCCCGCCACAATCAGAATCTTATATTTTGATTGGGGGCTTTGACTGGAGCAGCCGTAATATATTTATTGGGGGCTCGTCCGTGATTTGAATAGCATATTAATTGGGGGCTCACTCAAGATTTGAATCACATATGAATTGGGTTTCCCAACTGGGATTTGAATCACATCTTAATTGGGGGCTCGTTCACAGTCGAATCATTTATAAATTCAGTAGCTCATATCTGGGATCAGGATCAGACTAATCTGGAGGGCTCACATTTGGAATCATATTAATTACTCATTTCTGGGATAACATATTCAAATTGAGGTCTTAAGCTAGGCATCATATTTAATTTCTCTTGAGTCTGGGATTATATCAATTGGAAACTCGATTGTTGGGATCTAAATTGAACACCAATTACAAAAAAATTAAAAGAACCAGGTTTCTTGTATAATAAGTTACAGTCTATACCATTGTTATGGCATTAGTGGTTTTAGTAGCGTTTTTGGGAAAGCAAAATGGTTCCCTGAGTGACTTGATAGCTTTAACTAAAAACAAATTAAAAGAATTGGCAGTGAAATTGGGGTTGGAATTGAAATTAGGTGCCAAAAAAGCAGGGATAATTGACATGATAGCTGAACATCTGGAATTGGTAGAAGATGATGATATAGATGAAGGGCAATATGAGGAACAAGAAAAGGAATATGAGAGACAAGAGGGTAGTAGGTCCAAGAGTGATGCAGTGGAATTGGCTAGGATTCAGCTAGAAATGAAAAAAACTGGAGCTTCAGCAGGAAAAAGAATTAGGAAAACTTGAATTGGCAAAGAGGAAAGGGAGAAAGAGAAAGCATTTCGTAGAGAAAGTGAAAGAGAACGGAGGGAATTTAAGTTAAAAGACATGGAACTAAGACAAGTGGGTAGTCTTGAATCCAGGGAAAATTCAGGTCAGGAAGAATCTGAGTTTATATCAGGACCCAGTGAGAAGTTGTTTAAATTTATAGAGGCTCTTCATAAGTTCGAGGAAAGGGACGTAGAGGCTCTTTTGAAAAAATAGCCAAACAAATGAAATGACTGAAAGAAAGCTGGACATTGCTCATGCAGGGCAGGCTGGTAGGCAGAGCTCATGAAGCTTATGCCATGCTTTCTGAAGAGGCTGCTGCAAATTACGAGATGGCAAAAAAGGCTATTCTCGCTGCAAATGAGTTAGTCCCTGAAGCTTATTGTCAGAAGTTTAGGACCTTACGGAGATTGACTGGGCAGACATATTTAGAATTTGAGAGGGTGAAGCAAATGAATTTTGACCATTGGACATGGGCATTAAAGATAGAAACCACGTATGAGAACCTTCGAGAATTGATTCTCTCAGAAGAGTTTAAAAACTATATTCCTTCAGTAGTGAGAACTCATAAATAACCTGAAAGTCTTGAAAGCTCGGCAAGCAGCAGAGATTGCTGATGATTTTGGGTTTGCGAATAAGCCAACCTATTTTGTCCGTCACCCCTATAAACCCGAGAAGGATAGGAAGTGGGAAAGTGAAAGGAAGGCAAATAGCCGGGGACAAGAAAGAACAGCTGGGAATGCCCCAGGATCACCTCCTCAGGTCAGAAAGGAAGGTGCTGTGGGTAGAAGTGAGGTTTGCAAACCAAAGTGTTATCATTGCAACAAAATGGGTCATCTTTGTTCAGAGTACTGGAAATTGTGAGGTAAACCCGTAGCACTTGTTGGGGTATGCAAAATTAGTGCAGAGGAAAAGACTCTGACTGAGAGCATAGCAGACCAGGTTATAGCTTTAACGACAGCTGTGAATGTGAAACCAGATACAAAAACTAAAAGGAGTGCAGAGATTAAGAATAAACTACCTGAGAGTTGTAATGAATTTTAGTCAAAGGGGAAAGTAAGTCCGCATCCTGTAAGTGAGGCAGGAAAACCTATCATTATACTCAGGGACACAGGAGCAACCCAAACACTCTTGCTGGGGAAAGATATGAGTTTTCCACCAAAGAGCACCTTGAACACTAAAGTTTTAGTTAATGGAATTGGCGGGGTGTGTATACCCATACCTTTGTATAAAGTACACCGAGAGAGTGACTTAATATCTGGGATAGTAACTGTAGGTGTTGTCCACAGTTTACCAGTATAGAGAATTGATCTACTCTTAGGGAATGATTTGGTTGGATCACAAGTATCAGTTTCTCCTATAGTTACAGAGGAACAAAGTGAAATTAAGGAAATGGAGCAATTACAGGAACAAGTTCCGGGAATATTTCCTGCGTGTGTAGTTACCCGAGCAATGGCTAAATAGGATCCATTGTTGGAGGTAAAAGGGGCACCACAAATAGATAGCCAAGTATCTGAAACCTTATTTTGTGATTTAGATAATCCAAATGAGATGTTTAACAGATCGTCTATCATTGCAATACAGCAAGCTGATCCAGAGATATACCAAATAGCACAGACGGCTCTGTCAGAAGCTGAAGTGAAAGGAGTTCCCGAAGGCTATTATATGGCAAATGGGGTTTTGAGGATGAAATGGAGACCGCATCATAGGCCTGTCGATGAAGTTGTTGAACAGATAGTGGTACCACCTAAATATTGACAAGGATTATTAAGGTTAGCACACAAGATTCTTTTTGCAGGACATAGGGGAATTTGGAAGACCAAATCACACATAATCAAACATTATTACTGGCCGGGTCTTACAAAGGATGTGAGACAATTTTGTAGGACATGCCATACCTGTCAAATGGTGGGAAAACCACAACCTACCATAAAACCAGCACCACTAGTTTCCATACCAGTGGTTGAGAAACAATATTACCGCAGGGAGGAGGATAAGCCAGTACAAGTATGTCAGGTAATCGGGACTGTGGAGAAGGAAAAGGATAGTGAGGATGAGGCAGAAGTAGGCCTCGGAAATTCTGAGATTGAACCTCCAACTATCTCATTAGCCAATGCAGAATGACCAGGAAAATTAAACAATAGGCTTTTACACAGAGACAAAACAGCATGAGGTCCTAACCAGGGGTTTCGCAACGTTTCAAAAAGTTTGTAGGGATAAGCCAGGATGTACAACCTTAGCCACACATGATGTGGGTATAGGGGAAACCATTCCTTTAAAATGACATCCTTGTTGCTTAGGTCCAGACAGGCCTAAGTGGAAGCAAAGGTCAATGCATGCTGAAGGGCAGCTTAGATGAACCTCGTCAGGACAGATGGATGTCTAAATCTGATGGGACGGCTCAAACTTGCATAGACTCTAGAAAAGTCACTATGGTAAAGAAGGCAGACTGCTACCCAAATTCTCATTTAAAGGACTGTAAGGACAGAGTGGGAAACACAATGTGTCTTAAAGAGACAGACGTGTTGGAAGGATACTGTCAAATCCTTTTGACACTCCAGGGTAAGAAAAAATCAGCTTCTGTTACAGGGTTTTCCAGTGTCAAGGGATGCCACATAGGTTAAGGGGTACTCGAGAAACTTATCAGAGAATAGTGAACCCAGTAGTGGTCAGTGCTCCTAGCTGTGCACTTCACCTGGCTGAATTGATGGACAATAGGGACACTTGGAAGGAAAACACAAAACAATTGGAAGACTGTGCTTGTAAATTTAAAACGGGTTAATTGGAACAACCTTTTGAAAATTTAAAGCTGAAATGTTCTGGTGGAACTTGTTGCTGTAGCCTAAACATTTTTTTAGAATAGTGTATATCTGTAAATGCGTAAAAAAAAGTGTTAGCGTTTTTTCAATTTTTTATTTTACCCATTGTAATGAAACACGTTCCAGGAATGGCATTTCATTCCACTAGGGGCAGAGGTGGCATGGTCCTGTAGTTTTTTTTTTCTCTGGGGAATATGTGGTTTATCTTTAAGGCTGGAAAAGGAGCCGTACTGCTTTAAGAACCAGCAGGCATCCAGAGTTACCGACCAGGTGCATTTCTGTTGCCTTGGATACAGACATTCGGAGACAGCGATTCAAAGGGTGCATTCTTGTTACCACGGATACAGCCACTTGGATTGAGCATCACGCGATACATTTGTTACAATTCAATTTTGAACTGGCTTTTTAGTTGAAGACAGTCTGTTCTAACAGAGAACACAGACAGACAGCTGGTGTTAGCACCTGAAAAAAGAGCTCTCAGCCATTTAAACTGAAGGAAGAGAACTTTGTCTGTTTAATTTTTATTATCTCTCAAAATTCCATAAAAGTCAAGCCAAAACAGAGATCTCTGGTAATTTAAACTGAGGGAAGGGAAGGTAGACTGTGACAATCTTTTATCCCTCAAAAATTCTAAAGCCAAATTGATTCATTTGAAAAGTGTTTACAAGTCGTTAAGTGTTGAAAATCGCTGGAGAAGGAAAGCATCACTTACTTTTGGAATTAGACTGCAGACTGTTCTACTGTTGAAGAATCTTTTTTCCCCATCGGGCGGCTGTGAGGACTTCAAGCAACATTGGACTGTAAATTTGCAAGGACTCTATTTTTTTCTATTTTAAATGATGTTTATATTCATAATGTTTAAGAATTTAGTTTTTCTAATTAAACAGTTAATTTGTTGATTTAAAGACACCTGGTTTGGTTAATATCCTTCAGGGGTTAATAGATGGAACAATTTGGCTGGGTTTTTCTTTAATTTGCAAAGTTTTAAATGATATGTTCGACGATCTGTGGATAGACGGGATTGAATTAACAGTGCGTTTCTCCCACCACAATCAGAATTTTATATTTTGATTGGGGGTTTTGACTGGAGTGGTCGTTTGTAACAACAATGATACAGCCTTGCTTGAGATCTGTTCAGATACGAAAGTGCTCAGTCTCCAATCCATTGCAAAGCACGGATGCTGCCATACCATCACGGAAGTA
Source organism: Heterodontus francisci (assembly GCF_036365525.1). Lineage (NCBI taxonomy): Eukaryota > Metazoa > Chordata > Chondrichthyes > Heterodontiformes > Heterodontidae > Heterodontus > Heterodontus francisci. The sequence goes on from NC_090379.1 coordinate 69,750,705, forward strand.
TCGCAGGATAGTAACATATTTTGCTGGACATCCAAGTCTCTGGAGGACTTTCCAAACAGCTTCGCAGTTGATGGAATCAAAGGCCTTTGACAGGTCAATAAAGGCCATGTAGAGCTCTTTGTATTGTTCCAGGCACTTTTCTTGAATTTGTCGAGCAACAAAGATCATATCTGTGGTTCCCCGGATGGCCGGAAACCACATTGGGTCTCTGGAATTATGTCTTCGCTGATGGGCAGGAGGCGGTTCAGGAGGATTCGTGTGAGAATCTTCCACCTGTGGACAGAAAGGATATGCCTTTATGGTTCCCACAAATAGGGTTATCATCCTTCTTAAAAAGTGCAAAATGATGGCATTGTGGAAATCAGGAGATAGTACCTCTCCTTTCCAGATTTTGTGAAAAGGTCTGAGAGTTTGAGCAAGAGTTCAAAACCACCAGCTTTATAGATCTCTGCAGGAATGCTGTCCAGACCACAAGCCTTGTTATCTTTCATCTGTTGGATAGCCTTTTGTATCTCAGCAAGTGTTGGAAGCATAACCCAAATATGATCACTCTGGCTGTTGAAGGATTGTTTTGATGGTTTTGTCTGATATTGTTGACTCCCAACTGAGAAGGTTCAAGTAGTTCTCCTTCCAATGGTTTCAGATAGCTACATCATCTTTGAGAAGAGTAATGCTGTCTTCAGCTCAGAGGATGGAGGGACCATTTGTTTTTGGTCCACACATGATCTTGTTGGCCTGGATGAGGCTGCGCATGTCATGCAGATCTGCGTAATGTTGGATTTCATTGCCCTTCTCTACCCCTCACTTATTCTTGATGACACGTATTCTTCTCATTTCTGCTGTGATGTAGGGTTATTTTGACACATAATAAAGACTTGGCGTTTCTGATCGATAATTTTGTGTATTTCTTTATCATTCTCATTGAGCCAGTCTTGGTGCCTGTGAGATTCAAACCCCATATTCTTGGTGCATGTCTCTTGGATTGCAGATTCTATTTTATCCCAAAGCCCTTCCACATTGGGATCATTGGAACCAGTGAGAGCAAAACAAGAAGAAAGTTGCATCTGGAATTGTTCTCTTATTTTTATATCCTGGACATGTGGATGTTAAATTTTCTCCTGAATTTCTTTGAGGATCTTCAGTGTTTGAGTGCCAGGCATATGCTCGTGGTGGAGTGTACAAGTCTTTGGTCTGTCCAGCAGTCATTTGCACCCCACACAGTTCGCGAAAGGTGCACATCCTTCCTATCATGGGCTCGGACAATGATGTAGTCTAGGAGGTGCCAATGCTTGGATCGGGGGTGTTTCCATGTTGTCTTATATTTATCTTTCTGATGAAAGAGTGTGGTGTGATGGTGAGTCCATGTTTAGTGTACTTGGTGATGAGGAGAAGACGGTTGGCTTTTGAATTCTCCACTCCTTCTTTCCCGATGTTGCCCTTCCAGAGGGTGTAGTTGTGCCCAACTCTGGCATTAAAATCTCCCAGTAGAATCAGTTTGTCTTGTTTTGGGATGGCACCAATACAGAATCCAGATATGCATAAAAGAGCTCTTTGGTTTCGTCAATAGAATCGAATGTGGGAGCATAAGCACTGGTGATTGTGGCCCATTGGTTGCCACTGAGTTGAAGGTGTAGGATCATGAGCCATTGGTTAATGCCAATTGGAAGTTCTGTAAGTATATCTGTGATTCTATTTTTGATGGTGAACCCAACTTGGTGGATGGACGATCCTACTCTGGTTTCTCCTTCCAGAAGAAAGTGTATCCTCCTCCTTCCTCTCTAAGCTGGCCTTCTGCAGGGAGTTGCGTTTCTCTGAGAGCTGCAACATTGATGTTGTATTTCGCAAGCTCCTGAGAAACTATGGGGGTTCTCTTTTCAGAGCACTCACTATTTTGATTGTCCATAAGGTTGCACACATTCCAAGTGCAGAAATTCATGTATTTTGTTGCTTGTGTGTGTTTCCGACCGCAAGGGTGGTGATCCCACCAGGTGTGATTTCCTGGTCAGGACATGTTTGGAGAAACTTTTCTAGTCCCTTCCTCAAGTGAGGTGAGCAGAGGGGATCCTAAAAAGGACTGCTCAGTCCTGGATGCTGCTGCTGGAGAGCTACTTCTGTCCCAATTCCAGGAGGTCGGCGACTATCAGGCAACCACCACCTATGTGCAGAATTGTCACTAGAAACCTCCAGGTTCACCGCTCTGTCTCTGACACCACTCATCTATCGCCATAGGGCTTTTCAGTGTCTCTAGCAGAGGACTGCGTGTTTCTTCTTTGAACATGAGAAAGTTTTGGGCAAGAGTTGCAGGGGGGATGTAAGAAAGAACTTTTTTATGCAGCGGGTGGTGATGACCTGGAAATTGCTCCCTATGAAGATGGTGGGCATGGAGACAATCAATGATTTCAAAAGGAAATTGGATGGGCACTTGAAGAAATTAAATTTGTAGAGCTACAGGGATAGAGCGGGGGAATGGGACAGAGTGGATTCCTGTACAGAGAGCTGCCATGGACCTGATGGGCCGAATGGTCTCCTTCTGTGCTGTGATAATTCTACGGGCTGAATTTCATTGGCCTCCCAGGGACAGAAATGGAGGTAGGGGTCCATAAAACTGCACGGCAAGGCGGGGGTTGGGGGGGGGGGAGGCGGGCAGGGGGGCGGTGGGTGGTGTTAGAGTGCCCATGGCCTTCCTGAGCCTCCCATTTAGTCTGGGGCAGGGAAGGCCGAGGATGGCCTTCCCCATCCCAGGCCAATTGTGACCTTTAAGTGGCCATTAATTTCCCACCTCCACTTCAATTTAATGGAAGGTAGAGTGGTCCACCGCTGCTGGGAGATGCTGCCAGGTGAAACCTGGCCGCCTCCTAGTAGGGTCAGGTGGAGTGGGTCCCTCCTTTATGGGTAATCCAGGGCCCCTGGAGGGCCCCCCAGCAGCGATGGCCACCCTCCCAGAAAGACCCTTCCCTCTACCTTCACTGACAACCCGCACCACCCCCCCTCCCCCCCCACCCCCACTCACCCTGTCACCAAGGCCTGCCTGAATGGCCCTGGTGACCCTGACCTCACTTACCTTTCCTGGGCTCTTCTCTATTCTTCTCTCCAGGACCATCTGCATACCAGCAGTGGCCACCACTCCTGGTGGTACTGCCAGTACTGCAGCGCTGCTGGCCTTCCGATTGGCCAGCAGCTCTGGAGGCAGGAGCTCCTCCCTGAAAGTGACAGTGTCCCTGACAGCAGGCAGTTAATGGCTGCCTGCTGTTAAGTAGCACCGAGGGTCCAATGGACGGCTGAAGCGAGGTCTCACCCCACCTTCCAGCCTGTTGTTAGGATCCTCGTTGCCTGAATAAAATCTGGCACTATGAGTCTCAGAGCTCGGGCAGTGTAATAGTGGGTAGTCACCCTCCTGGCATCGTGGGGGCAGAAGAGTAGGGGGCAAGGCTACCAGGGATAATTGGGCAGCCTGCTTACCACGAGGAAGGCAGCAGCTGGCAATGTGGGCAGGCTCAGATTTGGGGCGATAAAGAGCAACACCATCCTAAATATAAATATTTGAACTAAATGTAATATCTCCAAATTTGAGGATGACACAAAACTGGGTGGGAGTGGGAGTTGTGAGGAGGATGCAGAGAGGCTTCAGGTTGATTTGGACAAGTTGAGTGTGTGGGCAAATGCATGGCAGATGCAGTATAATGTGGATAAATGTGAGGTTATCCACTTTTGTAGCAAAAACAGGAAGGCAGATTATTATCTGAATGGCTATAAACTGAGAGAGGGGAATATGCAATGAGACCTGGGTGTTCTCATACACCAGTCGTTGAAGGTAAGCATGCAGGTGCAACAGGCGGTAAAAAAGGCAAATGGTATGTTGACCTTCATAGCGAGAGGATTCGAGTACAGGAGCAGGGATTATACAGGGTGCAATTATACAGGGCCTTGGTGAGGCCACACCTGGAATATTGTGTGCAGTTTTGGTCTCCTTATCTGAGGATGGATGTTCTTGCTATAGATGGAGTGCAGCGAAGGTTTACCAGACTGATTCCTGGGATGGCGGGACTGACGTATGAGGAGAAATTGAGTCGGTTAGGATTATATTCGTTGGAGTTTAGAAGAGTGAGGGGGGATCTCATAGAAACCTGTAAATTTCCAACAGGACTTGACAGGGTAGATGCAGGAAGGATGTTCCCGATGGTGGGGGAGTCCAGAACGAGGGGTCATAGTCTCAGGATATGGGGTAAATCTTTCAGGACTGGGATGAGGAGAAATTTCTTCACTCAGAGAGTGGTGAGCCTGTGGAATTCACTACCACAGAAAGCAGTTGAGGCCAAAACATTGAATGTTTTCAAGAAGGAGTTAGATATAGCTCTTGGGGCGAAAGGGATCAAAGGATATAGGGGAAAGCGGGAACAGGTTACTGAGTTGGATGATCAGCCATGATCATAATGAATGGCGGAGCAGGCTCAAAGGGCCAAATGGCCTACTCCTGCACTTATTTTCTATGTTTCTATGTTTCTATCCACAGGAAGCGCGGAGCCCCGGGCATCAGGGGGACAGAGGAAAGGAACGAGGGCAGGAAGGACACGGAGGCCAAACCCTCAGCATAGGATCTACTGACGAAGCTGCAGCTACATTGACATAACAAGGAACCAGTGCTGCAGGAGACTGTGACTCGCCAGGTAAATGGTCACAGACATCTGTGCCCTCATCGCTGAAGACCTTGCACCTCGCAGCACTGGTCGCCATATCCTGCCAGTAGCCGCCAAAGTCGCTGTGGCCTTGAATTCCTTTGCTTCTGGCTCCTTCCAAGGTTCAGCTGCAGACCTTGGTGGCATCTTGCAAAATGCAGCACCCCACTGCATTTTGCAGGCCCCTGATGCCTATTTGCCAGAGTTGGACGGTATGTTCAGTTCACGACAGATGAGGCCTCGCGGGCACAATGAGTAGTGAGTTTTACCGCCATTGCTGGATTCCTCCAGGTGCAGAGCATCATCAGTTGCACCCATGTGGCCATCAAGGCACCCAGTGACCAGCCTGTAAGATTCATCAACAGGAAGGGCTTTCATTCCCTCAATGTTCAACTTTTCTGCGACCACAACAAGAACTTCCTCTATGTGTACACTCACTTTCCTGGCAGCTGCCATGACTCCTTCATCCTCCACCAGTCCAGACTGCCACTGCACTTCATGCCACCACCCAAAGTATGTGGATGTATTCTCGCGGACAAGGGAGGAGGAGATGGCTATTCACCCCTCTATGAGAACCCATACAGAGGCACAGAGGTGCTACTACCAATGCCATATGCTCACTATGACAACCATCACGCAGGCCATTGGGCTTCTGAAGATGTGGTTCCAGTGCCTGGACCACTGGGCTTGTGCCCTGCAATACACTCCTGCAAGGGTCTCGCTCATTGTGGTGGTCTTCTGTGCTCTCCATAACATGGCCCTCCATGGACTTTGAGGATGGTAAGGCCATGGAAGGACACATCTCATTGGAGGAAGAGGAGAGGTGCACCGGCTGCACAGGGAAGTGGCTGGGCACTGTGCGAGGTGTGAATGTCTCATCAGGATGCCATGGCTATCAGGGATCATCTGATTCAGGAACATTTCAACTGAGCCCCTCGGACCCAGGATGAAGGGCATGGTATGTAACTCACTTTGAGTTACCTGTGCTAACACTTCCAGTGAAGCCACAGCCTGGAATATCTAAACTCTTACCACCAATGAAGGATACACATCTGCCCAGAGGCTTTGCCATCAACTTCGGGGAAACCCTAATCTCCTTCACCACCTCACACCTCTTTTCTTGTCCCGCCATCAATAAAAAGAATCTCAGATGTGTGGGTTAAAGGGTAATTATTAACATTGTGCTCAGATAGGAAAACAGTTCACAGTTACAGCAAGAAGACATCCCATTAACCCACTCAGTCCTCTGTGCTCGGCCACTTCTATGCGGTGGTCCCCTTGTGGCCTCGGAGGAGGTGCAGGCAGCCTGCTCACATGCCTCAGCTTACAGCTGACATGCATGAGGCAGTTGTCCTTGAGGTGGAGGTACCCGCGGGGGCATCTCCAGAGGCTGTTGCACCTGCATCACTGCTGGGGCAGCTTCTGTCACTTGTCCCTGCTGCACAGAGGCTCCCACTGTCAGAGGAGCCAAGGCGGCTGAGGATGATGATGATGCCTTTATCCTCCTTGGTGGCATCCTCAGCTCTTGGTAGACACTCCGGAGCACTAGCTGGGGCGCAACTGGCATCCCTTCCAAACATCTTTGTGCCACCAGCGCCACAGGCTGGATATTGTGGCATGCATCCTGTGTATGTCAACGTGCAGTTCCTGCATGCACTCCAAGTGCTGCTGCATATGGCTGTCCATGAGGTTGGCCACTCTCTCCATAGTGGAGCTCATGCACCCATAGCCCTGAGCCATGGTGGCACAAATGAGCAGGATGGATTCCTCCATTCTCTGCCCGTGACCCTGCACTGCCTCAGGAAATGCTGACATGTGGTAGCTCATCTCCTGCTGAAAAGCCTCCTTTCCACTGACTCTTGAGGCCCAGCATCTGTGCCCTGCTGAATATTGCTGTGTCTATCCTCCCTCCTCTGAGGGTAACTGACCGCAGCTCCCTCTGCCTCTGGCACCTCCTCCTGCCCACTAGTACTGTGCTGCTCACCTAATGCCACCCTATCTAAATGTGTGCAAGGACCGACGTGAGAGTATCTGCGCTGGTAGACAGTGCGTTTATAAGATGTGAGAGCGCTTCTTTGGTTCCTTGGTGGGCATCTTGGGCTGCTGATGGAGAGGGAGAAGATCTCGAGGAGTGGATGTTTGCACCTGTGGGAGACACAAGAAGAGATCATGAGAATTAACCTTGGAGAGCTGAAGCCTCTGCAGTGCTGAGACTTCCCAATGCAACTCAGTGTTCGACATGCTGTCAGACAGGGTGGGGTGCAGTGCACCATCTTAATGAGCCTCTCTGTATTGCCCTCTCTGTAGTATAAGGGTTTGAAAGGGTTAATGTTTGAGACAGTGTGAGGAATACCTCCTACAATGAAACTGTAAGACATCACATGTAAGAGAGACTGGAGGGAGAAGCAGTGTGGCTTCAGGAGTCTTATGTAAATCTGTATATAGTTGGAATAAATGAGTTAATGTTAAAATTGCCGAAGACTCAGTAATCTCTCTGAGCTAGACTAACCAAATATACAAATGATGGCAGACTAAACAAACATACAACACTCTCTAATCACCATCCCCATTATGAGTTCCCATTTTGCCAGGGCCGACTTCCTTCCTTGTCCACAATCCTGGCTATCTCCATTGCTCGATCCTCCATTGGCCTTATAATTTGAAAGCATGGTACCCCTCCGCCTGTTTAGGCCCTCTTGTGAGCATTGTGAGCCCATTTCTCCTACAAGGACAAAAGAGAGGGTGATAAGGCACTGCTGTCATCTGTGGCCAATGCCATCTTCCCCTATTCATTAGAAGCTGCATGTCTCAGTTCTGGCAGGTCCTCAGCAGCACTATGGCTCTGAGGCATTCTGAGGGGTGAGTAAGTGGCCTCTGCACACACTCCTCCCATGTTCAGGAGCAGCATGAACCCTGAGAACACTCAGCTGGTGTGTCTGCTGGAAGGTGAATACTTGGAGAACTGACCTGAGAGTTGGGGGTTGCACTCACCTTTCCAGCGCATACGTGATCATTGAACCTTTTCCGGCACTGCATCCAGGTTCATCTTACAATGTTTGTGCCGCTGACAGTGTCTGTGATTTCTTCCTAGTTGTGTTTGGTCTGAATGGGTGGCATCCTCCTACCAAAGGACCTCCCTCCTCTCCCTGACAGCCTCCAGCATGACCTTCAGGTCGCTGTCCAAATATTGAGGGGCTGCCCCGCCCCAGGTTCCGGGCCTCTGGCTCTTCTGAAATATTATAGAAAACAGAAATCCAGCCCAAAGCTCACTGAGAATCTTCTCTATCCTCTTTCAATTTTATTTGGGCCCGCACTTCAATTGGCCGGCCTACGTTCCGCATTCCTTTCCCCGCGGCTGCTAATTGGCCACAAAACCCATCTCCACATCAATTAAGGGGTCACTCCCGTGAAAATCATGACTCAATTCTGTTTCCCCTCCTTCCCGCACCACACCCACCTGGCTCGGATTCAGGATCTGGAAACAATCGCAACTTCCGTTTCCCGCCCCCAAAGTGAATATCCAGCCACAGGTGTTTAAAATGTACTGATGTGAATTTCCTACTTCCAAGAAATGCAGCTCTTATTCTATACTCCAATTATCAAAAAGAACACAGCATCATTAGCACGAAATCATCATTTACTCCAGATTCACCAAATATCTAGACGGGATATTGCAATCAGATAAATGCAATAGGTTGCAGTAAACCAAAAATTGCTGATATAGGTGTTTATAGAAATGCCTGTAGCCAATACAAAGCACCACATTACAAATGAATGTTCTATCATATACATTTATATATTTAAAATGATTGACTTTTACTATATGTATTTTTCATATTCAAAGAACGTAAGGGAGAAATTTGTTTGCTTAGCTCTGTTTCTTCAATGCTATCAAGGAGGAACAATGCATGAGCCATGCAGGCAACAGCCCATGGCCCTGTCTACCCTCAGGGAATCGCCGTATGTCCGTGTAGCTATGTGAACAAATTTCTTCTCTCGAATTAACAAAACAGAATTAATTGTCACCTTCAGAACCTTTGGTGGAAAATCGATAGACTACAGACATGGAACATTAGGAAATGTGCAAACATTATTGGCGTAATCCAAATAGAAATAATGGGTATTAATAGGGAGAGGTTTCAGTTAATGATAATTTTATTGCATAAATCATCGTTTAATGAATTAATTAATCAATCTGGTATATTCACCCATAGGAAATTGAATATAACCTGTAACCATCAGTGAAATGGTTAGTTTGTCTGGTTGGTCTCTTCTGCATTAATCTTTCCCCCCCTTGCATTTCCCCTTTGTTTTTTTACATACTGTAAAAGAACCAATCATGTTTCGGAAAAAGACATTTTTGATCTTTTGAATATGTATCCATGAGTTTTGAAAAATGTAATATAACTTATTTACAAGTTTCTCTTTGTTCCGGTTTTCTACTCATTTTAATCTATTTTTTTTTTATCTTTATGATCCATTTTGCCTCCGCCTTTGGAGTCTGTGCCTTTTTATGTTTCTTTCACTTTATCTTCCTACCTGTTTCTGAAAATAGTCAGTGACTGGGACTCCTGGCTGTTACTGTGGTAATAGAGCTGCTGTTCATGACAGAAACTCTTCTGGCTTTGTCCTTCCTTGACAGTCACACTTGTGCAGTCTTATTACCACTCAGAGCTTTTCTATTATGTATATAGTGTGTAAACTCTGATCTTATCAGGCCAGTGCCCAGAGTGGAGAAGCCAGTTTCACATTAGGAAAGTTGCCTAAATTGGAAAATTTAATAAATTACAAGCCTGGCACAAGCTCAAAGAATTCAGATGACATTACATTAGGGACCTGGATTAATTCTGATCCCATTACTAGAGTCATAGTCACAGAGTCATAGAGTTATACAGCACAGAAACAGGCGTTTCGGCCCATCGTGTCCGTGCTGGCCATCAAGCACCTAGCCAATGGTAAGCCTTATAATTCTGTCGACACAATGGTTTGATTTATGCAGCCAATTACACCAACCATATACATTACAATTAATTGTCTAACTTGAATATTGACTGTCTCCTTTACTGAGGACTCACTATATAGTTGTGTTGATAACAGCTTTATGCTCAGATAAGAGAGAAGTGAGTATTGGTTAACCAAAGGATACAAGCAGAAACTTACAAGATACCTTGGCTGAATTTTATGTCCCCCCCCCCGCAGAGATGGGTTTGGAGGTGAGGGGGCCATAGAGTTGCAACTGGACCTGGGGCCAGAGGGCTCAATGCCTTCCCGTCGCACCAGAATTTAGTTGGGGGTGGGATAGGCTGACAACAGCGTTCCTGCCACGAGACCAACTCTTGCCACCGCCGCTGGGATTTAACCAGTGGCGGGGTTGGGGAGGGGCCTCCGCCATGCGGCGATGTCACCCACTAATACAAGGTGACTTCCCTGCGAGCTTGGGTGGGGGTGCCCTCCTCTGTGGGAAATCTGTGACCCACGGAGGGCCCCCACCAGGAAAATCTCCACCTATGTTAACACCCCTCCCCCTGGACTAAACACCCACCCTCCCCCACAGCCTCGCCGGGGCCTGCTCGTCTGGTGCTGGCGACCCTGCCTTACTCACCTTGGTTCCGGCCTCCAGCACTGCGCATGGGTCCAAGGCCTCTTGCAGCACCAGCACTGGCCTCCACTCCCTGTGGCTCTGCCAATATTACGGAGCTGCTGGCCCTCTGATTGACTGGCAGCTCTTGGAGGCGGGACCCCCATCTTTAAAGTGGGGTGGTGGGGGCCATACTGGTGGAAGGCCGATGATTCACAGAAAGGCCACCTTCCTCATCCACCCAGGCCTCATGGCCGCTGTTGAAGAAGAGGGGCAGCTCAGAGAGAGGGAGATCCAAGCATCAACGGGGGCACATCACCAACCTGACAACCATCATCAGGGCTAGCCTTGAGGTGGGAATGGCTTCGAAGGGCACAGAGGAGCATGCCAACGGCCACATGTGTGCCAAAGGGCCTATCCGCAGGACAGAGTCTACCGACTGAGGCTGAATTTTCTCCAAATGTCCGAGCAGCAGTGTCAGTGAAGACTGCAGCTCTCCAGGGAGGCCGTCACTGATCTCTGCACCATGCTGCAGGACCAGCTTAGACTCATGGGGGGGTGGAGTTGTTGATGGACACCCCAATGAGAGTGGCCCTGAAGATCACCATGATTCTTAATTTCTACGCCTCTGGCTCTTTTCAGGGATCTATTGGGGACATGTGCAGATTTTCCCAGTCTGCAGCCCATCAGTGCATCAAGCAGGTGACCGATGCCATGTTCAAGAGGGCTGACGACTATGTTATACCACACTGATCCAAAGAGTCAGGTGAAGAGGCCCCTTGGGTTTGGGGCCATCACTGGATTCCCCCAGGTGCAAGGTGTCATCGACAGCATGCATGTGGCCATCAAGGCTCCCCTGGACCAATCAGCTGCTTTCATCAACAGGAAGGACTTCCACTCGCTCAATGCCCAACTGGTCTGCAACATCGAAAGCCGATCCTTCAGGTATGTGCATGGTTCCTCGGAAGCAGCCACGCTGCATTTATACTCTGCCAGTCCCAGGTCCCACAGCTTATCCGGCCCCCTTGCACACCTTCAGGAATGGATGCTTGGAGACAAGGGCAACCCATTGAAGATATGACTACTCACATCTGTGAAGAACCCATGCATGGATGCAGAGGAGAGATTCAACACCTGCCATGAGTCAACTAGAGAAACCATCGAGAGGCCATTGGCTTTTTGAAGATGAGATTCAGGTGCCCTAATCAACCTGGTGGAGCCCTTCAGTATGCCCAGTGAGGGTCTCGCGTATCATCTGTGCACTGTACAACCTGGCACTGCAGGGTTGGGGGTGGGGGAGAGGCATTGAACAATGAGTACATTGCTGATTGAGAGACATTCTCAGATGATTAGGATATGGAGCAGCCTGCTGACCAGGTGATGCAGGCGGACTGCAGACAAGGCAAAATGAAATGCTTGCAGGGGAGGCTCGGGTTCCCTCATACATAGCCATTTCCTGTGACCATTGTGCCCTTTCAGAAAGATCCCAATAAAGCCTTAGCTGAAATCAGCCCTGCTGTCACTTCCTTCATTTGGCATTCCATCGCCCAGCACCCAGCCCACAGTGACAAGGCTGAGGAGGTGAATGGAAGCACGTTTGTCCACCGCTTCAAGCCCATTGAGGGAGGAAGGGTGTAGATCCGATTTCACAGAGAACCAACAATTAGAATGAACAACAGGAAGATTGGGTGAAAGATTTATTGAGGCGCACATTAGAAAGGAAACTTAGCATCTCGATATTTAAATCACCTGTGACCCCCAAGTGCAGCTAAGTGTTTTCCTTAACATTCTTACGGGTACTCTTACGGGTGTTTTTACGACGTGCCACCCCTGCGCTTGCAGATGAGGTGCGGGCAGGCTGATGATCGGACTAACCCTGGCTTGGGATGACCTTGGCAGCCGTCCTCTGGCTGCCTGAGGCCTGGAGGGCCCCAACATGCTGATGGACTCCTGCACATGTGCAGGACTCTCCTCTGATGTCACGGCTTTTTGAGGCAATGGAGCCTCTGGCAGAGTGGCTGTGGATCCACTGTCCACACCAGGAACGCCCTGAGAGGAGCTTCCAGAAGTGGAAGGCAGCAGCTCTTCCTCCATTGCAAGGCACACTTGTACCTCCCTGCTCATCTGAGCAGGACGAGGATCTGGTGGAGACTCCAGGCACCTTGTCCCCTCTCACCTTGCCACTGTTGCATAGAGCTCATGGCCAAGGCGATGGCATGGATGTCTGTGCGCATCTCTGGAATCACTGAGTGGTCTGCTGCATCTGGCTCTCCATGACGGTTGTTAACCTCTCAATGGAGGAAGCCAAGTGCACACCCATCAGAGACATGGCATCACTCATGGCCTGGAAAGACTCCTCCATCATCCGCACGTGTGCGTATAGCCTCTGGAAGCTCCGCCGGATGTTCCATCACCTCTCGCTCCAACTGCAGTAGATGCCATGTCACAGCCGACTCCAAAGGCACGTCATCCGCTTGGGGCTCAGCATGGCCTTGGCCTCCTACATTCCTCCGACAGTCAGGTAGCCTCGGCTGTCACAGCCTCCGTCAGCTGCTCAGGCGAGTCTGTGCTGTGCTCACCAGCTTATGACCCTGGATCTGATTGCAAACACATATCTACTAATGTGACAGTATCTGCGCTGGTGGAGCATGCCGGGGAATAATATGATGCTGCACCCTTTGCTTCCGAGGCCCCTGTCTCTCGATATCATCTGACCTCAGCTTTACCCTGACCTGTATGACAGAACATAGACATGCAAGGCTTAAGGGCTTCCCATTTCCTCATCCCAGCCATGCTTGCTGTGAAACTCCATGTGTGCAATGTTAATCACATGAGCACTATGTCTTCTGTGTGCACCCGCACTCATTAGCTCACTCTCTTGGATTGGCACTCCCATCTCGCCTTCAGCAATTGTGCTGCCCTAGTGGCCTGCCAACTCCAAGGCCTCCTGCTGGGGGCGGTTGGGGGGTGAGGACGTGGAGGTATGGGATCCCTCCACCAGTCTTTGCCTTCTCTATGATTTTGTGTGGCATCTTTTCCTGGAAGCACAAAAAGGAAGACTGTTATGTTGCACATGGAGACAAGCACAACGTCTATTCTGGTATGGGCCCAGTGGCCCATGATGGGGGCATAAGGATTGTCGTGTTCAATGGGTTGATTGATTTGGGTTTGATTGTATTAGTCAAAGCTCTCCATTTCTTCGTTGTGCAATGACTAGATTTGATATCCATGTGATGAGTTGATTCTCTCAATGCAGCTCCTGTGACACTTCAGCATGGATTGCAAATGGCAACCGTCTCAAATTTTGTGAAACTGTTTGAATTGATGTGTCAACGTGAGGAGCATAACAGTACCCCTTGATCTCTTCAAATCTAGTAAATAAGGAAGGATACTGGCATGTATAATCTGCATCGTCAGTCAGGTGGGGTCTGCAAGTTTGAATCCGAGCCGATCAAAAATGTTTACCCCATAAGGCTACATAGTACCTTTGGCTACATAGAAAATGAACCTATCTAGGGTGACATTTGTGTAGTGTCCCCAAAACTGGAATGATAGTGTCGTCATAAGCTTGAAGAGTGTCTGTTGCAGGAGTAAGAGAGAATTGCAAAAAATATTGACCGTAGAGTTTGTCACGCAAAATAGATACTTTCACGCCAAAGTTGACAAGAAGTGACACTGAGATGCCTGCGATCTTGACTGAGCACTCCTTAAAATGACATGGTATTTCACTTTTTGTGATGGTATATACATGTTTTACCTCAATCTTAGGAAGAGACGCCCCCACATGTCGAACTGATGACGTCTTGTTCTTCAACGACCTGCACATTGTTGCCAAATGGTTCCACGTTAAATATGAGTTACACTTTTTCCCTCAAGCTGGACATGGCATTGTGACTCAATGAGCATTTTCACAATTTGGGCACAGTTTTGAAGGAATCTGACTTTGATGGGACACGTTTTGATGAGGATGCTGAGCTCTCCTTGTTCTTAACCCTTGCTCTGAAGCAGGTTGGACAAGCTGTGCCTACAACCCTGAGTCGAAAGGTGCATGTGTGTGTAACCTCTTCGAGTTTAACAAGGCAGATTTGATTTAGACTGCCAAGGTTGTGGCTTTTTCCACAGCAAAATCATCATCCTCCATGAGGAGATGTTCACTAATTCATGGAATTCAAGTCTTTTCAATGAATTGATCATAACTTAGTTCGTTGGTTAATGTGCCAAATTTACATGTAGCTGCTAATTGCTACAATGACATCACGTATTGTTTAATGGGCTCACTTTGTCCCTGGGATCTCTGGTGGAAGGTATATCACTCTATCAAAACACTTTCCTTTGGTCCGAAGTATTTTTCGAGGGCACTTACTGCCGTATCAAACAGAGGCGTATCATCTGTGAGCTGTTCAAATATAAGCTGGCCTTCTCTTCCGAGACAATGTACAAGTATCGCTTTCTTGCAGATTATTGCTATATCTGGACAATCCATCCCCATAGCAAGCAAATAGGTCTTGAACCCTCAAATCCATCACTCCCAGGACATGGGAGGATCTCCCAGCAATGAAAGAAATTGTTCTGGAGCTGATAAAATTACACTTTGTTGAACCATCCTCGTTGCCACTTTTTGTTATGTTTTCGCTGATTTGCTGGATACTTTATATATCTGATTTATCTCAGAGTAATGCAGACATGACTCTTGTTTAGATCAACAACGTGTTTCTTTACAGTACTTTAAAATATCTCAGCACTAACAAGGTTTCAGCACCATGTCTTTCAGAACACTCTTGTATTTACTAGAACCTTTCAGCTTCTCTTTTAGTTGCAGTTTCAAAATAGGCTTAAGTAATCAAGCAGAATGAACACGTATCAGAGGACAGAATAATCAAACCCAGATCAATCAAACCACTGAACACTACAAGGATGCCACCGACACATGGCCACTCTCATGGGACATGATGGGGATCAGCATAGACAGATGGGTGTCTCTCACTGAGATGCTTGGAGGAGAACCTGCAGGGAGGCATTGCTGAACTGTGGGGCACCCAGAATCTTCCTTCTGCCATTATTGGTGGTGCCTGCCGGTGAGTTTCTTATTTGTTTCGAGTCTTCAGTGAGGGGAGAAGCAACAGGAGGAAATCAGGCAGCGGCAGGTACACAACAAGCAGCAGCAGGTGAACACCAGGCAGCAGCAGGTGAACACCAGGCAGCAACAGAAGGTGAACACCAGGCAGCAACAGCAGATGAACACCAGGCAGCAACAGCAGGAGAACACCAGGCAGCAGCAGCAGGTGAACACCAGGCAGCAACAGCAGGTGAACACCAGGCAGCAACAGCAGGTGAACACCAGGTAGCAATCGCAGGAGAACACCAGGCAGCAACAGCAGGAGAACACCAGGCAACAAAAGCAGGAGAACACCAGGCAGCAGTAGGTGAACACCAGGCAGCAACAGCAGGAGAACACCAGGCAGCAGCAGGTGAACACCAGGCAGCAACAGCAGGTGAACACCAGGCAGCAACAGCAGGTGAACACAAGGCAGCAGCAGCAGGAGAACACAAGGCAGCAGCAGCAGGTGAACAACAGGCAGCAACAGCAGCTGAACACCAGGCAATAGCAGGTGAACACCAGGCAGCAGCAGGTGAACACCAGGCAGCAGAAGCAGGAGAAAACCAGGCAGCAGGAGCAGGTGAAAACCAGGCAGCAACAGCAGATGAACACCAGGCAGCAACAGCAGGGGAACACCAGGGAGCAACAGCAGGAGAACACCAAACAGCAACAGCAGGTGAACACCAGGCAGCAACAGCAGGAGAACACCAAACAGCAACAGCAGGTGAACACCAGGCAGCAACAGCAGGAGAAAACCAGGCAGCAGGAGCAGGTGAAAACCAGGCAGCAACAGCAGATGAAAACCAGGCAGCAACAGCAGGGGAACACCAGGGAGCAACAGCAGGAGAACACCAAACAGCAACAGCAGGTGAACACCAGGCAGCAACAGCAGGAGAACACCAGGCAGCAACAACAGGTGAACACCAGGCAGCAACAGCAGGAGAACACCAGGCAGCAGCAGGTGAACACCAGGCAGCAACAGCAGGTGAACACCAGGCAGCAACAGCAGGTGAACACCAGGCAGCAACAGCGGGTGAACAACAGGTAGCAACAGCAGGAGAACACCAGGCAGCAACAGCAGGAGAACACCAGGCAGCAACAGAAGGAGAACACCAGGCAGCAGCAGGTGAACACCAGGCAGCAAAAGCAGGTGAACACCAGGCAGCAACAGCAGGAGAACACCAGGCAGCAGCAGGTGAACACCAGGCAGCAACAGCAGGAGAACACCAGGCAGCAGTAGGTGAACACCAGGCAGCAACAGCAGGTGAACACCAGGCAGCAACAGCAGATGAACACCAGGCAGCAACAGCAGGAGAACGCCAGGCAGCAACAGCAGGTGAACACCAGGCAGCAACAGCAGTTGAACACCAGGCAGCAGCAGCAGGTGAACACCAGGCAGCAACAGCAGGTGAACACAAGGCAGCACCAGCAGGTGATCACCAGGCAGCAACAGCAAGTGAACACCAGGCAGCAGCAGCAGGTGAACACCAGGCAGCAACAGCAGGAGAACAACAGGCAGCAACAGAAGGAGAACACCAGGCAGCAGCAGGTGAACACCAGGCAGCAACAGCAGGTGAACACCAGGCAGCAACAGCAGGAGAACACCAGGCAGCAGCAGGTGAACACCAGGCAGCAACAGCAGGAGAACACCAGGCAGCAGTAGGTGAACACCAGGCAGCAACAGCAGGAGAACACCAGGCAGCAGCAGGCGAACACCAGGCAGCAACAGCAAGAGAACACCAGGCAGCAGTAGGAGAACACCAGGCAGCAACAGCAGGTGAACACCAGGCAGCAACAGCAGATGAACACCAGGCAGCAACAGCAGGAGAACACCAGTCAGCAACAGAAGTTGAACACCAGGCAGCAGCAGCAGGAGAACACCAGGCAATAGCAGGTGAACACCAGGCAGCAACAGCAGGTGAACACAAGGCAGCAGCAGCAGGAGAACATCAGGCAATAGCAGGAGAACACCAGGCAGCAGCAGGTGAACACCAGGCAGCAGCAGCAGGAGAACACCAGGCAACAACAGCAGGTGAACACCAGGCAGCAACAGCAGGTGAACACCAGGTAGCAACAGCAGGAGAACACCAGGCAGCAACAGCAGGTGAACACCAGGCAGCAACAGCAGGAGAACACCAGGCAGCAGTAGGTGAACACTAGGCAACAACAGCAGGTGACCACCAGGCAGCAACAGCAGATGAACACCAGGCAGCAACAGCAGGAGAACACCAGGCAGCAACAGCAGGTGAACACCAGGCAGCAACAGCAGGAGAACACCAGGCAGAAGCAGGTGAACACCAGGCAGCAACAGCAGGTGAACACCAGGTAGCAACAGCAGGAGAACACCAGGCAGCAGCAGGTGAACAACAGGCAGCAACAACAGGAGAACACCAGGCAGCAGCAGGTGAACACCAGGCAGCAACAGCAGGAGAACACCAGGCAGCAGTAGGTGAACACCAGGCAGCAACAGCAGGTGAACACCAGGCAGCAACAGCAGGAGAGCACCAGGCAGCAGCAGGTGAACACCAGGCAGCAACAGCAGGAGAACACCAGGCAGCAGCAGGTGAACACCAGGCAGCAACAGCAGGAGAACACCAGGCAGCAGTAGGTGAACACCAGGCAGCAACAGCAGGTGAACACCAGGCAACAACAGCAGATGAACACCAGGCAGCAACAGCAGGAGAACACCAGGCAGCAACAGCAGGTGAACACCAGGCAGCAACAGCAGTTTAACACCAGGCAGCAGCAGCAGGTGAGCACTAGGCCGCAGCAGCAGTTGAACACAGGCAGCAACAGCAGGTGAACACAAGGCAGCAGCAGCAGGTGAACACCAGGCAGCAACAGCAGGTGAACAGCAGGCAGCAACAGCAGTTTAACACCAGGCAGCAACAGCAGGTGAACACAAGGCAGCAGCTGCAGGTGAACACCAGGCAGCAACAGCAGGTGAACACCAGGCAGCACCAGGTGAACACCAGGCAGCAACAGCAGGAGAACACCAGGCAGCAACAGCCGGTGAACACCAGGTAGCAACAGCAGGAAACACCAGGCAGCAACAGCAGGTGAACACAAGGCAGCAGCAGGTGAACACCAGGCCGCAACAGCGGGTGAACACCAGGTAGCAACAGCAGGAGAACACCAGGCAGCAACAGCAGGTGAACACCAGGCAGCAACAGCAGGAGAACACCAGGCAGCAACAGCAGGTGAACACCAGGCAGC
Organism: Heterodontus francisci; assembly: GCF_036365525.1. Taxonomy (NCBI): domain Eukaryota; kingdom Metazoa; phylum Chordata; class Chondrichthyes; order Heterodontiformes; family Heterodontidae; genus Heterodontus; species Heterodontus francisci. Next base: position 69,769,270 of record NC_090379.1, read on the forward strand.
AACAGCAGGAGAACACCAGGCAGCAACAGCAGGTGAACACCAGGCAGCAACAGCAGGAGAACACCAGGCAGCAGTAGGTGAACACTAGGCAGCAACAGCAGGTGAACACCAGGCAGCAACAGCAGGAGAACACCAGGCAGCAACAGATGGAGAACACCAGGCAGCAGCAGGTGAACACCAGGCAGCAACAGCAGGTGAACACCAGGCAGCAACAGCAGGAGAACACCAGGCAGCAACAGCAGGTGAACACCAGGCAGCAACAGCAGGAGAACACCAGGCAGAAGCAGGTGAACACCAGGCAGCAACAGCAGGTGAACACCAGGCAGCAACAGCAGGAGAACACCAGGCAGCAACAGCAGGAGAACACCAGGCAGCAGCAGGTGAACACCAGGCAGCAACAGCAGGAGAACACCAGGCAGCAGTAGGTGAAAACCAGGCAGCAACAGCAGGTGAACACCAGGCAGCAACAGCAGGAGAGCACCAGGCAGCAGCAGGTGAACACCAGGCAGCAACAGCAGGAGAACACCAGGCAGCAGCAGGTGAACACCAGGCAGCAACAGCAGGAGAACACCAGGCAGCAGTAGGTGAACACCAGGCAGCAACAGCAGGTGAACACCAGGCAACAACAGCAGATGAACACCAGGCAGCAACAGCAGGAGAACAGCAGGCAGCAACAGCAGGTGAACACCAGGCAGCAACAGCAGGTGAACACCAGGCAGCAACAGCAGTTTAACACCAGGCAGCAGCAGCAGGTGAGCACCAGGCAGCAGCAGCAGTTTAACACCAGGCAGCAACAGCAGGTGAACACCAGGCAGCAGCAGCAGGTGAACACCAGGCAGCAGCAGCAGGTGAACACCAGGCAGCAACAGCAGGAGAACACCAGGCAGCAACAGCCGGTGAACACCAGGTAGCAACAGCAGGAGAACAGCAGGCAGCAACAGCAGGTGAACACCAGGCAGCAGCAGGTGAACAGCAGGCAGCAACAGCGGGTGAACACCAGGTAGCAACAGCAGGAGAACACCAGGCAGCAACAGCAGGTGAACACCAGGCAGCAACAGCAGGAGAACACCAGGCAGCAACAGATGGAGAACACCAGGCAGCAACAGCAGGTGAACACCAGGCAGCAACAGCAGGCGAACACCAGGCAGCAACAGCAGGAGAACACCAGGCAGCAGCAGGTGAACAACAGGCAGCAACAGCAGGAGAACACCAGGCAGCAGGAGGTGAACACCAGGCAGCAACAGCAGATGAACACCAGGCAGCAACAGCAGGAGAACACCAGGCAGCAACAGCAGGTGAACACCAGGCAGCAACAGCAGGAGAACACCAGGCAGAAGCAGGTGAACACCAGGCAGCAACAGCAGGTGAACACCAGGTAGCAACAGCAGGAGAACACCAGGCAGCAGCAGGTGAACAACAGGCAGCAACAACAGGAGAACACCAGGCAGCAGCAGGTGAACACCAGGCAGCAACAGCAGGAGAACACCAGGCAGCAGTAGGTGAACACCAGGCAGCAACAGCAGGTGAACACCAGGCAGCAACAGCAGGAGAGCACCAGGCAGCAGCAGGTGAACACCAGGCAGCAACAGCAGGAGAACACCAGGCAGCAGCAGGTGAACACCAGGCAGCAACAGCAGGAGAACACCAGGCAGCAGTAGGTGAACACCAGGCAGCAACAGCAGGTGAACACCAGGCAACAACAGCAGATGAACACCAGGCAGCAACAGCAGGAGAACACCAGGCAGCAACAGCAGGTGAACACCAGGCAGCAACAGCAGTTTAACACCAGGCAGCAGCAGCAGGTGAGCACTAGGCCGCAGCAGCAGTTGAACACCAGGCAGCAACAGCAGGTGAACACAAGGCAGCAGCAGCAGGTGAACACCAGGCAGCAACAGCAGGTGAACAGCAGGCAGCAACAGCAGTTTAACACCAGGCAGCAACAGCAGGTGAACACAAGGCAGCAGCTGCAGGTGAACACCAGGCAGCAACAGCAGGTGAACACCAGGCAGCACCAGGTGAACACCAGGCAGCAACAGCAGGAGAACACCAGGCAGCAACAGCCGGTGAACACCAGGTAGCAACAGCAGGAAACACCAGGCAGCAACAGCAGGTGAACACAAGGCAGCAGCAGGTGAACACCAGGCCGCAACAGCGGGTGAACACCAGGTAGCAACAGCAGGAGAACACCAGGCAGCAACAGCAGGTGAACACCAGGCAGCAACAGCAGGAGAACACCAGGCAGCAACAGCAGGTGAACACCAGGCAGCAACAGCAGGAGAACACCAGGCAGCAACAGCAGGTGAACACCAGGCAGCAACAGCAGGAGAACACCAGGCAGCAGTAGGTGAACACTAGGCAGCAACAGCAGGTGAACACCAGGCAGCAACAGCAGGAGAACACCAGGCAGCAACAGATGGAGAACACCAGGCAGCAGCAGGTGAACACCAGGCAGCAACAGCAGGTGAACACCAGGCAGCAACAGCAGGAGAACACCAGGCAGCAACAGCAGGTGAACACCAGGCAGCAACAGCAGGAGAACACCAGGCAGAAGCAGGTGAACACCAGGCAGCAACAGCAGGTGAACACCAGGCAGCAACAGCAGGAGAACACCAGGCAGCAACAGCAGGAGAACACCAGGCAGCAGCAGGTGAACACCAGGCAGCAACAGCAGGAGAACACCAGGCAGCAGTAGGTGAAAACCAGGCAGCAACAGCAGGTGAACACCAGGCAGCAACAGCAGGAGAGCACCAGGCAGCAGCAGGTGAACACCAGGCAGCAACAGCAGGAGAACACCAGGCAGCAGCAGGTGAACACCAGGCAGCAACAGCAGGAGAACACCAGGCAGCAGTAGGTGAACACCAGGCAGCAACAGCAGGTGAACACCAGGCAACAACAGCAGATGAACACCAGGCAGCAACAGCAGGAGAACACCAGGCAGCAACAGCAGGTGAACACCAGGCAGCAACAGCAGGTGAACACCAGGCAGCAACAGCAGTTTAACACCAGGCAGCAGCAGCAGGTGAGCACCAGGCAGCAGCAGCAGTTTAACACCAGGCAGCAACAGCAGGTGAACACCAGGCAGCAGCAGCAGGTGAACACCAGGCAGCAGCAGCAGGTGAACACCAGGCAGCAACAGCAGGAGAACACCAGGCAGCAACAGCCGGTGAACACCAGGTAGCAACAGCAGGAGAACAGCAGGCAGCAACAGCAGGTGAACACCAGGCAGCAGCAGGTGAACAGCAGGCAGCAACAGCGGGTGAACACCAGGTAGCAACAGCAGGAGAACACCAGGCAGCAACAGCAGGTGAACACCAGGCAGCAACAGCAGGAGAACACCAGGCAGCAACAGATGGAGAACACCAGGCAGCAACAGCAGGTGAACACCAGGCAGCAACAGCAGGCGAACACCAGGCAGCAACAGCAGGAGAACACCAGGCAGCAGCAGGTGAACAACAGGCAGCAACAGCAGGAGAACACCAGGCAGCAGGAGGTGAACACCAGGCAGCAACAGCAGATGAACACCAGGCAGCAACAGCAGGAGAACACCAGGCAGCAACAGCAGGTGAACACCAGGCAGCAACAGCAGGAGAACACCAGGCAGAAGCAGGTGAACACCAGGCAGCAACAGCAGGTGAACACCAGGTAGCAGTAGGTGAACACCAGGCAGCAACAGCAGGTGAACACCAGGCAGCAACAGCAGGAGAGCACCAGGCAGCAGCAGGTGAACACCAGGCAGCAACAGCAGGAGAACACCAGGCAGCAGCAGGTGAACACCAGGCAGCAACAGCAGGAGAACACCAGGCAGCAGTAGGTGAACACCAGGCAGCAACAGCAGGTGAACACCAGGCAACAACAGCAGATGAACACCAGGCAGCAACAGCAGGAGAACACCAGGCAGCAACAGCAGGTGAACACCAGGCAGCAACAGCAGTTTAACACCAGGCAGCAGCAGCAGGTGAGCACTAGGCCGCAGCAGCAGTTGAACACCAGGCAGCAACAGCAGGTGAACACAAGGCAGCAGCAGCAGGTGAACACCAGGCAGCAACAGCAGGTGAACAGCAGGCAGCAACAGCAGTTTAACACCAGGCAGCAACAGCAGGTGAACACAAGGCAGCAGCTGCAGGTGAACACCAGGCAGCAACAGCAGGTGAACACCAGGCAGCACCAGGTGAACACCAGGCAGCAACAGCAGGAGAACACCAGGCAGCAACAGCCGGTGAACACCAGGTAGCAACAGCAGGAAACACCAGGCAGCAACAGCAGGTGAACACAAGGCAGCAGCAGGTGAACACCAGGCCGCAACAGCGGGTGAACACCAGGTAGCAACAGCAGGAGAACACCAGGCAGCAACAGCAGGTGAACACCAGGCAGCAACAGCAGGAGAACACCAGGCAGCAACAGCAGGTGAACACCAGGCAGCAACAGCAGGAGAACACCAGGCAGCAACAACAGGTGAACACCAGGCAGCAACAGCAGGAGAACACCAGGCAGCAGTAGGTGAACACTAGGCAGCAACAGCAGGTGAACACCAGGCAGCAACAGCAGGAGAACACCAGGCAGCAACAGATGGAGAACACCAGGCAGCAGCAGGTGAACACCAGGCAGCAACAGCAGGTGAACACCAGGCAGCAACAGCAGGAGAACACCAGGCAGCAGCAGCAGGTGAACACCAGGCAGCAACAGCAGGAGAACACCAGGCAGAAGCAGGTGAACACCAGGCAGCAACAGCAGGTGAACACCAGGCAGCAACAGCAGGAGAACACCAGGCAGCAACAGCAGGAGAACACCAGGCAGCAGCAGGTGAACACCAGGCAGCAACAGCAGGAGAACACCAGGCAGCAGTAGGTGAAAACCAGGCAGCAACAGCAGGTGAACACCAGGCAGCAACAGCAGGAGAGCACCAGGCAGCAGCAGGTGAACACCAGGCAGCAACAGCAGGAGAACACCAGGCAGCAGCAGGTGAACACCAGGCAGCAACAGCAGGAGAACACCAGGCAGCAGTAGGTGAACACCAGGCAGCAACAGCAGGTGAACACCAGGCAACAACAGCAGATGAACACCAGGCAGCAACAGCAGGAGAACACCAGGCAGCAACAGCAGGTGAACACCAGGCAGCAACAGCAGGTGAACACCAGGCAGCAACAGCAGTTTAACACCAGGCAGCAGCAGCAGGTGAGCACCAGGCAGCAGCAGCAGTTTAACACCAGGCAGCAACAGCAGGTGAACACCAGGCAGCAGCAGCAGGTGAACACCAGGCAGCAGCAGCAGGTGAACACCAGGCAGCAACAGCAGGAGAACACCAGGCAGCAACAGCCGGTGAACACCAGGTAGCAACAGCAGGAGAACAGCAGGCAGCAACAGCAGGTGAACACCAGGCAGCAGCAGGTGAACAGCAGGCAGCAACAGCGGGTGAACACCAGGTAGCAACAGCAGGAGAACACCAGGCAGCAACAGCAGGTGAACACCAGGCAGCAACAGCAGGAGAACACCAGGCAGCAACAGATGGAGAACACCAGGCAGCAACAGCAGGTGAACACCAGGCAGCAACAGCAGGCGAACACCAGGCAGCAACAGCAGGAGAACACCAGGCAGCAGCAGGTGAACAACAGGCAGCAACAGCAGGAGAACACCAGGCAGCAGGAGGTGAACACCAGGCAGCAACAGCAGGAGAACACCAGGCAGCAGCAGGTGAACACCAGGCAGCAACAGCAGGAGAACACCAGGCAGCAGTAGGTGAACACCAGGCAGCAACAGCAGGTGCACACCAGGCAGCAACAGCAGGTGAACACCAGGCAGCAACAGCAGGTGAACACCAGGCAGCAACAGCAGTTTAACACCAGGCAGCAGCAGCAGGTGAACACCAGGCAGCAGCAGCAGTTTAACACCAGGCAGCAACAGCAGGAGAACACCAGGCAGCAACAGCAGGTGAACACAAGGCAGCAGCAGCAGGTGAACACCAGGCAGCAACAGCAGGTGAACACCAGGCAGCAGCAGGTGAACACCAGGCAGCAATAGCAGGTGAACACCAGGCAGCAGCAGCAGGTGAACACCAGGCAGCAACAGCAGGTGAACACCAGGCAGCAACAGCAGGAGAACACCCGGCAATAGCAGGTGAACACCAGGCAGCAGCAGGTGAACACCAGGCAGCAGCAGCAGGAGAACACCAGGCAGCAACAGCAGGAGAACACCAGGCAGCAGTAGCAGGGGAACACCAGGCAGCATCAGGTGAACACCAGGCAGCAACAATAGGTGAACACCAGGCAGCAACAACAGGTGAACACCAGGCAGCAGCAGCAGGTGAACACCAGGCAGCAACAGCAGGTGAACACCAGGCAGCAACACGAGGAGAATACCAGGCAGCAGCAGCAGGTGAACACCAGGCAGCAACAGCAGTTGAACACCAGGCAGCAGCAGCAGGTGAACACCAGGTAGCAACAGCAGGTGAACACCAGGCAGCAACAACAGGTGAACACCAGGCACAGCAGCAGGTGAACATCAGGCAGCAACACCAGGAGAACACCAGGCAGCAGCAGGTGAACACCAGGCAGCAACAGCAGGTGAACACCAGGCAGCAGCAGCAGGTGAACACCAGGCAGCAACAGCAGGTGAACACCAGGCAGCAGCAGCAGGTGAACACCAGGTAGCAACAGCAGGTGAACACCAGGTAGCAACAGCAGGAGAACACCAGGCAGCTACAGCAGGAGAACACCAGGCAGCAACAGCAGGAGAAAACCAGGCAGCAACAGCAGGTGAACACCAGGCAGCAACAGCAGGAGAACACCAGGCAGCAACAGCAGGTGAACACCAGGCAATAGCAGGTGAACACCAGGCAGCAGCAGCAGGAGAACACCAGGAAGCAGCAGCAGGAGAACACCAGGCAGCAACAGCAGGAGAAAACTGGCAGCAACAGCAGGTGAACACCAGGCAGCAACAGCAGGAGATCACCAGGCAGCAAAAGCAGCTGAACACCAGGCAGCAACAGCAGGAGAAAACCAGGCAGCAACAGCAGGTGAACACCAAGCAGCAACAGCAGGAGAACACCAGGCAGCAACAGCAGGTGAACACCAGGCAACAACAGCAGGAGAACACCTGGCAGCAGCAGAAGGTGAACACCAGGCAGAAACAGCAAGAGAACACTAGGAAGCTGCAGCAGGTGAACACCAGGCAGAAACAGCAGGAGAACACCTGGCAGAAACAACAGGAGAACACCAGGCAGTAGCAGGTGAACACCAAGCAGCAGCAGCAGGAAAACACCAGGCAGCAGCAGGAGAACACCAGGCAGCAGCAGGAGAACACCAGGCAGCAACAGAAGGAGAACACCAGGCAGTAGCAGGTGACCACCAGGCAGCAGCAGGAGAACACCAAGCAGCAGCAGCAGGAGAACACCAGGCAGCAGCAGGAGAACACCAAGCAGCAGCAGCAGGAGAACACCAGGCAGCAGCAGCAGGAGAACGCCAGGCAGCTGCAGCAGGAGTACACCAGGCAGCAGCAGGTGAACACCGGGCAGCAGCAGCAGTTGAACACCAGACAGCAACAACAGGTGAACACCAGGCAGCAGCAGCAGGTGAACATCAGGCAGCAACACCAGGAGAACACCAGGCAGCAGCAGGTGAACACCAGGCAGCAACAGCAGGTGAACACCAGGCAGCAGCAGCAGGTGAACACCAGGCAGCAACAGCAGGTGAACACCAGGCAGCAGCAGCAGGTGAACACCAGGTAGCAACAGCAGGTGAACACCAGGTAGCAACAGCAGGAGAACACCAGGCAGCTGCAGGAGAACACCAAGCAGCAGCAGCAGGAGAACACCAGGCAGCAGCAGGAGAACACCAGGCAGCAGCAGGAGAACACCAGGCAGCAACAGAAGGAGAACACCAGGCAGTAGCAGGTGAACACCAGGCAGCAGCAGGAGAACACCAAGCAGCAGCAGCAGGAGAACACCAGGCAGCAGCAGGAGAACACCAAGCAGCAGCAGCAGGAGAACACCAAGCAGCTGCAGGAGAACACCAAGCAGCAGCAGCAGGAGAACACCAGGCAGCTGCAGCAGGAGAACACCAGGCAGCAGCAGGTGAACACCTGGCAGCAGCAGGAGAACACCAAGCAGCAGCAGCAGGAGAACACCAGGCAGCTGCAGCAGGAGAACACCAGGCAGCTGCAGCAGGAGAACACCAGGCAGCAGCAGGAGAACACCAGGCAGGAGCAGGAGAACGCCAGGCAGCTGCAGGTGAACACCAAGCAGCAGCAGCAGGAGAACACCAGGCAGCAGCAGCAGGAGAACACCAGGCAGCTGCAGCAGGAGTACACCAGGCAGGAGCAGGTGAACACCGGGCAGCAGCAGCAGGTGAACACCAGACAGCAACAGCAGGTGAACACCAGGCAGCAGCAGCAGGTGAACGGAAGGTAGCAACAGCAGGTGAACACCAGGCAGCAACAACAGGTGAACACCAGGCAGCAGCAGCAGGTGAACATCAGGCAGCAACACCAGGAGAACACCAGGCAGCAGCAGGTGAACACCAGGCAGCAAAAGCAGGTGAACACCAGGCAGCAGCAGCAGGTGAAAACCAGGCAGCAAAAGCAGGTGAACACCAGGTAGCAACAGCAGGTGAACACCAGGTAGCAACAGCAGGAGAACACCAGGCAGCTGCAGGAGAACACCAAGCAGCAGCAGCAGGAGAACACCAGGCAGCAGCAGGAGAACACCAGGCAGCAGCAGGAGAACACCAGGCAGCAACAGAAGGAGAACACCAGGCAGTAGCAGGTGAACACCAGGCAGCAGCAGAAGAACACCAAGCAGCAGCAGCAGGAGAACACCAGGCAGCAGCAGGAGAACACCAAGCAGCAGCAGCAGGAGAACACCAAGCAGCTGCAGGAGAACACCAAGCAGCAGCAGCAGGAGAACACCAGGCAGCTGCAGCAGGAGAACACCAGGCAGCAGCAGGTGAACACCTGGCAGCAGCAGGAGAACACCAAGCAGCAGCAGCAGGAGAACACCAGGCAGCTGCAGCAGGAGAACACCAGGCAGCTGCAGCAGGAGAACACCAGGCAGCAGCAGGAGAACACCAGGCAGGAGCAGGAGAACGCCAGGCAGCTGCAGGTGAACACCAAGCAGCAGCAGCAGGAGAACACCAGGCAGCAGCAGCAGGAGAACGCCAGGCAGCTGCAGCAGGAGTACACCAGGCAGGAGCAGGTGAACACCGGGCAGCAGCAGCAGGTGAACACCAGACAGCAACAGCAGGTGAACACCAGGCAGCAGCAGCAGGTGAACGGAAGGTAGCAACAGCAGGTGAACACCAGGCAGCAACAACAGGTGAACACCAGGCAGCAGCAGCAGGTGAACATCAGGCAGCAACACCAGGAGAACACCAGGCAGCAGCAGGTGAACACCAGGCAGCAAAAGCAGGTGAACACCAGGCAGCAGCAGCAGGTGAAAACCAGGCAGCAAAAGCAGGTGAACACCAGGTAGCAACAGCAGGAGAACACCAGGCAGCAACAGCAGGTGAACACCAGGCAGCAACAGCAGGAGAACACCAGGCAATAGCAGGTGAACACCAGGGAGCAGCAGCAGGAGAACACCAGGCAACAGCAGGTGAACACAAGGCAGCAGCAGCAGGAGAACACCAGGCAATAGCAGGTGAACACCAGGCAGCAACAGCAGGAGAAAACCAGGCAGCAGCAGCAGGTGAACACCAGGCAGCAACAGCAGGTGAACACCAGGCAGCAGCAGCAGGTGAACACCAGGTAGCAACAGCAGGTGAACACCAGGCAGCAACAACATGTGAACACCAGGCAGCAGCAGGTGAACACCAGGCAGCAAAAGCAGGTGAACACCAGGCAGCAGCAGAAGGTGAAAACCAGGCAGCAAAAGCAGGTGAACACCAGGTAGCAACAGCAGGAGAACACCAGGCAGCAACAGCAGGTGAACACCAGGCAGCAACAGCAGGAGAACACAAGGCAATAGCAGGTGAACACCAGGGAGCAGCAGCAGGAGAACACCAGGCAATAGCAGGTGAACACAAGGCAGCAGCAGCAGGAGAACACCAGGCAATAGCAGGTGAACACCAGGCAGCAGCAGGTGAACACCAGGCAGCAGCAGCAGGAGAACAACAGGCAGCAACAGCAGGAGAACACCAGGCAGCAGCAGCAGGAGAACACCAGGCAGCAGTAGGTGAACACCAGGCAGCAACAATTGGTGAACACCAGGCAGCAACAACAGGTGAACACAAGGCAGCAGCAGCAGGTGAACACCAGGCAGCAACAGCAGGTGAACACCAGGCAGCAACACCAGGAGAACACCAGGCAGCAGCAGGTGAACATCAGGCAGCAACACGAGGAGAACACCAGGCAGCAGCAGCAGGTGAACACCAGTCAGCAACAGCAGGTGAACACCAGGCAGCAGCAGCAGGTGAACACCAGGTAGCAACAGCAGGTGAACACCAGGCAGCAACAACAGGTGAACACCAGGTAGCAGCAGCAGGTGAACAACAGGCAGCAATACCAGGAGAACACCAGGCAGCAGCAGGTGAACACCAGGCAGCAACAGCAGGTGAACACCAGGCAGCAGCAGCAGGTGAACACCAGGCAGCAACAGCAGGTGAACACCAGGCAGCAGCAGCAGGTGAACACCAGGCAGCAACAGCAGGTGAACACCAGGTAGCAACAGCAGGAGAACACCAGCCAGCAACAGCAGGAGAACACCAGGCAGCAACAGCAGGAGAAAACCAGGCAGCAACAGCAGGTGAACACCAAGCAGCAACAGCAGGAGAACACCAGGCATCAACAGCAGGTGAACACCAGGCAGCAACAGCAGGAGAACACCCGGCAGCAGCAGAATGTGAACACCAGGCAGAAACAGCAAGAGAACACTAGGAAGCTGCAGCAGGTGAACACCAGCAGAAACAGCAGGAGAACACCCGGCAGAAACAGCAGGAGAACACCAGGCAGTAGCAGGTGAACACCAGGCAGCAGCAGGAGAACACCAGACAGCAACAGCAGGAGAACACCAGGCAGCTGCAGGAGAACACCAAGCAGCAGCAGCAGGAGAACACCAAGCAGCAGCAGCAGGAGAACACCAGGCAGCAGCAGCAGGAGAACACCAGGCAGCTGCAGGAGAACACCAGGCAGCTGCAGCAGGAGCACACCAGGCAGCAGCAGGTGAACACCAGGCAGCAGCAGCAGGTGAACACCAGGCAGCAACAGCAGGTGAACACCAGGAGGCAGCAGCAGGTGAACACCAGGTAGCAACAGCAGGTGAACACCAGGCAGCAACAACAGGTGAACACCAGGCAGCAGCAGCAGGTGAACATCAGGGAGCAACACCAGGAGAACACCAGGCAGCAGCAGGTGAACAGCAGGCAGCAAAAGCAGGTGAACACCAGGCAGCAGCAGCAGGTGAACACCAGGTAGCAACAGCAGGTGAACACCAGGTAGCAACAGCAGGAGAACACCAGGCAGCAACAGCAGGAGAACACCAGGCAGCAACAGCAGGAGAAAACCAGGCAGCAACAGCAGGAGAACACCAGGCAGCAACAGCAGGTGAACACCAGGCAGCAACAGCAGGAGAACACCCGGCAGCAGCAGAAGGTGAACACCAGGCAGAAACAGCAAGAGAACACGAGGAAGCCGCAGCAGGTGAACACCAGGCAGAAACAGCAGGAGAACACCCCGCAGAAACAGCAGGAGAACACCCGGCAGTAGCAGGTGAACACCAGGCAGCAGCAGGAGAACACCAAGCAGCAGCAGCAGGAGAACACCAGGCAGCAGCAGGTGAACACCAGGCAGCAGCAGCAGGTGAACACCAGGCAGCTACAGCAGATGAACACCAGGCAGCAACAGCAGGAGAACACCAGGCAATAGCAGGAGAACACCAGGCAGCAACAGCAGATGAACACAAGGCAGCAGCAGCAGGAGAACACCAGGCAGCAGCAGGTGAACACCAGGCAGCAGCAGCAGGAGAACACCAGGCAGCAACAGCAGGAGAACACCTGGCAGCAGCAGCAGGAGAACACCAGGCAGCAGTAGGTGAACACCAGGCAGCAACAACTGGTGAACACCAGGCAGCAACAACAGGTGAACACCAGGCAGCAGCAGCAGGTGAACACCAGGCAGCAACAGCAGGTGAACACCAGGCAGCAACACCAGGAGAACACCAGGCAGCAACAGCAGGAGAACACCAGGCAGCAACAGCAGGAGAAAACCAGGCAGCAACAGCAGGTGAACACCAAGCAGCAACAGCAGGAGAACACCAGGCATCAACAGCAGGTGAACATCAGGCAGCAACAGCAGGAGAACACCCGGCAGCAGCAGAATGTGAACACCAGGCAGAAACAGCAAGAGAACACTAGGAAGCTGCAGCAGGTGAACACCAGCAGAAACAGCAGGAGAACACCCGGCAGAAACAGCAGGAGAACACCAGGCAGTAGCAGGTGAACACCAGGCAGCAGCAGGAGAACACCAGACAGCAACAGCAGGAGAACACCAGGCAGCTGCAGGAGAACACCAAGCAGCAGCAGCAGGAGAACACCAAGCAGCAGCAGCAGGAGAACACCAGGCAGCAGCAGCAGGAGAACACCAGGCAGCTGCAGGAGAACACCAGGCAGCTGCAGCAGGAGCACACCAGGCAGCAGCAGGTGAACACCAGGCAGCAGCAGCAGGTGAACACCAGGCAGCAACAGCAGGTGAACACCAGGAGGCAGCAGCAGGTGAACACCAGGTAGCAACAGCAGGTGAACACCAGGCAGCAACAACAGGTGAACACCAGGCAGCAGCAGCAGGTGAACATCAGGGAGCAACACCAGGAAAACACCAGGCAGCAGCAGGTGAACAGCAGGCAGCAAAAGCAGGTGAACACCAGGCAGCAGCAGCAGGTGAACACCAGGTAGCAACAGCAGGTGAACACCAGGTAGCAACAGCAGGAGAACACCAGGCAGCAACAGCAGGAGAACACCAGGCAGCAACAGCAGGAGAAAACCAGGCAGCAACAGCAGGAGAACACCAGGCAGCAACAGCAGGTGAACACCAGGCAGCAGCAGCAGGAGAACACCCGGCAGCAGCAGAAGGTGAACACCAGGCAGAAACAGCAAGAGAACACGAGGAAGCCGCAGCAGGTGAACACCAGGCAGAAACAGCAGGAGAACACCCCGCAGAAACAGCAGGAGAACACCCGGCAGTAGCAGGTGAACACCAGGCAGCAGCAGGAGAACACCAAGCAGCAGCAGCAGGAGAACACCAGGCAGCAGCAGGTGAACACCAGGCAGCAGAAGCAGGTGAACACCAGGCAGCTACAGCAGATGAACACCAGGCAGCAACAGCAGGAGAACACCAGGCAATAGCAGGAGAACACCAGGCAGCAACAGCAGATGAACACAAGGCAGCAGCAGCAGGAGAACACCAGGCAGCAGCAGGTGAACACCAGGCAGCAGCAGCAGGAGAACACCAGGCAGCAACAGCAGGAGAACACCTGGCAGCAGCAGCAGGAGAACACCAGGCAGCAGTAGGTGAACACCAGGCAGCAACAACTGGTGAACACCAGGCAGCAACAACAGGTGAACACCAGGCAGCAGCAGCAGGTGAACATCAGGGAGCAACACCAGGAAAACACCAGGCAGCAGCAGGTGAACAGCAGGCAGCAAAAGCAGGTGAACACCAGGCAGCAGCAGCAGGTGAACACCAGGTAGCAACAGCAGGTGAACACCAGGTAGCAACAGCAGGAGAACACCAGGCAGCAACAGCAGGAGAACACCAGGCAGCAACAGCAGGAGAAAACCAGGCAGCAACAGCAGGAGAACACCAGGCAGCAACAGCAGGTGAACACCAGGCAGCAGCAGCAGGAGAACACCCGGCAGCAGCAGAAGGTGAACACCAGGCAGAAACAGCAAGAGAACACGAGGAAGCCGCAGCAGGTGAACACCAGGCAGAAACAGCAGGAGAACACCCCGCAGAAACAGCAGGAGAACACCCGGCAGTAGCAGGTGAACACCAGGCAGCAGCAGGAGAACACCAAGCAGCAGCAGCAGGAGAACACCAGGCAGCAGCAGGTGAACACCAGGCAGCAGAAGCAGGTGAACACCAGGCAGCTACAGCAGATGAACACCAGGCAGCAACAGCAGGAGAACACCAGGCAATAGCAGGAGAACACCAGGCAGCAACAGCAGATGAACACAAGGCAGCAGCAGCAGGAGAACACCAGGCAGCAGCAGGTGAACACCAGGCAGCAGCAGCAGGAGAACACCAGGCAGCAACAGCAGGAGAACACCTGGCAGCAGCAGCAGGAGAACACCAGGCAGCAGTAGGTGAACACCAGGCAGCAACAACTGGTGAACACCAGGCAGCAACAACAGGTGAACACCAGGCAGCAGCAGCAGGTGAACACCAGGCAGCAACAGCAGGTGAACACCAGGCAGCAACACCAGGAGAACACCAGGCAGCAGCAGGGGAACATCAGGCAGCAACACGAGGAGAACACCAGGCAGCAGCAGGTGAGCACCAGGCAGCAGCAGCAGGAGAACACCAGGCAGCAGCAGCAGGTGAACACCAGGCAGCAGCAGCAGGTGAACACCAGGTAGCAACAGCAGGTGAACACCAGGCAGCAACAGCAGGCGAACACCAGGCAGCAACAGCAGGAGAACACCAGGCAGCAGCAGGTGAACAACAGGCAGCAACAGCAGGAGAACACCAGGCAGCAGGAGGTGAACACCAGGCAGCAACAGCAGGAGAACACCAGGCAGCAGCAGGTGAACACCAGGCAGCAACAGCAGGAGAACACCAGGCAGCAGGAGGTGAACACCAGGCAGCAACAGCAGGACAACACCAGGCAGCAGCAGGTGAACACCAGGCAGCAACAGCAGGAGAACACCAGGCAGCAGTAGGTGAACACCAGGCAGCAACAGCAGGAGAACACCAGGCAGCAGGAGGTGAACACCAGGCAGCAACAGCAGGAGAACACCAGGCAGCAGCAGGTGAACACCAGGCAGCAACAGCAGGAGAACACCAGGCAGCAGCAGGTGAACACCAGGCAGCAACAGCAGTTTAACACCAGGCAGCAGCAGCAGGTGAACACCAGGCAGCAGCAGCAGTTTAACACCAGGCAGCAACAGCAGGTGAACACCAGGCAGCAACAGCAGTTTAACACCAGGCAGCAACAGCAGGTGAACACCAGGCAGCAGCAGCACGTGAACACCAGGCAGCAACAGCAGGTGAACACCAGGCAGCAGCAGGTGAACACCAGGCAGCAACAGCAGGTGAACACCAGGCAGCAGCAGCAGGTGAACACCAGGCAGCAACAGCAGGTGAACACCAGGCAGCAACAGCAGGAGAACACCAGGCAATAGCAGGTGAACACCAGGCAGCAACAGCAGGTGAACACAAGGCAGCAGCAGCAGGAGAACACCAGGCAAAAGCAGGTGAACACCAGGCAGCAGCAGGTGAACACCAGGCAGCAGCAGCAGGAGAACACCAGGCAGCAACAATAGGTGAACACCAGGCAGCAACAACAGGTGAACACCAGGCAGCAGCAGCAGTTGAACACCAGGCAGCAACAGCAGGTGAACACCAGGCAGCAACACCAGGAGAACACCAGGCAGCAGCAGGTGAACATCAGGCAGCAACACGAGGAGAATACCAGGCAGCAGCAGCAGGTGAACACCAGGCAGCAGCAGCAAGTGAACACCAGGTAGCAACAGCAGGTGAACACCAGGCAGCAACAACAGGTGAACACCAGGCAGCAGCAGCAGGTGAACATCAGGCAGCAACACCAGGAGAACACCAGGCAGCAGCAGGTGAACACCAGGCAGCAACAGCAGGTGAACACCAGGCAGCAGCAGCAGGTGAACACCAGGCAGCAACAGCAGGTGAACACCAGGCAGCAGCAGCAGGTGAACACCAGGTAGCAACAGCAGGTGAACACCAGGTAGCAACAGCAGGAGAACACCAGGCAGCTACAGCAGGAGAACACCAGGCAGCAACAGCAGGAGAAAACCAGGCAGCAACAGCAGGTGAACACCAGGCAGCAACAGCAGGAGAACACCAGGCAGCAACAGCAGGTGAACACCGGGCAATAGCAGGTGAACAGCAGGCAGTAGCAGGTGAACACCAGGCAGCAGCAGCAGGAGAACACCAGGCAGCAACAGCAGGAGAAAACTGGCAGCAACAGCAGGTGAACACCAGCCAGCAACAGCAGGAGATCACCAGGTAGCAAAAGCAGCTGAACACCAGGCAGCAACAGCAGGAGAAAACCAGGCAGCAACAGCAGGTGAACACCAAGCAGCAACAGCAGGAGAACACGAGGCAGCAACAGCAGGTGAACGCCAGGCAACAACAGCAGGAGAACACCCGGCAGCAGCAGAAGGTGAACACCAGGCAGAAACAGCAAGAGAACACTAGGAAGCTGCAGCAGGTGAACACCAGGCAGAAACAGCAGGAGAACACCCGGCAGAAACAACAGGAGAACACCAGGCAGTAGCAGGTGAACACCAGGCAGCAGCAGGAGAACACCAGACAGCAACAGCAGGAGAACACCAGGCAGCTGCAGGAGAACACCAAGCAGCAGCAGCAGGAGAACACCAGGCAGCAGCAGGAGAACACCAGGCAGCAGCAGGAGAACACCAGGCAGCAACAGAAGGAGAACACCAGGCAGTAGCAGGTGAACACCAGGCAGCAGCAGGAGAACACCAGGCAGCAGCAGGAGAACACCAAGCAGCAGCAGCAGGAGAACACCAAGCAGCTGCAGGAGAACACCAAGCAGCAGCAGCAGGAGAACACCAGGCAGCTGCAGCAGGAGAACACCAGGCAGCAGCAGGTGAACACCTGGCAGCAGCAGGAGAACACCAAGCAGCAGCAGCAGGTGAACACCAGGCAGCTGCAGCAGGAGAACACCAGGCAGCAGCAGGAGAACACCAGGCAGGAGCAGGAGAACGCCAGGCAGCTGCAGGAGAACACCAAGCAGCAGCAGCAGGAGAACACCAGGCAGCAGCAGCAGGAGAACGCCAGGCAGCTGCAGCAGGAGTACACCAGGCAGCAGCAGGGGAACACCGGGCAGCAGCAGCAGGTGAACACCAGACAGCAACAGCAGGTGAACACCAGGCAGCAGCAGCAGGTGAACACCAGGTAGCAACAGCAGGTGAACACCAGGCAGCAACAACAGGTGAACACCAGGCAGCAGCAGGTGAACACCAGGTAGCAAAAGCAGGTGAACACCAGGCAGCAGCAGAAGGTGAAAACCAGGCAGCAAAAGCAGGTGAACACCAGGTAGCAACAGCAGGAGAACACCAGGCAGCAACAGCAGGTGAACACCAGGCAGCAACAGCAGGAGAACACCAGGCAATAGCAGGTGAACACCAGGGAGCAGCAGCAGGAGAACACCAGGCAATAGCAGGTGAACACCAGGCAGCAGCAGGAGAACACCAGGCAGGAGCAGGAGAACGCCAGGCAGCTGCAGGAGAACACCAAACAGCAGCAGCAGGAGAACACCAGGCAGCAGCAGCAGGAGAACGCCAGGCAGCTGCAGCAGGAGTACACCAGGCAGCAGCAGGGGAACACCGGGCAGCAGCAGCAGGTGAACAGCAGACAGCAACAGCAGGTGAACACCAGGCAGCAGCAGCAGGTGAACACCAGGTAGCAACAGCAGGTGAACACCAGGCAGCAACAACAGGTGAACACCAGGCAGCAGCAGGTGAACACCAGGCAGCAAAAGCAGGTGAACACCAGGCAGCAGCAGAAGGTGAAAACCAGGCAGCAAAAGCAGGTGAACACCAGGTAGCAACAGCAGGAGAACACCAGGCAGCAACAGCAGGTGAACACCAGGCAGCAACAGCAGGAGAACACCAGGCAATAGCAGGTGAACACCAGGGAGCAGCAGCAGGAGAACACCAGGCAATAGCAGGTGAACACAAGGCAGCAGCAGCAGGAGAACACCAGGCAATAGCAGGTGAACACCAGGCAGCAGCAGGTGAACACCAGGCAGCAGCAGCAGGAGAACACCAGGCAGCAACAGCAGGAGAACACCAGGCAGCAGTAGGTGAACACCAGGCAGCAACAATTGGTGAACACCAGGCAGCAACAACAGGTGAACACAAGGCAGCAGCAGCAGGTGAACACCAGGCAGCAACAGCAGGTGAACACCAGGCAGCAACACCAGGAGAACACCAGGCAGCAGCAGGTGAACATCAGGCAGCAACACGAGGAGAATACCAGGCAGCAGCAGCAGGTGAACACCAGGCAGCAACAGCAGTTGAACACCAGGCAGCAACAACAGGTGAACACCAGGCAGCAGCAGCAGGTGAACATCAGGCAGCAACACCAGGTGAACACCAGGCAGCAGCAGGTGAACACCAGGCAGCAACAGCAGGTGAACACCAGGCAGCAGCAGCAGGTGAACACCAGGCAGCAACAGCAGGTGAACACCAGGCAGCAGCAGCAGGTGAACACCAGGTAGCAACAGCAGGTGAACACCAGGTAGCAACAGCAGGAGAACACCAGGCAGCTACAGCAGGAGAACACCAGGCAGCAACAGCAGGAGAAAACCAGGCAGCAACAGCAGGTGAACACCAGGCAGCAACAGCAGGAGAACACCAGGCAGCAACAGCAGGTGAACACCGGGCAATAGCAGGTGAACAGCAGGCAGTAGCAGGTGAACACCAGGCAGCAGCAGCAGGAGAACACCAGGCAGCAACAGCAGGAGAAAACTGGCAGCAACAGCAGGTGAACACCAGCCAGCAACAGCAGGAGATCACCAGGTAGCAAAAGCAGCTGAACACCAGGCAGCAACAGCAGGAGAAAACCAGGCAGCAACAGCAGGTGAACACCAAGCAGCAACAGCAGGAGAACACGAGGCAGCAACAGCAGGTGAACGCCAGGCAACAACAGCAGGAGAACACCCGGCAGCAGCAGAAGGTGAACACCAGGCAGAAACAGCAAGAGAACACAAGGAAGCTGCAGCAGGTGAACACCAGGCAGAAACAGCAGGAGAACACCCGGCAGAAACAACAGGAGAACACCAGGCAGTAGCAGGTGAACACCAGGCAGCAGCAGGAGAACACCAGACAGCAACAGCAGGAGAACACCAGGCAGCTGCAGGAGAACACCAAGCAGCAGCAGCAGGAGAACACCAGGCAGCAGCAGGAGAACACCAGGCCGCAGCAGGAGAACACCAGGCAGCAACAGAAGGAGAACACCAGGCAGTAGCAGGTGAACACCAGGCAGCAGCAGGAGAACACCAAGCAGCAGCAGCAGGAGAACACCAGGCAGCAGCAGGAGAACACCAAGCAGCAGCAGCAGGAGAACACCAAGCAGCTGCAGGAGAACACCAAGCAGCAGCAGCAGGAGAACACCAGGCAGCTGCAGCAGGAGAACACCAGGCAGCAGCAGGTGAACACCTGGCAGCAGCAGGAGAACACCAAGCAGCAGCAGCAGGAGAACACCAGGCAGCTGCAGCAGGAGAACACCAGGCAGCAGCAGGAGAACACCAGGCAGGAGCAGGAGAACGCCAGGCAGCTGCAGGAGAACACCAAGCAGCAGCAGCAGGAGAACACCAGGCAGCAGCAGCAGGAGAACGCCAGGCAGCTGCAGCAGGAGTACACCAGGCAGCAGCAGGGGAACACCAGGCAGCAGCAGCAGGTGAACACCAGACAGCAACAGCAGGTGAACACCAGGCAGCAGCAGCAGGTGAACACCAGGTAGCAACAGCAGGTGAACACCAGGCAGCAACAACAGGTGAACACCAGGCAGCAGCAGGTGAACACCAGGTAGCAAAAGCAGGTGAACACCAGGCAGCAGCAGAAGGTGAAAACCAGGCAGCAAAAGCAGGTGAACACCAGGTAGCAACAGCAGGAGAACACCAGGCAGCAACAGCAGGTGAACACCAGGCAGCAACAGCAGGAGAACACCAGGCAATAGCAGGTGAACACCAGGGAGCAGCAGCAGGAGAACACCAGGCAATAGCAGGTGAACACCAGGCAGCAGCAGGAGAACACCAGGCAGGAGCAGGAGAACGCCAGGCAGCTGCAGGAGAACACCAAACAGCAGCAGCAGGAGAACACCAGGCAGCAGCAGCAGGAGAACGCCAGGCAGCTGCAGCAGGAGTACACCAGGCAGCAGCAGGGGAACACCGGGCAGCAGCAGCAGGTGAACACCAGACAGCAACAGCAGGTGAACACCAGGCAGCAGCAGCAGGTGAACACCAGGTAGCAACAGCAGGTGAACACCAGGCAGCAACAACAGGTGAACACCAGGCAGCAGCAGGTGAACACCAGGCAGCAAAAGCAGGTGAACACCAGGCAGCAACAGAAGGTGAAAACCAGGCAGCAAAAGCAGGTGAACACCAGGTAGCAACAGCAGGAGAACACCAGGCAGCAACAGCAGGTGAACACCAGGCAGCAACAGCAGGAGAACACCAGGCAATAGCAGGTGAACACCAGGGAGCAGCAGCAGGAGAACACCAGGCAATAGCAGGTGAACACAAGGCAGCAGCAGCAGGAGAACACCAGGCAATAGCAGGTGAACACCAGGCAGCAGCAGGTGAACACCAGGCAGCAGCAGCAGGAGAACACCAGGCAGCAACAGCAGGAGAACACCAGGCAGCAGCAGCAGGAGAACACCAGGCAGCAGTAGGTGAACACCAGGCAGCAACAATTGGTGAACACCAGGCAGCAACAACAGGTGAACACAAGGCAGCAGCAGCAGGTGAACACCAGGCAGCAACAGCAGGTGAACACCAGGCAGCAACACCAGGAGAACACCAGGCAGCAGCAGGTGAACATCAGGCAGCAACACGAGGAGAACACCAGGCAGCAGCAGCAGGTGAACACCAGTCAGCAACAGCAGGTGAACACCAGGCAGCAGCAGCAGGTGAACACCAGGTAGCAACAGCAGGTGAACACCAGGCAGCAACAACAGGTGAACACCAGGTTGCAGCAGCAGGTGAACAACAGGCAGCAATACCAGGAGAACACCAGGCAGCAGCAGGTGAACACCAGGCAGCAACAGTAGGTGAACACCAGGGAGCAGCAGCAGGTGAACACCAGGCAGCAACAGCAGGTGAACACCAGGCAGCAGCAGCAGGTGAACACCAGGCAGCAACAGCAGGTGAACACCAGGTAGCAACAGCAGGAGAACACCAGCCAGCAACAGCAGGAGAACACCAGGCAGCAACAGCAGGAGAAAACCAGGCAGCAACAGCAGGTGAACACCAAGCAGCAACAGCAGGAGAACACCAGGCATCAACAGCAGGTGAACACCAGGCAGCAACAGCAGGAGAACACCCGGCAGCAGCAGAATGTGAACACCAGGCAGAAACAGCAAGAGAACACTAGGAAGCTGCAGCAGGTGAACACCAGCAGAAACAGCAGGAGAACACCCGGCAGAAACAGCAGGAGAACACCAGGCAGTAGCAGGTGAACACCAGGCAGCAGCAGAACACCAGACAGCAACAGCAGGAGAACACCAGGCAGCTGCAGGAGAACACCAAGCAGCAGCAGCAGGACAACACCAAGCAGCAGCAGCAGGAGAACAACAGGCAGCAGCAGCAGGAGAACACCAGGCAGCTGCAGGAGAACACCAGGCAGCTGCAGCAGGAGCACACCAGGCAGCAGCAGGTGAACACCAGGCAGCAGCAGCAGGTGAACACCAGGCAGCAACAGCAGGTGAACACCAGGAGGCAGCAGCAGGTAAACACCAGGTAGCAACAGCAGGTGAACACCAGGCAGCAACAACAGGTGAACACCAGGCAGCAGCAGCAGGTGAACATCAGGGAGCAACACCAGGAGAACACCAGGCAGCAGCAGGTGAACACCAGGCAGCAAAAGCAGGTGAACACCAGGCAGCAGCAGCAGGTGAACACCAGGTAGCAACAGCAGGTGAACACCAGGTAGCAACAGCAGGAGAACACCAGGCAGCAACAGCAGGAGAAGACCAGGCAGCAACAGCAGGAGAAAACCAGGCAGCAACAGCAGGAGAACACCAGGCAGCAACAGCAGGTGAACACCAGGCAGCAACAGCAGGAGAACACCCGGCAGCAGCAAAAGGTGAACACCAGGCAGAAACAGCAAGAGAACACGAGGAAGCCGCAGCAGGTGAACACCAGGCAGAAACAGCAGGAGAACACCCCGCAGAAACAGCAGGAGAACACCCGGCAGTAGCAGGTGAACACCAGGCAGCAGCAGGAGAACACCAAGCAGCAGCAGCAGGAGAACACCAGGCAGCAGCAGGTGAACACCAGGCAGCAGCAGCAGGTGAACACCAGGCAGCTACAGCAGATGAACACCAGGCAGCAACAGCAGGAGAACACCAGGCAATAGCAGGAGAACACCAGGCAGCAACAGCAGATGAACACAAGGCAGCAGCAGGTGAACACCAGGCAGCAGCAGCAGGTGAACACCAGGCAGCTACAGCAGATGAACACCAGGCAGCAGCAGCAGGAGAACACCAGGCAATAGCAGGTGAACACCAGGCAGCAGCAGGTGAACACCAGGCAGCAGCAGCAGGAGAACACCAGGCAGCAACAGCAGGAGAACACCTGGCAGCAGCAGCAGGAGAACACCAGGCAGCAGTAGGTGAACACCAGGCAGCAACAACTGGTGAACACCAGGCAGCAACAACAGGTGAACACCAGGCAGCAGCAGCAGGTGAACACCAGGCAGCAACAGCAGGTGAACACCAGGCAGCAACACCAGGAGAACACCAGGCAGCAGCAGGGGAACATCAGGCAGCAACACGAGGAGAACACCAGGCAGCAGCAGGTGAGCACCAGGCAGCAGCAGCAGGAGAACACCAGGCAGCAGCAGCAGGTGAACACCAGGCAGCAGCAGCAGGAGAACACCAGGTAGCAACAGCAGGTGAACACCAGGCAGCAACAACAGGTGAACACCAGGCAGCAGCAGCAGGTGAACATCAGGCAGCAACACCAGGAGAACACCAGGCAGCAGCAGGTGAACACCAGGCAGCAACAGCAGGTGAACACCAGGCAGCAGCAGCAGGTGAACACCAGGCAGCAACAGCAGGTGAACACCAGGCAGCAGCAGCAGGTGAACACCAGGTAGCAACAGCAGGTGAACACCAGGTAGCAACAGCAGGAGAACACCAGGCAGCAACAGCAGGTGAACACCAAGCAGCAACAGCAGGAGAACACCAGGCAGCAACAGCAGGTGAACACCAGGCAGCAACAGCAGGAGAACACCTGGCAGCAGCAGAAGGTGAACACCAGGCAGAAACAGCAAGAGAACACTAGGAAGCTGCAGCAGGTGAACACCAGGCAGAAACAGCAGGAGAACACCCGGCAGAAACAGCAGGAGAACACCAGGCAGTAGTAGGTGAACACCAGGCAGCAGCAGGAGAACACCAGACAGCAACAGCAGGAGAACACCAGGAAGCTGCAGGAGAACACCAAGCAGCAGCAGCAGGAGAACACCAGGCAGCAGCAGGAGAATACCAGGCAGCAGCAGGAGAACACCAGGCAGCAACAGAAGGAGAACACCAGGCAGTAGCAGGTGAACACCAGGTAGCAGCAGGAGAACACCAAGCAGCAGCAGCAGGAGAACACCAGGCAGCAGCAGGAGAACACCAAGCAGCAGCAGCAGGAGAACACCAGGCAGCAGCAGGAGAACACCAGGCAGCTGATAGAGAACACCAAGCAGCAGCAGGAGAACAACAGGCAGCTGCAGCAGGAGAACACCAGGCAGCAGCAGGAGAACACCAAGCAGCAGCAGCAGGAGAACACCAGGCAGCTGCAGCAGGAGAACACCAGGCAGCAGCAGGAGAACACCAGGCAGCTGATAGAGAATACCAAGCAGCAGCAGGAGAACACCAAGCAGCAACAGCAGGAGAACACCAGGCAATAGCAGGTGAACACCAGGCAGCAACAACAGGTGAACACCAGGCAGCAACAGCAGGTGAACACAAGGCAGCAGCAGCAGGAGAACACCAGGCAATAGCAGGTGAACACCAGGCAGCAACAACAGGTGAACACCAGGCAGCAACAACAGGTGAACACCAGGCAGCAGCAGCAGGTGAACACCAGGCAGCAACAGCAGGTGAACACCAGGCAGTAACACCAGGAGAACACCAGGCAGCAGCAGCAGGTGAACACCAGGAAGCAACAGCAGGTGAACACCAGGCAGCAGCAGCAGGTGAACACCAGGTAGCAACAGCAGGTGAACATCAGGCAGCAACACCAGGAGAACACCAGGCAGCGGCAGCAGGAGAACACCAGGAAGCAGCAGCAGGTGAACACCAGGCAGCAACAGCAGGTGAACACCAGGCAGCAACAGCAGGAGAACACCAGGCAATAGCAGTTGAACACCAGGCAGCAACAGCAGGTGAACACAAGGCAGCAGCAGCAGGAGAACACCAGGCATTAGCAGGTGAACACCAGGCAGCAGCAGGAGAACACCAGGAAGCAGCAGCAGGAGAACACCAGGCAGCAGCAGGTGAACACCAAGCAGCAACAACAGGTGAACACCAGGCACCAACAACAGGTGAACACCAGGCAGCAGCAGCAGGTGAACACCAGGCAGCAACAGCAGGTGAACACCAGGCAGCAACACCAGGAGAACACCAGGCAGCAGCAGCAGGAGAACACCAGGCAGCAGCAGGAGAACACCAGGTAGCAACAGCAGGAGAACACCAGGCAGCAACAGCAGGTGAACACCAAGCAGCAACAGCAGGAGAACACCAGGCAGCAACAGCAGGTGAACACCAGGCAGCAACAGCAGGAGAACACCTGGCAGCAGCAGAAGGTGAACACCAGGCAGAAACAGCAAGAGAACACTAGGAAGCTGCAGCAGGTGAACACCAGGCAGAAACAGCAGGAGAACACCCGGCAGAAACAGCAGGAGAACACCAGGCAGTAGTAGGTGAACACCAGGCAGCAGCAGGAGAACACCAGACAGCAACAGCAGGAGAACACCAGGAAGCTGCAGGAGAACACCAAGCAGCAGCAGCAGGAGAACACCAGGCAGCAGCAGGAGAATACCAGGCAGCAGCAGGAGAACACCAGGCAGCAACAGAAGGAGAACACCAGGCAGTAGCAGGTGAACACCAGGTAGCAGCAGGAGAACACCAAGCAGCAGCAGCAGGAGAACACCAGGCAGCAGCAGGAGAACACCAAGCAGCAGCAGCAGGAGAACACCAGGCAGCAGCAGGAGAACACCAGGCAGCTGATAGAGAACACCAAGCAGCAGCAGGAGAACAACAGGCAGCTGCAGCAGGAGAACACCAGGCAGCAGCAGGAGAACACCAAGCAGCAGCAGCAGGAGAACACCAGGCAGCTGCAGCAGGAGAACACCAGGCAGCAGCAGGAGAACACCAGGCAGCTGATAGAGAATACCAAGCAGCAGCAGCAGGAGAACACCAAGCAGCAACAGCAGGAGAACACCAGGCAATAGCAGGTGAACACCAGGCAGCAACAACAGGTGAACACCAGGCAGCAACAGCAGGTGAACACAAGGCAGCAGCAGCAGGAGAACACCAGGCAATAGCAGGTGAACACCAGGCAGCAACAACTGGTGAACACCAGGCAGCAACAACAGGTGAACACCAGGCAGCAGCAGCAGGTGAACACCAGGCAGCAACAGCAGGTGAACACCAGGCAGTAACACCAGGAGAACACCAGGCAGCAGCAGCAGGTGAACACCAGGAAGCAACAGCAGGTGAACACCAGGCAGCAGCAGCAGGTGAACACCAGGTAGCAACAGCAGGTGAACATCAGGCAGCAACACCAGGAGAACACCAGGCAGCGGCAGCAGGAGAACACCAGGAAGCAGCAGCAGGTGAACACCAGGCAGCAACAGCAGGTGAACACCAGGCAGCAACAGCAGGAGAACACCAGGCAATAGCAGTTGAACACCAGGCAGCAACAGCAGGTGAACACAAGGCAGCAGCAGCAGGAGAACACCAGGCATTAGCAGGTGAACACCAGGCAGCAGCAGGAGAACACCAGGAAGCAGCAGCAGGAGAACACCAGGCAGCAGCAGGTGAACACCAAGCAGCAACAACAGGTGAACACCAGGCACCAACAACAGGTGAACACCAGGCAGCAGCAGCAGGTGAACACCAGGCAGCAACAGCAGGTGAACACCAGGCAGCAACACCAGGAGAACACCAGGCAGCAGCAGCAGGTGAACACCAGGCAGCAACAGCAGGTGAACACCAGGCAGCAGCAGCAGGTGAACACCAGGTAGCAACAGCAGGTGAACATCAGTCAGCAAGACCAGGAGAACAACAGGCAGCAGCAGGTGAACACCAGGCAGCAACAGCAGGTGAACACCAGGCAGCAACAGCAGGAGAGCACCAGGCAGCAAAAGCAGGAGAACACCAGGCAGCAACAGCAGGAGAAAACAAGGCAGCAACAGCAGGTGAACACCAGGCAGCAACAGCAGGAGAACACCAGGCAGCAACAGCAGTTGAACACCAGGCAGCAACAGCAGGAGATTACCCGGCAGCAGGAGCAGGTGAACACCAGGCAGCAGCAGGTGAACACCAGGCAGCAGCAGGAGAACACGAGGCACCTGCAGCAGGAGAACACCAGGCAGCAGCAGGTGAACACCAGGCAGCAGCAGCAGGTGAACACCAGGCAGCAGCAGGAGAACACCAGGCAGCAGCAGGTGATCACCAGGCAGCAACAGCAGGTGAACACCAGGCAGCAACAGCAGGAGAACACCAGGCAGCAACAGCAGATGAACACAGGGCAGCAACAGCAGGAGCACACCAGGCAGCAACAGCAGGTGAAGACCAGGCAGTAACAGCAGGTGAACACCAGGCAGCAACAGCAGGTGCACACCAGGCCGCAACAGCAGATGAACACCAGGCAGCAACAGCAGGAACACACCAGGCAGCAACAGCAGGAGCACACCAGGCAGCAACAGCAGGAGAACACCAGGCAGCAACAGCAGGTGAACACCAGGCAGTAACAGCAGGTGAACACCAGGCAGCAACAGCAGGGGAACACCAGGCAGCAGCAGGTGAACACCAGGGAGCAACAGCAGGTGAACACCAGGCAGAAACAGCAGGTGAACACAAGGCAGCAGCAGCAGGTGAACACCAGGCAGCAGCAGCAGGCGAACACCAGGCAGCAACAGCAGGTGAACACAAGGCAGAAGCAGCAGGTGAACACCAGGTAGCAACAGCAGGTGAACACCAGGCAGCAGCAGGTGAACACCAGGCAGCAACAGCAGGTGAAAACCAGGCAGCAGCAGCAGGTGAACACCAGGCAGCAACAGCAGGTGAACACCAGGCAGCAGCAGCAGGTGAACAACAGGCAGCAACAGCAGGTGAACACAAGGCAGCAACAACAGGAGAACACCAGGCAGCAGCAGCAGGAGAACACCAGGCAGCAACAGCAGGAGAACACCAGGCAGCAGCAGCAGGAGAACACCAGGCAGCAGAAGGTGAACACCAGGCAGCAGCAGCAGGAGAACACCAGGCAGCAACAGCAGGAGAACACCAGGCAGCAGCAGCAGGTGAACACCAGGCAGCAACAGCAGGTGAACACCAGGCAATAGAAGGTGAACACAAGGCAGCAACAGCAGGTGAACTCAAGGAAGCAGCAGCAGGAGAACACCAGGCAAAAGCAGGTGAACACCAGGCAGCAGCAGGTGAACACCAGGCAGCAGGAGCAGTAGAACACCAGGCAGCAACAGCAGGAGAACACCAGGCAGCAGCAGCAGGAGAACACCAGGCAGCAGCAGGTGAACACCAGGCAGCAACAACAGGTGAACACCAGGCCGCAACAACAGGTGAACACCAGGCAGCAGCAGCAGGTGAACACCAGGCAGCAACAGCAGGAGAACACCAGGCAGCAGCAGCAGGCGAACACCAGGTAGCAACAGCAGGTGAACACCAGGCAGCAACAACAGGTGAACACCAGGCAGCAGCAGCAGGTGAACACCAGGCAGCAACAGCAGGTGAACACCAGGCATCAACACCAGGAGAACACCAGGCAGCAGCAGGTGAACACCAGGCAGCAACAACAGGTGAACACCAGGCAGCAGCAGCAGGTGAACACCAGGCATCAACTCCAGGAGAACACCAGGCAGCAGCAGGTGAACATCAGGCAGCAACACCAGGAGAACACCAGGCAGCAGCAGCAGGTGAACACCAGGCAGCAACAGCAGGTGAACACCAGGCAGCAGCAGCAGGTGAACACCAGGTCGCAACAGCAGGTGAAAATCAGGCAGCAACGCCAGGAGAACACCAGGCAGCAGCAGGTGAACACCAGGCAGCAACAGCAGGTGAACACCAGGCAGCAGCAGCAGGTGAACACCAGGCAGCAGCAGAAGGTGAACACCAGGAAGAAACAGCAAGAGAACACGAGGAAGCCGCAGCAGGTGAACACCAAGCAGAAACAGCAGGAGAACAACCGGCAGAAACAGCAGGAGAACACCAGGCAGCAGCAGGAGAACACCAGACAACAACAGCAGGAGAACACCAGGCAGAAGCAGGAGAAAATCAAGCAGCAGCAGGAGAACACCAGGCGGCAGCAGGAGTACACCAGGCAGCTGCAGCAGGAGAACACCAGGCAGCAGCAGGAGAACACCAGGCAGCAACAGCAGGAGATCACCAGGCAGCTGCAGGAGAACACCAGGCAGCAACAGCAGGAGAACACCAGGCAGCAGCAGCAGGTGAACACCAGGTAGCAACAGCAGGTGAACATCAGGCAGCAACACCAGGAGAACACCAGGCAGCGGCAGCAGGAGAACACCAGGAAGCAGCAGCAGGTGAACACCAGGCAGCAACAGCAGGTGAACACCAGGCAGCAACAGCAGGTGAACACCTAGCAGCAACAGCAGGAGAACACCAGGCAGCAACAGCAGGTGAACACCAGGCAGCAACAGCAGGAGAACACCCGGCAGCAGCAGAAGGTGAACACCAGGCATAAACAGCAAGAGAACACTAGGAAGCTGCAGCAGGTGAACACCAGGCAGAAACAGCAGGAGAACATCCGGCAGAAACAGCAGGAGAACACCAGGCAGTAGCAGGTGAATACCAGGCAGCAGCAGGAGGACACCAGACAGCAACAGCAAGAGAACACCAGGCAGCTGCAGGAGAACACCAAGCAGCAGCAGCAGGAGAACACCAGGCAGCAGCAGGAGAACACCAGGCAGCAGCAGGAGAACACCAGGCAGCAACAGAAGGAGAACACCAGGCAGTAGCAGGTGAACACCAGGCAGCAGCAGGAGAACACCAAGCAGCAGCAGCAGGAGACCACCAGGCAGCAGCAGGAGAACACCAAGCATCAGCAGCAGGAGAACACCAAGCAGCTGCAGGAGAACACCAAGCAGCAGCAGCAGGAGAACACCAGGCAGCAGCAGCAGGAGAACAGCAGGCAGCAGCAGGAGAACACCAGGCAGCAACAGCAGGAGAACACCAGGCAGCAGCAGCAGGAGAACACCAGGCAGCTGCAGGAGAACACCAAGCAGCAGCAGCAGGAGAACACCAGGCAGCAGCAGCAGGAGAACACCAGGCAGCTGCAGGAGAACACAAAGCAGCAGCAGCAGGAGAACACCAGGCAGCTGCAGCAGGAGAACAGCAGGCAGCAGCAGGAGAACACCAGGCAGCTGCAGGAAAACACCAAGCAGCAGCAGCAGGAGAACACCAGGCAGCAGCAGCAGGAGAACACCAGGCAGCTGCAGGAGAACACCAGGCAGCTGCAGCAGGAGCACACCAGGCAGCTGCAGGAGAACACCAAGCAGCAGCAGCAGGAGAACACCAGGCAGCAGCAGCAGGAGAACACCAGGCAGCAGCAGGAGAACACCAGGCAGCAGCAGCAGGTGAACACCAGGCAGTAACAGCAGGTGAACACCAGGCAGCAGCAGCAGGTGAACACCAGGTATCAACAGCAGGTGAACACCAGGCAGCAACAACAGGTGAACACCAGGCAGCAGCAGCAGGTGAACATCAGGCAGCAACACCAGGAGAACACCAGGCAGCAGCAGGTGAACACAAGGCAGCAAAAGCAGGTGAACACCAGGCAGCAGCAGCAGGTGAACACCAGGTAGCAACAGCAGGTGAACACCAGGTAGCAACAGCAGGAGAACACCAGGCAGCAACAGCAGGAGAACACCAGGCAGCAACAGCAGGAGAAAACCAGGCAGCAACAGCAGGTGAACACCAGGCAGCAACAGCAGGAGAACACCAGGCAGCAACAGCAGGTGAACACCAGGCAGCAACAGCAGGAGAACACCCGGCAGCAGCAGAAGGTGAACACCAGGCAGAAACAGCAAGAGAACACGAGGAAGCCGCAGCAGGTGAACACCAGGCAGAAACAGCAGGAGAACACCCGGCAGAAACAGCAGGAGAACACCAGGCAGTAGCAGGTGAACACCAGGCAGCAGCAGGAGAACACCAAGCAGCAACAGCAGGTGAACACCAGGTAGCAACAGCAGGTGAACATCAGGCAGCAACACCAGGAGAACACCAGGCAGCGGCAGCAGGAGAACACCAGGAAGCAGCAGCAGGTGAACACCAGGCAGCAACAGCAGGTGAACACCAGGCAGCAACAGCAGGTGAACACCTAGCAGCAACAGCAGGAGAACACCAGGCAGCAACAGCAGGTGAACACCAGGCAGCAACAGCAGGAGAACACCCGGCAGCAGCAGAAGGTGAACACCAGGCATAAACAGCAAGAGAACACTAGGAAGCTGCAGCAGGTGAACACCAGGCAGAAACAGCAGGAGAACATCCGGCAGAAACAGCAGGAGAACACCAGGCAGTAGCAGGTGAATACCAGGCAGCAGCAGGAGGACACCAGACAGCAACAGCAAGAGAACACCAGGCAGCTGCAGGAGAACACCAAGCAGCAGCAGCAGGAGAACACCAGGCAGCAGCAGGAGAACACCAGGCAGCAGCAGGAGAACACCAGGCAGCAACAGAAGGAGAACACCAGGCAGTAGCAGGTGAACACCAGGCAGCAGCAGGAGAACACCAAGCAGCAGCAGCAGGAGACCACCAGGCAGCAGCAGGAGAACACCAAGCATCAGCAGCAGGAGAACACCAAGCAGCTGCAGGAGAACACCAAGCAGCAGCAGCAGGAGAACACCAGGCAGCAGCAGCAGGAGAACAGCAGGCAGCAGCAGGAGAACACCAGGCAGCAACAGCAGGAGAACACCAGGCAGCAGCAGCAGGAGAACACCAGGCAGCTGCAGGAGAACACCAAGCAGCAGCAGCAGGAGAACACCAGGCAGCAGCAGCAGGAGAACACCAGGCAGCTGCAGGAGAACACAAAGCAGCAGCAGCAGGAGAACACCAGGCAGCTGCAGCAGGAGAACAGCAGGCAGCAGCAGGAGAACACCAGGCAGCTGCAGGAAAACACCAAGCAGCAGCAGCAGGAGAACACCAGGCAGCAGCAGCAGGAGAACACCAGGCAGCTGCAGGAGAACACCAGGCAGCTGCAGCAGGAGCACACCAGGCAGCTGCAGGAGAACACCAAGCAGCAGCAGCAGGAGAACACCAGGCAGCAGCAGCAGGAGAACACCAGGCAGCAGCAGGAGAACACCAGGCAGCAGCAGCAGGTGAACACCAGGCAGTAACAGCAGGTGAACACCAGGCAGCAGCAGCAGGTGAACACCAGGTATCAACAGCAGGTGAACACCAGGCAGCAACAACAGGTGAACACCAGGCAGCAGCAGCAGGTGAACATCAGGCAGCAACACCAGGAGAACACCAGGCAGCAGCAGGTGAACACAAGGCAGCAAAAGCAGGTGAACACCAGGCAGCAGCAGCAGGTGAACACCAGGTAGCAACAGCAGGTGAACACCAGGTAGCAACAGCAGGAGAACACCAGGCAGCAACAGCAGGAGAACACCAGGCAGCAACAGCAGGAGAAAACCAGGCAGCAACAGCAGGTGAACACCAGGCAGCAACAGCAGGAGAACACCAGGCAGCAACAGCAGGTGAACACCAGGCAGCAACAGCAGGAGAACACCCGGCAGCAGCAGAAGGTGAACACCAGGCAGAAACAGCAAGAGAACACGAGGAAGCCGCAGCAGGTGAACACCAGGCAGAAACAGCAGGAGAACACCCGGCAGAAACAGCAGGAGAACACCAGGCAGTAGCAGGTGAACACCAGGCAGCAGCAGGAGAACACCAAGCAGCAACAGCAGGTGAACACCAGGCAGCAACAGCAGGAGAACACCCGGCAGCAGCAGAAGGTGAACACCAGGCATAAACAGCAAGAGAACACTAGGAAGCTGCAGCAGGTGAACACCAGGCAGAAACAGCAGGAGAACATCCGGCAGAAACAGCAGGAGAACACCAGGCAGTAGCAGGTGAATACCAGGCAGCAGCAGGAGGACACCAGACAGCAACAGCAAGAGAACACCAGGCAGCTGCAGGAGAACACCAAGCAGCAGCAGCAGGAGAACACCAGGCAGCAGCAGGAGAACACCAGACAACAACAGCAGGAGAACACCAGGCAGAAGCAGGAGAAAATCAAGCAGCAGCAGGAGAACACCAGGCGGCAGCAGGAGTACACCAGGCAGCTGCAGCAGGAGAACACCAGGCAGCAGCAGGAGAACACCAGGCAGCAACAGCAGGAGATCACCAGGCAGCTGCAGGAGAACACCAGGCAGCAACAGCAGGAGAACACCAGGCAGCAGCAGCAGGTGAACACCAGGTAGCAACAGCAGGTGAACATCAGGCAGCAACACCAGGAGAACACCAGGCAGCGGCAGCAGGAGAACACCAGGAAGCAGCAGCAGGTGAACACCAGGCAGCAACAGCAGGTGAACACCAGGCAGCAACAGCAGGTGAACACCTAGCAGCAACAGCAGGAGAACACCAGGCAGCAACAGCAGGTGAACACCAGGCAGCAACAGCAGGAGAACACCCGGCAGCAGCAGAAGGTGAACACCAGGCATAAACAGCAAGAGAACACTAGGAAGCTGCAGCAGGTGAACACCAGGCAGAAACAGCAGGAGAACATCCGGCAGAAACAGCAGGAGAACACCAGGCAGTAGCAGGTGAATACCAGGCAGCAGCAGGAGGACACCAGACAGCAACAGCAAGAGAACACCAGGCAGCTGCAGGAGAACACCAAGCAGCAGCAGCAGGAGAACACCAGGCAGCAGCAGGAGAACACCAGGCAGCAGCAGGAGAACACCAGGCAGCAACAGAAGGAGAACACCAGGCAGTAGCAGGTGAACACCAGGCAGCAGCAGGAGAACACCAAGCAGCAGCAGCAGGAGACCACCAGGCAGCAGCAGGAGAACACCAAGCAGCAGCAGCAGGAGAACACCAAGCAGCTGCAGGAGAACACCAAGCAGCAGCAGCAGGAGAACACCAGGCAGCAGCAGCAGGAGAACAGCAGGCAGCAGCAGGAGAACACCAGGCAGCAACAGCAGGAGAACACCAGGCAGCAGCAGCAGGAGAACACCAGGCAGCTGCAGGAGAACACCAAGCAGCAGCAGCAGGAGAACACCAGGCAGCAGCAGCAGGAGAACACCAGGCAGCTGCAGGAGAACACAAAGCAGCAGCAGCAGGAGAACACCAGGCAGCTGCAGCAGGAGAACAGCAGGCAGCAGCAGGAGAACACCAGGCAGCTGCAGGAAAACACCAAGCAGCAGCAGCAGGAGAACACCAGGCAGCAGCAGCAGGAGAACACCAGGCAGCTGCAGGAGAACACCAGGCAGCTGCAGCAGGAGCACACCAGGCAGCTGCAGGAGAACACCAAGCAGCAGCAGCAGGAGAACACCAGGCAGCAGCAGCAGGAGAACACCAGGCAGCAGCAGGAGAACACCAGGCAGCAGCAGCAGGTGAACACCAGGCAGCAACAGCAGGTGAACACCAGGCAGCAGCAGCAGGTGAACACCAGGTATCAACAGCAGGTGAACACCAGGCAGCAACAACAGGTAAACACCAGGCAGCAGCAGCAGGTGAACATCAGGCAGCAACACCAGGAGAACACCAGGCAGCAGCAGGTGAACACAAGGCAGCAAAAGCAGGTGAACACCAGGCAGCAGCAGCAGGTGAACACCAGGTAGCAACAGCAGGTGAACACCAGGTAGCAACAGCAGGAGAACACCAGGCAGCAACAGCAGGAGAACACCAGGCAGCAACAGCAGGAGAAAACCAGGCAGCAACAGCAGGTGAACACCAGGCAGCAACAGCAGGAGAACACCAGGCAGCAACAGCAGGTGAACACCAGGCAGCAACAGCAGGAGAACACCCGGCAGCAGCAGAAGGTGAACACCAGGCAGAAACAGCAAGAGAACACGAGGAAGCCGCAGCAGGTGAACACCAGGCAGAAACAGCAGGAGAACACCCGGCAGAAACAGCAGGAGAACACCAGGCAGTAGCAGGTGAACACCAGGCAGCAGCAGGAGAACACCAAGCAGCAACAGCAGGTGAACACCAGGCAGCAACAGCAGGAGAACACCCGGCAGCAGCAGAAGGTGAACACCAGGCATAAACAGCAAGAGAACACTAGGAAGCTGCAGCAGGTGAACACCAGGCAGAAACAGCAGGAGAACATCCGGCAGAAACAGCAGGAGAACACCAGGCAGTAGCAGGTGAATACCAGGCAGCAGCAGGAGGACACCAGACAGCAACAGCAAGAGAACACCAGGCAGCTGCAGGAGAACACCAAGCAGCAGCAGCAGGAGAACACCAGGCAGCAGCAGGAGAACACCAGGCAGCAGCAGGAGAACACCAGGCAGCAACAGAAGGAGAACACCAGGCAGTAGCAGGTGAACACCAGGCAGCAGCAGGAGAACACCAAGCAGCAGCAGCAGGAGACCACCAGGCAGCAGCAGGAGAACACCAAGCAGCAGCAGCAGGAGAACACCAAGCAGCTGCAGGAGAACACCAAGCAGCAGCAGCAG
Source organism: Heterodontus francisci (assembly GCF_036365525.1). Taxonomy (NCBI): domain Eukaryota; kingdom Metazoa; phylum Chordata; class Chondrichthyes; order Heterodontiformes; family Heterodontidae; genus Heterodontus; species Heterodontus francisci. The sequence goes on from NC_090379.1 coordinate 69,804,069, forward strand.
GAGAACACCAGGCAGCAGCAGCAGGAGAACAGCAGGCAGCAGCAGGAGAACACCAGGCAGCAACAGCAGGAGAACACCAGGCAGCAGCAGCAGGAGAACACCAGGCAGCTGCAGGAGAACACCAAGCAGCAGCAGCAGGAGAACACCAGGCAGCAGCAGCAGGAGAACACCAGGCAGCTGCAGGAGAACACAAAGCAGCAGCAGCAGGAGAACACCAGGCAGCTGCAGCAGGAGAACAGCAGGCAGCAGCAGGAGAACACCAGGCAGCTGCAGGAAAACACCAAGCAGCAGCAGCAGGAGAACACCAGGCAGCAGCAGCAGGAGAACACCAGGCAGCTGCAGGAGAACACCAGGCAGCTGCAGCAGGAGCACACCAGGCAGCTGCAGGAGAACACCAAGCAGCAGCAGCAGGAGAACACCAGGCAGCAGCAGCAGGAGAACACCAGGCAGCAGCAGGAGAACACCAGGCAGCAGCAGCAGGTGAACACCAGGCAGCAACAGCAGGTGAACACCAGGCAGCAGCAGCAGGTGAACACCAGGTATCAACAGCAGGTGAACACCAGGCAGCAACAACAGGTGAACACCAGGCAGCAGCAGCAGGTGAACATCAGGCAGCAACACCAGGAGAACACCAGGCAGCAGCAGGTGAACACAAGGCAGCAAAAGCAGGTGAACACCAGGCAGCAGCAGCAGGTGAACACCAGGTAGCAACAGCAGGTGAACACCAGGTAGCAACAGCAGGAGAACACCAGGCAGCAACAGCAGGAGAACACCAGGCAGCAACAGCAGGAGAAAACCAGGCAGCAACAGCAGGTGAACACCAGGCAGCAACAGCAGGAGAACACCAGGCAGCAACAGCAGGTGAACACCAGGCAGCAACAGCAGGAGAACACCCGGCAGCAGCAGAAGGTGAACACCAGGCAGAAACAGCAAGAGAACACGAGGAAGCCGCAGCAGGTGAACACCAGGCAGAAACAGCAGGAGAACACCCGGCAGAAACAGCAGGAGAACACCAGGCAATAGCAGGTGAACACCAGGCAGCAGCAGGAGAACACCAAGCAGCAGCAGCAGGAGAACACCAGGCAGCTGCAGGAGAACACCAGCCAGCTGCATCAGGAGTACACCAAGCAGCAGCAGAAGGTGAACACCAGGCAGAAACAGCAAGAGAACACTAGGAAGCTGCAGCAGGTGAACACCAGGCAGAAACAGCAGGAGAACACCCGGCAGAAACAGCAGGAGAACACCAGGCATTAGCAGGTGAACACCAGGCAGCAGCAGGAGGACACCAGACAGCAACAGCAAGAGAACACCAGGCAGCTGCAGGAGAACACCAAGCAGCAGCAGCAGGAGAACACCAGGCAGCAGCAGGAGAACACCAGGCAGCAGCAGGAGAACACCAGGCAGCAGCAGAAGGAGAACACCAGGCAGTAGCAGGTGAACACCAGGCAGCAGCAGGGGGACACCAGACAGCAACAGCAAGAGAACACCAGGCAGCTGCAGGAGAACACCAAGCAGCAGCAGCAGGAGAACACCAGGTAGTAGCAGGTGAACACCAGGCAGCAGCAGGAGAACACCAAGCAGCAGCAGCAGGAGAACACCAGGCAGCAGCAGGAGAACACCAAGCAGCAGCAGCAGGAGAACACCAAGCAGCTGCAGGAGAACACCAAGCAGCAGCTGCAGGAGAACACCAGGCAGCAGCAGCAGGAGAACACCAGGCAGCTGCAGGAGAACATCAGGCAGCTGCAGGAGAACACCAAGCAGCAGCAGCAGGATAACACCAGGCAGCAGCAGCAGGAGAACACCAGGCAGCAGCAGGAGAACACCAGGCAGCAGCAGCAGGTGAACACCCGGCAGCAACAGCAGGTGAACACCAGGCAGCAGCAGCAGGTGAACACCAGGTATCTACAGCAGGTGAACACCAGGCAGCAACAACAGGTGAACACCAGGCAGCAGCACCAGGAGAACACCAGGCAGCAGCAGGTGAACACAAGGCAGCAAAAGCAGGTGAACACCAGGCAGCAGCAGCAGGTGAACACCAGGTAGCAACAGCAGGTGAACACCAGGTAGCAACAGCAGGAGAACACCAGGCAGCAACAGCAGGAGAACACCAGGCAGCAACAGCAGGAGAAAACCAGGCAGCAACAGCAAGTGAACACCAGGCAGCAACAGCAGGAGAACACCAGGCAGCAACAGCAGGTGAACACCAGGCAGCAACAGCAGGAGAACACCCGGCAGCAGCAGAAGGTGAACACCAGGCAGAAACAGCAAGAGAACACGAGGAAGCCGCAGCAGGTGAACACCAGGCAGAAACAGCAGGAGAACACCCGGCAGAAACAGCAGGAGAACACCAGGCAGTAGCAGGTGAACACCAGGCAGCAGCAGGAGAACACCAAGCAGCAGCAGCAGGAGAACACCAGGCAGCTGCAGGAGAACACCAGCCAGCTGCAGCAGGTGAACACCAGGCAGCAACAGCAGGTGAACACCAGGCAGCAACAGCAGGAGAACACCGGGCAGTAGCAGAAGGTGAACAGCAGGCAGAAACAGCAAGAGAACACGAGGAAGCCGCAGCAGGTGAACACCAGGCAGAAACAGCAGGAGAACACCAGGCAGTAGCAGGTGAACACCAAGCAGCAGCAGGAGAACACCAAGCAGCAGCAGCAGGAGAACACCAGGCAGCAGCAGCAGGTGAACACCAGGCTGTAACAGCAGGTGAACACCAGGCAGCAACAGCAGGTGAACACCAGGCAGCAACAGCATGAGAACACCAGGCAGCAGCAGGAGAACACCAAGCAGCAGCAGCAGGAGAACACCAGCCAGCTGCAGCAGGTGAACACCAGGCAGCAGCAGCAGGTGAACACCAGGCAGCAACAGCAGGTGAATACCAGGCAGCAACAGCATGAGAACACCAGGCAATAGCAGGAGAACACCAGGCAATAGCAGGTGAACACAAGGCAGCAGCAGCAGGAGAACACCAGGCAATAGCAGGTGAACACCAGGAAGCAGTAGGTGAACACCACGCAGCAACAATTGGTGAACACGAGGCAGCAACAACAGGTGAACACAAGGCAGCAGCAGCAGGTGAACACCAGGCAGCAGCAGCAGGAGAACACCAGGCAGCTGCAGGAGAACAGCAGGCAGCAGCAGGTGAACATCAGGCAGCAACACGAGGAGAACACCAGGCAGCAGCAGGTGAACACCAGGCAGCAACAGCAGGTGAACACCAGGCAGCAGCAGCAGGTGAACACCAGGCAGAAACAGCAAGAGAACACGAGGAAGCCGCAGCAGGTGAACACCAGGCAGAAACAGCAGGAGAACACCCGGCAGAAACAGCAGGAGAACACCAGGCAGTAGCAGGTGAACACCAGGCAGCAGCAGGAGAACACCAAGCAGCAACAGCAGGTGAACACCAGGTAGCAACAGCAGGTGAACATCAGGCAGCAACACCAGGAGAACACCAGGCAGCGGCAGCAGGAGAACACCAGGAAGCAGCAGCAGGTGAACACCAGGCAGCAACAGCAGGTGAACACCAGGCAGCAACAGCAGGTGAACACCTAGCAGCAACAGCAGGAGAACACCAGGCAGCAACAGCAGGTGAACACCAGGCAGCAACAGCAGGAGAACACCCGGCAGCAGCAGAAGGTGAACACCAGGCATAAACAGCAAGAGAACACTAGGAAGCTGCAGCAGGTGAACACCAGGCAGAAACAGCAGGAGAACATCCGGCAGAAACAGCAGGAGAACACCAGGCAGTAGCAGGTGAATACCAGGCAGCAGCAGGAGGACACCAGACAGCAACAGCAAGAGAACACCAGGCAGCTGCAGGAGAACACCAAGCAGCAGCAGCAGGAGAACACCAGGCAGCAGCAGGAGAACACCAGGCAGCAGCAGGAGAACACCAGGCAGCAACAGAAGGAGAACACCAGGCAGTAGCAGGTGAACACCAGGCAGCAGCAGGAGAACACCAAGCAGCAGCAGCAGGAGACCACCAGGCAGCAGCAGGAGAACACCAAGCATCAGCAGCAGGAGAACACCAAGCAGCTGCAGGAGAACACCAAGCAGCAGCAGCAGGAGAACACCAGGCAGCAGCAGCAGGAGAACAGCAGGCAGCAGCAGGAGAACACCAGGCAGCAACAGCAGGAGAACACCAGGCAGCAGCAGCAGGAGAACACCAGGCAGCTGCAGGAGAACACCAAGCAGCAGCAGCAGGAGAACACCAGGCAGCAGCAGCAGGAGAACACCAGGCAGCTGCAGGAGAACACAAAGCAGCAGCAGCAGGAGAACACCAGGCAGCTGCAGCAGGAGAACAGCAGGCAGCAGCAGGAGAACACCAGGCAGCTGCAGGAAAACACCAAGCAGCAGCAGCAGGAGAACACCAGGCAGCAGCAGCAGGAGAACACCAGGCAGCTGCAGGAGAACACCAGGCAGCTGCAGCAGGAGCACACCAGGCAGCTGCAGGAGAACACCAAGCAGCAGCAGCAGGAGAACACCAGGCAGCAGCAGCAGGAGAACACCAGGCAGCAGCAGGAGAACACCAGGCAGCAGCAGCAGGTGAACACCAGGCAGTAACAGCAGGTGAACACCAGGCAGCAGCAGCAGGTGAACACCAGGTATCAACAGCAGGTGAACACCAGGCAGCAACAACAGGTGAACACCAGGCAGCAGCAGCAGGTGAACATCAGGCAGCAACACCAGGAGAACACCAGGCAGCAGCAGGTGAACACAAGGCAGCAAAAGCAGGTGAACACCAGGCAGCAGCAGCAGGTGAACACCAGGTAGCAACAGCAGGTGAACACCAGGTAGCAACAGCAGGAGAACACCAGGCAGCAACAGCAGGAGAACACCAGGCAGCAACAGCAGGAGAAAACCAGGCAGCAACAGCAGGTGAACACCAGGCAGCAACAGCAGGAGAACACCAGGCAGCAACAGCAGGTGAACACCAGGCAGCAACAGCAGGAGAACACCCGGCAGCAGCAGAAGGTGAACACCAGGCAGAAACAGCAAGAGAACACGAGGAAGCCGCAGCAGGTGAACACCAGGCAGAAACAGCAGGAGAACACCCGGCAGAAACAGCAGGAGAACACCAGGCAGTAGCAGGTGAACACCAGGCAGCAGCAGGAGAACACCAAGCAGCAACAGCAGGTGAACACCAGGCAGCAACAGCAGGAGAACACCCGGCAGCAGCAGAAGGTGAACACCAGGCATAAACAGCAAGAGAACACTAGGAAGCTGCAGCAGGTGAACACCAGGCAGAAACAGCAGGAGAACATCCGGCAGAAACAGCAGGAGAACACCAGGCAGTAGCAGGTGAATACCAGGCAGCAGCAGGAGGACACCAGACAGCAACAGCAAGAGAACACCAGGCAGCTGCAGGAGAACACCAAGCAGCAGCAGCAGGAGAACACCAGGCAGCAGCAGGAGAACACCAGACAACAACAGCAGGAGAACACCAGGCAGAAGCAGGAGAAAATCAAGCAGCAGCAGGAGAACACCAGGCGGCAGCAGGAGTACACCAGGCAGCTGCAGCAGGAGAACACCAGGCAGCAGCAGGAGAACACCAGGCAGCAACAGCAGGAGATCACCAGGCAGCTGCAGGAGAACACCAGGCAGCAACAGCAGGAGAACACCAGGCAGCAGCAGCAGGTGAACACCAGGTAGCAACAGCAGGTGAACATCAGGCAGCAACACCAGGAGAACACCAGGCAGCGGCAGCAGGAGAACACCAGGAAGCAGCAGCAGGTGAACACCAGGCAGCAACAGCAGGTGAACACCAGGCAGCAACAGCAGGTGAACACCTAGCAGCAACAGCAGGAGAACACCAGGCAGCAACAGCAGGTGAACACCAGGCAGCAACAGCAGGAGAACACCCGGCAGCAGCAGAAGGTGAACACCAGGCATAAACAGCAAGAGAACACTAGGAAGCTGCAGCAGGTGAACACCAGGCAGAAACAGCAGGAGAACATCCGGCAGAAACAGCAGGAGAACACCAGGCAGTAGCAGGTGAATACCAGGCAGCAGCAGGAGGACACCAGACAGCAACAGCAAGAGAACACCAGGCAGCTGCAGGAGAACACCAAGCAGCAGCAGCAGGAGAACACCAGGCAGCAGCAGGAGAACACCAGGCAGCAGCAGGAGAACACCAGGCAGCAACAGAAGGAGAACACCAGGCAGTAGCAGGTGAACACCAGGCAGCAGCAGGAGAACACCAAGCAGCAGCAGCAGGAGACCACCAGGCAGCAGCAGGAGAACACCAAGCAGCAGCAGCAGGAGAACACCAAGCAGCTGCAGGAGAACACCAAGCAGCAGCAGCAGGAGAACACCAGGCAGCAGCAGCAGGAGAACAGCAGGCAGCAGCAGGAGAACACCAGGCAGCAACAGCAGGAGAACACCAGGCAGCAGCAGCAGGAGAACACCAGGCAGCTGCAGGAGAACACCAAGCAGCAGCAGCAGGAGAACACCAGGCAGCAGCAGCAGGAGAACACCAGGCAGCTGCAGGAGAACACAAAGCAGCAGCAGCAGGAGAACACCAGGCAGCTGCAGCAGGAGAACAGCAGGCAGCAGCAGGAGAACACCAGGCAGCTGCAGGAAAACACCAAGCAGCAGCAGCAGGAGAACACCAGGCAGCAGCAGCAGGAGAACACCAGGCAGCTGCAGGAGAACACCAGGCAGCTGCAGCAGGAGCACACCAGGCAGCTGCAGGAGAACACCAAGCAGCAGCAGCAGGAGAACACCAGGCAGCAGCAGCAGGAGAACACCAGGCAGCAGCAGGAGAACACCAGGCAGCAGCAGCAGGTGAACACCAGGCAGCAACAGCAGGTGAACACCAGGCAGCAGCAGCAGGTGAACACCAGGTATCAACAGCAGGTGAACACCAGGCAGCAACAACAGGTAAACACCAGGCAGCAGCAGCAGGTGAACATCAGGCAGCAACACCAGGAGAACACCAGGCAGCAGCAGGTGAACACAAGGCAGCAAAAGCAGGTGAACACCAGGCAGCAGCAGCAGGTGAACACCAGGTAGCAACAGCAGGTGAACACCAGGTAGCAACAGCAGGAGAACACCAGGCAGCAACAGCAGGAGAACACCAGGCAGCAACAGCAGGAGAAAACCAGGCAGCAACAGCAGGTGAACACCAGGCAGCAACAGCAGGAGAACACCAGGCAGCAACAGCAGGTGAACACCAGGCAGCAACAGCAGGAGAACACCCGGCAGCAGCAGAAGGTGAACACCAGGCAGAAACAGCAAGAGAACACGAGGAAGCCGCAGCAGGTGAACACCAGGCAGAAACAGCAGGAGAACACCCGGCAGAAACAGCAGGAGAACACCAGGCAGTAGCAGGTGAACACCAGGCAGCAGCAGGAGAACACCAAGCAGCAACAGCAGGTGAACACCAGGCAGCAACAGCAGGAGAACACCCGGCAGCAGCAGAAGGTGAACACCAGGCATAAACAGCAAGAGAACACTAGGAAGCTGCAGCAGGTGAACACCAGGCAGAAACAGCAGGAGAACATCCGGCAGAAACAGCAGGAGAACACCAGGCAGTAGCAGGTGAATACCAGGCAGCAGCAGGAGGACACCAGACAGCAACAGCAAGAGAACACCAGGCAGCTGCAGGAGAACACCAAGCAGCAGCAGCAGGAGAACACCAGGCAGCAGCAGGAGAACACCAGGCAGCAGCAGGAGAACACCAGGCAGCAACAGAAGGAGAACACCAGGCAGTAGCAGGTGAACACCAGGCAGCAGCAGGAGAACACCAAGCAGCAGCAGCAGGAGACCACCAGGCAGCAGCAGGAGAACACCAAGCAGCAGCAGCAGGAGAACACCAAGCAGCTGCAGGAGAACACCAAGCAGCAGCAGCAGGAGAACACCAGGCAGCAGCAGCAGGAGAACAGCAGGCAGCAGCAGGAGAACACCAGGCAGCAACAGCAGGAGAACACCAGGCAGCAGCAGCAGGAGAACACCAGGCAGCTGCAGGAGAACACCAAGCAGCAGCAGCAGGAGAACACCAGGCAGCAGCAGCAGGAGAACACCAGGCAGCTGCAGGAGAACACAAAGCAGCAGCAGCAGGAGAACACCAGGCAGCTGCAGCAGGAGAACAGCAGGCAGCAGCAGGAGAACACCAGGCAGCTGCAGGAAAACACCAAGCAGCAGCAGCAGGAGAACACCAGGCAGCAGCAGCAGGAGAACACCAGGCAGCTGCAGGAGAACACCAGGCAGCTGCAGCAGGAGCACACCAGGCAGCTGCAGGAGAACACCAAGCAGCAGCAGCAGGAGAACACCAGGCAGCAGCAGCAGGAGAACACCAGGCAGCAGCAGGAGAACACCAGGCAGCAGCAGCAGGTGAACACCAGGCAGCAACAGCAGGTGAACACCAGGCAGCAGCAGCAGGTGAACACCAGGTATCAACAGCAGGTGAACACCAGGCAGCAACAACAGGTGAACACCAGGCAGCAGCAGCAGGTGAACATCAGGCAGCAACACCAGGAGAACACCAGGCAGCAGCAGGTGAACACAAGGCAGCAAAAGCAGGTGAACACCAGGCAGCAGCAGCAGGTGAACACCAGGTAGCAACAGCAGGTGAACACCAGGTAGCAACAGCAGGAGAACACCAGGCAGCAACAGCAGGAGAACACCAGGCAGCAACAGCAGGAGAAAACCAGGCAGCAACAGCAGGTGAACACCAGGCAGCAACAGCAGGAGAACACCAGGCAGCAACAGCAGGTGAACACCAGGCAGCAACAGCAGGAGAACACCCGGCAGCAGCAGAAGGTGAACACCAGGCAGAAACAGCAAGAGAACACGAGGAAGCCGCAGCAGGTGAACACCAGGCAGAAACAGCAGGAGAACACCCGGCAGAAACAGCAGGAGAACACCAGGCAATAGCAGGTGAACACCAGGCAGCAGCAGGAGAACACCAAGCAGCAGCAGCAGGAGAACACCAGGCAGCTGCAGGAGAACACCAGCCAGCTGCATCAGGAGTACACCAAGCAGCAGCAGAAGGTGAACACCAGGCAGAAACAGCAAGAGAACACTAGGAAGCTGCAGCAGGTGAACACCAGGCAGAAACAGCAGGAGAACACCCGGCAGAAACAGCAGGAGAACACCAGGCATTAGCAGGTGAACACCAGGCAGCAGCAGGAGGACACCAGACAGCAACAGCAAGAGAACACCAGGCAGCTGCAGGAGAACACCAAGCAGCAGCAGCAGGAGAACACCAGGCAGCAGCAGGAGAACACCAGGCAGCAGCAGGAGAACACCAGGCAGCAGCAGAAGGAGAACACCAGGCAGTAGCAGGTGAACACCAGGCAGCAGCAGGGGGACACCAGACAGCAACAGCAAGAGAACACCAGGCAGCTGCAGGAGAACACCAAGCAGCAGCAGCAGGAGAACACCAGGTAGTAGCAGGTGAACACCAGGCAGCAGCAGGAGAACACCAAGCAGCAGCAGCAGGAGAACACCAGGCAGCAGCAGGAGAACACCAAGCAGCAGCAGCAGGAGAACACCAAGCAGCTGCAGGAGAACACCAAGCAGCAGCTGCAGGAGAACACCAGGCAGCAGCAGCAGGAGAACACCAGGCAGCTGCAGGAGAACATCAGGCAGCTGCAGGAGAACACCAAGCAGCAGCAGCAGGATAACACCAGGCAGCAGCAGCAGGAGAACACCAGGCAGCAGCAGGAGAACACCAGGCAGCAGCAGCAGGTGAACACCCGGCAGCAACAGCAGGTGAACACCAGGCAGCAGCAGCAGGTGAACACCAGGTATCTACAGCAGGTGAACACCAGGCAGCAACAACAGGTGAACACCAGGCAGCAGCACCAGGAGAACACCAGGCAGCAGCAGGTGAACACAAGGCAGCAAAAGCAGGTGAACACCAGGCAGCAGCAGCAGGTGAACACCAGGTAGCAACAGCAGGTGAACACCAGGTAGCAACAGCAGGAGAACACCAGGCAGCAACAGCAGGAGAACACCAGGCAGCAACAGCAGGAGAAAACCAGGCAGCAACAGCAAGTGAACACCAGGCAGCAACAGCAGGAGAACACCAGGCAGCAACAGCAGGTGAACACCAGGCAGCAACAGCAGGAGAACACCCGGCAGCAGCAGAAGGTGAACACCAGGCAGAAACAGCAAGAGAACACGAGGAAGCCGCAGCAGGTGAACACCAGGCAGAAACAGCAGGAGAACACCCGGCAGAAACAGCAGGAGAACACCAGGCAGTAGCAGGTGAACACCAGGCAGCAGCAGGAGAACACCAAGCAGCAGCAGCAGGAGAACACCAGGCAGCTGCAGGAGAACACCAGCCAGCTGCAGCAGGTGAACACCAGGCAGCAACAGCAGGTGAACACCAGGCAGCAACAGCAGGAGAACACCGGGCAGTAGCAGAAGGTGAACAGCAGGCAGAAACAGCAAGAGAACACGAGGAAGCCGCAGCAGGTGAACACCAGGCAGAAACAGCAGGAGAACACCAGGCAGTAGCAGGTGAACACCAAGCAGCAGCAGGAGAACACCAAGCAGCAGCAGCAGGAGAACACCAGGCAGCAGCAGCAGGTGAACACCAGGCTGTAACAGCAGGTGAACACCAGGCAGCAACAGCAGGTGAACACCAGGCAGCAACAGCATGAGAACACCAGGCAGCAGCAGGAGAACACCAAGCAGCAGCAGCAGGAGAACACCAGCCAGCTGCAGCAGGTGAACACCAGGCAGCAGCAGCAGGTGAACACCAGGCAGCAACAGCAGGTGAATACCAGGCAGCAACAGCATGAGAACACCAGGCAATAGCAGGAGAACACCAGGCAATAGCAGGTGAACACAAGGCAGCAGCAGCAGGAGAACACCAGGCAATAGCAGGTGAACACCAGGAAGCAGTAGGTGAACACCACGCAGCAACAATTGGTGAACACGAGGCAGCAACAACAGGTGAACACAAGGCAGCAGCAGCAGGTGAACACCAGGCAGCAGCAGCAGGAGAACACCAGGCAGCTGCAGGAGAACAGCAGGCAGCAGCAGGTGAACATCAGGCAGCAACACGAGGAGAACACCAGGCAGCAGCAGGTGAACACCAGGCAGCAACAGCAGGTGAACACCAGGCAGCAGCAGCAGGTGAACATCAGGCAGCAACACGAGGAGAACACCAGGCAGCAGCAGGTGAACACCAGGCAGCAACAGCAGGTGAACACCAGGCAGCAACAACAGGTGAACACCAGGCAGCAGCAGCAGGTGAACATCAGGCAGCAACACCAGGAGAACACCAGGCAGCAGCAGGTGAACACCAGGCAGCAACAGCAGGTGAACACCAGGTAGCAGCAGCAGGTGAACACCAGGCAGCAACAGCAGGTGAACACCAGGCAGCAGCAGCAGGTGAACACCAGGTAGCAACAGCAGGTGAAAACCAGGTAGCAACAGCAGGAGAACACCAGGCAGCAACAGCAGGAGAACACCAGGCAGCAACAGCAGGAGAAAACCAGGCAGCAACAGCAGGTGAACACCAAGCAGCAACAGCAGGAGAACACCAGGCAGCAACAGCAGGTGAACACCAGGCAGCAACAGCAGGTGAACACCAGGCAGCAGCAGAAGGTGAACACCAGGCAGAAACAGCAAGAGAACACTTGGAAGCTGCAGCAGGTGAACACCAGGCAGAAACAGCAGGAGAACACCCGGCAGAAACAGCAGGAGAACACCAGGCAGTAGCAGCTGAACACCAGGCAGCAGCAGGAGAACACCAGACAGCAACAGCAGGAGAACACCAGGCAGCAGCAGGAGAACACCACGCAGCAGCAGCAGGAGAACACCAGGCAGCTGCAGGAGAACACCAAGCAGCAGCAGCAGGAGAACACCAGGCAGCAGCAGGAGAACACCAGGCAGCAACAGAAGGAGAACACCAGGCAGTAGCAGGTGAACACCAGGCAGCAGCAGGAGAACACCAAGCAGCAGCAGCAGGAGAACGCCAGGCAGCAGCAGGAGAACACCAAGCAGCAGCAGCAGGAGAACACCAAGCAGCTGCAGGAGAACACCAAGCAGCAGCAGCAGGAGAACACCAGGCAGCTGCAGCAGGAGAACACGAGGCAGCAGCAGGTGAACACCTGGCAGCAGCAGGAGAACACCAAGCAGCAGCAGGAGAACACCAGGCAGCTGCAGCAGGAGAACACCAGGCAGCAGCAGGAGAACACCAGGCAGCTGCAGGAGAACACCAAGCAGCAGCAGCAGGAGAACACCAGGCAGCAGCAGCAAGAGAACACCAGGCAGCTGCAGGAGAACACCAGGCAGCTGCAGCAGGAGCACACCAGGCAGCAGCAGGTGAACACCAGGCAGCAGCAGGAGAACACCAGGCAGCAACAGCAGGTGAACACCAGGCAGCAGCAGCAGGTGAACATCAGGTAGCAACAACAGGTGAACACCAGGCAGCAACAACAGGTGAACACCAGGCAGCAGCAGCAGGTGAACATCAGGCAGCAACACCAGGAGAACACCAGGCAGCAGCAGGTGAACACCAGGCAGCAAAAGCAGGTGAACACCAGGCAGCAGCAGCAGGTGAAAACCAGGTAGCAACAGCAGGTGAACACCAGGTAGCAACAGCAGGAGAACACCAGGCAGCAAAAGCAGGTGAACACCAGGCAGCAACAGCAGGAGAACACCAGGCAATAGCAGGTGAACACCAGGCAGCAGCAGCAGGAGAACACCAGGCAATAGCAGGTGAACACAAGGCAGCAGCAGCAGGAGAACACCAGGCAATAGCAGGTGAACACCAGGCAGCAACAGCAGGTGAACACCAGGCAGCAGCAGCAGGTGAACACCAGGTAGCAACAGCAGGTGAACACCAGGTAGCAACAGCAGGAGAACACCAGGCAGCAACAGCAGGAGAAAACCAGGCAGCAACAGCAGGTGAACACCAAGCAGCAACAGCAGGAGAACACCAGGCAGCAACAGCAGGTGAACACCAGGGAGCAACAGCAGGAGAACACCCGGCATCAGCAGAAGGTGAACACCAGGCAGAAACAGCAAGAGAACACTAGGAAGCTGCAGCAGGTGAACACCAGGCAGAAACAGCAGGTGAACACCAGGCAGCAACAACAGGTGAACACCAGGCAGCAGCAGCAGGTGAACATCAGGCAGCAACACCAGGAGAACACCAGGCAGCAGCAGGTGAACACCAGGCAGCAGCAGGTGAACACCAGGCAGCAACAGCAGGTGAACACCAGGCAGCAACAACAGGTGAACACCAGGCAGCAGCAGCAGGTGAACATCAGGCAGCAACACCAGGAGAACACCAGGCAGCAGCAGGTGAACACCAGGCAGCAACAGCAGGTGAACACCAGGTAGCAGCAGCAGGTGAACACCAGGCAGCAGCAGCAGGTGAACACCAGGTAGCAACAGCAGGTGAAAACCAGGTAGCAACAGCAGGAGAACACCAGGCAGCAACAGCAGGAGAACACCAGGCAGCAACAGCAGGAGAAAACCAGGCAGCAACAGCAGGTGAACACCAAGCAGCAACAGCAGGAGAACACCAGGCAGCAACAGCAGGTGAACACCAGGCAGCAACAGCAGGTGAACACCAGGCAGCAGCAGAAGGTGAACACCCCTCAGAAACAGCAAGAGAACACTTGGAAGCTGCAGCAGGTGAACACCAGGCAGAAACAGCAGGAGAACACCCGGCAGAAACAGCAGGAGAACACCAGGCAGTAGCAGCTGAACACCAGGCAGCAGCAGGAGAACACCAGACAGCAACAGCAGGAGAACACCAGGCAGCAGCAGGAGAACACCACGCAGCAGCAGCAGGAGAACACCAGGCAGCTGCAGGAGAACACCAAGCAGCAGCAGCAGGAGAACACCAGGCAGCAGCAGGAGAACACCAGGCAGCAACAGAAGGAGAACACCAGGCAGTAGCAGGTGAACACCAGGCAGCAGCAGGAGAACACCAAGCAGCAGCAGCAGGAGAACGCCAGGCAGCAGCAGGAGAACACCAAGCAGCAGCAGCAGGAGAACACCAAGCAGCTGCAGGAGAACACCAAGCAGCAGCAGCAGGAGAACACCATGCAGCTGCAGCAGGAGAACACGAGGCAGCAGCAGGTGAACACCTGGCAGCAGCAGGAGAACACCAAGCAGCAGCAGGAGAACACCAGGCAGCTGCAGCAGGAGAACACCAGGCAGCAGCAGGAGAACACCAGGCAGCTGCAGGAGAACACCAAGCAGCAGCAGCAGGAGAACACCAGGCAGCAGCAGCAAGAGAACACCAGGCAGCTGCAGGAGAACACCAGGCAGCTGCAGCAGGAGCACACCAGGCAGCAGCAGGTGAACACCAGGCAGCAGCAGGAGAACACCAGGCAGCAACAGCAGGTGAACACCAGGCAGCAGCAGCAGGTGAACATCAGGTAGCAACAACAGGTGAACACCAGGCAGCAACAACAGGTGAACACCAGGCAGCAGCAGCAGGTGAACATCAGGCAGCAACACCAGGAGAACACCAGGCAGCAGCAGGTGAACACCAGGCAGCAAAAGCAGGTGAACACCAGGCAGCAGCAGCAGGTGAAAACCAGGTAGCAACAGCAGGTGAACACCAGGTAGCAACAGCAGGAGAACACCAGGCAGCAAAAGCAGGTGAACACCAGGCAGCAACAGCAGGAGAACACCAGGCAATAGCAGGTGAACACCAGGCAGCAGCAGCAGGAGAACACCAGGCAATAGCAGGTGAACACAAGGCAGCAGCAGCAGGAGAACACCAGGCAATAGCAGGTGAACACCAGGCAGCAACAGCAGGTGAACACCAGGCAGCAGCAGCAGGTGAACACCAGGTAGCAACAGCAGGTGAACACCAGGTAGCAACAGCAGGAGAACACCAGGCAGCAACAGCAGGGGAACACCAGGCAGCAACAGCAGGAGAAAACCAGGCAGCAACAGCAGGTGAACACCAAGCAGCAACAGCAGGAGAACACCAGGCAGCAACAGCAGGTGAACACCAGGGAGCAACAGCAGGAGAACACCCGGCATCAGCAGAAGGTGAACACCAGGCAGAAACAGCAAGAGAACACTAGGAAGCTGCAGCAGGTGAACACCAGGCAGAAACAGCAGGAGAACACCCGGCAGAAAGAGCAGGAGAACACCAGGCAGTAGCAGGTGAACACCAGGCAGCAGCAGCAGGTGAACACCAGGCAGCAACAGCAGGTGAACACCAGGAAGCAGCAGCAGGTGAACACCAGGTAGCAACAGCAGGTGAACACCGGGCAGCAACAACAGGTGAACACCAGGCAGCATCAGCAGGTGAACATCAGGTAGCAACACCAGGAGAACACCAGTGAGCAGCAGGTGAACACCAGGCAGCAAAAGCAGGTGAACACCAGGCAGCAGCAGCAGGTGAACACCAGGTAGCAACAGCAGGTGAACACCAGGTAGCAACAGCAGGAGAACACCAGGCAGCAACAGCAGGAGAACACCAGGCAGCAACAGCAGGAGAAAACCAGGCAGCAACAGCAGGAGAACACCAGGCAGCAACAGCAGGTGAACACCAGACAGCAACAGCAGGAGAACACCCGGCAGCAGCAGAAGGTGAACACCAGGCAGAAACAGCAAGAGAACACGAGGAAGCCGCAGCAGGTGAACACCAGGCAGAAACAGCAGGAGAACACCCCGCAGAAACAGCAGGAGAACACCCGGCAGTAGCAGCTGAACACCAGGCAGCAGCAGCAGGAGAACACCAGGCAGCTGCAGGAGAACACCAGCCAGATGCAGCAGATGAACACCAGGCAGCAGCAGCAGGAGAACACCAGGCAGCTGCAGCTGGTGAACACCAGGCAGCAGCAGCAGGTGAACACCAGGCAGCTACAGCAGATGAACACCAGGCAGCAACAGCAGGAGAACACCTGGCAATAGCAGGAGAACACCAGGCAGCAACAGCAGGTGAACACAAGGCAGCAGCAGCAGGAGAACACCAGGCAATAGCAGGTGAACACCAGGCAGCAGCAGGTGAACACCAGGCAGCAGCAGCAGGAGAACAGCAGGCAGTAACAGCAGGAGAACACCAGGCAGCAGCAGCAGGAGAACACCAGGCAGCAGTAGGTGAACACCAGGCAGCAACAACTGGTGAACACCAGGCAGCAACAACAGGTGAACACCAGGCAGCAGCAGCAGGTGAACACCAGGCAGCAACAGCAGGTGAACACCAGGCAGCAACACCAGGAGAACACCAGGCAGCAGCAGGGGAACATCAGGCAGCAACACGAGGAGAACACCAGGCAGCAGCAGGTGAGCACCAGGCAGCAGCAGCAGGAGAACACCAGGCAGCAACAGCAGGTGAACACCAGGCAGCAGCAGCAGGTGAACACCAGGTAGCAACACCAGGAGAACACCAGGCAGCAACAACAGGTGAACACCAGGCAGCAACAGCAGGTGAACATCAGGCAGCAACACCAGGAGAACACCAGGCAGCTGCAGGTGAACACCAGGCAGCAACAGCAGGTGAACACCAGGCAGCAGCAGCAGGTGAACACCAGGTCGCAACACCAGGAGAACACCAGGCAGCAGCAGGTGAACACCAGTCAGCCGCAGCAGGTGAACATCAGGCAGCAACACCAGGAGAACACCAGGCAGCAGCAGGTGAACACCAGGCAGCAACAGCAGGTGAACACCAGGCATCAGCAGCAGGTGAACACCAGGCAGCAACAGCAGGTGAACACCAGGCAGCAGCAGCAGGTGAACACCAGGCAGAAACAGCAAGAGAACACTAGGAAGCTGCAGCAGGTGAACACCAGGCAGAAACAGCAGGAGAACACCCGGCAGAAACAGAAGGAGAACACCAGGCAGCAACAGCAGGAGAAAACCAGGCAGCAACAGCAGGTGAACACCAAGCAGCAACAGCAGGAGAACACCAGGCAGCAACAGCAGGTGAACACCAGGGAGCAACAGCAGGAGAACACCCGGCATCAGCAGAAGGTGAACACCAGGCAGAAACAGCAAGAGAACACTAGGAAGCTGCAGCAGGTGAACACCAGGCAGAAACAGCAGGAGAACACCCGGCAGAAAGAGCAGGAGAACACCAGGCAGTAGCAGGTGAACACCAGGCAGCAGCAGGAGAACACCAAGCAGCAGCAGCAGGAGAACACCAGGCAGCTGCAGGAGAACACCAGGCAGCTGCAGCAGGAGAACACCAGGCAGCAGCAGGTGAACACCAGGCAGCAGCAGTAGAACACCAAGCAGCAGCAGCAGGAGAACACCAGGCAGCAGCAGCAGGAGAACACCAGACAGCTGCAGTAGAACACCAGGCAGCTGCAGAAGGAGCACAGCAGGCAGCAGCAGGTGAACACCAGGCAGCAGCAGCAGGTGAACACCAGGCAGCAACAGCAGGTGAACACCAGGAAGCAGCAGCAGGTGAACACCAGGTAGCAACAGCAGGTGAACACCAGGCAGCAACAACAGGTGAACACCAGGCAGCATCAGCAGGTGAACATCAGGTAGCAACACCAGGAGAACACCAGTGAGCAGCAGGTGAACACCAGGCAGCAAAAGCAGGTGAACACCAGGCAGCAGCAGCAGGTGAACACCAGGTAGCAACAGCAGGTGAACACCAGGTAGCAACAGCAGGAGAACACCAGGCAGCAACAGCAGGAGAACACCAGGCAGCAACAGCAGGAGAAAACCAGGCAGCAACAGCAGGAGAACACCAGGCAGCAACAGCAGGTGAACACCAGGCAGCAACAGCAGGAGAACACCCGGCAGCAGCAGAAGGTGAACACCAGGCAGAAACAGCAAGAGAACACGAGGAAGCCGCAGCAGGTGAACACCAGGCAGAAACAGCAGGAGAACACCCCGCAGAAACAGCAGGAGAACACCCGGCAGTAGCAGGTGAACACCAGGCAGCAGCAGCAGGAGAACACCAGGCAGCTGCAGGAGAACAGCAGCCAGCTGCAGCAGGTGAACACCAGGCAGCAGCAGCAGGAGAACACCAGGCAGCTGCAGCTGGTGAACACCAGGCAGCAGCAGCAGGTGAACACCAGGCAGCTACAGCAGATGAACACCAGGCAGCAACAGCAGGAGAACACCTGGCAATAGCAGGAGAACACCAGGCAGCAACAGCAGGTGAACACAAGGCAGCAGCAGCAGGAGAACACCAGGCAATAGCAGGTGAACACCAGGCAGCAGCAGGTGAACACCAGGCAGCAGCAGCAGGAGAACAGCAGGCAGTAAAAGCAGGAGAACACCAGGCAGCAGCAGCAGGAGAACACCAGGCAGCAGTAGGTGAACACCAGGCAGCAACAACTGGTGAACACCAGGCAGCAACAACAGGTGAACACCAGGCAGCAGCAGCAGGTGAACACCAGGCAGCAACAGCAGGTGAACACCAGGCAGCAACACGAGGAGAACACCAGGCAGCAGCAGGTGAGCACCAGGCAGCAGCAGCAGGAGAACACCAGGCAGCAGCAGCAGGTGAACACCAGGCAGCAGCAGCAGGTGAACACCAGGTAGCAACACCAGGAGAACACCAGGCAGCAGCAGGTGAACACCAGGCAGCAACAGCAGGTGAACATCAGGCAGCAACACCAGGAGAACACCAGGCAGCTGCAGGTGAACACCAGGCAGCAACAGCAGGTGAACACCAGGCAGCAGCAGCAGGTGAACACCAGGTCGCAACACCAGGAGAACACCAGGCAGCAGCAGGTGAACACCAGGCAGCCGCAGCAGGTGAACATCAGGCAGCAACACCAGGAGAACACCAGGCAGCAGCAGGTGAACACCAGGCAGCAACAGCAGGTGAACACCAGGCAGCAGCAGCAGGTGAACACCAGGCAGCAACAGCAGGTGAACACCAGGCAGCAGCAGCAGGTGAACACCAGGCAGAAACAGCAAGAGAACACTAGGAAGCTGCAGCAGGTGAACACCAGGCAGAAACAGCAGGAGAACACCCGGCAGAAACAGAAGGAGAACACCAGGCAGTAGCAGGTGAACACCCGGCAGCAGCAGGAGAACACCAGACAGCAACAGCAGGAGAACACCAGGCAGCTGCAGGAGAACACCAAGCAGCAGCAGCAGGAGAACACCAGGCAGCAGCAGGAGAACACCAGGCAGCAACAGAAGGAGAACACCAGGCAGTAGCAGGTGAACACCAGGCAGCAGCAGGAGGACACCAGACAGCAACAGCAAGAGAACATCAGGCAGCTGCAGGAGAACACCAAGCAGCAGCAGCAGGAGAACACCAGGCAGTAGCAGGTGAACACCAGGCAGCAGCAGGAGAACACCAAGCAGCAGCAGCAGGAGAACACCAGGCAGCAGCAGGAGAACACCAAGCAGCAGCAGCAGGAGAACACCAAGCAGCTGCAGGAGAACACCAAGCAGCAGCAGCAGGAGAACACCAGGCAGCAGCAGCAGGAGAACACCAGGCAGCTGCAGGAGAACATCAGGCAGCTGCAGGAGAACACCAAGCAGCAGCAGCAGGAGAACACCAGGCAGCAGCAGCAGGAGTACACCAGGCAGCTGCAGGAGAACACCAGGCAGCTGCAGCAGGTGAACACCAGGCAGCAACAGCAGGTGAACACCAGGCAGCAGCAGCAGGTGAACACCAGGTATCAACATCAGGTGAACACCAGGCAGCAACAACAGGTGAACACCGGGCAGCAGCACCAGGAGAACACCAGGCAGCAGCAGGTGAACACAAGGCAGCAAAAGCAGGTGAACACCAGGCAGCAGCAGCAGGTGAACACCAGGTAGCAACAGCAGGTGAACACCAGGTAGCAACAGCAGGAGAACACCAGGCAGCAACAGCAGGAGAACACCAGGCAGCAACAGCAGGAGAAAACCAGGCAGCAACAGCAGGTGAACACCAGGCAGCAACAGCAGGAGAACACCAGGCAGCAACAGCAGGTGAACACCAGGCAGCAGCAGAAGGTGAACACCAGACAGAAACAGCAAGAGAACACGAGGAAGCCGCAGCAGGTGAACACCAGGCAGAAACAGCAGGAGAACACCCGGCAGAAACAGCAGGAGAACACCAGGCAGTAGCAGGTGAACACCAGGCAGCAGCAGGAGAACACCAAGCAGCAGCAGCAGGAGAACACCAGGCAGCTGCAGGAGAACACCAGCCAGCTGCAGCAGGTGAACACCAGGCAGCAGCAGCAGGTGAACACCAGGCAGCTACAGCAGGTGAACACCAGGCAGCAACAGCAGGAGAACACCAGGCAATAGCAGGTGAACACCAGGCAGCAACAGCAGGTGAACACAAGGCAGCAGCAGCAGGAGAACACCAGGCAATAGCAGTTGAACACCAGGCAGCAGCAGGTGAACACCAGGCAGCAGTAGGTGAACACCAGGCAGCAACAACTGGTGAACACCAGGCAGCAACAACAGGTGAACACCAGGCAGCAGCAGCAGGTGAACACCAGGCAGCAACAGCTGGAGAACACCAGGCAGCAACAGCAGGAGAAAATCAGGCAGCAACAGCAGGTGATCACCAGGCAGCAACAGCAGGAGAACACCAGGCAGCAACAGCAGGTGAGCACCAGGCAGCAACAGCAGGAGAACACCCGGCAGCAGCAGAAGGTGAACACCAGGCAGAAACAGCAGGAGAACACCAGGCAGTAGCAGGTGAACACCAAGCAGCAGCAGGAGAACACCAAGCAGCAGCAGCAGGAGAACACCAGGCAGCAGCAGCAGGTGAACACCAGGCAGCAACAGCAGGTGAACACCAGGCAGCAACAGCAGGTGAACACCAGGCAGCAACAGCATGAGAACACCAGGCAGCAGCAGGAGAACACCAAGCAGCAGCAGCAGGAGAACACCAGGCAGCTGCAGGAGAACACCAGCCAGCTGCAGCAGGTGAACACCAGGCAGCAGCAGCAGGTGAACACCAGGCAGCAACAGCAGGTGAACACCAGGCAGCAACAGCATGAGAACACCAGGCAATAGCAGGAGAACACCAGGCAATAGCAGGTGAACACAAGGCAGCAGCAGCAGGAGAACACCAGGCAATAGCAGGTGAACACCAGGCAGCAACAGGTGAACACAAGGCAGCAGCAGCAGGAGAACACCAGGCAATAGCAGGTGAACACCAGGCAGCAACAGGTGAACACCAGGCAGCAGCAGCAGGAGAACACCAGGCAGCAACAGCAGGAGAACACCAGGCAGCAGCAGCAGGAGCACACCAGGAAGCAGTAGGTGAACACCAGGCAGCAACAATTGGTGAACACGAGGCAGCAACAACAGGTTAACACAAGGCAGCAGCAGCAGGTGAACACCAGGCAGCAACAGCAGGTGAACACCAGGCAGCAACACCAGGAGAACAGCAGGCAGCAGCAGGTGAACATCAGGCAGCAACACGAGGAGAACACCAGGCAGCAGCAGGTGAACACCAGGCAGCAACAGCAGGTGAACACCAGGCAGCAGCAGCAGGTGAACACCAGGCAGCACAACAGGTGAACACCAGGCAGCAGCAGCAGGTGAACATCAGGCAGCAACACCAGGAGAACACCAGGCAGCAGCAGGTGAACAACAGGCAGCAACAGCAGGTGAACACCAGGCAGCAGCAGCAGGTGACCACCAGGCAGCAACAGCAGGTGAACACCAGGCAGCAGCAGCAGGTGAACACCAGGTAGCAACAGCAGGTGAAAACCAGGTAGCAACAGCAGGAGAACACCAGGCAGCAACAGCAGGAGAACACCAGACAGCAACAGCAGGAGAAAACCAGGCAGCAACAGCAGGTGAACACCAAGCAGCAACAGCAGGAGAACACCAGGCAGCAACAGCAGGTGAACACCAGGCAGCAACAGCAGGAGAACACCCGGCAGCAGCAGAAGGTGAACACCAGGCAGAAACAGCAAGAGAACACGAGGAAGCCGCAGCAGGTGAACACCAGGCAGAAACAGCAGGAGAACACCCCGCAGAAAAAGCAGGAGAACACCCGGCAGTAGCAGGTGAACACCAGGCAGCAGCAGCAGGAGAACACCAGGCAGCTGCAGGAGAACACCAGACAGCTGCAGCAGGTGAACACCAGGCAGCAGCAGCAGGAGAACACCAGGCAGCTGCAGCAGGTGAACACCAGGCAGCAGCAGCAGGTGAACACCAGGCAGCTACAGCAGATGAACACCAGGCAGCAACAGCAGGAGAACACCTGGCAATAGCAGGAGAACACCAGGCAACAACAGCAGGAGAACACCAGGCAATAGCACGTGAACACCAGGCTGCAGCAGGTGAACACCAGGCAGCAGCAGCAGGAGAACACCAGGCAGCAACAGCAGGAGAACACCAGGCAGCAGCAGCAGGAGAACACCAGGCAGCAGTAGGTGAACACCAGGCAGCAACAACTGGTAAACACCAGGCAGCAACAACAGGTGAACACCAGGCAGCAGCAGCAGGTGAACACCAGGCAGCAACAGCAGGTGAACACCAGGCAGCAACACCTGGAGAACAGCAGGCAGCAGCAGGTGAACATCAGGCAGCAACACGAGGAGAACACCAGGCAGCAGCAGGTGAACACCAGGCAGCAACAGCAGGTGAACACCAGGCAGCAGCAGCAGGTGAACATCAGGCAGCAACACGAGGAGAACACCAGGCAGCAGCAGGTGAACACCAGGCAGCAACAGCAGGTGAACACCAGGCAGCAACAACAGGTGAACACCAGGCAGCAGCAGCAGGTGAACATCAGGCAGCAACACCAGGAGAACACCAGGCAGCAGCAGGTGAACACCAGGCAGCAACAGCAGGTGAACACCAGGCAGCAGCAGCAGGTGAACACCAGGCAGCAACAGCAGGTGAACACCAGGCAGCAACAGCAGCAGAAAACCAGGCAGCAACAGCAGGTGAACACCAAGCAGCAACAGCAGGAGAACACCAGGCAGCAACAGCAGGTGAACACCAGGCAGCAACAGCAGGAGAACACCCGGCAGCAGCAGAAGGTGAACACCAGGCAGAAACAGCGAGAGAACACTTGGAAGCTGCAGCAGGTGAACACCAGGCAGAAACAGCAGGAGAACACCCGGCAGAAACAGCAGGAGAACACCAGGCAGTAGCAAGTGAACACCAGGCAGCAGCAGGAGAACACCAGACAGCAACAGCAGGAGAACACCAGGCAGCAGCAGGAGAACACCAAGCAGCAGCAGCAGGAGAACACCAGGCAGCTGCAGGAGAACACCAAGCAGCAGCAGCAGGAGAACACCAGGCAGTAGCAGGTGAACACCAGGCAGCAGCAGGAGAACACCAAGCAGCAGCAGCAGGAGAACGCCAGGCAGCAGCAGGAGAACACCAAGCTGCAGCAGCAGGAGAACACCAAGCAGCTGCAGGAGAACACCAGGCAGCAGCAGCAGGAGAACACCAGGCAGCAGCAGCAGGTGAACACCAGGCAGCTGCAGTAGAACACCAGGCAGCTGCAGCAGGAGCACACCAGGCAGCAGCAGGTGAACACCAAGCAGCAGCAGCAGGAGAACACCAGGCAGCTGCAGCAGGAGAACACCAGGCAGCAGCAGGAGAACACCAGGCAGCTGCAGGATAACACCAAGCAGCAGCAGCAGGAGAACACCAGGTAGCAGCAGCAGGTGAACACCAGGCAGCAGCAGATGAACACCAGGCAGCAGCAGGTGAACACCAGGCAGCAACATCAGGTGAACACCAGGCAGCAGCAGCAGGTGATCATCAGGTAGCAACAGCAGGTGAACAGCAGGCAGCAACAACAGGTGAACACCAGGCAGCAGCAGCAGGTGAACATCAGGCAGCAACACCAGGAGAACACCAGGCAGCAGCAGGTGAACACCTGGCAGCAAAAGGAGATGAACACCAGGCAGCAGCAGCAGGTGAAAACCAGGTAGCAACAGCAGGTGAACACCAGGTAGCAACAGCAGGAGAACACCAGGCAGCAACAGCAGGTGAACACCAGGCAGCAACAGCAGGAGAACACCAGGCAACAGCAGGTGAACACCAGGCAGCAGCAGCAGGAGAACACCGGGCAATAGCAGGTGAACACAAGGCAGCAGCAGCAGGAGAACACCAGGCAATAGCAGGTGAACACCAGGCAGCAGGAGGTGAACACCAGGCAGCAACAGCAGGTGAACACCAGGTAGCAACAGCAGGAGAACACCAGGCAGCAACAGCAGGAGAACACCAGGCAGCAACAGCAGGAGAAAACCAGGCAGCAACAGCAGGTGAACACCAAGCAGCAACAGCAGGAGAACACCAGGCAGCAACAGCAGGTGAACACCAGGGAGCAACAGCAGGAGAACACCCGGCATCAGCAGAAGGTGAACACCAGGCAGAAACAGCAAGAGAACACTAGGAAGTTGCAGCAGGTGAACACCAGGCAGAAACAGAAGGAGAACACCCGGCAGAAACAGCAGGAGAACACCAGGCAGTAGCAGGTGAACACCATGCAGCAGCAGGAGAACACCAGAAAGCAACAGCAGGAGAACACCAGGCAGCTGCAGGAGAACACCAAGCAGCAGCAGCAGGAGAACACCAGGCAGCAGCAGGAGAACACCAGGCAGCAGCAGGAGAACACCAGGCAGCAACAGAAGGAGAACACCAGGCAGTAGCAGGTGAACACGAGGCAGCAGCAGGAGAACACCAAGCAGCAGCAGCAGGAGAACACCAGGCAGCAGCAGGAGAACACCAAGCAGCAGCTGCAGGAGAACACCAAGCATGCAGCAGGAGAACACCAGGCAGCTGCAGCAGGAGAACACCAGGCAGCAGCAGGTGAACACCAGGCAGCAGCAGTAGAACACCAAGCAGCAGCAGCAGGATAACACCAGGCAGCAGCAGGAGAACACCAAGCAGCAGCAGAAGGAGAACACCAGACAGCTGCAGGAGAACACCAGGCAGCTGCAGAAGGAGCACAGCAGGCAGCAGCAGGTGAACACCAGGCAGCAGCAGCAGGTGAACACCAGGCAGCAACAGCAGGTGAACACCAGGAAGCAGCAGCAGGTGAACACCAGGTAGCAACAGCAGGTGAACACCAGGCAGCAACAACAGGTGAACACCAGTCAGCAGCAGCAGGTGAACATCAGGTAGCAACACCAGGAGAACACCAGTGAGCAGCAGGTGAACACCAGGCAGCAAAAGCAGGTGAACACCAGGCAGCAGCAGCAGGAGAACACCAGGCAGCAACAGCAGGAGAACACCAGGCAGCAACAGCAGGAGAAAACCAGGCAGCAACTGCAGGAGAACACCAGGCAGCAACAGCAGGTGAACACCAGGCAGCAACAGCAGGAGAACACCCGGCAGCAGCAGAAGGTGAACACCAGGCAGAAACAGCAAGAGAACACGAGGAAGCTGCAGCAGGTGAACACCAGGCAGAAACAGCAGGAGAACACCCCGCAGAAACAGCAGGAGAACACCCGGCAGTAGCAGGTGAACACCAGGCAGCAGCAGCAGGTGAACACCAGGCAGCTGCAGGAGAACACCAGCCAGCTGCAGCAGGTGAACACCAGGCAGCAGCAGCAGGAGAACACCAGGCAGCTGCAGCAGGTGAACACCAGACAGCAGCAGCAGGTGAACACCAGGCAGCTACAGCAGATGAACACCAGGCAGCAACAGCAGGAGAACACCTGGCAATAGCAGGAGAACACCAGGCAGCAACAGCAGGTGAACACAAGGCAGCAGCAGCAGGAGAACACCAGGCAATAGCAGGTGAACACCAGCCAGCAGCAGGTGAACACCAGGCAGCAGCAGCAGGAGAACACCAGGCAGCAGTAGGTGAACACCAGGCAGCAACAACTGGTGAACACCAGGCGGCAACAACAGGTGAACACCAGGCAGCAACAGCAGGTGAACACCAGGCAGCAACACCAGGAGAACACCAGGCAGCAGCAGGGGAACATCAGGCAGCAGCACGAGGAGAACACCAGGCAGCAGCAGGTGAGCACCAGGCAGCAGCAGGAGAACACCAGGCAGCAACAGCAGGTGAACACCAGGCAGCAGCAGCAGGTGAACACCAGGTAGCAACACCAGGAGAACACCAGGCAGCAGCAGGTGAACACCAGGCAGCAACAGCAGGTGAACATCAGGCAGCAACACCAGGAGAACACCAGGCAGCAGCAGGTGAACACCAGGCAGCAACAGCAGGTGAACACCAGGCAGCAGCAGCAGGTGAACACCAGGTAGCAACACCAGGAGAACACCAGGCAGCAGCAGGTGAACACCAGGCAGCCGCAGGAGGTGAACATCAGGCAGCAACACCAGGAGAACACCAGGCAGCAGCAGGTGAACACCAGGCAGCAACAGCAGGTGAACACCAGGCAGCAGCAGCAGGTGAACACCAGGCAGCAACAGCAGGTGAACACCAGGCAGCAGCAGCAGGTGAACACCAGGTAGCAACAGCAGGTGAACACCAGGTAGCAACAGCAGGTGAACACCAAGCAGCAACAGCAGCAGAACACCAGGCAGCAACAGCAGGAGAACACCAGGCAGCAACAGCAGGTGAACACCAAGCAGCAACAGCAGGAGAACACCAGGCAGCAACAGCAAGTGAACACCAGGCAGCAACAGCAGGAGAACACCCGGCAGCAGCAGAAGGTGAACACCAGGCAGAAACAGCAAGAGAACACTAGGAAGCTGCAGCAGGTGAACACCAGGCAGAAACAGCAGGAGAACACCCGGCAGAAACAGAAGGAGAACACCAGGCAGTAGCAGGTGAACACCCGGCAGCAGCAGGAGAACACCAGACAGCAACAGCAGGAGAACACCAGTCAGCTGCAGGAGAACACCAAGCAGCAGCAGCAGGAGAACACCAGGCAGCAACAGGTGAACACCAGACAGCAGGATCAAGAGAACACCAGGCAGCAGCAGGGGAACACCAGGCAGCAACAGTTGAACACCAGGCAGCAGCAGGTGAATGCCAGGCAGCAGCAGCAGGTGAGCACCAGGCAGCAGCAGCAGGAGAACACCAGGCAGCAGAAGCAGGAGAACACCAGGCAGCAGAAGCAGGAGAACACCAGGCAGCAGCAGGTGAACACCAGGCAGCAGAAGCAGGTGAGCACCAGGCAGCAGAAGCAGGAGAACACCAGGCAGCAGCAGGTGAACACCAGGCAGCAGAAGCAGGTGAACACCAGGCAGCAGCAGGTGAACACCAGGCAGCAGAAGCAGGAGAACACCAGGCAGCAGCAGGTGAACACCAGGCAGCAACTGCAGGAGAACATCAGGCAGCAGCAGCAGGAGAACACCAGGCAGCATCAGGAGAACACCAGACAGCAGAAGCAGGGGAACATCAGGCAGCATCAGGAGAACACCAGGCAACAGATGCAGGTGAACACCAGGCAGCAGAAGCAGGGGAACATCAGGCTGCATCAGGTGATCACCAGGCAGCAACGGCAGGTGAACACCAGGCAGCAGCAGGTGAATACCAGGCAGCAGCAGGTGAACACCAGGCAGCAGCAGGAGAACACCAGGCAGCAATGGCAGGTGAACACCAGGCAGCAGCAGGAGAATACCAGGCAGCAGCAGGTGAACACCAGGCAGCAGCAGGTGAACGCCAGGCAGCAGCAGGAGAAAACCAGGCAGCAACGGCAGGTGAACACCTGGCAGCAGCAGGAGAACACCAGGCAGCAGCAGGTGAACACCAGGCAGCAGCAGGAGAACACCAGGCAGCAACGGCAGGTGAACAAAAGGCAGCAGCAGGAGAACACCAGGCAGCAATGGCAGGTGAACACCTGGCAGCAGCAGGAGAACACCAGGCAGCAGCAGGTGAACACCAGGCAGCAGCAGGAGAACACCAGGCAGCAACGGCAGGTGAACACCAGGCAGCAGCAGGAGAACACCAGGCAGCAACGGCAGGTGAACACCAGGCAGAAGCAGGTGAACACCAGGCAGCAACGGCAGGTGAACACCAGGCAGCAGCAGGAGAACACCAGGCAGCAGCAGGTGATCACCAGGCAGCAACAGCAGGTTAACACCAGGCAGCAACAGCAGGTGAACACCAGGCAGCAGCAGGTGAACACCAGGCAGCAGCAGGAGAACACCAGGCAGCAACGGCATGTGAGCACCAGGCAGCAGCAGGAGAACACCAGGCAGCAGCAGGAGAACACCAGGCAGCAACGGCAGGTGAACTCCAGGCAGCAGCAGGAGAACACCAGGCAGCAACGGCAGGTGAACACCTGGCAGCAGCAGGAGAACACCAGGCAGCAGCAGGTGAACACCAGGCAGCAGCAGGAGAACACCAGGCAGCAATGGCAGGTGAACACCTGGCAGCAGCTGGAGAACACCAGGCAGCAACGGCAGGTGAACACCAGGCAGCAGCAGGAGAACACCAGGCAGCAACAGCAGGTGAACACCAGGCAGCAGCTGGAGAACACCAGGCAGCAACAGCAGGTGAACACCAGGCAGCAGCAGGTGAACACCAGGCAGCAGCTGGTGAACACCAGGTAGCAACCGTAGGAGAACACCAGGGAGCAGCAGGTGAACACCAGGCAGCAACAGCAGGTTAACACCAGGCAGCAGAAGCAGGAGAACACCAGGCCGAAGCAGGAGAACACCAGGCAGCAGAAGCAGGAGAACACCAGGCAGCAGCAGATGAACACCAGGCAGCAGCAGGAGAACACCAGGCAGCAGGCGCAGGTAAACACCAGGCAGCAGCAGATGAACACCAGGCAGCAGGCGTAGGTGAACACCAGGCAGCAGCAGGAGAACACCAGGCAGCAGGCGTAGGTGAACACCCGGCAGCAGCAGCAGGAGAACACCAGGCAGCAACAGCAGGAGAACACCAGGCAGCAGAAGCAGGAGAACACCAGGCAGCAGCAGCAGGAGAACACCAGGCAGCAACAGCAGATGAACACCAGGCAGCAGAAGCAGGAGAACATCAGGCAGCAGCAGGTGAATGCCAGACAGCAGCAGTTGAACGCCAGACAGCAGCAGCAGGTGAACACCAGGCAGCAGCAGCAGGGGAACATCAGGCAGCAGCAGGTGAACATCAGGCAGCAGAAGCAGGGGAACATCAGGCAGCAGCAGGTGAACACCAGGCAGCACAAGCAGGGGAACATCAGGCAGCACAAGCAGGGGAACACCAGGCCGCAGCAGGAGAACACCAGGCAGCAGCAGGTGAACGCCAGGCAGCAGAAGCAGGGGAATATCAGGCAGCAGCAGGTGAACGCCAGGCAGCAGAAGCAGGGGAACATCAGGCAGCAGCAGGTGAACGCCAGGCAGCAGAAGCAGGGGAACATCAGGCAGCAGCAGGTGAACACCAGGCAGCACAAGCAGGGGAACACCAGGCAGCACAAGCAGGGGAACATCAGGCAGCAGCAGCTGGGGAACATCAGGCAGCAGCAGGTGAATGCCAGGCAGCAGCAGCAGGGGAACATCAGGCAGCAGCAGGTGAACACCAGGCAGCAGCAGCAGGAGAACATCAGGCAGCAGCAACAGGGGAACAACAGGCAGCAGCAGGTGAACACCAGGCAGCAGCAGCTGGGGAACATCAGGCAGCAGCAGGTGACACCAGGCAGCAGCAGGAGGTGAACACCAGGCAGCAGCAGGAGAACATCAGGCAGGAGGAGGTGAACACCAGGCAGCACAAGCAGGGGAACATCAGGCAGCACAAGCAGGGGAACACCAGGCCGCAGCAGGAGAACACCAGGCAGCAGCAGGTGAACGCCAGGCAGCAGAAGCAGGGGAACAACAGGCAGCAGCAGGTGAACGCCAGGCAGCAGAAGCAGGGGAACATCAGGCAGCAGCAGGTGAACGCCAGGCAGCAGAAGCAGGGGAACATCAGGCTGCAGCAGGTGAACACCAGGCAGCACAAGCAGGGGAACACCAGGCAGCACAAGCAGGGGAACATCAGGCAGCAGCAGCTGGGGAACATCAGGCAGCAGCAGGTGAATACCAGGCAGCAGCATCAGGGGAACATCAGGCAGCAGCAGGTGAACACCAGGCAGCAGCAGCTGGGGAACATCAGGCAGCAGCAGGTGAACACCAGGCAGCAGCAGCAGGTGAATACCAGGCAGCAGCAGCAGCAGGTGAACACCAGGCAGCAGCAGCAGGAGAACATCAGGCAGCAGCAGCAGGGGAACATCAGGCAGCAGCAGGTGAACACCAGGCAGCAGCAGCTGGGGAACATCAGGCAGCAGCAGGAGGTGAACACCAGGCAGCAGCAGCATGAGAACATCAGGCAGCAGCAGGAGGTGAACACCAGGCAGCAGAAGCAGGAGAACATCAGGCAGGAGGAGGTGAACACCAAGCAGCAGCAGGAGGTTAACACCAGGCAGCAGCAGCAGGTGAACACCAGGCCGCAGCAGGAGGTGAACACCAGGCAGCAGAAGCAGGAGAACATCAGGCAGCAGCAGGAGGTGAACACCAGGCAGCAGAAGCAGGTGAACACCAGGCAGCTGAAGCAGGTGAACACCAGGCAGCAGTAGCAGGAGAACATCCGGCAGCAGAAGCAGGTGAACACCAGGCAGCATCAGCAGGAGAACACCAGGCAGCAACAGCAGGAGAACAACAGGCAGCAGAAGCAGGAGAACACCAGGCAGCAGCAGCTGAACACCAGGCAGCAGAAGCAGGTGAACACCAGGCAGCTGAAGCAGGTGAACACCAGGCAGCAGAAGCAGGAGAACACCAGGCAGCAGCAGGTGAACACCAGGCAGCATCAGGAGAACACCAGACAGCAGAAGCAGGGGAACATCAGGCAGCATCAGGAGAACACCAGACAGCAGAAGCAGGGGAACATCAGGCAGCAGCAGGAGAACACCAGGCAGCAACGGCAGGTGAACACCAGGCAGCAGCAGGTGAACACCAGGCAGCAACGGCAGGTGAACACCAGGCAGCAGCAGGAGAACACCAGGCAGCAACGGCAGGTGAACACCAGGCAGCAGCAGGTGAACACCAGGCAGCAACGGCAGGTGAACACCAAGCAGCAGCAGGAGAACACCAGGCAGCAACGGCAGGTGAACACAAGGCAGCAGCAGGTGATCACCAGGCAGCAACAGCAGGAGAACACCAGGCAGCAACGGCAGGTGAACACCAGGCAGCAGCAGGTGATCACCAGGCAGCAACAGCAGGTGAACACCAGGCAGCAGCAGGTGAAAACCAGGCAGCAGCTGGTGAACACCAGGCAGCAGCTGGTGAACACCAGGAAGCAACCGCAGGAGAACGCCAGGCAGCAGCAGGTGAACACCAGGCAGCAACAGCAGGTTAACACCAGGCAGCAGAAGCAGGAGAACACCAGGCAGCAGCAGATGAACACCAGGCAGCAGCAGCAGGAGAAAACCAGGCAGCAGAAGCAGGAGAACATCAAGCAGCAGCAGGTGAACGCCAGACAGCAGCAGCAGGTGAACACCAGGCAGCAGCTGCAGGGGAACATCAGGCAGCAGCAGGTGAACACCAGGCAGAAGAAGCAGGGGAACATCAGGCAGCACAAGCAGGGGAACACCAGGCCGCAGCAGGAGAACTCCAGGCAGCAGCAGGCGAATGCCAGGCAGCAGAAGCAGGGGAACATCAGGCAGCAGCAGGTGAACGCCAGGCAGCAGAAGCAGGGGAACATCAGGCAGCAGCATGTGATCGTCAGGCAGCAGAAGCAGGGGAACATCAGGCAGCAGCAGGTGAACACCAGGCAGCACAAGCAGCAGAACACCAGGCAGCACAAGCAGGGGACCATCAGGCAGCAGCAGCTGTGGAACATCAGGCAGCAGCAGGTGATCACCAGGCAGCAGCAGCTGGGGAACATCAGGCTGCAGCAGGTGAACACCAGCCAGCAGCAGCAGGTGAATACCAGGCAGCAGCAGCAGGTGAACACCAGGCAGCAGCAGCAGGAGAACATCAGGCAGCAGCAGCAGGGGAACATCAGGCAGCAGCAGGTGAACACCAGGCAGCAGCAGCTGGGGAACATCAGGCAGCAGCAGGTGAACACCAGGCAGCAGTAGGAGGTGAACACCAGGCAGCAGCAGGAGAACATCAGGCAGCAGGAGGTGAACACCAGGCAGCAGCAGGAGGTGAACACCAGGCAGCAGAAGCAGGAGAACATCAGGCAGCAGAAGCAGGTGAACACCAGGCAGCAGAAGCAGGAGAACATCAGGCAGCAGAAGCAGGTGAACACCAGGCAGCAGAAGCAGGTGAACACCAGGCAGCAGAAGCAGGAGAACATCCGGCAGCAGAAGCAGGTGAACACCAGGCAGCAGCAGCAGGTGAACACCAGGCAGCAGCAGGAGAACACCAGGCAGCAGCAGCAGAACACCAGGCAACAGCAAGAGAAGAACAGGCAGCAGCAAGGGAACACCAGGCAGCAGCAGCAGGAGAACACCAGGCAGCAGCAGCAGAACACCAGGCAGCAGCTGCAGGAAAACACCAGGCAACATCAGGAGAACACCAGGCAGCAGCAGCTGGGGAACATCAGGCAGCAGCAGGTGAACACCAGGCAGCAGTAGGAGGTGAACACCAGGCAGCAGCAGGAGAACATCAGGCAGCAGGAGGTGAACACCAGGCAGCAGCAGGAGGTGAACACCAGGCAGCAGAAGCAGGAGAACATCAGGCAGCAGAAGCAGGTGAACACCAGGCAGCAGAAGCAGGAGAACATCAGGCAGCAGAAGCAGGTGAACACCAGGCAGCAGAAGCAGGTGAACACCAGGCAGCAGAAGCAGGAGAACATCCGGCAGCAGAAGCAGGTGAACACCAGGCAGCAGCAGCAGGTGAACACCAGGCAGCAGCAGGAGAACACCAGGCAGCAGCAGCAGAACACCAGGCAACAGCAAGAGAAGAACAGGCAGCAGCAAGGGAACACCAGGCAGCAGCAGCAGGAGAACACCAGGCAGCAGCAGCAGAACACCAGGCAGCAGCTGCAGGAAAACACCAGGCAACATCAGGAGAACACCAGGCAGCAGCAGCAGAACACCAGGCAGCAGCAGCAGGAAAACACCAGGCAACAGCAGGAGAACACCAGGCAGCAGCAGCAGGAGAACTCCAGGCAACAGCAGTAGAACACAAGGCAGCAACAGCAGGTGAACACCAGGCAGCAGCAGCAGAACACCAGGCAGCAACAGCAGGAGAACTCCAGGCAACAGCAGTAGAACACAAGGCAGCAACAGCAGGAGAACACCAGGCAGCAGCAGCAGAACACCAGGCAACAGCAGCAGGTGAACACCAGGCAGCAGCAGCAGAACACCAGGCAGCAGCAGCAGCAGGAGAACACCAGGCAACAGAAGCAGGGGAACACCAGGCAGCAGAAGCAGAGAAAAACCAGGCAGCAACAGCAGGAGAACACCAGGCAGCAGCAGGAGAACCACCAGGCAGCAGCAGCAGGAGAAAACCAGGCAGCAGCAGGAGAACAGCAGACAGCAACAGCAGGAGAACATCAGGCAGCAGCAGCAGGAGAAAACCAGGCAGCAGCAGGAGAACAGCAGACAGCAACAGCAGGAGAACACCAGGCAGCAGCAGCAGGAGAACACCAGGCAGCAACAGCAGGAGAACACCAGGCAGCAGCAGCAGGAGAACACCAGGCAGCAACAGCAGGAGAACACCAGGCAGCAGCAGCAGGAGAAAACCAGGCAGCAGCAGGAGAACAGCAGACAGCAACAGCAGGAGAACATCAGGCAGCAGCAGGAGAACACCAGGCAGCAACAGCAGGAGAACATCAGGCAGCAGCAGGAGAACACCAGGCAGCAACAGCAGGGGAACACCAGGCAGCAGCAGCAGCTGAACACCAGGCAGCAACGGCAGGTGAACACCAGGCAGCAGGAGAATACCAGGCAGCAACCGCAGGAGAACACCAGGCAGCAGAAGGAGAACCACCAGGCAGCAGCAGCAGGGGAACACCAGGCAGCAACAGCAGGAGAACACCAGGCAGCAGCAGCAGGAGAACAGCAGGCAACAGCAGCAGGAGAACACCAGGCAACAGCAGCTGGCGAACATCAGGGAGTAACAGCAGGAGAAAACCAGGCAGCAACAGCAGGAGAACAGCAGGTAGCAACAGCAGGAGAACACCAGGCAGCAACAGCAGGAGAACACCAGGCAACAGCAGCAGGAGAACAGCAGGCAACAGCAGGTGAACACCAGGCAGCAACAGCAGGAGAAAACCAGGTAGCAACAGCAGGAGAACACCAGGCAACAGCAGCAGGAGAACACCAGGCAACAGCAGCAGGAGAACACCAGGCAGCAATAGCAGGAGAACACCAGGCAGCAACAGCAAGTGAACACCAGGCAGCAACAGCAGGAGAACACCAGGCAGCAACAGCAGGTGAACACCAGGCAGCAACAGCAGGAGAACACCAGGCAGCAGAAGCAGGTGAACACCAGGCAGCAGCAGCAGGTGAACACCAGGCAGCAGCAGGAGAACACCAGGCAGCAGCAGCAGGAGAACACCAGGCAACAGCAGGAGAAGAATAGGCAGCAGCAGGGGAACACCAGGCCGCAGCAGCAGGTGAACACCAGGCAGCAGCAGGAGAACACCAGGCAGCAGCAGCAGAACACCAGGCAGCAGCAGCAGGAGAACACCAGGCAACAGCAGGAGAACACCAGGCAGCAGCAGCAGAACACCAGGCAGCAGCAGCAGGAGAACTCCAGGCAACAGCAGGAGAACACAAGGCAGCAACAGCAGGTGAACACCAGGCAGCAGCAGCAGAACACCAGGCAGCAACAGCAGGAGAACATCAGGCAACAGCAGCAGGTGAACACCAGGCAGCAGCAGCAGATGAGCACCAGGCAGCAGTAGGGGAACAACAGGCAGCAGCAGGAGAACACAAGGCAGCAGCAGCAGGTGAACACCAGGCAACAGCAGGAGGTGAACACCAGGCAGCAGCAGCAGAACACCAGGCAGCAGCAGCTGGTGACCAGGCAGCAGCAGCAGGAGAACACCAGGCAACAGCAGGAGGTGAACACCAGGCAGCAGCAGGAGAACAGCAGGCAGCAACAGCAGGTGAACACCAGGCAGCAACAGCAGGAGAACACCAGGCAGCAACAGCAGGAGAACACCAGGCAGCAAAAGCAGGAGAAAACCAGGCAGCAGCAGGAGAAAACCAGGCAGCAGCAGGAGAACACCAGGCAGCAACGGCAGGTGAACACCAGGCAGCAACAGCAGGTGAACACCAGGCAGCAACAACAGGTGAACAGCAGGCAGCAGCAGCAGGAGAACACCAGGCAACAGCAGGAGAAGAACAGGCAGCAGCAGGGGAACACCAGGCAGCAACCGCAGGAGAACACCAGGCAGCAGCAGGTGAACACCAGGCAGCAACAGCAGGTTAACACCAGGCAGCAGAAGCAGGAGAACACCAGGCAGCAGCAGATGAACACCAGGCAGAAGCAGGTGAACACCAGGCAGCAGCAGGAGAAGACCAGGCAGCAGGCGTAGGTGAACACCAGGCAGCAGCAGCAGGAGAACACCAGGCAGCAACAGCAGGAGAACACCAGGCAGCAGAAGCAGGAGAACACCAGGCAGCAGCAGATGAACACCAGGCAGCAGCAGCAGGAGAAAACCAGGCAGCAGAAGCAGGAGAACATCATGCAGCAGCAGGTGAACGCCAGACAGCAGCTGCAGGGGAACATCAGGCAGCAGCAGGTGAACACCAGGCAGAAGAAGCAGGGGAACATCAGGCAGCACAAGCAGGGGAACACCAGGCCGCAGCAGGAGAACTCCAGGCAGCAGCAGGCGAATGCCAGGCAGCAGAAGCAGGGGAACATCAGGCAGCAGCAGGTGAACACCAGGCAGCACAAGCAGCAGAACACCATGCAGCACAACCAGGGGAACATCAGGCAGCAGCAGCTGAGGAACATCAGGCAGCAGCAGGTGAACACCAGGCAGCAGCAGCTGGGGAACATCAGGCAGCAGCATGTGATCGCCAGGCAGCAGAAGCAGGGGAACATCAGGCAGCAGCTGGTGAACACCAGGCAGCACAAGCAGCAGAACACCATGCAGCACAAGCAGGGGAACATCAGGCAGCAGCAGCTGAGGAACATCAGGCAGCAGCAGGTGAACACCAGGCAGCAGCAGCTGGGGAACATCAGACAGCAGCAGGTGAACACCAGCCAGCAGCAGCAGGTGAATACCAGGCAGCAGCAGCAGGTGAACACCAGGCAGCAGCAGCAGGAGAACATCAGGCAGCAGCAGCAGGGGAACATCAGGCAGCAGCAGGTGAACACCGGGCAGCAGCAGCTGGGGAACATCAGGCAGCAGCAGGTGAACACCAGGCAGCAGTAGGAGGTGAACACCAGGCAGCAGCAGGAGAACATCAGGCAGCAGGAGGTGAACAGCAGGCAGCAGCAGGAGGTGAACACCAGGCAGAAGAAGCAGGGGAACATCAGGCAGCAGAAGCAGGTGAACACCAGGCAGCAGAAGCAGGAGAACATCAGGCAGCAGAAGCAGGTGAACACCAGGCAGCAGAAGCAGGTGAACACCAGGCAGCAGAAGCAGGAGAACATCCGGCAGCAGAAGCAGGTGAACACCAGGCAGCAGCAGCAGGTGAACACCAGGCAGCAGCAGGAGAACACCAGGCAGCAGCAGCAGGAGAACACCAGGCAACAGCAAGAGAAGAACAGGCAGCAGCAGGGGAACACCAGGCAGCAGCAGCAGGTGAACACCAGGCAGCAGCAGGAGAACACCAGGCAGCAGCAGCAGAACACCAGGCAGCAGCAGCAGGAAAACACCAGGCAACATCAGGAGAACACCAGGCAGCAGCAGCAGAACACCAGGCAGCAGCAGCAGGAAAACACCAGGCAACATCAGGAGAACACCAGGCAGCAGCAGCAGAACACCAGGCAGCAGCAGCAGGAAAAACCAGGCAACAGCAGGAGAACTCCAGGCAACAGCAGCAGAACACCAGGCAGCAGCAGCAGGAGAACACCAGGCAACAGCAGGAGAACACCAGGCAGCAGCAGCAGAACACCAGGCAGCAGCAGCAGGAGAACTCCAGGCAACAGCAGGAGAACACAAGGCAGCAACAGCAGGTGAACACCAGGCAGCAGCAGCAGAACACCAGGCAGCAACAGCAGGAGAACACCAGGCAACAGCAGCAGGTGAACACCAGGCAGCAGCAGCAGAACACCAGGCAGCAACAGCAGGAGAACACAAGGCAACAGCAGCAGGAGAACACCAGGCAGCAGCAGCAGATGAGCACCAGGCAGCAGTAGGGGAACAACAGGCAGCAGCAGGAGAACACAAGGCAGCCGCAGCAGGTGAACACCAGGCAACAGCAGGAGGTGAACACCAGGCAGCAGCAGCAGAACACCAGGCAGCAGCAGCTGGTGACCAGGCAGCAGCAGCAGGAGAACACCAGGCAACAGCTGGAGGTGAACACCAGGCAGCAGCAGGAGAACAGCAGGCAGCAACAGCAGGTGAACACCAGGCAGCAACAGCAGGAGAACACCAGGCAGCAACAGCAGGAGAACACCAGGCAGCAAAAGCAGGAGAAAAACAGGCAGCAGCAGGAGAAAACCAGGCAGCAGCAGGAGAACACCAGGCAGCAACAGCAGGTGAACACCAGGCAGCAACAGCAGGTGAACACCAGGCAGCAACAGCAGGTGAACAGCAGGCAGCAGCAGCAGGAGAACACCCGGCAGCAGCAAAAGCAGGAGAACACCAGGCAGGAACAGCAGGTGAACACCAGGCAGCAGCAGCAGGAGAACACCAGGCAGCAAGAGCAGGAGAACACCAGGCAGGAACAGCAGGTGAACACCAGGCAGCAGCAGCAGGTGAACACCAGGCAGCATCAGGAGAACACCAGGCAGCAGCAGCAGGTGAACACCAGGCAGCAACAGGTGAACACCAGGCAGCAGCAGCAGGATAACACCAGACAGGAACAGCAGGTGAACACCAGGCAGCAACAGGTGAACACCAGGCAGCAACAGCAGGAGAACACCAGGCAGCAGCAGCAGGAGAACACCAGGCAGCAAAAGCAGGAGAACACCAGGCAACAGCAGCAGGAGAACACCAGGCAGCAACAGCAGGAGAACACCAGGCAGCAGCAGGAGAACACCAGGCAGCAGCAGCAGGAGAACACCAGGCAACAGCAAGAGAACAACAGGCAGCAGCAGGGGAACACCAGGCAGCAGCAGCAGTTGAACACCAGGCAGCAGCAGGAGAACACCAGGCAGCAACAGCAGGAGAACACCAGTCAGCAGCAGCAGCTGAACGCCAGGCAGCAACGGCAGGTGAACACCAGGCAGCAGGAGAATACCAGGCAGCAACGGCAGGAGAACACCAGGCAGCAGAAGGAGAACCACCAGGCAGCATCAGCAGGAGAACACCAGGCAACAGCAGCAGGAGAACATCAGGCAACAGCAGCAGGAGAACACCAGGCAACAGCAGGAGAACACCAGGCAGCAACAGCAGGAGAACACCAGGCAGCAACAGCAGGAGAACACCAGGCAGCAACAGCAGGAGAACACCAGGCAGCAACAGCAGGAGAACACCAGGCAGCAGCAGCAGGAGAACACCAGGCAGCAACAGCAGGAGAACAGCAGGCAGCAACCGCAGGAGAACACCAGGCAGCAACAGCAGGAGAACACCAGGCAGCAGCAGCAGGTGAGCACCAGGCAGCAACAGCAGGAGAACACCAGGCAACAGCAGCAGGAGAACACCAGGCAACAGCAGCAGGAGAACAGCAGGCAATAGCAGGAGAACACCAGGCAGCAACAGCAGGAGAACAGCAGGCAGCAACAGCAGGAGAACACCAGGCAGCAACAGCAGGAGAACACCAGGCAGCAACAGCAGGAGAACACCAGGCAGCAGCAGCAGGAGAACAACAGGCAGCAGCAGGAGAACACCA
Organism: Heterodontus francisci; assembly: GCF_036365525.1. Taxonomy (NCBI): domain Eukaryota; kingdom Metazoa; phylum Chordata; class Chondrichthyes; order Heterodontiformes; family Heterodontidae; genus Heterodontus; species Heterodontus francisci. The sequence continues at coordinate 69,842,693 of NC_090379.1, forward strand.
GGCAGCAGCAGCAGGAGAACACCAGGCAGCAGCAGGAGAACACCTGGCAACAGCAGCAGGAGAACACCAGGCAACAGCAGCAGGAGAACACCAGGCAACAGCAGCAGGTGAACATCAGGCAGCAGCAGGAGGTGAACACCAGGCAGCAGAAGCAAGAGAACATCAGGCAGCAGAAGCAGGTGAACACCATGCAGCAGAAGCTGGAGAACATCAGGCAGCAGAAGCAGGTGAACACCAGGCAGCAGAAGCAGGTGAACACCAGGCAGCAGAAGCAGGAGAACATCCGGCAGCAGAAGCAGGTGAACACCAGGCAGCAGCAGCAGGTGAACACCAGGCAGCAGCAGGAGAACACCAGGCAGCAGCAGCAGGAGAACACCAGGCAAGAGCAGGAGAAGAACAGGCAGCAGCAGGGGAACACCAGGCGGCAGCAGCAGGTGAACAACAGGTAGCAACAGCAGGAGAACACCAGGCAGCAATAGCAGGAGAACACCAGGCAGCAACAGCAGGAGAAAACCAGGCAGCAGCAGGAGAAAACCAGGCAGCAGCAGGAGAACACCAGGCAGCAACAGCAGGTGAACACCAGGCAGCAACAGCAGGTGAACACCAGGCAGCAGCAGCAGGAGAACGCCAGGCAGCAAAAGCAGGAGAACACCAGGCAGGAACAGCAGGTGAACACCAGGCAGCAGCAGCAGTTGAACACCAGGCAGCATCAGGAGAACACCAGGCAGCAGCAGCAGGTGAACACCAGGCAGCAACAGGTGAACACCAGGCAGCAGCAGCAGGAGAACACCAGGCAGGAATAGCAGGTGAACACCAGGCAGCAACAGGTGAACACCAGGCAGCAACAGCAGGAGAACACCAGGCAGCAGCAGCAGGAGAACACCAGGCAGGAACAGCAGGTGAACACCATGCAACAGCAGCAGGAGAACACCAGGCAGCAAAAGCAGGAGAACACCAGGCAGCAACAGCAGGTGAGCACCAGGCAGCAGCAGCAGAACACCAGGCAGCAACAGCAGGAGAACACCAGGCAACAGCAGCAGGTGAACACCAGGCAGCAGCAGCAGAACACCAGGCAGCAGCAGCAGGAGAACACCAGGCAACAGCAGCAGGGGAACAACAGGCAGCAGAAGCAGGACAACACCAGGCAGCAACAGCAGGAGAACACCAGGCAGCAGCAGGAGAACCACCAGGCAGCAGCAGCAGGAGAACAGCAGGCAGCAACAGCAGGAGAACACCAGGCAGCAACAGCAGGAGAACACCAGGCAGCAACAGCAGGAGAACACCAGGCAGCAGCAGCAGGAGAACACCAGGCAGCAACAGCAGGAGAACAGCAGGCAGCAACCGCAGGAGAACACCAGGCAGCAACAGCAGGAGAACACCAGGCAGCAGCAGCAGGTGAGCACCAGGCAGCAACAGCAGGAGAACACCAGGCAACAGCAGCAGGAGAACACCAGGCAACAGCAGCAGGAGAACAGCAGGCAATAGCAGGAGAACACCAGGCAGCAACAGCAGGAGAACAGCAGGCAGCAACAGCAGGAGAACACCAGGCAGCAAAAGCAGGAGAAAAACAGGCAGCAGCAGGAGAAAACCAGGCAGCAGCAGGAGAACACCAGGCAGCAACAGCAGGTGAACACCAGGCAGCAACAGCAGGTGAACACCAGGCAGCAACAGCAGGTGAACAGCAGGCAGCAGCAGCAGGAGAACACCCGGCAGCAGCAAAAGCAGGAGAACACCAGGCAGGAACAGCAGGTGAACACCAGGCAGCAGCAGCAGGAGAACACCAGGCAGCAAGAGCAGGAGAACACCAGGCTGGAACAGCAGGTGAACACCAGGCAGCAGCAGCAGGTGAACACCAGGCAGCATCAGGAGAACACCAGGCAGCAGCAGCAGGTGAACACCAGGCAGCAACAGGTGAACACCAGGCAGCAGCAGCAGGATAACACCAGGCAGGAACAGCAGGTGAACACCAGGCAGCAACAGGTGAACACCAGGCAGCAACAGCAGGAGAACACCAGGCAGCAGCAGCAGGAGAACACCAGGCAGCAAAAGCAGGAGAACACCAGGCAACAGCAGCAGGAGAACACCAGGCAGCAACAGCAGGAGAACACCAGGCAGCAGCAGGAGAACAACAGGCAGCAGCAGCAGGGGAACACCAGGCAACAGCAGGAGAAGAACAGGCAGCAGCAGGGGAACACCAGGCAGCAGCAGCAGTTGAACACCAGGCAGCAGCAGGAGAACACCAGGCAGCAACAGCAGGAGAACACCAGTCAGCAGCAGCAGCTGAACGCCAGGCAGCAACGGCAGGTGAACACCAGGCAGCAGGAGAATACCAGGCAGCAACGGCAGGAGAACACCAGGCAGCAGAAGGAGAACCACCAGGCAGCATCAGCAGGAGAACACCAGGCAACAGCAGCAGGAGAACATCAGGCAACAGCAGCAGGAGAAAAGCAGGCAACAGCAGGAGAACACCAGGCAGCAACAGCAGGAGAACAGCAGGCAGCAACAGCAGGAGAACACCAGGCAGCAACAGCAGGAGAACACCAGGCAGCAACAGCAGGAGAACACCAGGCAGCAGCAGCAGGAGAACAGCAGGCAGCAACAGCAGGAGAACAGCAGGCAGCAACTGCAGGAGAACACCAGGCAGCAACAGCAGGAGAACACCAGGCAGCAGCAGCAGGTGAGCACCAGGCAGCAACAGCAGGAGAACACCAGGCAACAGCAGCAGGAGAACACCAGGCAACAGCAGCAGGAGAACAGCAGGCAATAGCAGGAGAACACCAGGCAGCAACAGCAGGAGAACAGCAGGCAGCAACAGCAGGAGAACACCAGGCAGCAACAGCAGGAGAACACCAGGCAGCAACAGCAGGAGAACACCAGGCAGCAGCAGCAGGAGAACAACAGGCAGCAGCAGGAGAACACCAGGCAGCAGCAGCAGGAGAACACCAGGCAGCAGCAGGAGAACACCTGGCAACAGCAGCAGGAGAACACCAGGCAACAGCAGCAGGAGAACACCAGGCAACAGCAGCAGGTGAACATCAGGCAGCAGCAGGAGGTGAACACCAGGCAGCAGAAGCAGGAGAACATCAGGCAGCAGAAGCAGGTGAACACCATGCAGCAGAAGCTGGAGAACATCAGGCAGCAGAAGCAGGTGAACACCAGGCAGCAGAAGCAGGTGAACACCAGGCAGCAGAAGCAGGAGAACATCCGGCAGCAGAAGCAGGTGAACACCAGGCAGCAGCAGCAGGTGAACACCAGGCAGCAGCAGGAGAACACCAGGCAGCAGCAGCAGGAGAACACCAGGCAAGAGCAGGAGAAGAACAGGCAGCAGCAGGGGAACACCAGGCAGCAGCAGCAGGTGAACACCAGGTAGCAACAGCAGGAGAACACCAGGCAGCAATAGCAGGAGAACACCAGGCAGCAACAGCAGGAGAAAACCAGGCAGCAGCAGGAGAAAACCAGGCAGCAGCAGGAGAACACCAGGCAGCAACAGCAGGTGAACACCAGGCAGCAACAGCAGGTGAACACCAGGCAGCAGCAGCAGGAGAACGCCAGGCAGCAAAAGCAGGAGAACACCAGGCAGGAACAGCAGGTGAACACCAGGCAGCAGCAGCAGTTGAACACCAGGCAGCATCAGGAGAACACCAGGCAGCAGCAGCAGGTGAACACCAGGCAGCAACAGGTGAACACCAGGCAGCAGCAGCAGGAGAACACCAGGCAGGAATAGCAGGTGAACACCAGGCAGCAACAGGTGAACACCAGGCAGCAACAGCAGGAGAACACCAGGCAGCAGCAGCAGGAGAACACCAGGCAGGAACAGCAGGTGAACACCATGCAACAGCAGCAGGAGAACACCAGGCAGCAAAAGCAGGAGAACACCAGGCAGCAACAGCAGGTGAGCACCAGGCAGCAGCAGCAGAACACCAGGCAGCAACAGCAGGAGAACACCAGGCAACAGCAGCAGGTGAACACCAGGCAGCAGCAGCAGAACACCAGGCAGCAGCAGCTGGAGAACACCAGGCAACAGCAGCAGGGGAACAACAGGCAGCAGAAGCAGGACAACACCAGGCAGCAACAGCAGGAGAACACCAGGCAGCAGCAGGAGAACCACCAGGCAGCAGCAGCAGGAGAACAGCAGGCAGCAACAGCAGGAGAACACCAGGCAGCAACAGCAGGAGAACACCAGGCAGCAACAGCAGGAGAACACCAGGCAGCAGCAGCAGGAGAACACCAGGCAGCAACAGCAGGAGAACAGCAGGCAGCAACCGCAGGAGAACACCAGGCAGCAACAGCAGGAGAACACCAGGCAGCTGCAGCAGGTGAGCACCAGGCAGCAACAGCAGGAGAACACCAGGCAACAGCAGCAGGAGAACACCAGGCAACAGCAGCAGGAGAACAGCAGGCAATAGCAGGAGAACACCAGGCAGCAACAGCAGGAGAACAGCAGGCAGCAACAGCAGGAGAACACCAGGCAGCAACAGCAGGAGAACACCAGGCAGCAACAGCAGGAGAACACCAGGCAGCAGCAGCAGGAGAACAACAGGCAGCAGCAGGAGAACACCAGGCAGCAGCAGCAGGAGAACACCAGGCAGCAGCAGGAGAACACCTGGCAACAGCAGCAGGAGAACACCAGGCAACAGCAGCAGGAGAACACCAGGCAACAGCAGCAGGTGAACATCAGGCAGCAGCAGGAGGTGAACACCAGGCAGCAGAAGCAGCAGAACATCAGGCAGCAGAAGCAGGTGAACACCATGCAGCAGAAGCTGGAGAACATCAGGCAGCAGAAGCAGGTGAACACCAGGCAGCAGAAGCAGGTGAACACCAGGCAGCAGAAGCAGGAGAACATCCGGCAGCAGAAGCAGGTGAACACCAGGCAGCAGCAGCAGGTGAACACCAGGCAGCAGCAGGAGAACACCAGGCAGCAGCAGCAGGAGAACACCAGGCAAGAGCAGGAGAAGAACAGGCAGCAGCAGGGGAACACCAGGCAGCAGCAGCAGGTGAACACCAGGTAGCAACAGCAGGAGAACACCAGGCAGCAATAGCAGGAGAACACCAGGCAGCAAAAGCAGGAGAAAACCAGGCAGCAGCAGGAGAAAACCAGGCAGCAGCAGGAGAACACCAGGCAGCAACAGCAGGTGAACACCAGGCAGCAACAGCAGGTGAACACCAGGCAGCAGCAGCAGGAGAACGCCAGGCAGCAAAAGCAGGAGAACACCAGGCAGGAACAGCAGGTGAACACCAGGCAGCAGCAGCAGTTGAACACCGGGCAGCATCAGGAGAACACCAGGCAGCAGCAGCAGGTGAACACCAGGCAGCAACAGGTGAACACCAGGCAGCAGCAGCAGGAGAACACCAGGCAGGAATAGCAGGTGAACACCAGGCAGCAACAGGTGAACACCAGGCAGCAACAGCAGGAGAACACCAGGCAGCAGCAGCAGGAGAACACCAGGCAGGAACAGCAGGTGAACACCATGCAACAGCAGCAGGAGAACACCAGGCAGCAAAAGCAGGAGAACACCAGGCAGCAACAGCAGGTGAGCACCAGGCAGCAGCAGCAGAACACCAGGCAGCAACAGCAGGAGAACACCAGGCAACAGCAGCAGGTGAACACCAGGCAGCAGCAGCAGAACACCAGGCAGCAGCAGCAGGAGAACACCAGGCAACAGCAGCAGGGGAACAACAGGCAGCAGAAGCAGGACAACACCAGGCAGCAACAGCAGGAGAACACCAGGCAGCAGCAGGAGAACCACCAGGCAGCAGCAGCAGGAGAACACCAGGCAGCAACAGCAGGTGAACACGAGGCAGCAGCAGCAGGAGAAAACCAGGCAGCAGCAGGAGAACACCAGGCAGCAACAGCAGGAGAACATCAGGCAGCAGCAGGAGAACACCAGGCAGCAACAGCGGGAGAACATCAGGCAGCAGCAGAAGAACACCAGACAGCAACAGCAGGAGAACACCAGGCAGCAGCAGCAGATGAACGCCAGGCAGCAACGGCAGGTGAACACCAGGCAGCAGGAGAATACCAGGCAGCAACCGCAGGAGAACACCAGGCAGCTGAAGGAGAACCACCAGGCAGCAGCAGCAGGAGAACACCAGGCAGCAGCAGCAGGAGAACACCAGGCAGCAACAGCAGGAGAACACCAGGCAGCAACAGCAGGAGAACACCAGGCAACAGCAGCAGGAGAACAGCAGGCAACAGCAGGTGAACACCAGGCAGCAACAGCAGGAGTACAGCAGGCAGCAACAGCAGGAGAACACCAGGCAGCAACAGCAGGAGAACAACAGGCAGCAGCAGCAGGAGAACATCAGGCAGCAGCAGGAGAACACCAGGCAACAGCAGCAGGAGAACACCTGGCAACAGCAGCAGGAGAACACCAGGCAACAGCAGCAGGAGAACACCATGCAACAGCAGCAGGAGAACACCAGGCAGCAGCAGGAGGTGAACAGCAGGCAGCAGAAGCAGGAGAACATCAGGCAGCAGAAGCAGGTGAACACCAGGCAGCAGAAGCAGGTGAACACCAGGCAGCAGAAGCAGGAGAACATCAGGCAGCAGAAGCAGGTGAACACCAGGCAGCAGAAGCAGGTGAACACCAGGCAGCAGCAGCAGGTGAACACCAGGCAGCAGCAGCAGGAGAACACCAGGCAACAGCAGGAGAAGAACAGGCAGCAGCAGGGGAACACCAGGCAGCAGCAGCAGGAGAACTCCAGGCAACAGCAGGAGAACACAAGGCAGCAACAGCAGGTGAACACCAGGCAGCAGCAGCAGAACACCAGGCAGCAACAGCAGGAGAACATCAGGCAACAGCAGCAGGTGAACACCAGGCAGCAGCAGCAGAACACCAGGCAGCAACAGCAGGAGAACACAAGGCAACAGCAGCAGGAGAACACCAGGCAGCAGCAGCAGATGAGCACCAGGCAGCAGTAGGGGAACAACAGGCAGCAGCAGGAGAACACAAGGCAGCAGCAGCAGGAGAAAACCAGGCAACAGCAGGAGGTGAACACCAGGCAGCAGCAGCAGAACACCAGGCAGCAACAGCAGGTGAACAGCAGGCAGCAACAGCAGGAGAACACCAGGCAGCAGCAGCTGGTGACCAGGCAGCAGCAGCAGGAGGTGAACACCAGGCAACAGCAGGAGGTGAACACCAGGCAGCAGCAGGAGAACAGCAGGCAGCAACAGCAGGAGAACACCAGGCAGCTACAGCAGGAGAACACCAGGCAGCAAAAGCAGGAGAAAACCAGGCAGCAGCAGGAGAAAACCAGGCAGCAGCAGGAGAACACCAGGCAGCAACAGCAGGTGAACACCAGGCAGCAGCAGCAGGAGAACACAAGGCAGCAGAAGCAGGAGAACATCCGACAGCAGAAGCAGGTGAACACCAGGCAGCAGCAGCAGGTGAACACCATGCAGCAGCAGGAGAACACCAGGCAGCAGCAGCAGGAGAACACCAGGCAGCAGCAGGAGAAGAACAGGCAGCAGCAGGGGAACACCAGGCAGCAGCAGCAGGAGAACTCCAGGCAACAGCAGGAGAACACAAGGCAGCAACAGCAGGTGAACACCAGGCAGCAGCAGCAGAACACCAGGCAGCAACAGCAGGAAAACATCAGGCAACAGCAGCAGGTGAACACCAGGCAGCAGCAGCAGAACACCAGGCAGCAACAGCAGGAGAACACAAGGCAGCAGCAGCAGGAGAACACCAGGCAGCAGCAGCAAATGAGTACCAGGCAGCAGTAGGGGAACAACAGGCAGCAGCAGGAGAACACAAGGCAGCAGCAGCAGGTGAACACGAGGCAGCAGCAGCAGAACACCAGGCAGCAGCAGCTGGTGACCAGGCAGCAACAGCAGGAGAACACAAGGCAACAGCAGCAGGTGAACACCAGGCAGCAGCAGCAAATGAGCACCAGGCAGCAGTAGGGGAACAACAGGCAGCAGCAGCAGAACACCAGGCAGCAGCAGCTGGTGACCAGGCAGCAGCAGCAGGAGAACACCAGGCAGCAGCAGGAGAACAGCAGGCAGCAACAGCAGGTGAACACCAGGCAGCAACAGCAGGAGAACACCAGGCAACAGCAGGAGGTGAACACCAGGCAGCAGCAGGAGAACACCAGGCAGCTACAGCAGGAGAACACCAGGCAGCAAAAGCAGGAGAAAACCAGGCAGCAGCAGGAGAAAACCAGGCAGCAGCAGGAGAACACCACGCAGCAACAGCAGGTGAACAGCAGGCAGCAACAGCAGGTGAACACCAGGCAGCAGCAGCAGGAGAACACCAGGCAGCAAAAGCAGGAGAACACCAGGCAGGAACAGCAGGTGAACACCAGGCAGCAGCAGCAGGTGAACACCAGGCAGCAACAGGTGAACACCAGGCAGCAGCAGCAGGAGAACACCAGGCAGCAGCAGGTGAACACCAGGCAGCAGCAGCAGGTGAACACCAGGCAGCAACAGGTGAACACCAGGCAGCAGCAGCAGGAGAACACCAGGAAGCAGCAGGTGAACACCAGGCAGCAACAGCAGGTGAACACCAGGCAGCAACAGGTGAACACCAGGCAGCAACAGCAGGTGAACACGAGGCAGCAGCAGCAGGAGAACACCAGGCAGCAAAAGCAGGAGACCACCAGGCAGGAACAGCAGGTGAACACCAGGCAGCAACAGGTGAACACCAGGCAGCAACAGCAGGAGAACACCAGGCAGCAGCAGCAGGAGAACACCGGGCAGCAGCAGCAGGAGAACACCAGTCAGCAAAAGCAGGTGAACACCAGGCAGCCACTTGTGAACACCAGGCAGCAGCAGCAGGAGAACACCAGGCAGCAGCAGGTGAACACCAGGCAGGAACAGCAGGTGAAAACCAGGCAGCAACAGGTGAACACCAGGCAGCAACAGCAGGAGAACACCAGGCAGCAAAAGCAGGAGAACACCAGGCAGCAACAGCAGGTGAACACGAGGCAGCAGCAGCAGGAGAAAACCAGGCAGCAGCAGGAGAACACCAGGCAGCAACAGCAGGTGAACACCAGGCAGCAGCAGGAGAACAACAGGCAGCAACAGCAGGAGAACACCAGGCAACAGCAACAGGTGAACACCAGGCAGCAGCAGCAGAACACCAGGCAGCAGCAGCAGGAGAACACCAGGCAACAGCAGCAGGGGAACACCAGGCAGCAGAAGCAGGAGAACACCAGGCAGCAGCAGCAGGAGAACACCAGGCAGCAGCAGGAGAACCACCAGGCAGCAGCAGCAGGAGAACACCAGGCAGCAGCAGCAGGAGAACTCCAGGCAACAGCAGGAGAACACAAGGCAGCAACAGCAGGTGAACACCAGGCAGCAGCAGCAGAACACCAGGCAGCAACAGCAGGAAAACATCAGGCAACAGCAGCAGGTGAACACCAGGCAGCAGCAGCAGAACACCAGGCAGCAACAGCAGGAGAACACAAGGCAAGAGCAGCAGGAGAACACCAGGCAGCAGCAGCAAATGAGCACCAGGCAGCAGTAGGGGAACAACAGGCAGCAGCAGGAGAACACAAGGCAGCAGCAGCAGGTGAACACGAGGCAGCAGCAGCAGAACACCAGGCAGCAGCAGCTGGTGACCAGGCAGCAACAGCAGGAGAACACAAGGCAACAGCAGCAGGTGAACACCAGGCAGCAGCAGCAAATGAGCACCAGGCAGCAGTAGGGGAACAACAGGCAGCAGCAGCAGAACACCAGGCAGCAGCAGCTGGTGACCAGGCAGCAGCAGCAGGAGAACACCAGGCAGCAGCAGGAGAACAGCAGGCAGCAACAGCAGGTGAACACCAGGCAGCAACAGCAGGAGAACACCAGGCAACAGCAGGAGGTGAACACCAGGCAGCAGCAGGAGAACAGCAGGCAGCTACAGCAGGAGAACACCAGGCAGCAAAAGCAGGAGAAAACCAGGCAGCAGCAGGAGAAAACCAGGCAGCAGCAGGAGAACACCACGCAGCAACAGCAGGTGAACAGCAGGCAGCAACAGCAGGTGAACACCAGGCAGCAGCAGCAGGAGAACACCAGGCAGCAAAAGCAGGAGAACACCAGGCAGGAACAGCAGGTGAACACCAGGCAGCAGCAGCAGGTGAACACCAGGCAGCAACAGGTGAACACCAGGCAGCAGCAGCAGGAGAACACCAGGCAGCAGCAGGTGAACACCAGGCAGCAGCAGCAGGTGAACACCAGGCAGCAACAGGTGAACACCAGGCAGCAGCAGCAGGAGAACACCAGGAAGCAGCAGGTGAACACCAGGCAGCAACAGCAGGTGAACACCAGGCAGCAACAGGTGAACACCAGGCAGCAACAGCAGGTGAACACGAGGCAGCAGCAGCAGGAGAACACCAGGCAGCAAAAGCAGGAGACCACCAGGCAGGAACAGCAGGTGAACACCAGGCAGCAACAGGTGAACACCAGGCAGCAACAGCAGGAGAACACCAGGCAGCAGCAGCAGGAGAACACCGGGCAGCAGCAGCAGGAGAACACCAGTCAGCAAAAGCAGGTGAACACCAGGCAGCCACTTGTGAACACCAGGCAGCAGCAGCAGGAGAACACCAGGCAGCAGCAGGTGAACACCAGGCAGGAACAGCAGGTGAAAACCAGGCAGCAACAGGTGAACACCAGGCAGCAACAGCAGGAGAACACCAGGCAGCAAAAGCAGGAGAACACCAGGCAGCAACAGCAGGTGAACACGAGGCAGCAGCAGCAGGAGAAAACCAGGCAGCAGCAGGAGAACACCAGGCAGCAACAGCAGGTGAACACCAGGCAGCAGCAGGAGAACAACAGGCAGCAACAGCAGGAGAACACCAGGCAACAGCAACAGGTGAACACCAGGCAGCAGCAGCAGAACACCAGGCAGCAGCAGCAGGAGAACACCAGGCAACAGCAGCAGGGGAACACCAGGCAGCAGAAGCAGGAGAACACCAGGCAGCAGCAGCAGGAGAACACCAGGCAGCAGCAGGAGAACCACCAGGCAGCAGCAGCAGGAGAACACCAGGCAACAGCAGCAGGAGAACACCAGGCAGCAGCAGGTGAACACCAGGCAGCAGCAGCAGGAGAACACCAGGCAGCAAAAGCAGGAGAACATCAGGCAGCAGCAGGTGAACACCAGGCAGCAGAAGCAGGAGAACACCAGGCAGCAGCAGCAGGAGAACACCAGGCAGCAGCAGGTGAACACCAGGCAGCAGAAGCAGGAGAACACCAGGCAGCAGCAGCAGGAGAACACCAGGCAGCAGCAGGAGAACACCAGGCAGCAAAAGCAGGAGAACACCAGGCAGCAGCAGGTGAACACCAGGCAGCAGCAGCAGGAGAACACCAGGCAGCAGCAGGTGAACACCAGGCAGCAGCAGCAGGAGAACACCAGGCAGCAAAAGCAGGAGAACACCAGGCAGGAACAGCAGGTGAACACGAGGCAGCAACAGGTGAACACCAGGCAGCAACAGCAGGTGAACACCAGGCAGCAGCAGCAGGAGAACACCAGGCAGCAGCAGCAGGAGAACACCAGGCAGGAATAGGTGAAAACCAGGCAGCAACAGCAGGAGAACACCAGGCAACAGCAGGAGAACAGCAGGCAGCTACAGCAGGAGAACACCAGGCAGCAAAAGCAGGAGAAAACCAGGCAGCAGCAGGAGAAAACCAGGCAGCAGCAGGAGAACACCACGCAGCAACAGCAGGTGAACAGCAGGCAGCAACAGCAGGTGAACACCAGGCAGCAGCAGCAGGAGAACACCAGGCAGCAAAAGCAGGAGAACACCAGGCAGGAACAGCAGGTGAACACCAGGCAGCAGCAGCAGGTGAACACCAGGCAGCAACAGGTGAACACCAGGCAGCAGCAGCAGGAGAACACCAGGCAGCAGCAGGTGAACACCAGGCAGCAGCAGCAGGTGAACACCAGGCAGCAACAGGTGAACACCAGGCAGCAGCAGCAGGAGAACACCAGGCAGCAGCAGGTGAACACCAGGCAGCAACAGCAGGTGAACACCAGGCAGCAACAGGTGAACACCAGGCAGCAACAGCAGGTGAACACGAGGCAGCAGCAGCAGGAGAACACCAGGCAGCAAAAGCAGGAGACCACCAGGCAGGAACAGCAGGTGAACACCAGGCAGCAACAGGTGAACAGCAGGCAGCAACAGCAGGAGAACACCAGGCAGCAGCAGGTGAACACCAGGCAGGAACAGCAGGTGAAAACCAGGCAGCAACAGGTGAACACCAGGCAGCAACAGCAGGAGAACACCAGGCAGCAAAAGCAGGAGAACACCAGGCAGCAACAGCAGGTGAACACGAGGCAGCAGCAGCAGGAGAAAACCAGGCAGCAGCAGGAGAACACCAGGCAGCAACAGCAGGTGAACACCAGGCAGCAGCAGGAGAACACCAGGCAGCAACAGCAGGAGAACACCAGGCAACAGCAACAGGTGAACACCAGCCAGCAGCAGCAGAACACCAGGCAGCAGCAGCAGGAGAACACCAGGCAACAGCAGCAGGGGAACACCAGGCAGCAGAAGCAGGAGAACACCAGGCAGCAGCAGCAGGAGAACACCAGGCAGCAGCAGGAGAACCACCAGGCAGCAGCAGCAGGAGAACACCAGGCAACAGCAGCAGGAGAACACCAGGCAGCAGCAGGTGAACACCAGGCAGCAGCAGCAGGAGAACACCAGGCAGCAAAAGCAGGAGAACACCAGGCAGCAGCAGGTGAACACCAGGCAGCAGAAGCAGGAGAACACCAGGCAGCAGCAGCAGGAGAACACCAGGCAGCAAAAGCAGGAGAACACCAGGCAGCAGCAGGTGAACACCAGGCAGCAGCAGCAGGAGAACACCAGGCAGCAGCAGGTGAACACCAGGCAGCAGCAGCAGGAGAACACCAGGCAGCAAAAGCTGGAGAACACCAGGCAGGAACAGCAGGTGAACACGAGGCAGCAACAGGTGAACACCAGGCAGCAACAGCAGGCGAACACCAGGCAGCAGCAGCAGGAGAACACCAGGCAGCAGCAGCAGGAGAACACCAGGCAGGAATAGGTGAAAACCAGGCAGCAACAGCAGGAGAACACCAGGCAACAGCAGCAGGTGAACACCAGGCAGCAGCAGCAGAACACCTGGCAGCAGCAGCAGGAGAACACCAGGCAACAGCAGCAGGGGAACACCATGCAGCAGAAGCAGGAGAACACCAGGCAGCAACAGCAGGAGAACACCAGGCAGCAGCAGGAGAACCACCAGGCAGCAGCAGCAGGAGAACACCAGGCAGCAACAGCAGGTGAACACGAGGCAGCAGCAGCAGGAGGAAACCAGGCAGCAGCAGGAGAACACCAGACAGCAACAGCAGGAGAACATCAGGCAGCAGCAGGAGAACACCAGACAGCAACAGCAGGAGAACATCAGGCAGCAGCAGGAGAACACCAGGCGGCAACGGCAGGTGAACACCAGGCAGCAGGAGAATACCAGGCAGCAACCGCAGGAGAACACCAGGCAGCAGAAGGAGAACACCAGGCAGCAGCAGCAGGAGAACACCAGGCAGCAACAGCAGGAGAACACCAGGCAGCAACAGCAGTAGAACACCAGGCAGCAACAGCAGGAGAACACCAGGCAACAGCAGCAGGAGAACACCAGGCAACAGCAGCAGGAGAACACCAGGCAACAGCAGCAGGAGAACAGCAGGCAACAGCAGGTGAACACCAGGCAGCAACAGCAGGAGAACACCAGGCAGCAACAGCGGGAGAACAGCAGGCAGCAACAGCAGGAGAACACCAGGCAGCAACAGCAGAACACCAGGCAGCAGCAGCAGGAGAAAACCAGGCAGAAGCAGGAGAACACCAGTAAACAGCAGAAGGAGAACACCTGGCAACAGCAGCAGGAGAACACCAGGCAACAGCAGCAGGAGAACACCAGGCAGCAACAGCAGTAGAAAACCAGGCAGCAACAGCAGGAGAACACCAGGCAACAGCAGCCGGAGAACACCAGGCAACAGCAGCAGGAGAACACCATGCAGCAACAGCAGGAGAACACCAGGCAGCAACAGCAGGTGAACACCAGGCAGCAACAGCAGGAGAACACCAGGCAGCAACAGCAGGTGAACACCAGGCAGCAACAGCAGGAGAACACCAGGCAGCAACAGCAGGAGAACACCAGGCAACAGCAGCAGGAGAACACCAGGCAACAGCAGCAGGAGAACACCAGGCAGCAACAGCAGGGGAACACCAGGCAGCAACAGCAGGAGAACACCAGGCAGCAGCAGCAGGAGAACACCAGGCAACAAAAGCAGGAGAACACCAGGCAGGAACAGCAGGTGAACACCAGGCAACAGCAGCAGGAGAACACCATGCAGCAAAAGCAGGAGAACACCAGGCAGCAGCATCAGAACACCAGGCAGCAACAGCAGGAGAACACCAGGCAACAGCAGCAGGTGAACACCAGGCAGCAGCAGCAGAACACCAGGCAGCAGCAGCAGGAGAACACCAGGCAGCAGAAGCAGGAGAACACCAGGTAGCAGCAGATGAACACCAGGCAGAAGGAGGTGAACACCAGGCAGCAGCAGGAGAACACCAGGCAGCAACAGCAGGAGAACACCAGGCAGCAACAGCAGGAGAACACCAGGCAGCAGAAGCAGGAGAACACCAGGCAGCAGCAGATGAACACCAGGCAGCAGCAGCAGGAGGGCACCAGGCAGCAACAGCAGGAGAACACCAGGCAGCAGAAGCAGGAGAACATCAGGCAGCAGCAGGTGAACACCAGACAGCAGCAGCAAGTGAACATCAGGCAGCAGCAGGTGAACACCAGACAGCAGCAGCAAGTGAACATCAGGCAGCAGCAGGTGAACACCAGACAGCAGCAGCAGGAGAACACCAGGCAGCAGCAGGTGAACACCAGGCAGGAACAGCAGGTGAAAACCAGGCAGCAACAGGTGAACACCAGGCAGCAACAGCAGGAGAACACCAGGCAGCAAAAGCAGGAGAACACCAGGCAGCAACAGCAGGTGAACACGAGGCAGCAGCAGCAGGAGAAAACCAGGCAGCAGCAGGAGAACACCAGGCAGCAACAGCAGGTGAACACCAGGCAGCAGCAGGAGAACACCAGGCAGCAACAGCAGGAGAACACCAGGCAACAGCAACAGGTGAACACCAGGCAGCAGCAGCAGAACACCAGGCAGCAGCAGCAGGAGAACACCAGGCAACAGCAGCAGGGGAACACCAGGCAGCAGAAGCAGGAGAACACCAGGCAGCAGCAGCAGAACACCAGGCAGCAGCAGGAGAACCACCAGGCAGCAGCAGCAGGAGAACACCAGGCAACAGCAGCAGGAGAACACCAGGCAGCAGCAGGTGAACACCAGGCAGCAACAGCAGGAGAACACCAGGCAGCAAAAGCAGGAGAATACCAGGCAGCAGCAGGTGAACACCAGGCAGCAGAAGCAGGAGAAGACCAGGCAGCAGCAGCAGGTGAACACCAGGCAGCAAAAGCAGGAGAACACCAGGCAGCAGCAGGTGAAGACCAGGCAGCAGCAGCAGGAGAACACCAGGCAGCAGCAGGTGAACACCAGGCAGCAGCAGCAGGAGAACACCAGGCAGCAAAAGCAGGAGAACACCAGGCAGGAACAGCAGGTGAACACGAGGCAGCAACAGGTGAACACCAGGCAGCAGAAGCAGGAGAACACCAGGCAGCAGCAGCAGGAGAACACCAGGCAGCAAAAGCAGGAGAACACCAGGCAGCAGCAGGTGAACACCAGGCAGCAGCAGCAGGAGAACACCAGGCAGCAAAAGCAGGAGAACACCAGGCAGCAGCAGGAGAACACCAGGCAACAGCAGCAGGGGAACACCAGGCAGCAGAAGCAGGAGAACACCAGGCAGCAGCAGCAGGAGAACACCAGGCAGCAGCAGGAGAACCACCAGGCAGCAGCAGCAGGAGAACACCAGGCAACAGCAGCAGGAGAACACCAGGCAGCAGCAGGTGAACACCAGGCAGCAGCAGCAGGAGAACACCAGGCAGCAAAAGCAGGAGAACACCAGGCAGCAGCAGGTGAACACCAGGCAGCAGAAGCAGGAGAACACCAGGCAGCAGCAGCAGGAGAACACCAGGCAGCAAAAGCAGGAGAACACCAGGCAGCAGCAGGTGAACACCAGGCAGCAACAGCAGGAGAACAACAGGCAGCAGCAGGAGAACACAAGGCAGCAGCAGCAGGTGAACACGAGGCAGCAGCAGCAGGAGAAAACCAGGCAACAGCAGGAGGTGAACACCAGGCAGCAGCAGCAGAACACCAGGCAGCAGCAGCTGGTGACCAGGCAGCAGCAGCAGCAGCTGAACACCAGGCAACAGCAGGAGGTGAACACCAGGCAGCAGCAGGAGAACAGCAGGCAGCAACAGCAGGTGAACACCAGGCAGCAACAGCAGGAGAACACCAGGCAGCTACAGCAGGAGAACACCAGGCAGCAAAAGCAGGAGAAAACCAGGCAGCAGCAGGAGAAAACCAGGCAGCAGCAGGAGAACACCAGGCAGCAACAGCAGGAGAACACCAGGCAACAGCAGCAGGTGAACACCAGGCAGCAGCAGCAGGAGAACAAAAGGCAGCAGAAGCAGGAGAACATCCGACAGCAGAAGCAGGTGAACACCAGGCAGCAGCAGCAGGTGAACACCATGCAGCAGCAGGAGAACACCAGGCAGCAGCAGCAGGAGAACACCAGGCAACAGCAGGAGAAGAACAGGCAGCAGCAGGGGAACACCAGGCAGCAGCAGCAGGAGAACTCCAGGCAACAGCAGGAGAACACAAGGCAGCAACAGCAGCTGAACACCAGGCAGCAGCAGCAGAACACCAGGCAGCAACAGCAGGAGAACACCAGGCAACAGCAGCAGGAGAACACCAGGCAGCAGCAGGTGAACACCAGGCAGCAGCAGCAGGAGAACACCAGGCAGCAAAAGCAGGAGAACACCAGGCAGCAGCAGGTGAACACCAGGCAGCAGAAGCAGGAGAACACCAGGCAGCAGCAGCAGGAGAACACCAGGCAGCAAAAGCAGGAGAACACCAGGCAGCAGCAGGTGAACACCAGGCAGCAACAGCAGGAGAACAACAGGCAGCAGCAGGAGAACACAAGGCAGCAGCAGCAGGTGAACACGAGGCAGCAGCAGCAGGAGAAAACCAGGCAACAGCAGGAGGTGAACACCAGGCAGCAGCAGCAGAACACCAGGCAGCAGCAGCTGGTGACCAGGCAGCAGCAGCAGCAGCTGAACACCAGGCAACAGCAGGAGGTGAACACCAGGCAGCAGCAGGAGAACAGCAGGCAGCAACAGCAGGTGAACACCAGGCAGCAACAGCAGGAGAACACCAGGCAGCTACAGCAGGAGAACACCAGGCAGCAAAAGCAGGAGAAAACCAGGCAGCAGCAGGAGAAAACCAGGCAGCAGCAGGAGAACACCAGGCAGCAACAGCAGGAGAACACCAGGCAACAGCAGCAGGTGAACACCAGGCAGCAGCAGCAGGAGAACAAAAGGCAGCAGAAGCAGGAGAACATCCGACAGCAGAAGCAGGTGAACACCAGGCAGCAGCAGCAGGTGAACACCATGCAGCAGCAGGAGAACACCAGGCAGCAGCAGCAGGAGAACACCAGGCAACAGCAGGAGAAGAACAGGCAGCAGCAGGGGAACACCAGGCAGCAGCAGCAGGAGAACTCCAGGCAACAGCAGGAGAACACAAGGCAGCAACAGCAGCTGAACACCAGGCAGCAGCAGCAGAACACCAGGCAGCAACAGCAGGAAAACATCAGGCAACAGCAGCAGGTGAACACCAGGCAGCAGCAGCAGAACACCAGGCAGCAACAGCAGGAGAACACAAGGCAACAGCAGCAGGAGAACACCAGGCAGCAGCAGCAAATGAGCACCAGGCAGCAGTAGGGGAACAACAGGCAGCAGCAGGAGAACACAAGGCAGCAGCAGCAGGTGAACACGAGGCAGCAGCAGCAGAACACCAGGCAGCAGCAGCTGGTGACCAGGCAGCAACAGCAGGAGAACACAAGGCAACAGCAGCAGGAGAACACCAGGCAACAGTAGGGGAACAACAGGCAGCAGCAGGAGAAAACCAGGCAACAGCAGGAGGTGAACACCAGGCAGCAGCAGCAGAACACCAGGCAGCAGCAGCTGGTGACCAGGCAGCAGCAGCAGGAGAACACCAGGCAACAGCAGGAGGTGAACACCAGGCAGCAGCAGGAGAACAGCAGGCAGCAACAGCAGGTGAACACCAGGCAGCAACAGCAGGAGAACACCAGGCAACAGCAGGAGGTGAACACCAGGCAGCAGCAGGAGAACAGCAGGCAGCTACAGCAGGAGAACACCAGGCAGCAAAAGCAGGAGAAAACCAGGCAGCAGCAGGAGAAAACCAGGCAGCAGCAGGAGAACACCACGCAGCAACAGCAGGTGAACAGCAGGCAGCAACAGCAGGTGAACACCAGGCAGCAGCAGCAGGAGAACACCAGGCAGCAAAAGCAGGAGAACACCAGGCAGGAACAGCAGGTGAACACCAGGCAGCAGCAGCAGGTGAACACCAGGCAGCAACAGGTGAACACCAGGCAGCAGCAGCAGGAGAACACCAGGCAGCAGCAGGTGAACACCAGGCAGCAGCAGCAGGAGAACACCAGGCAACAGCAACAGGTGAACACCAGGCAGCAGCTGCAGAACACCAGGCAGCAGCAGCAGGAGAACACCAGGCAACAGCAGCAGGGGAACACCAGGCAGCAGAAGCAGGAGAACACCAGGCAGCAGCAGCAGGAGAACACCAGGCAGCAGCAGGAGAACCACCAGGCAGCAGCAGCAGGAGAACACCAGGCAACAGCAGCAGGAGAACACCAGGCAGCAGCAGGTGAACACCAGGCAGCAACAGCAGGTGAACACCAGGCAGCAAAAGCAGGAGAACACCAGGCAGCAGCAGGTGAACACCAGGCAGCAGAAGCAGGAGAACACCAGGCAGCAGCAGCAGGTGAACACCAGGCAGCAAAAGCAGGAGAACACCAGGCAGCAGCAGGTGAAGACCAGGCAGCAGCAGCAGGAGAACACCAGGCAGCAGCAGGTGAACACCAGGCAGCAGCAGCAGGAGAACACCAGGCAGCAAAAGCAGGAGAACACCAGGCAGGAACAGCAGGTGAACACGAGGCAGCAACAGGTGAACACCAGGCAGCAAAAGCAGGAGAACACCAGGCAGCAGCAGGTGAACACCAGGCAGCAGCAGCAGGAGAACACCAGGCAGCAAAAGCAGGAGAACACCAGGCAGCAGCAGGAGAACACCAGGCAACAGCAGCAGGGGAACACCAGGCAGCAGAAGCAGGAGAACACCAGGCAGCAGCAGCAGGAGAACACCAGGCAGCAGCAGGAGAACCACCAGGCAGCAGCAGCAGGAGAACACCAGGCAACAGCAGCAGGAGAACACCAGGCAGCAGCAGGTGAACACCAGGCAGCAGCAGCAGGAGAACACCAGGCAGCAAAAGCAGGAGAACACCAGGCAGCAGCAGGTGAACACCAGGCAGCAGAAGCAGGAGAACACCAGGCAGCAGCAGCAGGAGAACACCAGGCAGCAAAAGCAGGAGAACACCAGGCAGCAGCAGGTGAACACCAGGCAGCAGCAGGAGAACACCAGGCAGCAGCAGCAGGAGAACAACAGGCAGCAGCAGGAGAACACAAGGCAGCAGCAGCAGGTGAACACGAGGCAGCAACAGCAGGAGAACACCAGGCAACAGCAGGAGAACAGCAGGCAGCTACAGCAGGAGAACACCAGGCAGCAAAAGCAGGAGAAAACCAGGCAGCAGCAGGAGAAAACCAGGCAGCAGCAGGAGAACACCACGCAGCAACAGCAGGTGAACAGCAGGCAGCAACAGCAGGTGAACACCAGGCAGCAGCAGCAGGAGAACACCAGGCAGCAAAAGCAGGAGAACACCAGGCAGGAACAGCAGGTGAACACCAGGCAGCAGCAACAGGAGAACACCAGGCAGCAGCAGGTGAACACCAGGCAGCAGCAGCAGGAGAACACCAGGCAGCAAAAGCAGGAGAACACCAGGCAGCAGCAGGTGAACACCAGGCAGCAGAAGCAGGAGAACACCAGGCAGCAAAAGCAGGAGAACACCAGGCAGCAGCAGGTGAACACCAGGCAGCAGCAGCAGGAGAACACCAGGCAGCAGCAGGTGAACACCAGGCAGCAGCAGCAGGAGAACACCAGGCAGCAAAAGCAGGAGAACACCAGGCAGGAACAGCAGGTGAACACGAGGCAGCAATAGGTGAACACCAGGCAGCAACAGCAGGAGAACACCAGGCAGCAGCAGCAGGAGAACACCAGGCAGCAGCAGCAGGAGAACACCAGGCAGGAATAGGTGAAAACCAGGCAGCAACAGCAGGAGAACACCAGGCAACAGCAGCAGGTGAACACCAGGCAGCAGCAGCAGAACACCTGGCAGCAGCAGCAGGAGAACACCAGGCAACAGCAGCAGGGGAACACCATGCAGCAGAAGCATGAGAACACCAGGCAGCAACAGCAGGAGAACACCAGGCAGCAGCAGGAGAACCACCAGGCAGCAGCAGCAGGAGAACACCAGGCAGCAACAGCAGGTGAACACGAGGCAGCAGCAGCAGGAGGAAACCAGGCAGCAGCAGGAGAACACCAGACAGCAACAGCAGGAGAACATCAGGCAGCAGCAGGAGAACACCAGACAGCAACAGCAGGAGAACATCAGGCAGCAGCAGGAGAACACCAGGCGGCAACGGCAGGTGAACACCAGGCAGCAGGAGAATACCAGGCAGCAACCGCAGGAGAACACCAGGCAGCAGAAGGAGAACACCAGGCAGCAGCAGCAGGAGAACACCAGGCAGCAACAGCAGGAGAACACCAGGCAGCAACAGCAGTAGAACACCAGGCAGCAACAGCAGGAGAACACCAGGCAACAGCAGCAGGAGAACACCAGGCAACAGCAGCAGGAGAACACCAGGCAACAGCAGCAGGAGAACAGCAGGCAACAGCAGGTGAACACCAGGCAGCAACAGCAGGAGAACACCAGGCAGCAACAGCAGGAGAACAGCAGGCAGCAACAGCAGGAGAACACCAGGCAGCAACAGCAGAACACCAGGCAGCAGCAGCAGGAGAAAACCAGGCAGAAGCAGGAGAGCACCAGGAAACAGCAGCTGGAGAACACCTGGCAACAGCAGCAGGAGAACACCAGGCAACAGCAGCAGGAGAACACCAGGCAACAGCAGCAGGAGAACACCAGGCAGCAACAGCAGGAGAAAACCAGGCAGCAACAGCAGGAGAACACCAGGCAACAGCAGCCGGAGAACACCAGGCAACAGCAGCAGGAGAACACCAGGCAGCAACAGCAGGAGAACACCAGGCAGCAACAGCAGGTGAACACCAGGCAGCAACAGCAGGAGAACACCAGGCAGCAACAGCAGGTGAACACCTGGCAACAACAGCAGGAGAACACCAGGCAGCAACAGCAGGAGAACACCAGTCAACAGCAGCAGGAGAACACCAGGCAACAGCAGCAGGAGAACACCAGGCAGCAACAGCAGGGGAACACCAGGCAGCAACAGCAGGAGAACACCAGGCAGCAGCAGCAGGAGAACACCAGGCAGCAAAAGCAGGAGAACACCAGGCAGGAACAGCAGGTGAACGCCAGGCAACAGCAGCAGGAGAACACCAGGCAGCAAAAGCAGGAGAACACCAGGCAGCAGCATCAGAACACCAGGCAGCAACAGCAGGAGAACACCAGGCAACAGCAGCAGGTGAACACCAGGCAGCAGCAGCAGAACACCAGGCAGCAGCAGCAGGAGAACACCAGGTAGCAGCAGATGAACACCAGGCAGAAGCAGGTGAACACCAGGCAGCAGCAGCAGGAGAACACCAGGCAGCAGAAGCAGGAGAACACCAGGTAGCAGCAGATGAACACCAGGCAGAAGCAGGTGAACACCAGGCAGCAGCAGGAGAACACCAGGCAGCAACAGCAGGAGAACACCAGGCAGCAACAGCAGGAGAACACCAGGCAGCAGAAGCAGGAGAGCACCAGGCAGCAGCAGATGAACACCAGGCAGCAACAGCAGGAGAACACCAGGCAGCAGAAGCAGGAGAACATCAGGCAGCAGCAGGTGAACACCAGACAGCAGCAGCAAGTGAACATCAGGCAGCAGCAGGTGAACACCAGACAGCAGCAGCAAGTGAACATCAGGCAGCAACAGGTGAACACCAGGCAGCAACAGCAGGAGAACACCAGGCAGCAAAAGCAGGAGAACACCAGGCAGCAACAGCAGGTGAACACGAGGCAGCAGCAGCAGGAGAAAACCAGGCAGCAGCAGGAGAACACCAGGCAGCAACAGCAGGTGAACACCAGGCAGCAGCAGGAGAACACCAGGCAGCAACAGCAGGAGAACACCAGGCAACAGCAACAGGTGAACACCAGGCAGCAGCAGCAGAACACCAGGCAGCAGCAGCAGGAGAACACCAGGCAACAGCAGCAGGGGAACACCAGGCAGCAGAAGCAGGAGAACACCAGGCAGCAGCAGCAGGAGAACACCAGGCAGCAGCAGGAGAACCACCAGGCAGCAGCAGCAGGAGAACACCAGGCAACAGCAGCAGGAGAACACCAGGCAGCAGCAGGTGAACACCAGGCAGCAGCAGCAGGAGAACACCAGGCAGCAAAAGCAGGAGAACACCAGGCAGCAGCAGGTGAACACCAGGCAGCAGAAGCAGGAGAACACCAGGCAGCAGCAGCAGGAGAACACCAGGCAGCAAAAGCAGGAGAACACCAGGCAGCAGCAGGTGAACACCAGGCAGCAGCAGCAGGAGAACACCAGGCAGCAGCAGGTGAACACCAGGCAGCAGCAGCAGGAGAACACCAGGCAGCAAAAGCAGGACAACACCAGGCAGGAACAGCAGGTGAACACGAGGCAGCAACAGGTGAACACCAGGCAGCAACAGCAGGAGAACACCAGGCAGCAGCAGCAGGAGAACACCAGGCAGCAGCAGCAGGAGAACACCAGGCAGGAATAGGTGAAAACCAGGCAGCAACAGCAGGAGAACACCAGGCAACAGCAGGAGAACAGCAGGCAGCTACAGCAGGAGAACACCAGGCAGCAAAAGCAGGAGAAAACCAGGCAGCAGCAGGAGAAAACCAGGCAGCAGCAGGAGAACACCACGCAGCAACAGCAGGTGAACAGCAGGCAGCAACAGCAGGTGAACACCAGGCAGCAGCAGCAGGAGAACACCAGGCAGCAAAAGCAGGAGAACACCAGGCAGGAACAGCAGGTGAACACCAGGCAGCAGCAGCAGGTGAACACCAGGCAGCAACAGGTGAACACCAGGCAGCAGCAGCAGGAGAACACCAGGCAGCAGCAGGTGAACACCAGGCAGCAGCAGCAGGTGAACACCAGGCAGCAACAGGTGAACACCAGGCAGCAGCAGCAGGAGAACACCAGGCAGCAGCAGGTGAACACCAGGCAGCAACAGCAGGTGAACACCAGGCAGCAACAGGTGAACACCAGGCAGCAACAGCAGGTGAACACGAGGCAGCAGCAGCAGGAGAACACCAGGCAGCAAAAGCAGGAGACCACCAGGCAGGAACAGCAGGTGAACACCAGGCAGCAACAGGTGAACACCAGGCAGCAACAGCAGGAGAACACCAGGCAGCAGCAGCAGGAGAACACCGGGCAGCAGCAGCAGGAGAACACCAGTCAGCAAAAGCAGGTGAACACCAGGCAGCCACTTGTGAACACCAGGCAGCAGCAGGAGAACACCAGGCAGCAGCAGGTGAACACCAGGCAGGAACAGCAGGTGAAAACCAGGCAGCAACAGGTGAACACCAGGCAGCAACAGCAGGAGAACACCAGGCAGCAAAAGCAGGAGAACACCAGGCAGCAACAGCAGGTGAACACGAGGCAGCAGCAGCAGGAGAAAACCAGGCAGCAGCAGCAGGTGAACACCAGGCAGCAGCAGCAGAACACCAGGCAGCAGCAGTAGGAGAACACCAGGCAACAGCAGCAGGGGAACACCAGGCAGCAGAAGCAGGAGAACACCAGGCAGCAGCAGCAGGAGAACACCAGGCAGCAGCAGGAGAACCACCAGGCAGCAGCAGCAGGAGAACACCAGGCAACAGCAGCAGGAGAACACCAGGCAGCAGCAGGTGAACACCAGGCAGCAGCAGCAGGAGAACACCAGGCAGCAAAAGCAGGAGAACACCAGGCAGCAGCAGGTGAACACCAGGCAGCAGAAGCAGGAGAACACCAGGCAGCAGCAGCAGGAGAACACCAGGCAGCAAAAGCAGGAGAACACCAGGCAGCAGCAGGTGAACACCTGGCAGCAGCAGCAGGAGAACACCAGGCAGCAGCAGGTGAACACCAGGCAGCAGCAGCAGGAGAACACCAGGCAGCAAAAGCAGGAGAACACCAGGCAGGAACAGCAGGTGAACACGAGGCAGCAACAGGTGAACACCAGGCAGCAACAGCAGGAGAACACCAGGCAGCAGCAGCAGGAGAACACCAGGCAGCAGCAGCAGGAGAACACCAGGCAGGAATAGGTGAAAACCAGGCAGCAACAGCAGGAGAACACCAGGCAACAGCAGCAGGTGAACACCAGGCAGCAGCAGCAGAACACCTGGCAGCAGCAGCAGGAGAACACCAGGCAACAGCAGCAGGGGAACACCATGCAGCAGAAGCAGGAGAACACCAGGCAGCAACAGCAGGAGAACACCAGGCAGCAGCAGGAGAACCACCAGGCAGCAGCAGCAGGAGAACACCAGGCAGCAACAGCAGGTGAACACGAGGCAGCAGCAGCAGGAGGAAACCAGGCAGCAGCAGGAGAACACCAGACAGCAACAGCAGGAGAACATCAGGCAGCAGCAGGAGAACACCAGACAGCAACAGCAGGAGAACATCAGGCAGCAGCAGGAGAACACCAGGCGGCAACGGCAGGTGAACACCAGACAGCAGGAGAATACCAGGCAGCAACCGCAGGAGAACACCAGGCAGCAGAAGGAGAACACCAGGCAGCAGCAGCAGGAGAACACCAGGCAGCAACAGCAGTAGAACACCAGGCAGCAACAGCAGGAGAACACCAGGCAACAGCAGCAGGAGAACACCAGGCAACAGCAGCAGGAGAACACCAGGCAACAGCAGCAGGAGAACAGCAGGCAACAGCAGGTGAACACCAGGCAGCAACAGCAGGAGAACACCAGGCAGCAACAGCAGGAGAACAGCAGGCAGCAACAGCAGGAGAACACCAGGCAGCAACAGCAGAACACCAGGCAGCAGCAGCAGGAGAAAACCAGGCAGAAGCAGGAGAACACCAGGAAACAGCAGCAGGAGAACACCTGGCAACAGCAGCAGGAGAACACCAGGCAACAGCAGCAGGAGAACACCAGGCAACAGCAGCAGGAGAACACCAGGCAGCAACAGCAGGAGAAAACCAGGCAGCAACAGCAGGAGAACACCAGGCAACAGCAGCCGGAGAACACCAGGCAACAGCAGCAGGAGAACACCAGGCAGCAACAGCAGGAGAACACCAGGCAGCAACAGCAGGTGAACACCAGGCAGCAACAGCAGGAGAACACCAGGCAGCAACAGCAGGTGAACACCAGGCAACAACAGCAGGAGAACACCAGGCAGCAACAGCAGGAGAACACCAGTCAACAGCAGCAGGAGAACACCAGGCAACAGCAGCAGGAGAACACCAGGCAGCAACAGCAGGGGAACACCAGGCAGCAACAGCAGGAGAACACCAGGCAGCAGCAGCAGGAGAACACCAGGCAGCAGCAGCAGGAGAACACCAGGCAGGAACAGCAGGTGAAAACCAGGCAGCAACAGGTGAACACCAGGCAGCAACAGCAGGAGAACACCAGGCAGCAAAAGCAGGAGAACACCAGGCAGCAACAGCAGGTGAACACGAGGCAGCAGCAGCAGGAGAAAACCAGGCAGCAGCAGCAGGTGAACACCAGGCAGCAGCAGCAGAACACCAGGCAGCAGCAGTAGGAGAACACCAGGCAACAGCAGCAGGGGAACACCAGGCAGCAGAAGCAGGAGAACACCAGGCAGCAGCAGCAGGAGAACACCAGGCAGCAGCAGGAGAACCACCAGGCAGCAGCAGCAGGAGAACACCAGGCAACAGCAGCAGGAGAACACCAGGCAGCAGCAGGTGAACACCAGGCAGCAGCAGCAGGAGAACACCAGGCAGCAAAAGCAGGAGAACACCAGGCAGCAGCAGGTGAACACCAGGCAGCAGAAGCAGGAGAACACCAGGCAGCAGCAGCAGGAGAACACCAGGCAGCAAAAGCAGGAGAACACCAGGCAGCAGCAGGTGAACACCTGGCAGCAGCAGCAGGAGAACACCAGGCAGCAGCAGGTGAACACCAGGCAGCAGCAGCAGGAGAACACCAGGCAGCAAAAGCAGGAGAACACCAGGCAGGAACAGCAGGTGAACACGAGGCAGCAACAGGTGAACACCAGGCAGCAACAGCAGGAGAACACCAGGCAGCAGCAGCAGGAGAACACCAGGCAGCAGCAGCAGGAGAACACCAGGCAGGAATAGGTGAAAACCAGGCAGCAACAGCAGGAGAACACCAGGCAACAGCAGCAGGTGAACACCAGGCAGCAGCAGCAGAACACCTGGCAGCAGCAGCAGGAGAACACCAGGCAACAGCAGCAGGGGAACACCATGCAGCAGAAGCAGGAGAACACCAGGCAGCAACAGCAGGAGAACACCAGGCAGCAGCAGGAGAACCACCAGGCAGCAGCAGCAGGAGAACACCAGGCAGCAACAGCAGGTGAACACGAGGCAGCAGCAGCAGGAGGAAACCAGGCAGCAGCAGGAGAACACCAGACAGCAACAGCAGGAGAACATCAGGCAGCAGCAGGAGAACACCAGACAGCAACAGCAGGAGAACATCAGGCAGCAGCAGGAGAACACCAGGCGGCAACGGCAGGTGAACACCAGACAGCAGGAGAATACCAGGCAGCAACCGCAGGAGAACACCAGGCAGCAGAAGGAGAACACCAGGCAGCAGCAGCAGGAGAACACCAGGCAGCAACAGCAGTAGAACACCAGGCAGCAACAGCAGGAGAACACCAGGCAACAGCAGCAGGAGAACACCAGGCAACAGCAGCAGGAGAACACCAGGCAACAGCAGCAGGAGAACAGCAGGCAACAGCAGGTGAACACCAGGCAGCAACAGCAGGAGAACACCAGGCAGCAACAGCAGGAGAACAGCAGGCAGCAACAGCAGGAGAACACCAGGCAGCAACAGCAGAACACCAGGCAGCAGCAGCAGGAGAAAACCAGGCAGAAGCAGGAGAACACCAGGAAACAGCAGCAGGAGAACACCTGGCAACAGCAGCAGGAGAACACCAGGCAACAGCAGCAGGAGAACACCAGGCAACAGCAGCAGGAGAACACCAGGCAGCAACAGCAGGAGAAAACCAGGCAGCAACAGCAGGAGAACACCAGGCAACAGCAGCCGGAGAACACCAGGCAACAGCAGCAGGAGAACACCAGGCAGCAACAGCAGGAGAACACCAGGCAGCAACAGCAGGTGAACACCAGGCAGCAACAGCAGGAGAACACCAGGCAGCAACAGCAGGTGAACACCAGGCAACAACAGCAGGAGAACACCAGGCAGCAACAGCAGGAGAACACCAGTCAACAGCAGCAGGAGAACACCAGGCAACAGCAGCAGGAGAACACCAGGCAGCAACAGCAGGGGAACACCAGGCAGCA
The DNA here is from genome assembly GCF_036365525.1 of Heterodontus francisci. Lineage (NCBI taxonomy): Eukaryota > Metazoa > Chordata > Chondrichthyes > Heterodontiformes > Heterodontidae > Heterodontus > Heterodontus francisci. The sequence goes on from NC_090379.1 coordinate 69,870,373, forward strand.
ACAGCAGGAGAACACCAGGCAGCAGCAGCAGGAGAACACCAGGCAGCAGCAGCAGGAGAACACCAGGCAGGAACAGCAGGTGAACGCCAGGCAACAGCAGCAGGAGAACACAAGGCAGCAAAAGCAGGAGAACACCAGGCAGCAGCATCAGAACACCAGGCAGCAACAGCAGGAGAACACCAGGCAACAGCAGCAGGTGAACACCAGGCAGCAGCAGCAGAACACCAGGCAGCAGCAGCAGGAGAACACCGGGCAGCAGGCGTAGGTGAACACCAGGCGGCAGCAGCAGGAGAACACCAGGCAGCAGAAGCAGGAGAACACCAGGTAGCAGCAGATGAACACCAGGCAGAAGCAGGTGAACACCAGGCAGCAGCAGGAGAACACCAGGCAGCAGGCATAGGTGAACACGAGGCAGCAGCAGCAGGAGAACACCAGGCAGCAACAGGTGAACACCAGACAGCAGCAGCAAGTGAACATCAGGCAGCAGCAGGTGAACACCAGACAGCAGCAGCAGGGGAACATCAGGCAGCAGCAGGTGAACACCAGGCAGCAGAAGCAGGGGAACATCAGGCAGCAGCAGGTGAACAACAGGCAGCACAGGCAGGGGAACATCAGGCAGCACAAGCAGTGGAACACCAGGCCGCAGCAGTAGAACACCAGGCAGCAGCAGGTGAACGCCAGGCAGCAGAAGCAGGGGAACATCAGGTAGCAGCAGGTGAACGCCAGGCAGCAGAAGCAGGGGAACATCAGGCAGCAGCAGGTGAACACCAGGCAGCACAAGCAGGGGAACACCAGGCAGCACAAGCAGGGGAACATCAGGCAGCAGCAGCTGGGGAACATCAGGCAGCAGCAGGTGAATACCAGGCAGCAGCAGCAGGGGAACATCAGGCGGCAGCAGGTGAACACCAGGCAGCAGCAGCTGGGGAACATCAGGCGGCAGCAGGTGAACACCAGGCAGCAGCAGCAGGTGAATACCAGGCAGCAGCAGCAGGTGAACACCAGGCAGCAGCAGCAGGAGAACATCAGGCAGCAGCAGCTGGGGAACATCAGGCAGCAGCACGTGACACCAGGCAGCAGCAGGAGGTGAACACCAGGCAGCAGCAGGAGAACATCAGGCAGGAGGAGGTGAACACCAAGCAGCAGCAGGAGGTGAACACCAGGCAGCAGAAGCAGGAGAACACCAGGCAGCAACAGCAGCTGAACACCAGGCAGCAGCAGCAGGAGAACACCAGGCAACAGCAGGAGAACACCAGGCAACAGCAGCAGAACACCAGGCAGCAGCAGCAGGAGAACCCCAGGCAACAGCAGGAGAACACAAGGCAGCAACAGCAGGTGAACACCAGGCAGCAGCAGCAGAACACCAGGCAGCAACAGCAGGAGAACATCAGGCAACAGCAGCAGGTGAACACCAGGCAGCAGCAGCAGAACACCAGGCAGCAACAGCAGGAGAACACCAGGCAACAGCAGCAGGTGAACACCAGGCAGCAGCAGCAGGAGAACACAAGGCATCAGCAGCAGGTGAACACGAGGCAGCAGCAGCAGGAGAAAACCAGGCAACAGCAGGAGGTGAACACCAGGCAGCAGCAGCAGAACACCAGGCAGCAGCAGCTGGTGACCAGGCAGCCGCAGCAGGAGAACACCAGGCAACAGCAGGAGGTGAACACCAGGCAGCAGCAGCAGAACACCAGGCAGCAACAGCAGGAGAAAACCAGGCAGCAGCAGGAGAACAGCAGGCAGCAACAGCAGGTGAACACCAGGCAGCAACAGCAGGAGAACACCAGGCAGCAACAGCAGGAGAACACCAGGCAGCAAAAGCAGGAGAAAACCAGGCAGCAGCAGGAGAAAACCAGGAAGCAGCAGGAGAACACCAGGCAGCAACAGGTGAACACCAGGCAGCGGCAGGTGAATGCCAGGCAGCAGCAGCAGGAGAACACCAGGCAGCAACAGGTGAACACCAGGCAGCGGCAGGTGAATGCCAGGCAGCAGCATCAAGAGAACACCAGGCAGCAACAGGTGAACACCAGGCAGCGGCAGGTGAATGCCAGGCAGCAGCAGCAGGAGAACAGCAGGCAGCAACAGGGGAACACCAGGCAGCAAGTAGTGAACACCAGACAGCAGCATCAATAGAACACCAGGCAGCAACAGGTGAACACCAGGCAGCGGCAGGTAAATGCCAGGCAGCAGCAGCAGCTGCACATCAGGGAGCAGAAGCAGGTGAACACCAGGCAGCAGAAGCAGGAGAACAACAGGCAGCAGCAGCAGCTGAACACCAGGCAGCAGAAGCAGGAGAACACCAGGCAGCAGCAGATGAACACCAGGCAGCAGCGGCAGGAGAACACCAGGCAGTAGCAGCAGCAGGAGAACAGCAGGCAGCAGCAGCAGCTGAACACCAGGCAGCAGAAGCAGCTGAACACCAGGCAGCAGAAGCAGGAGAACACCAGGCAGCAGCAGGTGAACACCAGGCAGCAGCAGCAGGAGAACACCAGGCAGCAGCAGGTGAACACCAGGCAGCAGCAACAGCTGAACACCAGGCAGCAGAAGCAGGAGAACACCAGGCAACAGCAGGTGAACACCAGGCAACAGCAGGTGAACACCAGGCATCAACAGGAGAACACCAGGCAGCAGCAGCAGGAGAACACCAGGCAGCAAAAGCAGGAGACCACCAGGCAGGAACTACAGGTGAACACCAGGCAGCAACAGGTGAACACCAGGCAGCAACAGCAGGAGAACACCAGGCAGCAGCAGCAGGAGAACACCAGGCAGCAGCAGCAGGAGAACACCAGTCAGCAAAAGCAGGTGAACACCAGGCAGCAACTTGTGAACACCAGGCAGCAGCAGCAGGAGAACACCAGGCAGCAGCAGGTGAACACCAGGCAGGAACAGCAGGTGAAAACCAGGCTGCAACAGGTGAACACCAGGCAGCAACAGCAGGAGAACACCAGGCAGCAGCAGGAGAACACCAGGCAGCAACAGCAGGAGAACACCAGGCAACAGCAGCAGGTGAACACCAGGCAGCAGCAGCAGAACACCAGGCAGCAGCAGCAGGAGAACACCAGGCAACAGCAGCAGGGGAACACCATGCAGCAGAAGCAGGAGAACACCAGGCAGCAACAGCAGGAGAACACCAGGCAGTAGCAGGAGAACCACCAGGCAGCAGCAGCAGGAGAACACCAGGCAGCAACAGCAGGTGAACACGAGGCAGCAGCAGCAGGAGGAAACCAGGCAGCAGCAGGAGAACACCAGACAGCAACAGCAGGAGAACATCAGGCAGCAGCAGGAGAACACCAGGCAGCAACAGCAGGAGAACACCAGGCAGCAGCAGCAGCTGAACGCCAGGCAGCAGCAGGAGAATACTAGGCAGCAACCGCAGGAGAACACCAGGCAGCAGAAGGAGAACCACCAGGCAGCAGCAGCAGGAGAACACCAGGCAGCAGCAGCAGGAGAACACCAGGCAGCAACAGCAGTAGAACACCAGGCAGCAACAGCAGGAGAACACCAGGCAACAGCAGCAGGAGAACACCAGGCAACAGCAGCAGGAGAACACCAGGCAACAGCAGCAGGAGAACAGCAGGCAACAGCAGGTGAACACCAGGCAGCAACAGCAGGAGAACACCAGGCAGCAACAGCAGGAGAACACCAGGCAGCAACAGCAGTAGAACACCAGGCAGCAACAGCAGGAGAACACCAGGCAACAGCAGCAGGAGAACACCAGGCAGTAGCAGCAGGAGAACACCAGGCAACAGCAGCAGGAGAACAGCAGGCAACAGCAGGTGAACACCAGGCAGCAACAGCAGGAGAACACCAGGCAGCAACAGCAGGAGAACAGCAGGCAGCAACAGCAGGAGAACACCAGGCAGCAACAGCAGAACACCAGGCAGCAGCAGCAGGAGAAGACCAGGCAGAAGCAGGAGAACACCAGGAAACAGCAGCAGGAGAACACCTGGCAACAGCAGCAGGAGAACACCAGGCAACAGCAGCAGGAGAACACCAGGCAACAACAGCAGGAGAACACCAGGCAGCAACAGCAGGTGAACACCAGGCAGCAACAGCAGGAGAACACCAGGCAGCAACAGCAGGTGAACGCCAGGCAGCAGAAGCAGGGGAACATCAGGCAGCAGCAGGTGAACGCCAGGCAGCAGAAGCAGGGGAACATCAGGCAGCAGCAGGTGAACACCAGGCAGCACAAGCAGGGGAACACCAGGCAGCACAAGCAGGGGAACATCAGGCAGCTGCAGCTGGGGAACGTCAGGCAGCAGCAGGTGAATACCAGGCAGCAGCAGCAGGGGAACATCAGGCGGCAGCAGGTGAACACCAGGCAGCAGCAGCTGGGGAACATCAGGCGGCAGCAGGTGAACACCAGGCAGCAGCAGCAGGTGAATACCAGGCGGCAGCAGCAGGTGAACACCAGGCAGCAGCAGCAGGAGAACATCAGGCAGCAGCAGCTGGGGAACATCAGGCAGCAGCACGTGACACCAGGCAGCAGCAGGAGGTGAACACCAGTCAGCAGCAGGAGAACATCAGGCAGGAGGAGGTGAACACCAAGCAGCAGCAGCAGGTGAACACCAGGCAGCAGCAGGAGGTGAACACCAGGCAGCAGCAGGAGGTGAACACCAGGCAGCAGCAGGAGGTGAACACCAGGCAGCAGAAGCAGGAAAACATCAGGCAGCAGAAGCAGGTGAACACCAGGTAGCAGAAGCAGGTGAACACCAGGCAGCAGAAGCAGGAGAACATCAGGCAGCAGAAGCAGGTGAACACCAGGCAGCAGAAGCAGGTGAACCCCAGGCAGCAGAAGCAGGAGAACATCAGGCAGCAGAAGCAGGTGAACAGCAGCCACCAGCAGCAGCTGAACACCAGGCAGCAGAAGCAGGAGAACACCAGGCAGCAGCAGATGAACACCAGGCAGCAGCAGCAGGAGAACACCAGGCAGCAGCAGCAGCTGAACAGCAGGCAGCAGAAGCAGGTGAACACCAGGCAGCAGCAGGAGAACACCAGGCAGCAGCAGCAGGAGAACTCCAGGCCAAAGCAGGAGACAAACAGGCAGCAGCAGGGGAACACCAGGCAGCAGCAGCAGGTGAACACCAGGCAGCAGCAAGAGAACACCAGGCAGCAGCAGAACACCAGGCAGCAGCAGCAGGAGAACACCAGGCAACAGCAGGAGAACACCAGGCAACAGCAGCAGAACACAAGGCAGCAACAGCAGGTGAACACCAGGCAGCAGCAGCAGGTGAACACCAGGCAGCAGCAAGAGAACACCAGGCAGCAGCAGAACACCAGGCAGCAGCAGCAGGAGAACACCAGGCAACAGCAGGAGAACACCAGGCAACAGCAGCAGAACACAAGGCAGCAACAGCAGGTGAACACCAGGCAGCAGCAGCAGAACACCAGGCAGCAACAGCAGGAGAACATCAGGCAACAGCAGCAGGTGAACACCAGGCAGCAGCAGCAGAACACCAGGCAGCAACAGCAGGAGAACACCAGGCAACAGCAGCAGGTGAACACCAGGCAGCAGCAGCAGGAGAAAACCAGGCAACAGCAGAAGGTGAACACCAGGCAGCAGCAGCAGAACACCAGGCAGCAGCAGCTGGTGACCAGGCAGCCGCAGCAGGAGAACACCAGGCAACAGCAGGAGGTGAACACCAGGCAGCAGCAGCAGAACACCAGGCAGCAACAGCAGATGAACACAAGGCAGCAGCAGCAGGAGAAAACCAGGCAGCAGCAGGAGAACACCAGGCAGCAAAAGCAGGAGAACACCAGGCAACAGCAGGAGGTGAACACCAGGCAGCAGCAGCAGAACACCAGGCAGCAACAGCAGGAGAAAACCAGGCAGCAGCAGGAGAACAGCAGGCAGCAACAGCAGGTGAACACCAGGCAGCAACAGCAGGAGAACACCAGGCAGCAACAGCAGGAGAACACCAGGCAGCAAAAGCAGGAGAAAACCAGGCAGCAGCAGGAGAAAACCAGGAAGCAGCAGGAGAACACCAGGCAGCAACAGGTGAACACCAGGCAGCGGCAGGTGAATGCCAGGCAGCAGCAGCAGGAGAACAGCAGGCAGCAACAGGGGAACACCAGGCAGCAACAGGTGAACACCAGACAGCAGCATCAAGAGAACACCAGGCAGCAACAGGTGAACACCAGGCAGCGGCAGGTAAATGCCAGGCAGCAGCAGCAGCTGCACATCAGGGAGCAGAAGCAGGTGAACACCAGGCAGCAGAAGCAGGAGAACAACAGGCAGCAGCAGCAGCTGAACACCAGGCAGCAGAAGCAGGAGAACACCAGGCAGCAGCAGATGAACACCAGGCAGCAGCAGCAGGAGAACACCAGGCAGCAGCAGCAGCAGGAGAACAGCAGGCAGCAGCAGCAGCTGAACACCAGGCAGCAGAAGCAGCTGAACACCAGGCAGCAGAAGCAGGAGAACACCAGGCAGCAGCAGGAGAACACCAGGCAGCAGCCGCATCTGAACACCAGGCAGCAGAAGCAGGAGAACACCAGGCAGCAGCATGTGAACACCAGGCAGCAGCAGCAGGAGAACACCAGGCAGCAGCAGGTGAACACCAGGCAGCAGCAGCAGCTGAACACCAGGCAGCAGAAGCAGGAGAACACCAGGCAACAGCAGGTGAACACCAGGCAGCAACAGGTGAACACCAGGCATCAGCAGGTGAACACCAGGCAGCAGCAGGTGAACGCCAGGCAACAGCAGGTGAACACCAGGCAGCAACAGCTGGTGAGCACCTGGCAGCAGCAGGAGAACACCAGGCAGCAACAGCAGGTGAACACCAGGCAACAGCAGGAGAACACCAGGCAGCAACAGCAGGTGAACACCAGGCAACGCAGGAGAACACCAGGCAACAGCAGCAGGAGAACACCAGGCAGCAATAATGGGGAGACCCAGGCAACAAGAACAGGAAGGAGTCCTTTGTGCAGGCAGCAATGAATGACGGGCTAGCAGCTCTTTAAATATGGTGCCAGCGCCTGCCATGTCGTCAATTGATGTTGACGTCACTGCGAGTTTTGCAGCCTTGGGCCCCAGATTGGATAACCTCCACACCTTGCGGTACTTAATTGGCCGGCCACCGCAAGATCACTTGGCTGGCCACCTAACGCTAAAATGGAAACTGCATCCGCTGCCAGTGCCACCACCATGACTCATGCCTTTGGGATAAAATTCAGCTCCTAGTGTCAGCTGGGGCTCAGTTGGTAGTTTAGAAGAACGAGATGTGATCTTATTGAAACTTATACAATTCTCGGGAGCTTGACAGGGTAGATGCTGAGAGAATGTTTCCCCTCATTGGGAATCTAGAACTAGGAGGCACAGTTTCAAAATAAGTGGTCTCCCTTTTAAGACGGAGATGAGGAGGAATTTCTTCTCTCAGAGGGTCGCTAATCTTTGGAATTCTCTTCCCCAGACAGTAGTGGAGGCTGGGTCATTGAATATATTCAAGGCTGAGTTAGACAGATTTTTGATCTACAAGGGAGTCAAGGGTTATGGGGGGCAGGCAGGAAAGTGGAGTTAAGGCCACAATCAGATCAACCATGATCTTATTAAATGGCGAAGCAGGCTCAAGGAGCCAAATGGCTATCTCCTGCTCCTATTTCTTATGATTTTATTAAGAAGCCCTCTGTTGTGTCATGCAGGTCCCACCGGTCAAGAATGCGACACATATTTTGCCACATGAACATTAATTTTTAAACTGTTACTGGAGTAAAGAAAGAACTTGTTTTAAAAAAAAACCACCAGAAGCTTGACTGAAAGACATTTGCATAGTAACAGACAGTACTTGGAAAGGACAAAGGGGCCACTCCCTACTCCAATTTAATCTACAATGGACTTTTGATTGCCAGATGCTGAAGGTGGAGAGGCTAGCATTCCAGATTAACTGCTAAAATGGCCAAATACACAAACAGACGTGGTCAGACCAGTTTAGTCACATGACTAACTGGCTGTTGGAGTTTTTTTAATTTGAACGCCACAGAGAATTTGAACTCAGAAAGCTGTTTGCTCTTTGATTGAAAAGACCTCTATCCTGTCTGCTCTCATCTCACTCTTAGCAGCTTCAGAAACCACTGAAGACTCAGGAATCCCAAGAGAGAAAAGTCTCCTACAGTGACAAGGTTTAAGAAGAATACTGGGCCCCAACAAAAAGCAAGAATTACCTACAAGCAAGAACTACCTACAAAAGGACTACAGCGAGCTCAATGCACAGTAACAAGAAACTCTTCTGATATTACCTGAAACCTCTCCACTTTATTTTCCTTCTGCTCTTTTCTGTTTCTATCTGCATGTGCGAATTGCATATGCATGCTAGCGTGGGGTGCAGTGTGTATCCATAGGCGTTAACTGAATTAGAGTGTTTAGATTAAGTTTTAACAAATTTCACTTTTCTTCTTTAAACCTGAGGAAGCTTGTTTGTGCTCATTTCTTTGCCTTATAATTGGAAAGCAGTGAACAAAGGGGGAGCTCAAAACACAGTATGTTTAAAATTAAACCCTGCTACAATAAGACCAGGTGAAGGATGAGAAAGACCCCTAGACACCTTTCTCACCTGGTCGTAACGGTTGTTTCAGGTGGATGTAAAAGATCCTGTGGCATTATTTTGAAGAAGAACAGGGCTGGCCAATATTTATCCCTCAATCAACATGATAAGAAAAAATAATTATCTGGTCATTATCACATTGCTGCTTGTAGGAGCTTACTGCACACAAATTGGCTGCTGCATTTCTTACATTGCAACAGTGACTACAGTTCAAAAGTATTTCATTGGCTGTAAAATGCTTTTTGACATCTGGCGGTCATGAAAGGTACTATATAAATATTAGTCATTTTTCAAATAACATTGGCCTGCTGGGACTTTTTAATATGATCCTCTCACCATATTTTGTTACTTATCACTTAGGTAATCATAGTCTGTGTTTGATCTTTTAGTATGAGCTGTTGCTCCATATTGATTGCCCCTGTGCTACCACATGTATGATCAGTGATTGTCTGTATCCCTGTGTTAATATCAAGAAGTGAGTTTACTTGCGTGAATGTTCAGCTTGAAATCCATTACACCAGGTTGCAGTCAGTTGTACCAAGCCTGGATAGAAAGGTATTGGAATCTAATGGCAAACAATCTTTGTACATGGAGCCTAGATTGCTTTTGCACTACTCAATGCACACAGACTGCAAGTAGAAGAAACAGTACAAACACTAGATTTATGCTTAAGAACCAGAACAATGTAGTGGATCATTTCAGTGCACTTCACCCCTGTGTAGAAAGGAAGCCGAATTCATCTTTTAGGAAAGCAAGCTACTGCAAACAGGATGGCTTGTAATATTGGTGTGGACTTATTTGATTGTAGTACCAGTACCAATACCTGGCCAGTTGATGGGTGTTATACCCCTTGACCCAGGTTATATCTTGCATTGTTGATACCTCTCATTGAATAGTAACTGTGTGGGGATTCAGTACCCGCAATTAGAAATTGTACATGATTACTTCTACACTAAATTATACCTCTTTCTCAAACATAAGCAATTTTCCATGTTGGGTAATATCTCTCTTAGCATGAACCTTCACCGTGTACACCCTGGTCAATCATGCACAAACATAGCTGGTTTTTTATGTATGTCCACATGCTGCTGGAGTAACCAGCTACAATGATTAGTCTACTACCACTGAAATATATAGTATGTTACTAATACATGCACCCAACCTGCTCCAATGGAACTACTGCTTTCATACTCCTGGGTATGATAATTATATAGGCTACATCTTCCCTTATCTCTTCTTAAGATTGAGGATGGGCTCGGTGTGAAAGATTTACACTACCTGACTTTATAGCTGGTTCTTGTTATGAGCTTGGGGTCCTGATTTACCCAGCTTAGCTCTTATATCTCTGGTTTGCTTTAGATAGCAAAGAAACAACTAAAACTTGCATTTATGTAGCATCTTTAACATCGTTAAAATGGTCCAACGCACTTCACTGGAGCGTATCAGACAAAATTTGACACCAAGCCACATAAAGTGATAATAGGACAAGTGATCAAAAGCTTGGTCAAAGAGGTAGGTTTTCAGGAGCAACTTAAAGGAGAGAGAGGCCGAGAGGTGGAGTATCTTAGGGAGGGAATTCTGAAGCTTACAGTCTCGGAAGCTAAAGGCATGACTGCTAGTGAAGCAGGGACAGTGGGATCAAGGATCACCCTACTTTCCTTTGGATTCGAATTTATGTAGAAATCCAATTGTCTCAGCCACTTTTCATTCCAGCCTAAGTCTCAAATATACAAGCCTCACCACCTGAACTGCAGGCTTTCTTTCCCTGCATGCTTCAACTGCAGAACATTCAAGACTTGCCTAGATAGACTTTCAGACAGAAAAAAACATCTCCTTTTAGTTGGGACTGAATTTCCACCACAAAGGCGGGAAAAAGGAGCTGAATTTGTTTTTGGGTCGGAGGGGAAACTGATTGAAGTTAAGATTTTCATGTGAGCCTTTAATTGGCATGGAGAATGATTTCCTTTCCAATTAAGGGTAGTGGTGGGCGGGCTTTCAAAGCTGGAGGGCCAATCAGATGCTGCTACAAGGTCAGTAACTGGGAGGGCACCTCAACAAGAAGGTGCTCTCACAGCCACTTTTTAAAAACTTTAATTTAAAAACAGAAAAGCAGCCAGGCTACCAGTGTTGGGGAGGTGGCGAGCCCATCTACAGGATGGTCTTTGGCTGTGTTCCCATCCAGGCAAGTAGGTCTGCTAGGAGTACTGGCACTCCAGCCTACCACTGGGTACCTGCCTCCAACCAGTTGATCCCTGTCGCGTCAGGAAAGTGGAGGTTTACTGGAAAATCCCAGTTGGGCCCCTAACAGTGTACTGCAATTATTTAATTTAGCAGGCAGCATGAAGTTTGCATCGGAGGCAATGGGTGTGGGTTAATTGTCCATCACAGTCCCCATGCCCATTTTCAGGGGTTATCAAATCTCACAGCCATAGAATTTTAAAGCACTGAGGGAGGCCATTTGACCTCTCATGCCCAAGCTAAGTGTTTGAAAGAGCTATCCATTAGCTCTCATCCTTTGCATTTTCCCATACTCTTTTATTTCTTTAAATCACAGCAGAAATTACTGGAAAAACTTCATTGACTGAAGCATTAATGTTACCTACCTCTCTCCACAGAGGCGTCCGTCCTCTCTCTGCAGAGGTTTCCAGCACTGCCAAATGTTTCCAGCATTTGCTGTTATTTCAGTTTTCCAGCATTTTCAGTATTTTATTTTTCTTTCTCAAATATTTATCTACATCCCTTTTAAACACGATCATGGATTCTGCTTCCAGCACTGGTTCTAGTATGGTATTCCATGACCTAACAAACCTCTAACCTCTGCCTTTGTTCTTTTGATGACCATCTTAAATTGGTGCCCTATAGTTATCAACTCACTGATCTTCTTAAAACCTCTCATTATGAAGAATATTTCTATCTATTCCCTCTTAACCTTCTCTGTTCTAATGTCAAGAACCCCAGTTTTCTAGTTTCTCCTCACAACTGAACCCTTTCATCCCTGGTATCATCTTTGTATCCTCTCAGTGGCCTTGACATCCTTCCAAAAATCCATACACTTTATACATACTCTATCTATCCTGGTGATCACTTCTTCACAAAACCATATTAAACATGATTTGCCTTTCACAGATCCATGCTGACTGTCCTTTATTAACTCATGCATTTCTAAATGCTTACTAATTGTACCTTGAATTATGGAATTTATATAGAGATATAGGAATCAATTTTAATGGTGCCTGATGGGTGAGATTTCAATTGAAAGGTAAGTTGGACGGAGTGATCAACTGCTCCAAGGGGAACAAGCACAAATGCAAGCAAAATTAATCTAAAGCGAAAATACTGTTCAAAAGAATTTTGGTAAAGCATCAAAGATACAAAATAATTTAATCTCTTCTTAAGTTTTATATTTGTAGGCCCTCAACATTGAAACCATAATCAAAATAAAGGGACAGAGCGTTCATTGGTGTCCTAGTTAAAATGGGGTGTTCATTCTGGGAGATATGTAGTCATTTTTGTTTTATTTGTTCATGGGATGTGGGCATTGCTGCCTAGGCCAGCATTTATTACCCATCCCTAATTGCCATTGAAAAGGTGGTGATGAGCTGCCTTCTTGAACTGCTGCAGTCCTTGGGGTGTAGGAACATCCACAGTGCTGATAGGAAAGGAATTCCAGGATTTTGACCCAACGACAGTGAAGGAACAGTGATATAGTTCCAAGTCAGGATGGTGTGTGGCTTGGAGGGGAACTTGCAGGTGGTGGTGTTCCCATGCATCTGCTGCCCTTGTCCTTCTAGATGGTAGAGGTGGCAGGTTTGGAAGGTGCTGTCTAAGGAGCCTTGGTGAATTGCTGCAGTGCATCTTGTAGATGGTACACACTGCTGCCACTGTGTGTTGGTAGTGAAGGAGTGAATGTTGAAGGTGGTGGATGGGATGCCAATCAAGTGGGCTGCTTTGTTCTAGATGGTATCGAGCTTCTTGAGTGTTGTTGGAGCTGCACCGATCCAGGCAAGTGGAGAGTATTCCATCACACTCCTGACTTGTGCCTTGTAGATGGTGGACAGGCTTTGTAGAGTCAGGAGGTGAATTATTTGCCACAGATGCAGAATTCCCAGCTTCTGACCTGCTCTTGTAGCCATAGTATTTATGTGGCTGGTCCAATTCAGTTTCTCATCAATGGTAACTGCCAGGATAGTGGGAGATTCAGTGATGGTAATGCCATTTAACATTAAGGGGAGATGGTTAGATTCTCTCTTATTTGAGATTGTCATTGCCTGGCACTTGTGTGGTATGAATGTTACTTGCCACTTATCAGCCCAAGCCTGGATGTTGTCCAGGTCTTGCTGCATTTCTACACAGACTGCTTCAGTATCTGAGGAGTCACGAATGGTGCTGAACATTGTGCAATCCTCAGTGAACATTCTCACTTCTGACCTTACGATGGAGGGAAGGTGAAGCAGCTGAAGATGGCTGAGCCTAGGACACTACCCTGAGGAACTCCTGCAGTGATGTCCTGGGACTGAGATGATTGACCTCCAACAAACACAACCATCTTCCTTTGTGCTAGATATGACTCCAACCAGCAGAGAGTTTTCCCCCTGATTCCCATTGAGTCCAGTTTTGCTAGGGCTCTGGTCTAATGCTGCTTTGATGTCAAGGCAGTCACTCTCACCTCACCTCTGGAGTTCAGCTCTTTTGTCCATGTTTGAGCAAAGGCTGTAATGAGATCAAGAGCTGAGTGGCCCTGTCAGAACCCAAACTGAGCGTCAGTGAACCGGTTATTGCGAAGCAAGTGCCACTTGATAGCACTGTAGACAACTCCTTCCATCACTTTTCTGATGATCAAGAGTAGACTGATAGGGTGGTAATTGGCTGGGTTGGACTTGTCCTGCCTTTTGTGTACAGAACATACTTGGGTAATTTTCCACATTGCTGGGTAGATGCTAGTGTTGTGGCTGTACTGGAACAGTTTGACTAGGGGCACAGCTAGTTCTGGAGTGCAAATCTTCAGTACTGTTGCTGGAATGTTGTCAGGGCTCATAGCCTTTGCAGTATCCAGTGCCTTCAGCTGTTTCTTGATATCACATGGAGTGAATCATATTAGCTGAAGACTGGCATCTGTGATGCTGGGAACCTCAGGAGGAGGCCAAGATGGATCACCCACTTGGCACTTCTGGCTGAAGATGGATGGATATAATTACTGATGTACTTGTGATATGTGAAGGAACAAAATTTATATACTGATGTAAGGGGAAAAAAAACTTCTTTATTTGCCAGAATTTAGTCAAAAAGCATTAACTTCAATGCCTCTGACATCTCTTACAAAATATCTTTCCAAATGCCTTCAGCAAGATGTGCAACTACCTCATTCCCACACTTCAGCATTGTCTCCTTATAGCATGTAACCAACCACTGGCTCACATCACAATGCGACAAGAGATATACCAGTAACTTCTTAAAAATGTAAGTAAAAAGTACTTTTCTTCAGGGTGTGTATTGATAGTTCAGAAATCATAAGCTCACTTCCAAACATCTGTGTAATTCCTGAAGGAGGCAAAGACCACTTCTGCAGTTTTTAATCAGATGGTGAATAGTAGCTATTGACTGGAAGGGGTGACTATGTAGGCACATAATTTTAAAAACAACCTTTAAAAATAATAATAGATGTATGCTGCAAAAATGATAGGTCCTCCCATGGGTGCTGTTGGATCCATTGGTGCATGTACACTGCTGCTCATCTGCACATTGGCATCTATGCTATTTTGTTTCACTTGTCCAAATATATATGACAAACTGACCAGATACAAAGTCGAGTGTTATCTTTTCTTTTGGATAACTTAACTGACAAACCATCTAGATCTAGTCATTTTTAATTATTTTTCACAAAATCATTAATTTTTAATATATCAGTTGTATTAAGCCACCGCTGCAGGTTCTCTACGACTGGCTATAATAAGAATAATTAACAAGAGAATACATTATTTGTAGCTTTTGTCCTTCTAACTGCCTGCTGACATATTTATGCTGCCTTGGAATTTTGCCACAGTTGCTGTCAATTTATAAGGTGATCAAAAAAGGCACAGCACCAACCTATTAATTGTCCCTGCCACCACTTTAATTTAGGACCAAGCAATATTTACTGAATGAATAAATTATTGAAAATTGCATAATAAAAGATAATTCATTCATTGCATTACATAATATAAAAAATTAAAAGAACAATTTCAATACCTGTGCTTCAGAAAATTTTCCACAAATTAATGGATATGTACTGGATGGCCTTCATTACATTGAAAAAAGGATTAATTCCCTAATTATCTCCATTTATGCCTCCTCTAACCAAGATCTAATTATTATGGTTGCCATGGTAGATACTGCATGTAATTGTTCAGAAGTATTCATTAATTTAATATGAAATGTATGACAATTAGTATCTTAGCCACTGAGGAATATTTGGTAACAGTCATCGCTCACAAGTAGTGATGAGTTTCTTTTCTAGTTTAGATTCTCTATTGTGAAACTGTTACAGAATTTTTGGATGTTGAATCGTTTTATCTTTCTATATGATAATAAATGTCATAGGTTGAGTTTTATACCATGATAGTATAATTACTTTCTTGGTTTCTAAATCTTCTTCTTCTTTGGCCTCCTTGTCTCGGGAGACAATGGGTAAGTGCCTGCAGGTGGTCAGTGGTTTGTGGAGCAGCGCCTGGAGTGGCTATAAAGGCCAATACTAGAGTGACAGACTCTTCCACAGGTGCTGCAGATAAAATTGGTTGTCAAGGCTGTTTCGCAGTTGGCTCTCCCCTTGCGCTTCTGTCTTTTTTCCTGCCAACTGCTAAGTCTCTTCGACTCACCACACTTTAGCCCCGCCTTTATGGGTGCCCGCCAGCTCTGTCGATCGCTGGCAACTGACTCCCACGACTTGTGATCAATGTCACAGGACTTCATGTCGCATTTGCAGACGTCTTTAAAGCAGAGACATGGACGGCCAGTGGGTCTGATACCAGTGGCGAGCTCGCTGTACGATGTGTCCTTGGGGATCCTGCCATCTTCCATGCGGCTCACATGGCCAAGCCACCTCAAGCGCCGCTGACTCAATAGGGTGTATAAGCTGGGGATGTTGTCCGCCTCGAGGACTTCTGTGTTGGAGATACGGTCCTACCACCTGATGCCAAGTATTCTCCGGAGGCAGTGAAGATGGAATGAATTGAGACATCGCTCTTGGCTGACATACGTTGTCCAGGCCTCGCTGCCGTAGAGCAAGATACTGAGGACACAGGCTTGATACACGCGGACTTTTGTGTTCCGTGTCAGTGCACCATTTTCCCACACCCTCTTGGCCAGTCTGGACATAGCAGTGGAAACCTTTCCCTTGCACTTATTGATTTCTGCATCTAGAGACAGGTTACTGGTGACAGTTGAGCCTAGGTAGGTGAACTCTTGAACCACTTCCAGAGCGTGGTCGCCGATATTGATGGATGGAGCATTTCTGACGTCCTGTCCTATGATGTTCGTTTTCTTGAGGCTGATGGTTAGGCCAAATTTGTTGCAGGCAGCCGCAAACCTGTCGATGAGATTTTGCAGACACTCTTCAGTGTGAGATGTTAATGCAGCATCGTCAGCAAAGAGAAGTTCCCTGATGAGGACTTTCCGTACTTTGGTCTTCGCTCTTAGATGGGCAAGGTTGAACAACCTGCCACCTGATCTTGCGTGGAGGAAAATTCCTTCTTCTGAAGACTTGAACACATGTGAGAGCAGCAGAGAGAAGAAAATCCCAAACAGTGTAGGTGCGAGAACACAGCCCTGTTTCACGCCACTCAGGATAGGAAAGGGGTCTGATGAGGTGCCGCTATGCTGAATTGTGCCTTTCATATTGTCATGGAATGAGGTGATGATACTTAGTAGCTTTAGTGGACATCCGATCTTTTCTAGTAGTCTGAAGAGACCACGTCTGCTGACGAGGTCAAAGGCTTTGGTGAGATCAATGAAAGCAACGTAGAGGGGCATCTGTTGTTCGCGGTATTTCTCCTGTAGCCCATGAAGGGAGAACAGCATGTCAATGGTCAATCTCTCTGCTCGAAAGCCACACTGTGCCTCAGGGTAGACATGCTCAGCCAGCTTCTGGAGCCTGTTCAAAGCGACTCGAGTGAAGACTTTCCCCACTATGCTGAGCAGGGAGATTCCACGATAGTTGTTGCAGTCACCTTTGTTTTTATAGAGGGTGATGATATTGGCATTGCACATGTCCTGTGGTACTACTCCCTCATCCCAGCGCAGGCAAAGCAGTTCGTAGAGTGCTGAGAGTACAGCAGGCTTAGCACTCTTAATTATTTCAGGGGTAATGCTGTCCTTCCCAGGGGCCTTTCCGCTGGCTAGAGAATCAATGGCATTACTGAGTTCCGATTTTGTTGGCTGTTCGTCCATGACTGGTAGAGGCTGAGCTGCATTGAGGGCGGTCTCAGTGACAACATTCTCCCTGGAGTACAGTTCTAGGTAGTGCTCAACCCAGCGGTCCATTTACTGCATTGGTCAGTGATTGTGTCCCCTGATTTAGATTTGAGGGGGGGTGATCTTCTTGATGGTTGGCCCAAAAGCTCTCTTAATGCCATCATACATTCTTCTGATGATTCCGGTGTCTGAGGCCAGCTGAATATGACTGCATAGGTGTTGCCAGTAGTCATTTGTGCAGCGCCTGGCTGTTCTTTGTGCAGCGCTTCTGGCTGTTTTAAGTGCTACGGATGTTAACTCGCTGGGGGCTTTCTTGTAGTTCAGCAGTGCAATGCGCTTAGCGGCTATGACAGGTTCCAGCTCTTCAAAGTGAGATTGAAACCAGTCTGCATTCCGCTTCACGCGTTTGCCATAGGTGGTCATAGCTGACTCATAGATGGCGTCTCTGATGTGGGCCCACTTGGTCTCTGCATCCCCTGTGGGAGTGTTTTGAAGGGCTTTTTCAAGTGAATTTAGAAATTTTTGTAACAGCTGTGGATAAGAAATTCTGCTCGTGTTGATGCGCGGGTGGCCCATCTGCTTGGAGTGATGCAGCTTCTTTGGTTTGAGTCTAACCTTGCTGCACACCAGGGAGTGGTCGGTGTCGCAGTCCGCACTGTGGAAGCTGCGTGTGGTTTGAACGCTGTTTAAAGAGGCTCGCCTTGTGACGATGAGGTCCAGCTGGTGCCAACGACGTGATCTTGGGTGCCTCCAAGAAATCTGGTGACAGGGTTTATTGTGAAAGAACGAGTTGGTGATGCAGAGGTTATGATGGGTACACAACTCCAGCAGTCTCTGTCCATTCTCATTCATCCTTCCAATGCCAAAGCGCCCAAGGCAGGAGGGCCATGAGTCATGGCATTAAAGTCCCCCAGCAGGAACAGATGTTCGGTATTGGGGATGCTACTAATGATATTATGGAGTGCCTCGTAGAACTGGTGTTTAGCTTCAGGTGGGGAGCAGAGTGTTGGAGCATAGATGCTGAGTAGGTGTACTGGACGAGAGGCGGTGAGCAGTCAGATGGAAAGTATGCGTTCTGAGCCATTTGAAGGTGGCTCTATCATGCTGAGCAAAGAGTTTCTGATGGCGAAGCCCACTCCATGCTGTCTTGGTTCTTCAGGATCCCTACCCTGCCAGTAGAAGGTGTAGTCTTGCTCTCTTAGAGATCCGCTCGCAGGGAGGCGTGTCTCCTGAAGTGCTGCAATGTCCACATTGAGTCTACTGAGCTCGTTGTTAATGATGGCGGTCTTCCGAGAATCGTTGATTTGTGTAAGGTTCACACACAGGCCAGGACACATAGTTCTGATGTTCCAGCTTGGCTTCTAAATACTGTCACAATATAGCTTTATTTACTATATCAGTACAAATATCAGGAATTACTTTGTTAGTGGAACTATATAGACAGAGAGCAATTTATATTTAACATATATTTAGTAACGTTCCAATGGAATTTCTTGCAGTGAGTCTAAAGATCTGCTGTTTTACTGTGACAGACCTATGTAGCAGATAATGCATTAAAAAGGTATCTGTAAATTCCATGTAGTAAGTATGAGGTAAATATCACAAGAAAAAGGGATCAATGGTTGATACCAAATTTAGTATGAGATGCATGGTGACAGCATTTATCAGGTAGCCAATAACTTTACTGATATTAAAATAACGTTAAAATACCATGGTGCACGAGGAGTTATTTGAATAGCTTCATTTCTCCACTGACCACCTCCAGGCGCATATCCATTGTCTCTCGAGATAAGGAGGCCCAAAAGAAAGAAAAAAGAAATTTCTGGTGTATACATCTATGATGATTTCTGTTCGTTACTGAAAAACACTTCAATAGTCCATTGTCTTCAGTCCCCATGACAAACTTCATTCTCTCGCCACCGACTCCATCTTTCTCCCTGGCAACTGAGACTTAACCAGACTATTTGCAAACTTGGTGTCATATTTGATATCGCAATGAGCCTCCAACCATTTATCCGTGCCATCACTGAAATGCCTATTTTAACCTCCATAACATTGTCGGACTCTGCCCCTCCCTCAGCTCATCTGCTGCTGAAACCCTCATTCATGCTTTTGTTACCTCTAGACTTGACTATTCCAATGCATACCTGGCCGGCATCCCACATTCTTCCCTCCGTAAACTTGAGGTCATCCAAAGCTCTGCTGCATGCACCCCAACTCATATCAAGTCCTGTTCACCCATCATCCCTGTGCTTGCTGCCCTACATTGACTCCCAGTTAAGCAATGTGTCAATTTTAAGATTCTTATCTTGTTTTCAAATCCTTCCATGTCCTCACCTGTTCTCTGCAATCACCTCCAGCCCTACAATCCATTGAGATATCTGTGCTACTACAATTCTGGCCTCTTGAGTATTTTGTTACTGACTTGACTAAACTAACCTGGTGAGCTGTATCAGGTCAGCATATTAGAGTGGGCAGCTTTCCAGTTCTATTTAAATGAGGCTTTGAAATGGATCCCGCATCTTGTCTCTCGGTTGACAAGTTCTGCTAGTTAACCACCTAAATGGTAAAATCTATCTGGTGCAGTGGTTAGCACTGCAGCCTCACAGCTCCAGCGACCTAGGTTCAGTTCTGGGTACTGCCTGCGCAGAAATTGCAAGTTCTCCCTGTGACTGTGTGGGTTTCTGCTGGGTGCTCTGGTTTCCTCCCACAGCCAAAGACTTGCAGGCTGATAGATAAATTGGCCATTGTAAATTGCCCCCAGTGTAGGTAGGTTGTAGGAGAATGGTGGGGATGTGGTAGGGAATATGGGATTAATGTAGGATTAGTATAAATGGGTGGTTGACGGTCAGCACAGACTCAGTGGGCTGAAGGGCCTGTTTCAGTGCTGTATGACTCTATGTTCAACTAATGAAAACCAGCAATTAGCAAACTCAACAGAATGATGAACCATGATGTCAAAATAGTTGAATATAAGTCAGAGAAAGTTTTTTATTTTTCATGTTCATTAAGCTGAGTGATATTAGTACTGGGGAATGGAACATTTTTCCAACCTCTTTGCACCAAGTCAGGAGCTGTGTTTGTCTCACACACAGGGCTGGATTCCATGAGCTCGCCGGTTAAAAAATGGTGGACCGCCCATGCGGGCCACATGCCAGATCGTGGTAGCTCATTTAAATAGCTGGGGCGGCCTGCTCCCCCCAATCACGTGGAGGGGCGGGCTCTCCGTCCCCAGCAATGGCATCAGCTGCCTGTGCGCAGGTGCTGGCGCCTTTTTTAAAGGGCAGTCAGCCCTGCTGGGAAATTTAAATTTTTGAAGAGATATCCCCCAGAAATACATAAATAAAGTTCCAACATCCCTTTCCCACCCACCCCCCATAACAGTTACATTAGCTATTTGCCCTTCTACTCCCCAAAACACTTACCTTTACATCTGACCTTCCCCCCCCACAAACTACACAAAGTTTAAAGTCCAACCCGTTCCACCATCCCCTACACCCATGATGTTTATTTGACCCCATTTCCCATCCCCCGCCCCAGCACTGAGAACACAGTCAATGCTGCCAGTGGCAGCCACTTTCAGAGACTAGATCCACTCAGGGCCCTGGCCAGTTCCAACCTGTGCAATTGCATGATTTGCATGGTTCTAATGCCGCCCCTGTAGCCAGTAACTACATCAATTTCTTGTCAGCGCCATTGCAAAGTAGGCTCCAAGGACTCTACAATGATTTTTAACCTTGACCTCAGATTAGCATCTCCGACTGCACCAGAGAGATATTTAAGCTCTCATACCAATCAACTTATACCAAATTATGGGTTGGTTGGTGCTGTTTGGAACTGGCAGGACTTGTTTAAGACTAATTAAGCTTATTTCATTCTGGGTCCATACAGCCAGCAGAAAGGTACAGTAGTCTGCATTACATTTGCACCCAAGCCCCATAGCATTCTAAATCAGACAGAGCTAAGCTGATGGTGAGTCATTCCTTTCAGAATTATCAACTAACTTGTCTTTACACCACTAGGGAGCAAGATACATGACATAATTGAAATAATATGATATGCCAATGAATGCGGTAGTGCCATCCACCTTTGTTTAATTTCACTGCAGTTATGTAATTCTGGCTTAATAGTTCCCCAAAGAAATATCTTGAACGGCAGCTTTAACCTCTAAACAAATTGCATGAGATTTGTTAACATAACTGAGAGTAGTTATCATGAATATTTCTAATACTTTCATTTTAATAACGGGGTTTCTTGGACCATCACATTAAATCTGCCTCTGTACTGTTAAGCATGGGTTTTATTGAATGCATTGTTCCATTCATTTTTTTTGTTCATTCATAGGATGTGGGTATTACTGACAAGGTCAGCATTCATTGGCCATTCCTAATTGCTGTTGAGAAGGTTGTGATGAGCTGACGTCTTGAGTGCAACTGAGTGGCTTGCTAGACCATTTCAGAGGACGGTTAAGAGTCAACCATGTAGCTATGGGTCTAGAACAGAGATACCTGGGCGGCACAGTGGCGCAGTGGTTAGCACCGCAGCCTCACAGCTCCAGCGACCCGGGGTCAATTCTGGGTACTGCCTGTGTGGAGTTTGCAAGTTCTCCCTGTGTCTGCGTGGGTTTCCTCCGGGTGCTCCGGTTTCCTCCCACATGCCAAAGACTTGCTGGTTGATAGGTTAATTGGTCATTATAAATTGCCCCTAGTATAGGTAGGGGAATATAGGGACAGGTGGGGATGTGGTAGGAATATGGAATTAGTGTAGGATTAGTATAAATGGGTGGTTGATGGTTGGCACAGACTCGGTGAGCCGAA
Organism: Heterodontus francisci; assembly: GCF_036365525.1. Classification (NCBI taxonomy): domain Eukaryota; kingdom Metazoa; phylum Chordata; class Chondrichthyes; order Heterodontiformes; family Heterodontidae; genus Heterodontus; species Heterodontus francisci. Next base: position 69,892,166 of record NC_090379.1, read on the forward strand.
GGGCCTGTTTCAGTGCTGTATCTCTAAACTAATCAGATATAGACCAGACCGGGCAAGGACAGCAAATTTCCTTCCCTAAAAGACATTAGTGAACCAGATGGGTTTTTATGACAATCCAATAATTTCATGGTCACCATTACTGATACCAGCTTTCTTTTCTAGATTTATTCAAGAAGACATAGACAGGCTGGTGGATTGGGCAGACACATGGCAGATGAATTTCTATGCAGAAAGTGTGAGGTGATGTATTTTGTTAGAAAGAATGAGGAGAGAATATACATGACTAATGGTACAAATTTAAAGGGAGTACAAGAACAGAGAAACCTGGGGTGTTTATGCACAAGTCTTTGAAAGTGGCAGGACAAAGCAGTTAGTAAAGCATTTGAGAACCTAGTCTTTATAAATAGAGGCAAAAGAGTACAAAAGCAAGGAAGTTACGTTAAACCTATATAAAACACTAGTTTGGCCCCAGCCAATTGTGTCCAATTTTGGGCACTGCATTTTAGGAAGAATGTGAAAACTTTAGAGACGGTGCAGAAGATTTATTCAAATGGTTCCAGAGATAAGGGATTATAGTTACGCAGGATAGATAGACTGGAGAAGCTGGGGTAGTTCAACTTAGAGCAGAGAAGTCGAAAGGAGATTTGATAAAGGTGTTTAAAATCATGAAGCATTTATACAGAGTAAATAAAGAGAAATTGTTTCCAATGGCTGAGGGGTCGATAACTAGAGGGTACAGGTTTAAGGAGATTGGCAAAAGAACCAGAGGCAACATGAGGAAAAACACATTGAGTGGTTAAAATTTGGAATGCACTGTGTGACGACCAAGGCTGGAGGAGTGCATTGTCTTTCTCTAGTTCCACTTCTCCACAGGTCACAACATATATTTAAATGTGTACCCAGTTACCAATGCAGCCAATTATATACTCTATTTTAGTTTCAGAATAAAATCCACCAACCAGGTTTCTTTAATAAACAACAAAGGTATTAATTTATTATAAAACAAGACTTAGTCAATAATGATGCAAAGCTTTAACTCACAATTTGAAATATGAACCCATCTGGTTTCACTAATGTCCTTTAGGGAACGAAATCTGCTGTCCTTACCTGGACTGGCCTACATGTGACTCCAGACCCACAGCAATGTGGTTAACTCTTACAAGCCCTCTGAAACGGCCTAGAAAGCCATTCAGTTGTACCTAACTGCTACGAGGTCAATAAAAAGGAATGAAACCGGACAGACCACCCGGCATCGACCTAGACACTGGAAACGACAATGGCAAACCCAGCCCTGTCGACCCTGCAAAGTCCTCCTTACTAACATCTGGAAGTTTGTGCTAAATTTGGGAGAGCTGTCCCACAGACTAGTCAAGCAACAGCCTGACATAGTCATACTCACGGAATCATACCTTACAGACAATGTCCCAGATACTGCCATCACCATCCCCGGGTATGTCCTGTCCCACCGGCAGGACAGACCCACCAGAGGTGGTGGCACAGTGGTATACAGTAGGGAGAGAGTTGCCCTGGGAGTCCTCAACATTGACTCCGGACCCCATGAAGTCTCATGGCATCAGGTCAAACATGGGCAAGGTAACCTCCTACTGATTACCACCTCCCGCCCTCCCTCAGCTGATGACTCAGTACTCCTCCATGTTGAACACCACTTGGAGGAAGCACTGAGGGTGGCAAGGGCACAAAATGTACTCTGGCTGGGGGACTTCATTGTCCATCACCAAGAGTGGCTTGGTAGCACCACTACTGACCGAGCTGGCCGAGTCCTAAAGGACATAGCTGCTAGACTGGGTCTGCGGCAGGTGGTGGGGGAACCAACACGAGGGAAAAACATACTTGACCTCGTCCTCACCAATCTGCCTGCCGCAGATGCTTCTGTCCATGACTTTATTGGTAGGAGTGACCACTGCACAGTCTTTGTGGAGACGAAGTCCCGCCTTCACATTGAGGATACCATCCATCGTGTTGTGTGGCACTATCACCTTGCTAAATGGAATAGATTTCGAACAGATCTAGCAATGCAAAACTGGACATCCATGAGGCGCTGTGGGCCATCAGCAGCAGCAGAATTGTACTCAACCACAATCTGTAACCTCATGGCCCGGCATATCCCCCACTCTACCATTACCATCAAGTCAGGAGACCAACCCTGGTTCAATGAAGAGTGCAGGAGTGCATGCCAGGAGCAGCACAAGGCATACCTCAAAATGAGGTGTCAACCTGGTGAAGATACAATACAGGACTATCTGCATGCAAAACTGCGTAAGCAGCATGAGATAGACAGAGCTAAGCGATCCCATAACCAACGGATCAGATCTAAGCTCTGCAGTCCTGCCACATCCAGCCGTGAATGGTGGTGGACAATTAAACAACTAACTGGAGGAGGTGGCTCCACAAATATCCCCAGAAATGCAGTGCGAAAGATAAGGCTGAAGCATTTGCAACAATCTTCAGCCAGACGTGCCGAGTTGATGATCCATCTTGGCCCCCTCCTGAAGTCCCCAGCATCACAGAAGCCAGACTTCAGCCAATTCGATTCACTCTGCGTGATATCAAGAAACGACTGAAGGCACTGGATACTGCAAAAGCTATGGGCCCTGACAATACTCTGGCAATAGTACTGAAGACCTGTGTTCCAGAACTTGCCATGCCCCTAGCCAAGCTGTTCCAGTACAGCTACAACACTGGCATCTACCCTGCAATGTGGAAAATTGCCCAGATATGTCCTGTACACAAAAAGCAGGACAAGCCCAACCCGGCCAATTACCGCCCCATCAGCCTACTTTCAATCATCAGTAAAGTAATGGAAGGTGTCATCAACAGGACCATCAAGCGGCACTTGCTAAGTAATAACCTGCTCAGTGATGCTCAGTTTGGGTTCCGCCAGGGCCACTCAGCTCCTGACCTCATTACAGCCTTGGTTCAAACATGGAAAAAAGAGCTGAACTCAAGAGGTGAGGTGAGAGTGACTGCCCTTGACATCAAGGCAGCATTTGACCGAGTATGGCATCAAGGAGCCCTAGCAAAACTGAGGTCAATGGGAATCGGGGGAAAACCCTCCGCTGGCTGGAGTCATACCTAGCGCAAAGAAAGATGGTTGTGGTTGTTGGAGGTCAATCATCTGAGCTCCAGGACATCACTGCAGGAGTTCCTCAGGGTAGTGTTCTAGGCCCAACCATCTTCAGCTGCTTCATCAATGACCTTCCTTCAATCATAAGGTCAGAAGTGGGGATGTTCGCTGATGATTGCACAATGTTCAGCACCATTCATGACTCCTCAGACACTGAAGCAGTCCGTGTAGAAATGCAGCAAGACCTGGACAATATCCAGGCTTGGGCTGATAAGAGGCAAGTAACATTCGCGCCACACAAATGGCAAGCAATGACCAACTCAAACAAGAGAGAATCTAACTATCTCCCCTTGACATTCAACAGCATTACCATCACTGAATCCCCCACTATCAACATCCTAGGGGCTACCATTGACCAGAAACTGAACTGGAGTAGTCATATAAATACCGTGGCTACAAGAGCAGGTCAGAGGCTAGGAATCCTGAGGTGAGTAACTCACCTCCTGACTCCCCATCTACAAGGCACAAGTCAGGAGTGTGATGGAATACTCTCCACTTGCCTAGATGGGTGCAGCTCCAACAACACTCAAGAAGCTCGACACCATCCAGGACAAAGCAGCCCACTTGATTGGCACCCCATCTACAAACATTCACTCCCTCCACCACCGATGCACAGTGGCAGCAGTGTGTACCATCTACAAGATGCACTGCAGCAATGCACCAAGGCTCCTTCGACCGCACCTTCCAAATCCGCAACCTCTACCAACTAGAAGGACATGAGCAGCAAATACATGGGAACACCACCACCTGCAAGTTCTCCTCCAAGTCACACACCATCCTGACTTGGAACTCTATCACCATTCCTTCACTGTTGCTGGGTCAAAATCCTGGAACTCCCTTCCTAACAGCACTGTGGGTATACCTACCCCAAATGGACTGCAGCGGTTCAAGAAAGCAGCTCACCACCACCTTCTCAAGGGCAATTAAGGGATGGGCAATAAATGCTGGCATGGCCAGTGATGCCCACATCCCATGAATGAATAAAAAAAAGACAGTAAATATGTACATTCCCTTCTAAATACGTAACACACACACATACACACACACACACCGGGTTAAAGGAAAAATAAAGATGCTTTGGCCAAAGTACTTGCTAATTCTTGAAGAAAGAAGATAAGATATGTTATGTTTCAGATGGCATACAGTCTGACATCCAAGTAGACTTAGACGGGTCTCCGGGATCTTTTCAGAAGCAGTTTGTTCAGGAGATGTCGAGGGGAATTCCTCCAAAAGGTGCTCACGAGAAATGCGGTATCAGGCGTTACAGCTATCACACACTGGATTTTTTTGCAGGGTTTCCCAAAGAGGTGGAGAAAAGATGAGCTGGGTGTTTCTTTCAGCAGGCTACAAACTCAACTGACCCAAAACAGTATTCAAAAGTGAAACCCACTCTTGAGCACCATAAATCTTGACATGTCACTTCTCTTGAAAACAGGTCCCATAGTTGTTTACTTAACTGAAGACATGTGACATCCAGTAAATGTTGTTTTTAAACAGAGTCCTTCCAGTGACCTTTCTAAAAATCAAAGTCCAACATCTATGGCATCACTTCAGTCCTCCAATGAATTCATCTCCACAATTCTAAAACACGAGTCTTCAAAATATTAATAAAAGCACTTTTATAACAACTGGTGGATATAAATTCAATAGTAGCCTTCAAAAGGTGATTGGATAAATACTTGAAGAAGAAAATATTTCAGGCATATGGGGAAAGAGCAGAGGACTGGAACTAACTGGATTGCTCTTCAAAAGACTTAATGGGTTGAATACAGCCGCCTTCTGTGCTGTACGATCCTATGAATGTATCATTCTATGATCACTATTTTGTATTTTGAGTTATAATCTTCATGGAGGATATTTAAATGGCAAAGTGGAAAATTCTGAGAAGTTGAACTTTTATATGGGTTGATGAGGGTTTATCACATCTGTTTATCACACACTAATGAGTACTGTACAACAGAAGAACAGGCTTTACTTAATTTCCTCTCAGAATGTGAAAGGAAAATAATAGTTAAGACTACATCTGCTGTTAGGAAGCAACATTAAGTTCAATAGTAGGTTTACTATATGTGTCTGATTTACTTCGGGGCTGTGATAAATTAGATAATGTGTTGCATAGACTTTGTCTAATATCAATAGTACCAGTACTACAATCTAATCATAGACGGCTATCCAATTTCAGATTTTTTTTTGCATCTCAGTTCTTTGAGATGAAGTTACTACAGTGTTTCATTTCATTCAACCTCTAATAGCTTTCACATTCCCTGAACTGTACTTAAGGTGTTGATGATAATGTAAAACCCCAGGATTACAGGAAGAAGACTGAATGAATGAAATGTGAAATGAAATTCAGCCATATATAGTACATAATTATAAGTTGCAAAGACATTCTAATTAGTCTCTATGTGTTGGCTAGTCTATAAACTGAGGAAAAGAGCAGTATTACAATGAGAGATGAAGATCCTGAAGACAAAATCAGAAGTACAAATTCCTAATCAAATACTCCAATCAAAAAAGGAAAGATATAGGAGGTATTAAATTTATCTTAATCCACTGATGAATTTAATAAAGAAGTAATCAAAGATCATTTGAAGACTTTTGTGCCTGGATGTAGGGATGACAAGCTTGAATAAAAGGCAAGTCTCCGAGGCTTCTGTATCATTTTATTACATGACACATTCAGATTCATATTTAAAAAGGAATGCAAATGAGAGAAAAATGCTTCATGGAAAATAATCATTTGCTTCCTTTGTACGTATTCATAAATAAAATCATGCGAACAATAGCTTTTTTTAGGGTCATATAATTCTACTGTAGAGGCTGTATCTCATTACTGCTGCCAAAAGTTCATGGAACTTATACATATTTTTCAGAATCTAATATTTCCAAGCTTTATCACAAATGGTAGATTCATAAGAACATAAGAAATAGGAGCAGGAGTGGGCCATTTGGCCCTTAGAGCCTGCTTCCCCAATCAATAAGATCATGGCTCATCTTCTACCTCCACTCCATCTTCCTGCTTCCCTTTGTATCCAAAAATCTATTGATCTCTGTCTTGAACATACTCAATGACAGAGCAACCACGACCCTATGGGGTAGAGAATTCCAAAGATTTACAACTCTTTGAGTGAAGAAATTTCTCCTCATCTCAGTCTAAATGGCTGACCCCTCATTCTCAGGCTGTGACTCCTAGTTCTAGACATTCCAGTCAGGGAAAAAACTTACCCGCATCTAGCCAGTCAAGTCCCTTATGAAAATTATATGTTTCAATGAGATCACCTCTCATTCTTTTAAACTCTAGGGAATATAGGCCTAGTCAACTCAATCTCCCCTCACAGGACAATCCCCTTATCCCAAGAATTAATCTGGTGAGCCTTCACTGCATACCCTCTAAGGCAAGTATATTCTTCCTTAGGCAAGGAGACTAGAACTGTACACAATACTCCAGTTCATCAACTTTGCTTCCAATTTCCACCTTCTCTTGCCCTCACATGGCCCATCTAAGACTCTTCCCTTCCCATGCTTGATTTCTCTTTCTCCATTTCCGGGGATAGGCTGTCTACTAATATTCACTATAGGCCCACTGACACCCACAGTTACCTTGACTACACTTCCTCACATCTCACTTCCAGTTTCTCTGTCTCTGTCATATATGTTCTGATGAAACTTCCATACTCGTGCTTCCGATATGTCTTAGTTTTTCCTCAACCGAGAAATCCCCCCATCGTGGTTCACAGGGCCCTCTATTCTTTTCATTTTATTTTATGCACTTCTGCTCTTACCCCTTTCCCTCCATTCCAGAACCATGATAGGGATCCCCTTGTCCTCACCTTCCATCCCACCAGCCTCCTTATTTAACAGATCATCCTCTGCCATTTCTGCCAGCTCCAAGGTGATGCCACCACCAAACACATCTTCCCCTCCCCTGTCTGTGTTCTGAAGGGACCATTCCTTCAGTGACACCCTGGCCTACTTCTTAATCACTCCCAACACCTTCTCCCCTACCCATGGCACCTTTCCATGCAAGCACCCTTTTACCTCCTCCCTTTTCACCATTCAAAGTCCAAATCACTTCTTCCAGGTGAAATAATGATCTACTTGTACCTCTTTCAATTTAGTGTACTGTATTCATTGCTCATAATGTGGTTGCCTCTATGTTGGGGAGACCAAATGCAGATTGGGTGGCTGCTTTGTGGAACACCTCCATTCAGTCCACAAGCATGACCCTGAGCTTCCAGTTGCCTGTCATTTTAATTCTCCACATTGCTCCCACTCTGACCTTTCTGTCCTCGGCCTCCTGCAGTGTTCCGATGACACTAAACATAACATCGAAGAACAGCATCTCATCTTTCAACTGGACACTTTACAGCCTTCCGGACTGAACACGCTGCCCTCATTTTGTTTCCTTTATCTTTGCTGATCTTGCATTTTTTTTCTCTTGTTTTTCTCTTTCTTTTTTTTTTGCTTTTGGATGGCGGCTGTTCATCATTCTGCCATTCACACCTCCTGTAGACATATCTTTTGTTTCTTTACTTGTCCCATTACCACTTCATTTTGCCTTGCACCATCAACTCCTTTGCCATTTAATCTCTCCTGCCTTCCACCCTAGCACAGAACTTCCCTTTTGTTCTTTATTCACCCTCCCCCCCTTTCACTTGCTTAAAACCTATTAGATATCTAACTTTTCCCAGTTCTGATAAAAGGTCATCAACCTGAAATGATAACTCTGCTTCTATCTCCACAGATGCTGCCAGACCAGCATTTTCTGTTTTTTCACAGTACTACAGGTGTGGTCTCACCAGGGCCTTATATAATTGTAGTAAGACTTCTTTACTCTTGTACTCCAATCCCTTTATAATAAAGGCTAACCTGTCATTTGCCTTCCTATATTTTTTCAAGATGTAAGGGAAACAAAGAGGGTAGGTAGAGAGAAACCATTTCCATTGGTTGGAGAGTCTAGGACTAGGGCATATTCTGAAAAATTAGAGCTGGACTTTCAGGAGTAAAATTAGGAAACACTTTCACACACAAATGGTAGTAGAAGTTTGGAACGCTCTTCCGCAAACAGCAATTGATGCTACATCAATTGTTACATTTAAAACTGAGATCGATAGATTTTGTTAACCAAAGGTATTAAGGGATCGCATTGAATGGCGGAACAGGCTCGAGGGGCTAACTGCCCTACTCCTGTTCTTATATTTATTTCTAAGCTCCACCCAAACTGATTCTATAGTTTGATTTTCCGAGCTAAGTTCTTTTCTCTCTACTGCTTTTATCCCATCCTTCATCAACAGGGCTACCCCACTTCCTATTACATTTTGCCTTACTCTTCTAAAAATCAAGTACACTAATAGACTTCATAAACAGAGGTATTGAGTACAAAATCAGGTAAGTTACGCTGAACCTTTATAAAGCTCTGGTCACCACACTTTAGGAAGGCTGTGAGCGTCCTTGAGAAGGTGCAGAGGAGATTTACCAGAATGGTTCCAGGGATGACTCCAGAGGTGAGGTGAGAGTGACTGCCCTTGACATCAAGGCAGCATTTGAAAGTGTATGGCATCAAGGAGCCCTAGCAAAACTGGAGTCAATGGGAATCAGGGGGAAAACTCTGCTGGTTAGAGTCATACCCAGCACAAAGGTATGTGGTTGCTGCAGGTCAATCATCTGAGCTCCAGGACATCACTGCAGGAGTTCCTCAGGGTAGTGTCCTAGGCCCCACCATCTTCAGCTGCTTCATCAATGACCTTCCTTCAATCATAAGGTCAGAAGTGGGGATGTTTGCTGATGATTGCACAATGTTCAGCACCATTCGCGACTCCTCAAATACTGAAGCAGTCGTGTAGAAATGCAGCAAGACTTGGAAAATATCCAGGCTTGGGATGATAAGTGGCAAGTAACATTTGCACCACACAAGTGCCAGGCAATGACCATCTCCAACAAGAGAGAATCTAACCATCTCCACTTGACATTCAATGGCATTACCATTGCTGAAACCCCACTATCAACATCCTAGGAGCTACCATTGACCAGAAACTGAACTGGAGTAGTCATATAAATACCGTGGCTACAATAGCAGGTCAGAGGCTAGGAATCCTGCAGCGAGTAACTCACTCCTGACTCCCCAAAGCCTGTCCACCATTTACAAGGCACAAGTCAGGAGTGTGATGGAATACTCTCCACTTGCCTGGATGGGTGCAGCTCCAACACACTCAAGAAGCTCAACACCATCCAGGGCAAAGCAGCCCGCTTGATTAGCACACCATTCACAAACATTCATTGCCTCCACCACCAACGCACAGTAGCAGCAGTGTGTACCATCTACAAGATGCACTGCAGCAACGCACCAAGGCTCCTTAGACAGCACCTTCCAAACCCTACCACCTCTACCACCTCGAAGGACAAGAGCAGCAGATGATTGGGAACATCACCACCTGCAAGTTCCCATCCAAGTCACACACCATCCTGACTTGGAACTATATCGCCGTTCCTTCACTGTTGCTGGGTCAAAATCCTGGAACTCCCTTCCTAACAGCACTGTGGGTATACCTACCCCAAATGGACTGCAGCGGTTCAAGAAGGCAGCTCACCACCATCTTCTCAAGGACAATTAGGGATGGGCAATAAATGCTGGCATAGCCAGTGACGCTTACATCCCATGTATGAATTTTTGAAAAAATGACGTATTTTAGCTATAAGGTTAGGTTGGAGAAGCTGGAGTTATTCTCCTTGGACCAAAGGAGAATGAGGGGAGATTTGATAGCGGTGTAGATGATTATGACAGGTTTAGATAAGACAGGCAAAGAAAAGATGATCCCATTAACCGATGGTACAAGGACTAGGGGACACAGATTTACAGGGACCAGGGGACACAGATTTAACATTTTGGGCAATAGATGCATGGGGGATGTGAGGAAGAACTTCTTATGTAGCGAGTGGTAATGACCTGGAACTCGCTGCCTATGAGGGAGGTGAAAGCGGAGACATTTGATGATTTTAAAAGGAAATTGGATGGGCACTTGAGGGAAATAAACTTTCAGCCCTATGGGGATAGAGCAGGGGAATTGGACTGACTGTATTGCTCTTCAGAGAGCTGGCATGAACTAGATGGGCTGAATGGCCTCTTTCTGTGCCATAATGACACTATGACTCTATGACTTGGATTATATAATTTCCAACCTGGATCACTCTGCAACCAAGGCAGGAATTGTACCAGCCCCTTGGTGACGGGCTGGAAGGCTGAAAGGCTTGCAAAATGACACGGGAAGGAGTTGGGGGGGGGATGGCTGATGTCTTCCCAATGCCATGCCATTTTGCTAGCAGCGGGAAAGCTGGTAGATATGCTGCCTACCGGGATCCAGGTTGGAGTCATATCTAGCACAAAGGAAGATGGTTGTGGTTGTTGGAGATCTTTTATCTCAGTTCAGGACATCACTGCAGGAGTTCCTCAGGGTAGTGTCCTCGGCCCAACCATCTTCAGCTGCTTCATCAATGATCTTCCCTCCATCATAAGGTCAGAAGTGGGGATGTTCACTGATGATTACACAATATTTAGTACCATTCGCGACTCCTCAGATATGAAGCAGCCCATGTCCAGATGCAGCAAAACCTAGACAACATCCAGGCTAGGGCTGATAAGTGGCAAGTAACATTCGCGCCACACAAGTGCCAGGCAATGATCATCTCAAACAAGAGAGAATCTAACCATCTCCCCTTAATGTTCAATGGCATTATAATCACTGAATCTCCTATTATCAACATCCTGGGAATTACCATTGACTAGAAACTGAACTGGACCAGCCACATAAACATTGTATAAGAGCAGGTCAGAGGCTGGGAATTCTGTGGTGAGTAATTCACCTCTTGTCTCCCCAATGTCTGTCCATCATCTACAAGGCACAAGTCAGGAGTACTATTGCATGCAAGTGATGGAATACTATCCACTTGCATGGATGGGTGCAGCTCCCAACAACATTCAAGAAGCTCAACACCATCCAGGACAAAGCGGCCCGCTTGATTGGCACCCCATCTACCACCTTCAACGTTCACTCCCTTCACCACCGACGCACAGTGACAGCAGTGTGCACCATCTACAAGATGCTTTGCAGCAACTCACCAAGACTCCTTCAACAGCACCTTCCAAATCTGTGACCTCTACCACCTAGAAGGACAAATGCAGCAGGTGCATGGGAACACCACAACCTGCAAGTTCCCCTCCAAGCCACACACCTGACTTGGAACTATATCGCCATTCCTCCACTGTTACTGGGTCAAAATCCTGTAACTCCCTTCCGAACAGCACTGTGGGTGTACCTACACCCCATGGACTGCAGCGGTTCAAGAAGGCAGCTCACCACCACCTTCTCAAGGACATTTAGCGATGGGCAATAAATGCTGGCCTTGGCCAGCGATGCCCACATTACATGAACAAATAAAAAAAACTGAGCTACATCAGTGGCCTATTAAGAGCCTCTTCCCACCTCTGCAGGTATTTTGCCAGTGACGGGAGGGCCCTCCGCCTCATGGGGAGACTGTCTAGTGCAACCTGGTGGCCTTCAAGTGGGTTCCATGGAGGGGGAGCCTCCTTTATGGGCGCTCCATGGCCCACTGAACAGCCCCCTGGTGGCAATAACTGGCCCCATGGCAACAACGTCGCCTGCCCTCAGCAATCCCTGACCCCAACCCCCACCAGTCGCCAGGGCTTGCCTGCTGGGCCCCGGTGTCCCCAGACCCTACTTACCTGTCTTTGAGCGTAGATGGCCATTGATGTGCCTTGATCCAGCAAGAGACCCAGCAATGGCCAACGCTAACAGTGGTGTTGCTGAGGTTGTTGAGCTGCCAGCCCTCAGAGGCCTTCTGTGTCCCGTAGCCAGCCTAAGTGGGGTCGCCTCTTGCTTTCGGCCCCCACAGTGGAACCTTAGCCATCCTGGTAAAATTCAGCTCCAAGGCTCTATAATGGCTATTAGATCAAATCCATTAATTTTTACCTGTGCTATTAATTCATCTATTTTGTTGCAAATGCTTTGCACATTCAGAAATGATCCCTTTAGCTTTAAATTTTCTTCTGTTTTTCCTACATGTCACTTTAGTCACTAATTTCCTATTACCTTAGTTACACTCTCTGTCCCTTCCTTACTGACACTTACTTTTACCAAAGCACTACTCTGCTAACAGCCTAGACATTTCTCTTACTGTTTTTGAATTTATCCTTTCCTGAATCCTCCCACCCCACTTCATTAGTTTAAAGCCTTATCTACCACCCTAGTTATTTTATTTACCAGGACACTGGTCCCAGCCGAGTTTAAGTAGAGCCCATCTTTCCCTAGAACTGATTGTACTGTCCCATAATTTGAAACTCCTGCCTGCCACAGAACTTGCAGCCACATATTTAACCTTACTATATGTCCCGATACCAATTTGCATGTGGGTTGTGTAACAATCCAGAAGTTCTGCATTTTAATTTCAACCCCAACTTCTCAAACTCTCTCAGCAGAAATTCATTCCTAGTTCTATCCTTATCATTGGTTCTTAAGTGGAGCATGACAACTGGATCCACCCCTTCATACTCGGTGTTCTTCTCCAACTGCAATGAGATGTCCTTAACCCTGGCACCGGGCAGACAACACAACCTTTGGAACTCCCAGTCATGGCTGCAGCGAACAGTTTCTATCCCCTGACTATACTCTCACCTACCACTACCATATTCCTTTCACTCTCCACACTTGAATGACCTCCAGTACCATGGTACATCCATCCTGTATACTTTGCCATCATCAACACAGCCAACAGGAACCTATTACCTGTTGAATACAGGAAAAGGCCAAGGCTCCTCCAACACTGCACTGGGTTCCCCTACTGTCTGATTCGCAGTCACACCCTCCTGTCCCTAACCACTAACCAAACATGCATGATTACTTAACCTAACGGGTGTGACAGCCTCCCATATCTTACGCCTGCTGCCCCTCCTTGTGTTGCGACCTCATTTTGCCATCTTTCTCGCATGCCACTCACAGATTCACAGACCACCCTTTTCTACTGCTCCACACTCAACCTCGCCCTTTTTCTAACACTCCACTCCCAGCATTACCTTTTCAGCAATCACTGAAATTGCGTTTTGATTATCACTGAGCAGATACACCATTTTAGGAAATGTTATGAAAGTGCTTCTATTTTTTAATATTTTATTTTTTGAAGACTTGTGTTAAAACTTAAAAGATTCCATGGATGTGCTTTTTTTTTACCAAGTTCACTGAAAGGACACTTAAGATATTGTTTGAAAACAACTTGTGCTGGAAATCATGTGCTTTAAGCTCAATAAACAACAGAAGCCTTGGTGACCTGGGGGAAATGTTTACAGAGAAGCCCCATGTCAAGGTTTATGGAGGTCAGGAGGTTGACTTTCTGCTTGGGGTTTGGATATTGTTCACTTCAGTTGGGTTGTGAACTGTTTTGAAGACTGTTGGTGTTTTGCCTTCCAATGAAAAAGAAACCACCTAGCTCACCTCTTTCTCTACCTTTTTGAAGAAACACTGCAAAGATCCAGTGTTGGAGAGCTAAAATCCCAGGTGCTGCATCTCTCCTGAGAAGCTGGAAAACCTGCTGGATTAATTCTCAACACCTATTGAAAAGAACTGCTTTAGAAAAGATCCCAGTGACCCCTCTCCGTATACCCAGAAGCCAGACCAAAAGGGACAACTGACTTCCTTCCATATCTTCTCTTTTTTTCTTCAATAATTAGCAAATATTTGGCCAAAGTATTCTTTTTTGTCTTTCTTTGCAACAGTCCTCTGCAGAGAGAATTTCAGTATTTTTTCAGTGTGTGTGCGTGAGTGTGTGTGTGGGGTATTTAAAAAGGGAACTTTCATATTTCAATCTGTGTGTTCATGCTCTGCTTCGTGACTGGATAATTCTTGTTTGATAATAAACTGATAATTTTGTTGTTTATTAAAGAAACCTGGTTGGTGTATTTTATTCTGGGTAAACATTTTTAATATATACGCTGTGACCTGCGGAGAAGTGGGACTAAAAAAGACAGTGTACTCCTCCCACCACGGTTGTAACAGAAAATAATGGGATTTTAATCACTGGCTAATAATTCTATGTTGCACGCATTAGATATTTGCTGAGATATTGCAGAATGACATTATACTTTCATTGCACTTACACTTGGCCACAGACTTTCTATTGGCTTTTTGCACTGCAACATGTGGTAATTAGAAATCTGAAACAGTGCATTGTCTGCTACTGGGAATCTTGGACCTGTGTGAACAGGGCAAGCAACTGTATATCTCTTTAACCAATCAGACTGAAGATTTCTTACCAGGACACTCAGGCCCCATAATAACCTGGAAGTGCATTGGAAATGAGAGCTGTGATAAAGTGTGGGAAACCCAGAAGTAAGTTCAGCACATCTATCACTGGTATCTTAATTAAGTCACTGCATTACCATTTTACTTCCAGGTTTGACAACAATTGCACAGCTGTGTGTGAGATGTGAGTCTGCATGATGCAATCTCAACTGGAGTATTTAAAGGGCCAATCAAAAGATGCAATTTGGAGGAGTTGTGAGTAAAATGCTAGCGAAAATGAACTGTGAGAATGGATTCAGGACAGTCATTGGTTGTGAACCACTTGATGTGTTCCTGGGGGCATTTGTGGAGCTGGAGATAGAAACTCTTTCCTAGCAAAGGGAATAAGAAACCTGCTGCTGACACAAAGATGGTGTGGGCTGGAGGTGGCCCAGGAAGTCAGCAGCAGGAGCATTGTGTCATGCTTCTGGACTCAGTGCAGGAAGTGCTTTAATGACCTAACTAGGTCAGAAAAGGTAAATACAGTTGCACATTCACCTACATCGTGCAGTGTGCATCACCCCACCCCCTCACTGTGCCCTGTCAAACCTACTTCATCACATCACTCCTCACACCAATTTACCTTGAAAGCACAACCTTTGTTCACTTTGCATGGACTTCCCCACATCTCCTTCTATCCATACACCGCTACCACTCACTCTCCTCCAATTTCCTGCCTCTCCCTGCTAGTCACCTTCACCTAATGCGCTCCTGAAGCATTTTTTCAGCATGCCAACGGCTTGTTTGATCACACATCTGGTGGTCATATGGCATTCATTGTAGCACTGTTGGGCTTTATTTCTAGGACTCCTTAGGGATGTCATCAGCCAAGTTTGAAGTGGGCATCCCTTGCATCCTATCAGCCATCCCTTAATTTTGCTTCCAAGTTCAAAGAGGTCAGGGAGCTTGGACTGCTGAAGGCTGAAAACATCATGGCAGCTTCTGAGGAATCTTGCACACAGCTGCAGAAATTTTGTGGTTGCACTTGTGGTTGCACTTCAGCTGCCCATTGATGGTGTGGAAGCCCTTGCAGTTGATGAATCCTCCTGGATGTTCTGGGGGTGCCCGGATTACCATATTTGTGCAGTCGATGATGCCCTGCACATGTGCAAAGCCAGCCAGATATGCAAACCCGACCGCCCACTCATTCTGACTGGTGTCATCGTAGATGACGTCATATAATTGCTGGCACTGGCAAACATCTCCTCAGTCACCTGTCTTATGCTTTTGTGCACTGCAGAATGGAAAATTCTGGACATGTCTCTGGCAGAGCCCTAGAAGGATCAGGAGGCAAAGAAGTTGAGTGTGGTGGTGATTTGACAGCCACTGGTAATGCATGGCCATCAGGTCCAGCAGGCAGCAGGTCTTCTTCTAGAAGGCTGCAGATGTCTGTCACCACCTGATACAATAGCCTGAGCCTCCTGAAGCACTGCTGTTCTGACATGCCAAGGAAACCCAGATTCTGTCTGGACACCTTGTGTCACCTGTTTGTGATGTGATTTAGAAAACCTTCAAAGTGTATAAAATAAACTCTCAGCAAAACAACTCTGAACAAACCCTTTCCAACTAGCAGGTATGAGTGGGAACAAGGTGATGTTTTGATGGCACAGAAGTAGGTTGTTCAGCCCATCGAATCCTTGCTGGCTCTCTTGTAGAGCAATCCAGTCAGTCCCATTCCCTTGCATAATCCCCATAGCCCTATAAATTTGTTTCCTTCAAGTGCCCATCCAATTTCCTTTTGAAATCATTCATCTTCTCCACTTCCTGCACCCTCATAAGCAAATGAGTTCTCGGTCATTACCACTCACTATGTAAATAGGTTCTTCCTCACATCCCCCCCAACACCCCCATTTCATGCCCAAAACCTTGAACCTGTGAAAGCTACTGCAAGTGCTGTGCATTTAGTGCAGTGTTTCCATGAGTTCTAATCAGCCTTCTCAATTGCTGTTGTCTTCTCGCCTTGCTTTCAATGGCGAGTTTCAGGAAGCCCAGAAACCCATGGATGTGGCATTAAACTCAGAAGTGAGTTGAAATATTGCTCCAACTGAGCAATTACCTTATGCGAATAGGATGTCTCAGAGGGGTGGAGGACAGAATCTACTTGGCTAGAGCTAAGGAACAAAAAAGGTGAAGTTACATTGCTCGGTGTTGTCTTTTGGCCACCAACTTCTGGAAAGGATGTAGAGGAACACATTTTCAAGGAAATTACAGAGAGGTGCAAAAATTATAGGGTGGGGCTTTAATTATTCAGATATAGACTGGGATAGTAGTAGTGTAAAGGGGGCAAGAATTATTAGAGTGTGTTCTGGAAAATTTTCTACAGCAGTATGTTTCTAGTCCAACAAGAAAGGAGGCGCTGCTAGACCTGGTTCTTGGGAATGAGGTGGGCCAAGTGGATCAAGTGTCAGTAGGAGAACATTTAGGGGACAGTGATCATTGTATCATAAGGTTTAGGCTGACTATGAAAAAGGGCAAAGAATGATCCAGAGCAAGATTAATTAACTGGGGAAAAGTCAACCTCAATGGGGTAAGAATGGATCTGAGATGAATAAATTGGAATCAAAATTTGGCAGGAGAAATAGTAGCTGAACAATGGGTTACCTTCACAGCTCCAGCGACCTAGGTTCAGTTCTGGGTACTGCCTGTGCGAAGTTTGCAAGTTCTCCCTGTGTCTGCGTGGGCTTCCGCCGGGTGCTCCGGTTTCCTCCCACCTCCAAAAGACTTGCAGGTTGATAGGTAAATTGGCCATTGTAAATTGCCCCTAGTGTAGGTAGATGGTAGGAGAATGGTGGGGATGTGGTAGAGAATATGGGATTAATGTAGGATTAGTATAAATGGGTGGTTGTTGGTCAGCACAGACTCGGTGGGCCGAAGGGCCTGTTTCAGTGCTGTATCTCTAAATAAATAAAAAAATAAAATAAAAAGAGCTAGTTCGGGCACAGTCAAGGCATGTTCCCTCGAAGAGGAAAGGTCGGGTAAACAAATCCAGTGCTCCCTGGGTGACAAAAGTGATAGAGATTAAGATAAAGAAGAAAAAGGGTGCTTACAACAGATGCCAGATAGAAAATACTGTTGAGAACCAGGCTGAATATAGAAGGTTCAGAGGGGAAGTGAAAAAGCAAAGAAGAGGAGCAAAGAGAAAGTATGAAAAGACACTGGCAGTTAGCATAAAACGGAATCCGAATGTTTTCTGTAGACATATAAATAGTAAAAGGTTGGTTAAAGGAGTTGTGGGGTCGATTAGAGACCAAAAAGGGGACTTGCGCATGGAGGAAGAGGGCATGGCTGAGGTTTTAAATGAATACTTTGCATCTGTCTTTACTAAGGAAGAAGATACAACCCAGGCAATGGTGAAAGAGGAGGTAATTCAGACACTGGAAGGGTTTAAAATTGCTAAGGAGTAGATATTGGATAGGCTGTCTGTACTTAAAGTGGATAAAGCACCAGGACTGGATGAGATGCATCCAAGGATACTGAGGGAAGTGAGAATGGAAATTGTAGAGGCACTGGCCATAATTTTTCAGTCTTCCTTAGACTTGGGGGTAGTGCCAGAGGACTGGAAAATTGCAAACATTACACCCTTGTTCAAAAAGGGTGTAAAAATCAGCCCAGCGACTACAGGCCAGTCACTTTAACTTCAGTGGTGGGGAAAATTCTAGAAAGAATAATTCGGGACAAAATTAATAGTCACTTGGCCAAATGAGGGTTAATTAAAGAAAGCCAGCATAGATTTCTTAAGGGAAAATCATGTTTAACTAACTTGATAGAGTTTTTTTTGAAGAGGTAACAGAGAGGGTTGATGAGGGCAATGCAGTTGATATGGTCTACATGAACTTCCAAAATGCGTTTGATATAGAGCCGCACAACAGACTTGAGAGCAAACTTATAACTCATGGAATAAAAGTAGCAACATTGAAACGGAATTGGCTGAGTGACAGGAAACAAAGAGTAGTGGTTAATGGATGTTTTTCGGGCTGGAGGAAGGTTTATAGTGGAGTTCCCCAGGGATCAGTGTTGGGACCTTTGCTTTTACTGATATATATTAATGACCTCAACCTTGGTGTACAGCGCACAATTTCAAAGTTTGCGGATGATACGAAACTTGGAAGCATTGTGAACTGTGAGGAGGATACTATAGAACTGCAAAAGGACATAGAAAAATTGGTGGAATTGACAGACTGGTGGCAGATGAATTTCGATGCAGAGAAGTGTGAAGGGATACATTTTGGTAGGAAGAACATGGAGAGACAATATAAAATAAAGGGTACAATTCTAAAGGGGGTGCAGGAGCAGAGGGACCTGGGTGTATATGTGCATAAGTCATTGAAGGTGGCAGGAGAGGTTGAGAGAGGGGTTAATAAAGCATACAGTATCCTGGGCTTTATTAAAAGGGGCATAGAGTATAAGAGCAAGGAGGTTATGTTGAACTTATATTAAACACTAGTTTGGCTTCAGCTGGAGTATTGCATCCTGTTCTGGGCTCCACGCTTTAGGAAGGACGTGAAGATGTTAGAGAAGGTGCAGAAAAGATCCACAAGAATGATTCCAGGGATGAGGAACTTTAGTTAAGAAGATATATAGTAGAAGTTGGGACTGTTTTCCTTGGAGAAGTGACGGCTGAGAGGAGATTTGATAGAGGTACTCAAAATCATGAGGGGTCTGGAAGAATAGATAGGGAGAAACTGTTACCACACGTGAAAGGATCGAGAACGAGAGGGCACAGATTTAAAGTAATTGGTGAAAGAAGCAAAAGCGACATGAGGAAAAACTTTTTCACAGTGTGTGGTTAAGGTCTGGAATGCATTACCTGAGAATATGATGGAGGCAGATTCAATCGAGGCATTCAAAAGGGAAATAGACAGTTATATGGAAAGGAAGAATGTGCAGGATTACAGGGAGAAGGCAGGGGAATGGAACTGAGTGAATTGCTCATTAGCAGAGCTGGTGCAGACATGATGGGCCAAATGGCCTCCTTCTGCACTGTAACAATTCTAGATTCTGTATTCCTCTGCCCTATTTAACTTCTGATTTTCCAAGATGTACGCAGCCTCCTTATTCTTCCGACTAAAATGTACCACCTCACTTATCTGTATTGAAATTCATTTGCCAATTACACATCCATTCTGCACATTTATTAATGTCTTCTTGTATTTTGTTATACTTTAGAAAAGACTTCCAACATAAATGATACAATCCAGGGAACACAAATTGAATTGGTTTCTTTCGAAAAATAAACACTAAGGCTGCAGTTGTACAGCATTTTTGTGTGAATGTGCAATGGTTTTTGGGTGGGAACTGTTACACAAGATACCGTTACAATGTGCGTGTCAGGTCTGACATCTGAGCACTTAAAGCCAAGTGGTTAGAATAGAAAATCCAATACCAAATAATGTACAGAAAGCAAAATAAAGAGTGTAGGAAAAGATGTGATTAAGAAAGAGAGATAAAAGAGACAGAAAGAAAAAGTAAAGATAATATTTTAAAATCTCCAACAGTCATTAAAATCTAAAGGAATGAGACTCCATGCTTGTAAAAGTTAATTTTCAGTGCCAGAGAGTTTGTTTTACTGCAATTAGGATTTATCACATCATTCGAAATTCACTTAGACTGAAATGGACAAGCCCTTTTTTTTGCTTGCATGTTTAGTGGGTATCTTTCATGTAAGTACCCCAACTTTCCGCCTTACCATCTGCTTCAATGCTGAGTGTCTTGGTGAGGTACCAATATAGCAAGGCTTCTGGAGGAGCAGGGTAACTTCCAGCCACTTCCTGGTTGCTGCATTTAACTCCGCATGTGCAGTCGCCAGATGTTGCAGTCTGATATACTCTTTAATAGCGGTGAGCGCTGATAGCTTCACCATTATTTCTACTGCAAAATCCAGATCATTATAAGTTATGATTCGGTTAAAAGGTGGAAGATCCAGTAAAGAGCAAATGTGCATTTATATAGCACCTGATCGCTTTGTGAGTATGTCTCAAAGCATTACACAACCAATCAAGTCATTCTGAAATGTAGTTACCGGTAGTATTATAGGTGATAAATTTATTAATGATGAGGCAATTTCTTTTTGATGGTATTGATTGAGAGAGGAACACTGACAAGTAGATCAGGATAACTCACCATCCCTCCATAAATATGGCCATGAGATCCTTTACCTGACCAGACAGAGAAGGTCATTGTTAAACATCTCATCCAAAACAGGACTCCACAGTTAATACAGCACTCCCTCACTATTGCGTTGAACTCCCAGCCTAGATTATGTGCTTAAATCTGTAGTGGGGCTTGAAACCATAAACTTATGACTCAGTGGTGAGAGAGCCATTAACTGATCCAAGCTGAAACCGTGGAATGAAAATGTGGTCAGAAGCTACTAGTCATTTCCATTAGCTGCAGCTCTACCAAACCCTTTCACTTTTCCTTCCTCCATTTGACCAATCTTAGTTTATCCATCCAAAACAACACTATAGTTCCCCCATTGCATTGGCAATTGATTTTCTCTGGAAGTCCATTCCTTGTATTAAATACTCTTTGTTTGCAAAATAACTTCTTGATACCAGTCCTAAATTTGCATGTGGCTAGTTTGAACCTATATCCTTTCATGCTATTCTCGCAACTCAGTTTAAAGTAATTTTCTTTTTCCATACGATTTACTATCTTATATAACTCTACAATGTGTCTGTTCAAGGCTGAAAAACTCAAATTGCTCCAATCTTCCCTCATAATTCACACCTCTATCCTTGGGATCCGTCTTGTGACTCTTCTCTGTGCTGCCTTCAGTGCTTCTGGGTGGAATTTTATGCTCTCCCCGCAGCGGGTTTGGAGGCGGATAGAGCATAAAATCGGCTGGGATGGTAGTTGGGGGGTGGGGGTTGGTTCCCGCCACCATCCCGCCTCTGCCAAAATTTAGTCCGGTGCAGCAACCTTCCTGCCTTCCTGCCCTGCTGCCAATTGAGGCCCTTAACCTGGTAATTAACACCAAGCAAGCGCCTCTGCCCGCCGCAGCTGAAATTACACGTGTGGCAGGCGGCACTGTCGCCCCCACTGCCCCACCCCGGGAGGCACGACGGGAAAAATGGTGCGGGCTGCTTCCTGGCTCCAGAGTAGGTGGTTCTGGCAGGGAATCCTCGTTAAAAGGCACTTAGTGCCTGAATGAGGGACCCAGAATTCGGAAGTGGGGGGCCCGCTGAGGACCACCCCCCTGCCCTTGATGCCGACACCCCACCTCCATGACACCCACATCGCATGACCCTCCCGCCTTGATCAACCTAAGGCCTGGCTCCAGTGATGCTCCTTGGCCTCCAGGACAGTCACCTCCAGCAGCAGCCACCGCCCCCGCGATGGCACTGCAGCTGCCAGTCTCTGTTTGGCCAGCAGTTCTCCAAGGGTGGGACCTGATGACTGGGTCCTAGATCCTATGGAAGGCCATCCACTGTCCACTTAAATGCCTGATTGGCAGTAAATTCGGTGGGCCTTCCGGAAAAGAGGTGACGCGGGGATCTTGGCATCGGTTTCTCCAGACATCGAGTCCCCCACTGCCAGGATAAAATTCCCTTCTGTATGTTTCGTTTGTGACTTAGTGGCCAGACTGGGAACAGTTCTCAAAGTGTGGTCATATCAAAGAACTATGCAGACTGATCATAACTTCCTCCTTTTGCTATTTTGGTGGTATAGTTCTACATTTAATTGGTGTTGGTTGATTTTTGCTCTGCATTGATTGGACATGTTGAGCAATGAGTTGTTACGGCCAAGTGAGGAGGGGATCTCAGGCTCCAATCTTGCACCTTCCTTTTATTTGACCGCAACAGGGTTTATTCCTTCTAAACAGTGGTTGTGCTTACCACCTGCATGAATGTTTTACCTTTTGCCTTTACTGTGATTGTGAAAGAACCAATCGGACATTTTTTCTTGAGTTTAAATAAGAAAGAGATAAGTTTATTAAACTTAACACTCTAACCCGATTTAAAAATACGCTACACATTCACGTACATATTCACGTGAGAATCACACACACACAAATAGATTACAGGAGGGAAAATTGATTTGGTGGTTGGATTAAAGTCCAGAATAAATGGAACTTAAATACAGTCTGTAAAGTGGATGATCTAATCGTCCTCTGTTGAAGTTGTATTCTTGAAGATGTTCATTGATCAAAGAGTATTTTGGCTGGCTTGCTTTGCTCAGGGTTTTCCTAAAGGCAGAATTTGTAGTTGATTCTCTTCCCCTGGTTGCTGGCTGTAGCGGTCTGTAGGCTTGGCGGATTCCCCCAGTCACAGACGGTTCTCACTTCATATTTTCTGGGGAGAGAGAGAAGAGAGAGACAGGGGAGCAGCAGCCGTCTGTGCTGTTGTACACTCAGTTACTCTTGTCTGCTTGTCTGTGTAACAAAACTTGTTGCTTCAGAGATGAACAGGCGGTCACATGGTTCTTCTCAATCCCCTTTGTTTCTAATGAGGTTTTTTTCTGCAATCTTCTAATGAAATTCAAGGTTCCACATGCCCCAGGATGTTCATTCATACTTGGAGGGGTTTGGCTCTTTTAAAGTCAGCAGGTGGGGATGTCCTTGACTGCCATGCTAATGAAGCCGTTATAAGTAATTCAATCACTTAGAGCAAGCCATTGTCCTGGCTGGGCTTCTTGTTAGACTTTTTGTCTCCAGTTCAATCTCCTGGTATTTCAGATGTAAATGGCAGTGGCCACCTTGACTGCTAGTTTTTTTTTGAAGTTACTGTAGGATTTTTTCCCATTAAAAGTCTAAGGTAAGTTTCCAACCAATGAAATTAATATTTCTCAGTTGGCATATAGGGTTTTCTTGAAAGAGTCTAGATCTTTTTCAACACTCAACCATATTGAATTTTATCTGTTAATGTCTGGCCACTTAGCATTTTAGCCTGTTTTGCCTTCAGTTTGCAGGTTTGCAGAGGAGTAGGACAACCACCTACAAATGTGAATGTGCCACTAATACACTACAATTTCCTCCCAGGTCACTCATTTGCTATTCAGGATGGATACAGTGCTAATGTCAGTCCTGATAGACATACCACTGCTGGGAGAGAGGGAAATACAGTTCTGATACAGTCTTTAAAAAGCTGCAGCAGCACTAGCTGTATCTGCAGAACATCTAGGATGGAGATTGTGACATCCCAGGAGAACTATGTGGCATCAAAATACTTCTAAGGGTAGCTTCGAGAATGACATATAACAATGCTGGCACAGATGAATTGGAAAGGATACTTCCACAATGCTTGCAAAACCAGTTTGGGACTGTTTGGTCTCTACAGCATTGGTCACCTACTGACATCTAATTTGAGCCTATGTCCAATTCCAGTGGGCTGCAAGGAGTGAGCACAGATGACCTTGTCTCTCTGGAGAATGGCATTCAGCCTGCTGCCTTAGGCTCCCTCCAAAGCTTACACATGAGAGAGATTCAAACATAGGCCCAGTGCTCCTTACTATTACAAGAGAAAGACTGGCTCTGGGATAGCTGCTTACATAAGATGAGAGTTATCTCAGGCCTCCCAACCTCATCTGCCCCTTTTTTCCCTGCTTTGCACCTGGAGATTAATTGTTCCCTGGGAAACTGATTGCTCCTTTGGAGAAAAGTAGTGGAAAATTAGCCACTAAGAATTGGCTCAGCACTGTTAGTACCAAGGACATTGCTCTTTACCTTTGTTGCAAAGGCATAATTAGTGATCCACTTGCACCTATATGGTGATATGTGTCCAGATCAGTGCGTATCACAAATTTTAAAGAGCTAATTTTATCATTATTGCATTTTGTGCTACATAGAGATAATGTTAATCAGGTCACATAATACTTTAGATCATAATTTGATCTTATCAGAGGTACAGGTCACAAAGTATACACTTGTATGTTTGGCGGGGACAAGGGTGCATGTGAATTAATATCACTGCAGTTTTGCTGCTAATTGTATCTGTAAATTGGGCTCATTTCCTCTGAAAGGTGATTAACATGAATTACCCATTTTTGGATTAAAAATTAGCTGAGGAAAGGAGATACCTTTATAAGAGCATAGTTGGTTTAAAAGCAAGAATGTGTTGAAAAGCTGTAATTGCTCATGACCACACATAAACAGCAATCACAGGAAGACCAATAGAAGCTGAAAACAGGCAACTTGCACAGTTATTGTGGGACACACATTTTGCAGCTGTCTCATTTGCACTCTGTAACCTTTACATCTCTTCCAGTTTAAAATTGCTACGTGATAACAGCTAAAAGCAAGGTATGTAAGGTAGTACTTTGAGCAGAAGCCAGTTCCTTAAGATAGGTCTAGCTTTTATGCAATTACATTTTGATGCATTAATATCATTGCCATATCATAGTTACTTAGTTTTTTTTTGCAATTTTGACAGAATTTTGGCTGCTTTATTTCTTTATTGAAAATTACTGCCATGAATTACCTATGGAATGGCTGAATGTGAGTTTGGAACTGAACTGCAGTCATAACACAGAATTGCATTTCAATCAGTTATTTTCTATAGTATGTCAGTCATTTAAAAAAAATAATTTGGATTAATAACAGATTCTTTGCTTTTCTGCACTAAGAACAACTTTGACAGAGGCAGAAAAATGAAGCAGAACTTTGGAACACAATGGAATTTCGGGATACAGGTAAGGTTCCCTTAATCCACAGAGTTCCCAATCTTACTATGAACACTGTGGAAGAGACAAATTGGAGGAAGAATCATGCTTGGACTATGGTAACAAGCCTCCTGATGACCTATTCACAGCTGAATTGGAGGACACTGCTTGTGCTGTCAATAACATTTGGTGCATAGTCTGAAGAAAACAGAAGGCAGAAAATAAATGGGGAAATCTAGAGACAAAATAACAATTCCTATTGGTCAGAACCAAAGTAGGATGGACCACACACTGGAACTCATGGTCACACTTAATCTCCTCAAAAGTCAACATCAGAGATAATTATATATAACCAATCAAAACCTTTATTTTAGTATAACTACTAATGACGTGAAAGAAACTTGAAAAGGCTTGCAGATGATAAGTTGGATCACTCACAAACTTTTTAGATTTAATTATTAAATGTCAGCAAAGAGCCATTTGTCCTACGAGAGCTCCTTGCTGATATTAAACTGAAATTCGCATTTGGGTGCCAATGAGTGGATCTCTGTGCATGTATGTAACATGCACAGATGCCTGCACATAGCTCTGCTGTGCCTGATCGGAGAGTGTTGCATTTGGGTCTTCCTACTCTACATCAGTCTAAATAGGTGCAGATCTCAAAGCACAACCTGTAAGAGTAGATATTATTGTGTATTTCATAGAGTCATAGAGTTTTACAGCACAGAAACAGGCCCTTCAGCCCAATGCGCCTGCGCCGACCATCAAGCACACGTCCAAAACTAATCCCACTTTCCCGCACTTGGCCCGTAGCCTTGAATGTTATGGCATTTCTTGTGCTCATCTAAATACTTCTTAAATGTCGTGAGTGTTCTTACCTCTACCACCCCTTCAGGCAGTGTGTTCCAGATTCCAACCACCCTCTGGGTGAAAACATTTTTCCTCAACTCCCCTCTAAACCTCCTGCCTCTTACCTTAAATCTATGCCCCCTAGTTGTTGACCTCTCCGTTGAGGGAAAAAGTTTCTTCCTATCTATCCTATCAATGCCCCTCATAATTTTGTATACCTCAATCAGGTTCCCCCTCAGCCTGCTCCGCTCCAAGGAAAACAACCCCAGCCTATCCAGTCTCTCTTCATAACTGAAATGCTGCAGCCCAGGGACCATCCTGGTGAATCTCGTCTGCACCCTCTCCATTGCAATCACATCCTTCCTATAGTGTGGTGACCAGAACTGTACAGAGTGCTCCAGCTGCGACCTAACCAGCATTTTATACAGCTCCATCATAACCTCCCTGCTCTTATATTCTGTGCCTCTGCTAATAAAGGCAAGTATCCTGTATGCCTTCCTAACCACCTTGACTACCTGTGCTGCTGCCTTCAGTGATCTATGGACAAACACCCCAAGGTCCCTCTGACCCTCTCTACTCCCTATGATCCTACCATCCATTGCATATTCTTTTGCCTTGTTAGTCCTCCCAAAGTGCATCACCTCACACTTCTCAGGATTAAACTCCATTTGCCACAGCTCCGCCCATCTTGCCAGCCCATCTATATCATCCTGTAACCTAAGGCCTTCCTCCTCACTATTTACGACACCACCAATTTTCGTGTTGTCTGCGAACTTACTGATCATACCTATATTCACGTCTAAATCATTAATGTACACTACAAGCAGTAAGGGTCCTAGCACCGATCCCTATGGTACACCACTGGTCACAGGCCTCCATTCACAAAAACAACCCTCAACCATCACCCTCTGCCTCCTTCCACTAAGCCAATTTTGGATCCAATTTGCCAAATTACCCTGGATCCCATGGGCTCTTACTTTCTCAACCAATCTCCCATGTGGGACCTTATCAATGTTGTGCTTTGCATGATGGAAGCACACACATAGAATTCGGGAAGGAGAGAAGTATTTTCCAGGCAATGTGGCTGTAAGATCCCACAGGGCTGTTGATCTTCCTGCTCAAATTCCTGGTGTGCACTCTCAGAGCTGAATTTAATGCCCCCCCTCCACCCCCTCCCCCGCTCCCCAGAGATGGGCTAGGAGCCGTGGGGGCCCACAGAATTGTGACAGAGGGTGGGGGGGTGCAGGGCAACGATTAAGTTCGGGGCAGGATGGCTCAGAGGCCAATTGAAGCCTTTAAGTGCCCAATTATTGTCCACTTAAGGGCCTCTTCCTGCCACCACTGGAATTAAACCAGCGGCAGGGGAAGAGGAGGAGTGGGGGGAATCCTCCGCCACATGGACAGGTCACCCAGTAAAATGAGGCAACCTCACTGTGGGCTTGGTGGGGGGGGGGGGGCCTCTTCCGTGGGTGATCTGTGGCCCACGGAGGAGGCCCCGGCAGCAAAGGCCATCCCTGCAGTAACACCCCTCCCTGCCCTCAATGGCCCCCTCCACCGCAACCCCTCCTGCCATCGGCGTGGTCTGCCGGACTGGCCCCGGTGACCCCGCCTCACTTACCCCTTGTCCTGGGTTCCAGTGCTGGGCCTGCTGTTAGGCCTCCTGCAGTACTGGCACCACAAATTAGATGTAGAAAATGTCTGGGTTTCCTTTCATCGCGATTACTTATTCACTCAGACCTGCACAGAATCTAGTTCATGCAGACCCGCACACAATTTGTTGTCTGACAACCAGCTTTTCAAACTGGATTGAAGAGATGTTTGAGGATACACTTAGAAGTTGACAGTCCATGCTTGTGCTGGCAGCTTTTTCCAAGCAAGATAGTAGTAATTATTTCTTCTCACTCAATATTTCATCAAAATATATCTAATAGGATGAAATATTAATGTTGTGCATATGTGCTTCAGAAGTAAGAATTGGGCAGGGTCATCCCTCAGTCACCATCCTATCCATGGTCCCCAGTGCAGCATCTAATTGAGCACGCAACTGAGAATAATCAATTCGTTTTTATATATATTTTGAAAAGTTATCTATTTACAACATGTCTGATCATGAATAATAAACAGCAAGGCATTTGTTTAATTATTGCTCTTGGGTGTGAGATGTGCAGATACATCAGCCACCTAAACAAAATATATGCTCAAAGCAGGATCGGGCGGGAATCAAGCAGGAACAGGGGAGTAAGTTTCAGAGATAATTTTAATTGTGCAGCCACTCTGTTCCTACTAGATGGGTGGGTTAAACTCGCCCCAGCATTTCAGTTCTCCTGAAAATAATTACAAAGTACTTACAGGAATGGTTGATCAGCTATTTTCCTCTGCTTTTTGATTTGTAGTTTAGGTATGAGGCTGCTTTATTGCAATAACAGCAACAGCCATTTGCTTTAAACATAGAAAAATGTCCCAAGACACTTCAGAGTTATGACAGCACAGAAGGAGGCCATTTGGCCCATCGAATCCATGTTGGCTCTCTGGAGAGCAATCCAGTCAGTCCCATTCTCCCGCTCTATCCCCATAGCCCTGCATGTTTATTTCTCTCAAGTTCCCATCCAAGTTTCTTTTGAAATCATTCATTGTCTCCACTTCCACTACCCTCATAGGCAGTGAATTGCAGGGCATCACCACTCGCTGCGTAAAAAAGTTCTTCCTCACATCCTCCAGGTATCTTTTGCCCAAAACTTTAATCTTTTATCCCCTGTCCATGTGCCATCAACTAATGGGAGCAGCTTTTCTTTATCTAGCTGCGAGCTGTGAGACAAACAAATACTGAGGTAAACACAGACAAATTCAGAGTGCTGACCAAAAGCTTGGTTTAAGAGCTGAGTTTTTCAAAGGAAGGATCCAGTTGTCATGGTCCATCTGGGTACCAACAACACAGGTAGGACTAAGAGGTTCTGCTAAGGAGTATAAATGGCTAACAGCTAAATTAAAAAGCAGAACAACAAAGGTGATAATCTCTGGATTACGACCCGAGCCACGAGCAAATTGGCATAGGTAAATAAGATCAGCGTTGAATGAGTGACTCAAAGATTGGTGTGAGAGTTATGGGTTTTGATTCATGGGGCACTGACCCCAGTACTGGGGAAAGAGGGAACTGTACCGTTGAGAAGGCCTTCACCTGAACTATGATGGGACCAATGTTCTGGTAAATAGTATAACCAGGGCAGTAGAGAGGGCTTTAAACTAAATAGTCGAAGACGAGGTGAGTTCAACCGAGGAAGATTTGGAAAATTAAAGAGCAAGGACAAGGCAATAGTGCAGGGTAGTGATATGGGTAATGATAACCACAGTGACAGGAAGGAACAGAGTGTACAAATGTAAGAGTGCACCAACAAATAAGGTCAGAGTAGCAAAAATGGTAAAAATACAGAATTAAAGGCTCTTCATCTGAATGCACATAGCATTCGTAACAAGATGGATGAATTGATGGCACAAATGGAAATAAATGAGTATATTATGATATGATTGCCATTACAGAGACATGGTTGCAAGGTGACCAAGGCTGGGAACTGAATATTCAAGGGTATTTACTATTTCGGAAGGATAGGAAGAAAGGAAAAGGAGGTAGGATAGCTCTGTTAATGATGGATGAGATCAGTGCAGTAGTGAGAAATGATCTTGGCTAGAAAGTGAGTCTGGGGAATTAATAAGGGAAAATAAAGAGATGGCAGATAAATTGAACAGGTATTTTGCATTGGTATTCACCATAGAGGATACAAGGAACATCCCAGAAATAGCTGTAAATCAGGAAATGGAAGGGAAGGAGGAACTCAAGAAAATTACAATCACTAGGGAAGTGGTACTGAACAAATTGTTGGAGCTGCGGGCTGACAAGTTCCCGGGTGCTGATAGACTTCATCCTATGCTCTTAAAAGAAGTGGCTAGTGAGATAATTGATGTGTTGGTTTTGATTTTCCAAAATTCCCTAGATTCAGGGAAGGTTCCATACGATTGGAAAATAGCCAATGTAACTCCTTTATTCAAAAAGGGAGGGAGACAGAAAGCAGGAAACAGTTAGTTTAACAACTGTCATAGGAGAAATAGAGAGAGAGGGATACAGCACGGAAACAGGGCCTTTGGCCCACTGAGTCTGTGCCAACCATCAACCACCCATTTATGTTAATCCTACATTAATCCCATATTCCCACAATTCCCCTACCTACACTAGGGGCAATGTAACAATGGCCAATTTACCTATCAACCTGCAAGTCTTTGGCTGTGGGAGGAAACCAGAGCACCCGGTGGAAACCCACACAGTCATAGGGAGAACTTCCAAACTCTGCACAGGCAGTACCCAGAACTGAACCCAGGTTGCTGGAGCTGTAAGGCTGCGGTGTTAACCACTGTGCCACCCCTTTTCAACCCATGGGTCTCTGGATTACTAGTCCAGTGACAATACCACTGCCACCACATCCCCCCTTAAATGTTAGAAGCTATTATTAAAGATATTATAGCAGGGCACTTAGAAAAATTCAAGGTAACCAGGCAGAGTCAACATGGTTTTGTAAAAGGACTATTGGAATTTTTTTGAAGAAGTAACATGTGCTGTGGATAAAGGAAAACCGGTGGATGTACTATACTTAGATTTCCAGAAGGCATTTGATAAGATGCAACATCAAAGGTTATTGCAGAAAATAAAAGTTCATGGTTAGAGGGTAACATTTTGGCCTGGATGGAAGATTAGCTAGCTAACAGGAAACAGAGAGTAGGCATTAATGGAACATTTTCTGGTTGGTAAGATGTAATGAGTGTTGTGCCACAACTTTTTAAAATTTATATAAATGACTTAGATGAAGGGACTGAAGGCATGGTTGCTAAATTTACTGATGACAGAAAGATAGGTAGGAAAGTAAATTGTGAAGAGGACATAAGGAGGCTACAAAAGGATATAGATAGATTAAGTGAGTGGGCAAAGATCTGGCAAATGAAGTATAATGTGGGGAAATATGAAATTGTCCATTTTGGCAGGAAGAATAAAAAAGAAACATATTATTTAAATGGTGAGAGATTGCAGAGCTCTGAGATGCAGAGGGATCTGGGTGTCCTAGTGCATGAATCACAAAAGGTTAGTATGCAGGTACAGCAAGTAATTAGGAAAGCTCATAGAATGTTATCATTTATAGGGGAATTGAAACAAAAGTAGGGAGGTTATGCTTCAGCTATACAGGGTATTGGTGAGACCGCATCTGGAGTACTGTGTACTGTATTGGTCTCCTTATTTAAGGAAGGATGTAAATGCATTGGCAGCAGTTCAGAGAAGGTGTACTAGACTAATACCTGGAATGGGCGGGTTGTCTTATGAGGAAAGGTTGGACAGGCTAGGCTTGTATCCACTGGAGTGTGGAAGGGTAAGAGGTGACTTAATTGAAACATATAAGATCCTGAGGGGTCTTGACAAGGTGGATGTAGAAAGGATGTTTCCTCTTGTGGGAGAATCTAGAACTAGGGGTCACTGTTTAAAAATAAGGGGTTGCCCATTTAAGACTGAGATGAGGAGAACGTTTATCTCTCAGAGGGTCATGACTCTTTGGAACTCTCATCCTCAAAAGGCGGTGGAAGCAGAGTTTGTAAATATTTTTCACGGCAGAGGTAGATGGATTCTTGATAAGCAAGTGTGTGAAAGGTTATTGGGGGCAGGAGGGAATGTGGAGTTGAACTTACAATCAGATCAACCATGATCTGATTGAATGGCGGAGGAGGCTCGAGGGGCCAAGTGACCTACTCCTGCTCCTAATTCGTACGTTCATATGTAAAATCAAAGAACAAAGAATAAAGAACAAAGAAAATTACAGCACAGGAACAGGCCCTTCGGCCCTCCAAGCCTACGCCGATCCAAATCCTCTATCTAAACCTGTCGCCTATTTTCTAAGGGTCTGTATCTCTTTACTTCCTGCCCATTCATGTAATTGTCTAGATACATCTTAAAAGACGCCATCGTGCCCGCGTCTACCACCTCCGCTGGTAATGCGTTCCATGCACCCACCACCCTCTGCGTAAAGAAATTTCCACGCATATCCCCCCTAAACTTTTCCCCTTTCACTTTGAACTCGTGTCCCCTTGTAATTGAATCCCCCACTCTGGGAAAAAGCTTCTTGCTATCCACCCTGTCTATACCTCTCATGATTTTGTACACCTCAATCAGGTCCCCCCTCAACCTCCGTCTTTCTAATGAAAATAATCCTAATCTACTCAACCTCTCTTCATAGCTAGTGCCCTCCATACCAGGCAACATCCTGGTGAACCTCCTCTGCACCCTCTCCAAAGCATCCACTTCCTTTTGGTAATGTGGCGACCAGAACTGCACGCAGTATTCCAAATGTGGCCGAACCAAAGTCCTATACAACTGTAACATGACCTGCCAACTCTTGTACTCAATACCCCGTCCGATGAAGGAAAGCATGCCGTATGCCGCCTTGACCACTCTATTGACCTGCGTTGCCACCTTCAGGGAACAATGGACCTGAACACCCAAATCTCTCTGTACATCAATTTTCCCCAGGACTTTTCCATTTACTGTATAGTTCACTCTTGAATTGGATCTTCCAAAATGCATCACCTCGCATTTGCCCTGATTGAACTCCATCTGCCATTTCTCTGCCCAACTCTCCAGTCTATCTATATTCTGCTGTATTCTCTGACAGTCCCCTTCGGTATCTGCTACTCCACCAATCTTAGTGTCGTCTGCAAACTTGCTAATCAGACCACCTATACTTTCCTCCAAATCACTTATGTATATCACAAACAACAGTGGTCCCAGCACGGATCCCTGTGGAACACCACTGGTCACACGTCTCCATTTTGAGAAACTCCCTTCCACTGCTACTCTCTGTCTCCTGTTGCCTAGCCAGTTCTTTATCCATCTAGCTAGCACACCTTGGACCCCATGCGCCTTCACTTTCTCCATCAGCCTACCTTATCAAACGCCTAACTGAAGTCCATGTATATGACATCTACAGCCCTTCCCTCATCAATCAACTTTGTCACTTCCTCAAAGAATTCTATTAAGTTGGTAAGACATGACCTTCCCTGCACAAAACCATGTTGCCTATCACTGATAAGCCCATTTTCTTCCAGATGGGAATAGATCCTATCCCTCATGATCTTCTCCAGCAGCTTCCCTACCACTGACGTCAGGCTCACCGGTCTATAATTACCTTGATTTTCCCTGCTACCCTTCTTAAGCAAGGGGACAACATTAGCAATTCTCCAGTCCTCCGGGACCTCACCCGTGTTTAAGGATGTTGCAAAGATATCTGTTAAGGCCCCAACTATTTCCTCTCTCGCTTCCCACAGTAACCTGGGATAGATCCCATCCGGACCTGGGGACTTGTCCACCTTAATGCCTTTTAGAATACCCAACACATCCTCCCTCCTTATGCCGACTTGACCTAGAGTAATCAAACATCTGTCCCTAACCTCAACATCCGTCATGTCCCTCTCCTCGGTGAATACCGATGCAAAGTACTCGTTTAGATTCTCACCCATTTTCTCTGACTCCACGCATAACTTTCCTCCTTTGTCCTTGAGTGGGCCAATCCTTTCTCTAGTTACCCTCTTGCTCCTTATATATGAATAAAAGGCTTTGGGATTTTCCTTAACCCTGTTTGCTAAAGATATTTCATGACCCCTTTTAGCCCTCTTAATTCCTCGTTTCAGATTGCGCCTACAATCCCGAAATTCTTTCAAAGCTTCGTCTTTCTTCAGCCGCCTAGACCTTATGTGTGCTTCCTTTTTCCTCTTAGCTAGTCTCACAATTTCACCTGTCATCCATGGTTCCCTAATCTTGCCATTTCTACCCCTCATTTTCACAGGAACATGTCTCTCCTGCACGCTAATCAACCTCTCTTTAAAAGCCTCCCACATATCAAAAGTGGATTTACCTTCAAACAGCTGCTCCCAATCTACATTCCCCAGCTCCTGCCGAATTTTGGTATACTTGGCCTTCCCCCAATTTAGCACTCTTCCTTTAGGACCACTCTCTTCTTTGTCCATGAGTATTCTAAAACTTACGGAATTGTGATCACTATTCCCAAAGTAGTCCCCTACTGAAACGTCAACCACCTGGCCCGGCTCATTTCCCAACACCAGGTCCAGTATGGCCCCTTCCCGAGTTGGACTATTTACATACTGCTCTAGAAAACCCTCCTGGATGCTCCTTACAAATTCTGCTCCATCTAGACCTCTCACACTAAGTGAATCTCAGTCAATGTTGGGAAAATTAAAATCTCCTATCACCACCACCCTGTTGCTCCTACAGCTTTCCATAATCTGTTTACATATTTGTACCTCTATCTCACGCTCGCTGTTGGGAGGCCTGTAGTACAGCCCCAACATTGTTACCGCACCATTCCTATTTCTGAGTTCTGCCCATATTGCCTCACAGCTCGAGTCCTCCATAGTGCCTTCCTTCAGCACAGCTGTGATATCCTCTTTGACCAGTAATGCATCTCCTCCACCCCTTTTACCTCCCTCTCTATCCCGCCTGAAGCATCAGTATCCTGGGATATTTAGTTGCCAATCATGCCCTTCCCTTAACCAAGTCTCAGTAATAGCAATAACATCATACTCCCAGGTACTAATCCAAGCCCTAAGTTCATCTGCCTTACCTACTACACTTCTTGCATTAAAACAAATACACCTCAGACCACCAGTCCCTTTGCTTTCATCATCTGCTCCCTGCCTACTCTTTCCCTTAGTGACCCACTGACCCGAAACGTTGGCTCTGCTTCTCTTTCCACAGATGCTGCCGGACCTGCTGAGCGGTTCCAGGGTTTCTTGTTTTTGTTTCAGATTTCCAGCATCCGCAGTATTTTGCTTTTATTTTAGTGTCTGTAAATAGGTTGAGTGAGTAGGCAAAAATTTGGCAGACTGAACAAATTGTGGGAAAATGTGAGTATGTCCACTTTGGCTGGAAGAATAGAAAAGCAGAATATTATTTCCATGAAGAGAGAATGCTGTGGTACAGAGGGATCAGGGTGTCCTTCTACATGGATCACAGTTAGCATGCAGGTACAGCAAGTAATTAGGAAGACAAATGGAATGTTGGCCTTTATTGTAAGGAGGATGGAGTATAAAAGTAGTGAAGTCTTGCTACAAGTGTATAAGGCATGGGTGGGACCGCACGCAGAGTACTGTGAAAATAATAAAATCAAAAAGTGCTGGAAATACTCAGCAGGTCTGGCAGCATCTGTGGAGAGAGAAGCAAAGTTAATGTTTCAGATCAGTGACCTTTCATTAGAACTGGCAAAGGTCAGAAACGTAATAGGTTTTAAGCAAATAAAGCGGGGGTGGGGCAAAAGAGAACAAAAGGGAAGGTGTTGATAGGACAGAGATCACAGAAAGGCAAAGGCAAAGAGTGTGTTAATGGTGTAGTGAAATACGAAGTGAAAGCGCAGAGAGGATACTAAATGACAGAATAATGAACAGCCCTAGTGGGCAGGCACATGGTAAAAAAAAACTGAATGATGAAACAAAGTAAAATAAAATAAAAATGAAAAATAAAAAACTAAACTAAAAATATGATCCTCCGCCACTTCCGCCACGTCCAGTGTGATGCCACTACCAAATGCACCTTCCCCTCCCCTCCTCTGTCAGCATTCTGAAGGGATCATTCCCTCCGCGACACCCTGGTCCACTCCTCCATTACCTCCGACACCTCGTCTCCTTCCCATGGCACCTTCCCATGCAATTGCAGGAGTTGTAATACCTGCCCCTTTACCTCCTCTCTCCTCACTATCCAAGGTCCCAAACACTCCTTTCAGGTGAAGCAGCGATTTACTTGTACTTCTTTCAATTTAGTATACTGTATTCGCTGCTCACAATGCGGTCTCCTCTACAGTGGGGAGACCAAACATAGATTGGGTGACCGCTTTGCGGAACACCTCTGCTCAGTCCGAAAACACGACCGCGAGCTTCCTGTCAGTTGCCATTTCAACACACACCCCTGCTCTCATGCCCACATCTCTGTCCTGGGATTGCTGCACTGTTCCAGTGAACATCAATGCAAGCTCAAGGAACAGCATCTCATTTACCGATTAGGCACACTACAGCCTGCCAGACTGAACATTGAATTCAATAATTTCAGACCATGACTGGCCCCCCTTTTCTATTTTTAGTTTTATTTTTTATTTTTTATTTTTGTTTTATTTTAGCTTGTTTCATCATTCAATTTTTTTTACCATGTGCCTGCCCACTGTTTTTTTCATGTTTATGTTTTTGGGTGGACTATTCATTATTCTGTCATTTAACACAATCTCTGCATTAACGCCATTAACACATCTTTGCCTTTGCCCTATGACCTCCTTGACAGTTATTCTCTGTGACCCTCTGTCCTATCAACACCTTCCCTTTTGCTCTCTTTTGCCCCATCCCCACTTTATTTGCTTAAAACCTATGACATTTCTAACCTTTGCCAGTTCTGATTAAAGGTCACTGACCTGAAACGTTAACTTTGCTTCTCTCTCCACAGATGCTGCCACACCTGCTGAGTTTTGTTGTTAATTTTTGTTGTTATTTCAGATTTCCAGCATCTGCAGTATTTTGCTTTTATTATTATCCCAGAGTACCGTGTACAGCTTTCATCTCCTTACTTAAGGAGGGATATACTTGCATTGGAAGCAGTTCAGAGAAGGTTCACCAGGCTGTTTCCTGGGATGAAGGGGCTGTCTTATGAGGAAAGGTTAAGCAGGTTGGGCCTATACTCATTGGAGTTTAGAAGAATGAGAGGTGATCTTATTGAAACATATAAGATTCTGAGGGGGCTTGACAGGGTAGATGCTGGGGCACGCTTTCCAAATAAGGGGTCTCCATTTTAAGACTAAGTTGAGGAGAAATTTCTTCTCTGAGGGTCATTAATCTGAATCACGCAGCATAAATTATGGATAATAAGGCTTGGAGCTGTTCTTAACATCATAGCAGCAGCTTTATCTAAAGTCCATCTGTTGCAACAGATTTTCATTTTATACAGTGTGATATCAATGAACTATTACCTGGTATACTAATAGTAAACTTATCAGAGTCCATCCTAATGAGCCCTCCTGAACCACTTCTCCAAGATGACTATAGATATGGTTTTCTTTAACAGTAGAGCATGTGCTTAGTTAATGGGGAAATAAGGTGCACATGAGTAAATAACCCACATTGCTGACATCATTGTTAAGATCATGGTCACAAAATTTGGTTGCATAATGCCCATCTTTTCAGTAATACAGGTGCTGTTCTTGTTTCAAAATGGCATTGACACCATGTGAGCACATTTGTGGTGTGGGCTGCACTGGATACCATCTTGGATTGAGCATTAGTGCAGGCGCAGGGAGCATACACCTGTAGTACGCAGAGTAGGCAGACTTTGATATCAATCAGATTTGCTTCTGGTTTGACACCAGCAGTGCCATTTTGGGGCTAAACGTTCCAGCTAATGTCCTTTCTTAAGCAAACACAGTTGAACATGCCTTCAGCAGAAGGAAGTACTCCTACCAACGCTATTTAAAAGGATCATCAACTACTTTCAAGTTAGTTCCTGGATGATTTCTACCGGCTGTTGCAAAGTTTGTAGATGAGTTTTGAAGTTTCTACTGTTAAAGTTGCTGAAGTCTACAGGGAGTGGTGTGGCAAGAGCTGAAGACTTTGGTTCTGACTTCAAAGTTTCTGGACAAAGCCTGCCATGGGTGCACTAATTTACATCCCCCTTGGCCTACAACATGACTGGGAGATTAAGCAGAGATGACACAGAACAGATAAGCTGCTGGTATAGGGAGGAGGAGGAGGGTGCTCAGCAGTAGGCAGGAGGCCCTAATCAGGGTCTTCAGGGAGCAATTCTATCTGAACCTCAGTGACGAAGAGCCTGTTAGGTGCCT
This sequence comes from Heterodontus francisci, assembly GCF_036365525.1. NCBI lineage: Eukaryota > Metazoa > Chordata > Chondrichthyes > Heterodontiformes > Heterodontidae > Heterodontus > Heterodontus francisci. The sequence continues at coordinate 69,930,016 of NC_090379.1, forward strand.
CTGCTTCATCCTCGCTGAAATCTGTCACTTACTGCAGCCTCAACAACAGCTACTTGTATTTTTATAGTGCCTTTAACATAAAACAGCTTGAGACACTTCACAGAAGCATTATAAAGCAAAATTTGACACCGAGCCACATATGGCAATATTAAAGCAGATGGTCCAAAATCTTGGTCAAGGTGGTAGGTTTGAAGGAATGTCTTAAAAGGGGAAAGAGAGGTTCAGGGAGGGAATTCCAGAGCTTGGGACTTATGCAGTTGAAGGCACAACAAGTGGTGGAACAATTAAAATTGGGGATGCTCAAGAGGCCAGAATTAGATGAGTGCAGGTATCTCGCAGTATTGTGGAGCTGGAGGAGATTAGAGATAGGGAGGAGCAAGGAGGGACGTGAACAAGGATGAGTATTTTAAAATGGAGGGTTGCTTGACCAGGAGCCAATATAGATCAGCGAGCACAGGGGTGATGGATGAGTGGGAATTGGTACGAATTAGGACACAGGCAAAGTTCTGGATGATCGAGTTTAGGGAGAGTCGAATGTGGGAGATCAGCCAGGAATGTGTTGAAATAGTCAAAGCTAGAGGGAACAAAGGCATGGATAAGGGTTTCAGCAGCAGATGAGCTGAGGTGGAGTTGGTGATGAAACGAAGGTAGAGGTAGATGGTCTTAGCGATGGCATGGATATGTGGTCAGAAGCTCATCTCGGGGTCAAATATGACAGCAAGATTGCAAACAGTCTCGTTTAATCTCAGTTGCCAGGGGCGGGATGGAGTCGGTAGCTAAGGAATGGAGTTTGTTGTGGGTACCAAAGACAATACAGTCAATCTTCCCAATGTTTAATTGGAGGAAATTTCTTTCCATCCAGGACTGGATGTTGGAAAAGCAGTCCGTAAATTTATCAACAGTGGAGGAGTCTAGGGAGGTGGTGGTGATGTAAAGTGTCATCAGAGTACATATGAAAACTAATGCTGTTTTTGGCTGATGTTGCCAAGGGGCAGCATGTAGGTGAGAAGTAGGAGGAGACCAAGGATAGATCCTTAGGGGACACCAGAGGTAATGGTGCGGAGCAGGAAGTGAAGCCATTGCAAGTGATACTCTGACTATGATTAGATAGATAAGAATGAAACCAGGCAAGTGCAGTCCTACGCAGCTGGACTGGATCTCAGTGGAGAGGTGTTGGAGGATGATGGGGTGATTAACCATCTCAAAGGCTGCAGATGGGTCAAGGACAAGGAGGGAAAGTTTACCTTTGCCACAGTCATATAGGATGTCATTTGTGACCTTAAGTGCCGTTTTAATATGAGTGGCAGGGATGGAAACCTGATTGGAGGGATTCAAACATGGAGTTCCAGTCAAGATGGGCATGGATTTGGGAGGTGACATGTTCGAGGACTTTGGAAAGGGAAGTTGGTGATGGGGCAGTAGTTTGCAAGGACAACAGGGTCAAGGTTTTTTTTAATCAGGAGAGAGTGATATAGCAGATTTAAATGAGAAGGACAACACCTGAAGAGAGAATCATTTACAATATAACTAAAAAAGAAACTGCAAACTTTGGGACCAGGAAGTGAAGTTGGGTGGCCAGCAGTTTAGTGGGTATAGGTTTGGGGTACCAGGAGGTGGGTATCATGGAAAAGATGATCTCATAGAGGGCATGAGGAGGTTTGCTAGAGCTCTTCGGGAGGGTTTAAACTAGTTTGGCAGGGGGATGGGAACCGGAGCCACGGATCAGTGGATGGGGTAGCTGTTGAACAGGCAGATACCGAGTGCAGAGAGTCTGTGAGGAAGGTTAGACAGTTGACAGGGCAAAGTTGCAGCCAGTATGATGGGTTGAAGTGTATCTATTTTAACGCAAGAAGTGTCAGGAATAAGGGTGATGAACTTAGAGCATGGATCAGTACTTGGAGCTACGATGTTGTGGCCATTACGGAGACGTGGATATTACAGGGGCAGGAATGGATGTTGGATGTTCCGGGGTTTAGATGTTTCAAAAGGAATAGGGAGGGAGGTAAAAGAGGTGGGGGAGTGGCATTGTTAATCAGGGATTAACAGCTGCAGAAAGGGAGGTCGTCGAGGAGGATTTGTCTACTGAGTCAGTATGGGTGGAAGTCAGAAACAGGAAAGGAGCAGTCACTTTGTTGGGAGTTTTCTATAGACCCCCCCAATAGCAACAGAGACATGGAGGAACAGATTGGGAGGCAGATTTTGGAAAGGTGCAGAAGTAACAGGGTTGTTGTCATGGGTGACTTCAACTTCCCTAATATTGATTGGAACCTCTTTAGTGCAAATAGTTTGGATGGAGCAGTTTTTGTCAGGTGTGTCCAGGAAGCTTTTCTGACTCAATATGTAGATAGGCCGACTAGAGGGCAGACTATGTTGGACTTGGTGCTTGGCAACGAACCAGGCCAAGTGGCAGATCTCTCGGTGGGAGAGCATTTCGGTGATAGTGATCACAACTCCCTGACCTTTACTATAGTCATGGAGAGGGACAGGAGCAGACGGGATGGGAAAATATTTAATTGGGGGAGGGGGAATTACAATGCTATTAGGCAGGAACTGGGGAGCATAAATTGGGAACAGATGTTCTCAGGGAAATGCACGACAGAAATGTGGAGGTTGTTTAGGGAGCACTTGCTGCGACTGCTGGATAGGTTTGTCCCGATGAAACAGGGAAGGGATGGTAGGGTGAAGGAACCTTGAATGACAAGAGATGTGGAACAGCTAGTCAAGAGGAAGAAGGAAGCTTACTTAAGGTTGAGGAAGTAAGGATCAGACAGGGCTCTAGAGGGTTACAAGGTAGCCAGGAAGGAACTGAAGAATGGACTTAGGAGAGCTAGAAGGGGACATGAAAAAGTCTTGGCGGGTAGGATTAAGGAAAATCCCAAGGCGTTCTACACTTATGTGAGGAACAAGAGGATGGCCAGAGTGAGGGTAGGGCCGATCAGGGATAGTGGAGGGAACTTGTGCCTGGAGTCGGAGGAGGTAGGGGAGGTCCTAAATGAATACTTTGCTTCAGTATTCACTAGTGAGAGGGACCTGGTCGTTTGTGAGGACAGCGTGGAACAGGCTGATATGCTCGAACAGGTTGAGGTTAAGAGGGAGGATGTGCTGGAAATTTTGAATGATATGAGGACAGATTAGTCCCCGGGGCCAGACGGGATATACCCAAGGATATTACGGGAAGCGAGGGAAGAGATTGCTGCGCCTTTGGCGATGATCTTTGCGTCTTCACTGTCCACTGGAGTAGTACCGGATGATTGGAGGGTGGCAAATGTTGTTCCCTTGTTCAAGAAAGAGAATAGGGATAACCCTGGGAATTATAGACCAGTCAGTCTTACGTCGGTAGTGGGAACATTATTGGAGAGGATTCTGAGAGACAGGATTTATGATTATTTGGAAAAGCATGGTTTGATTAGAGACAGTCAGCATGGCTTTGTGAGGGGCAGGTCATGCCTCACAAGCCTTGTTGAATTCTTTGAAGATGTGACAAAACACATTGATGAAGGAAGAGCAGTGGATGTGGTGTATATGGATTTTAGCAAGGCGTTTGATAACTTTCCCTATGGTAGGCTCATTCAGAAAGTAAGGAGGAATGGGATTCAGGGAAAGTTGGCTGTCTGGATACAAAATTGGCTGGCCCATAGAAGTCAGAGGGTGGTAGTAGATGGAAAGTATTCAGCATGGAGCTCGGTGACCAGTGGTGTTCCACAAGGATCTGTTCTGGGACCTCTGCTCTTTGTGATTTTTATAAATGACTTGGATGAGGAAGTGGAAGGCTGGGTTAACAAGTTTGCCGATGACACGAAGGTTGCTGGAGTTGTGGATAGTGTGGAAGGCTGTTGTAGGTTGCAACGGGACATTGACAGGATGCAGAGCTGGGCTGAGAAGTGGCAGATGGAGTTCAACCTGGAAAAGTGTGAAGTGATTCATTTTGGAAGGTCGAATTTGAATGCGGAATACAGGCTTAAAGACAGGATTCTTGGTAGTGTGGAGGAACAGAAGGATCTTGGGGTCCATGTCCATAGATCGCTCAAAGTTGCCACCCAAGTTGATAGGGTTGTTAAGAAGGCGTATGGTGTGTTGGCTTTCATTAACAGGGGGATTGAGTTTAAGAGCCGCGAGGTTATGCTGCAGCTCGATAAGGCCCTGGTTCGACCACACGTGGAATATTGTGTTCAGTTCTGGTCGCCTCATTATAGGAAGGATGTGGAAGCTTTAGAGAGGGTGCAGAGGAGATTTACCAGGATGCTGCCTGGACTGGAGGGCATGTCCTACGAAGAAAGATTGAGGGAGCTAGGGCTTTTCTCATTGGAGTGAAGAAGGATGAGAGGTAACTTGATAGAGGGGTACAAGATGATGAGAGGCATAGATAGAGTGGATAGTCAGAGACTTTTTCCCAGGGTGGAAAGGGCTATCACCAGGGGGCATAATTTTAAGGTGATTGGAGGAAGGTTTCGGGGAGATGTCAGAGGTAGGTTCTTTACACAGAGAGTGGTGGGTGCGTGGAATGCGCTGCCAGCGGTGGTAGTAGAAGCAGATACATTAGGGGCATTTAAGCGACTGTTGGATAGGTACATGGATGATAGTAGAATGAAGGGTAGGTAGTAAGTTTGATCTTAGAGTAGGTTAAAGGTTCGGCACAACATCGTGGGCCAAAGGGCCTGTACTGTGCTGTACTGTTCTATGTTCTATGTTCTATAAGAGAGAAACGAGAGAAAGATGCAAGTTCAGGGCTAGGGCAGGTGAAAGCTTTTGAGAAACTTTGGTCCAGTAGACTACTGGAACAGAGGGAATTGACAGACAGCTGATATGATGGTCTTAATCTTAGTGACAAAGTCAGGCGAGGCCAATATGCCAGTGGCTCTGAGGTTGACCATGGCCATGAGTTTTTTGCATCTGGCTCCTTCCAGACTGGAGCGAGCAACATCTCCCAGTTTTCCAACCACTGTTGCATAAGGGAGGTCACTGAGGCTCTGGATGTAAAGAGAGCTGGATCCATTTCATTCTCTGAGACGAGCAGGTGGAGTAAGCTCATGGCTTCGCAAAGATTGCAGGCTTCCCCTTGGTGCAAGGTAGCATTGACTTTGCTGGCGCCACATGTGAACTCTCTGTTCCACAATCAGAAAGGATTCCACTCCCTCAATGTCCAGCTGGTGTGTGACTATACCCAGTATATAATGCAGCTGAATGTCCAATATCCTGGCAGAAGTCACGATGCCTTCATTCTGTGGCAGTCCACTGTACCATCTCATTTGAGTCCGCATAAGAAACCAGAGGGTGGCTACAATGCTACAAGGACTATCCACTGACCAAATGGCCCAGGACTCCAGTGCACAATCAAAGCATATGTGGGCAGCATGCATATAACAAAAGGCATGCTGTCACACTGTATCTGGGTTGAGCAGACCACTAGGGTGCTTAAACAATGCTGGACCACTCTGGTTAGACAAGGAAAAACTATTCCCATTAACTAATGGTACAGAGACTAGGGGACACAGATTGAAGGTTTTTGGCAAGAGAAGCAGGGAGAATGAGGAAGAACACTTTTATACAGTGAGTGGTAATGACCTGGAACTCACTGCCCACGTGGGTGGCGGAAGTGGAGACAATCAATGACTTCAAAGGGAAATAGAATTGCAGGGCTACGGGGATTGACTGGAATGCCCCATGGAGAGCTGGCATGGATACGAATGACCTGTGCTGTGCCGTAAATGACTCTGACTTGCCAGAGTGGGTGTCAAAATTTGTTGCACTTTGCTGTATCCTGCACAACCTTGCCATGTTCTTGGGATATGGTGATCAGCTGAGGAGGAGGAAGAAAAGGAACACATTATCTTTCTGGTCAGGATGTCCATCATCGACTCATCTGACTGCAGTACCAGTGAACGCATCTCCAACTCCCCACTCACCAACAATACCACACCTTACATTTGTCCTGTTGGCTCCAATGCTGAAATAAAAGCAATCACAAAACAAACATTCCAATCCAAATTTATAAATCTAACCATGCCACATTCAGTATAATTGTCAACTAATCAGTGTTGTGCATTCCTTTGCCTGTCATCCGTGTGCCTTAGCCTGTCCTACTGCTACTATGCTGTGCGACCCCACTGGCTGTGGCACGGCTGGTGGGAGACTGCTAACTTTCAATGGGAGAGACTCCAGATGGTCATGCAGGGAGACCTCAACCAGCTTTGGCTCTAAAGGGCTATGCTTTCGACTGCACCATCTTGGTGTGGGCGGCAGTGATCTGGGCTGGCTGAACAGACAACGACAAGGTCATTGGTAGAGATGGGAGAGTGAATACTGTAATCTTGAGTCAAAAACCTGGAACTCCCTCCCGAACAATGCTGTGGGTGTACCTACACCAAATGGAGTGCAGCAGTTCAAGAAGGTGGCTTACCTAATTTTACACCTTCTCAAGGCAGAAAATGCTGGTCTTGCAAATGACATACATCCCAAGAATGAATTTTGAAAAAAAAGTCCTAAGAGGACAGCAGGTTTGTGCTCTATGGAGCCACTGCTACTCCCCTGGGATGGTGCCTCAGCAATCACCCAGACCTGTCAGTGAGATTTCTGGATTGCTGTGACACTCTGAAGGCCCCTTTGCACACTGGTAACCACTTCTATGATGGCAACAGTCTGAGCTTGTGAGGCAGCAAGCGGGACTTGTATGACTTCAGACTGAGCCTCCTCTACAGCACCCAGACATTGAGTGGCTTCTGTTTATCCTGCAATGGAAACTGAAACATCAGCCATCAGCCATTCCACGTGGCTGGGTCTGCAAGAGTTCTCATGGAGTTGGCCACCAATTCCACACTGGAAAGGATGGGCTCCAAGCGCTGTGCAAAGCTCTGTGCCAAGTTAGTGCCAGATTCCTCCATGCTCCTTGATATTGACCAAAGGCTGTCTGGCTGGGCTGCCAATACACCAAGCATTTCAGTGTGCAAACCCACCAACTTTCTTCAATAGGCTGCATCATTGAAGACCTCACCTGATTCCTCTGCAGTAGAACTCCTGTGCAATCTTGCCCTCCAAGGAGCTAGCCCCTGCACGCTCGTGCCCAGTGTCTCACCATGTGCAGATCCCGCTTCTAATTTACTCTCTAGTATGCACAGTGCCAGTATCTGAGCTGGTGGTTGTGAGTGAGAGAAAGTAAAAGTGATGGAAAAACACAATCTTCCTGCTATTCCATCTCTTGCTCTTCCACCACTGCCTGGCCAGGTGACAGTTCTTGGGTGTCTGAAGGAAGATAGGCACCAGGCTCGAGTTGTGGTGAGGGGTTGGGCAGTGCACACTTACACCATGTACAGCCTGTAAATCAGAAGAAATTGTGGGATGTGAGAAGGAGGATTAGGTATGAGCATACTGTCATCTTCAATGATTTCAGCTCTGCTGCTAGTCACGGCCTCAGTCATGGCCACTACATGATGAACAGCATTGTCTCCTCCATAAGGGTTAGGACATACATGCGTGCCTGTCCCCTGCTGGTTAGGTGCTGCTGCTGCTACCGGTTGTGTGTCACTTTGTCCTACAAGAGAGGGATATGTGTCAGTGAGTGAGGAGTATTCTATTTGGGTGGTGTGCCTGTCACGGTTGAAGAGCTGCTCGTGTAGAAGAAAATTTAGCAGGTTGTAATCTCTGATTTAAACATGGCTGCCTAATAATTTTACTTCTAGGTTTCACATCTCTCAGCTGCGACATTTGGCCATGATCCACATTCATGACATGATTTAAAGAACCAATGCAAAATGGAATTTGGAGGAGTTTGGAGTTTTTGGAAGAATACGGTAAAAGTTATTCAAGATGGATTCAGAACAAGCATGCCCAACACCTGGGATTTATTGATGCTTCCCTTGAGTTACTGCCAATCCAGTCTGGAGCAAGGGGAACATAATTTTCCCCAGTGTCAAGAGGAAGAATCCTATTCTTATCAAGATGGTTGGAGGTAGCTGAGGAAGTGAATAGCAGGAGCACTGTATCACATTATTGGATTCAAAGCAGGAAGCAGTTTAATGACCTAAGTAATTCAGAAAGAATGAATACAATTACTTCCCATACATCCTGTGGTGTACATCAATCTCCTCACCCCATCTTGTCAAGCATACTCCCATCACATCATTCCTCACACCCACTTAATTTTAAACAGCAACCACGGTTCACCTTTTTATGTAACTCCTCAGCTCTTCATTTATCCATCTGCCGTTGCCACTCACCCAACTCCTTATAAAGTGTGATGCATTAACCTCATAGGTGTAATGCATTTGGTAAAGGGTGACTGACGGGTGAATATGACCTTCAGTCACTCATAGGACTGTTCTTTTGCCTCTTGTAGGAGAAGTAAGTGCACAACACAAGGGAGATGGAAAGGACTGGAGGTGGCTGCAATCGTGACCTGCCTCATACTTTCATGTGTAGCTGACTGAGAGACCTTCAATGTGTAACAGCTTCAGCAACCCCCAAGCGTCCTGGAAGGAGCCAGAAATTAAGGGCAGCATTAACTTTGACAGTGAAGGGCAAAGTGTGGCCACCAGATCCAGCAGGGAGCAACACCTTAGGAGACTGCAGCTGTCTGCAACCACCTGCGGTGTCAATCTGAGCCTCTGGAGGTACTGCTCTTCAGACAGGTCAAGGAAACTGACTATCTTTCTGTATACTCTATTACATGGAGAGTGCCTCTTGTGACCTCAGCCCCCACTTTGCTTCCAGTTCTGCTGTTCTCCATTCTGTTCATGTCTTCGCTGTTCTCCAATCAGTGCACTTCTCTCTTGTGTGCCTGCAGCTCCCACCACAGCGTGACCTCACTGCCATGGATGGTGATTGTCTTCCTCGTCCAAATTCAATTTGAAAACACCCACAACCTGAAGTTGTCTGTCTGAAGGCTTCCAAACATCTGCAACATGTCACCACAAGCATTCTCAGCAAAACATTTGTAAGAAGGAACTGAGGAAGCAGCTGTAAGCAGACAGGGGGAAAAATTTGTCAAGGCCCATTTGAGTGTGGGGTGAGTATGAATAACAATCATCATGTGGCCGGTCCCATTGAGGCAGGCGCCATGCAAACTTTATGCTGCCTCTTCATCTAAATGATTTTAACCTGCAGCTCAGTACAGAACGCACTGCTGGCTGGCTACACGATCAAGAGGAGGCCCAGCAGCATGTATAGCTAGCACGTGTTTCAGCTAGCCTGCCTGTCTTAAAGGCAGCATGTCCCTCTTAAAGGGGAACTGCACTCATTGTAAATACTGCTGCAGATTGTCTGAGGAAGATTTGAATACAAGTAAAAGCACAGAAAATGGAACAACAGGCAGGAGAGAGGGCTCTCAGGCTTTCTGATGTGGTGCAGGAGACATTAGTGATGGAGGTGGAAAGGAGAAAGAAAGGGAAAAAGAGACCTGCATTTCGATAGGGCTTTTTACAACCACCGGTCTCAAAGCACTTTACAGTCAATGAAGTATTTTTGAAGTGTATTCACTGTTGTAATGTAGAAAACGTGGCTACCAATTTGCACATAACAAATCCCACAAACAGTAATGTGATCATGAATTTTCACTACGGAGGTGGGAAACATGAGTAGGGTTTGTTATCGGGTCAGACACCTAACCCTAGTGGGAAACTGATTAAAGTTAAGATTTTCAGAGGAGTAAACCCTTAATTGATATGGAGACAGATTTTCTGTTCAATTAAAGCTAGTGGGGGCAGGAAAGGAAGTGGAGCAGATGAAGTGGAGGGCTAATTTAGACTCCCCACGGCAGCCATCATTTAGGCTGCTGGTTGTCCTAAGGGAGAAACCTACAGTTTGTACCAAAGCCTTCCACAGCACCAGAGGGAAGTGAGATATCACAGGAGAGCTGGAGGTCTGGCATTCGGGACAGGGCTGCCCCTCACTTCTTCAATGCTGAACTGGATCTAATGTTGGAGGCTGTGAAGGAGAGGAGGGTGGTCCTCTTCCCAGAGGGTAGCAGGAGGAGGCCGCCACATTGTGTGGAGCACTAAGTGGGTCACTGGGGTAAAAACAAGAAATGCTGGAAACACTCAGCAGGTCTGGCAGCATCTGTGGAGAGAGAAGCAGAGTTAACATTTTAGGTCAGTGACCCTTCTTCAGAACTGGCAAATATTAGAAATGTAAAAGGTTATAAGCAAGTAAAGTGGGGGTGGGGCAAGAGATAACAAAGGAGAAGGTGTAAATAGGACAAGGTCACAGAATAGCTGACCAGAAGGTCATGGAGCAAAGATATGTTAATGGTGTGTTGAAAGACAAAGCATTAATACAGAAAGGGTGTTAACGGACTGCAAAATTGAACAGCCGCAAATACAAACATGAAAAAAACAGTGGGTAAGCAAACTGAACAAACTAAGATGAAATAAAATAAAATAAATACAAAAAAAAGATAAAAAAAGAAAGTGGGTCACTGGGGTGTTGACTTATTGTCATGGTCTACTGTTTACCTCTATTTGCACTGTATAAATGATGACACTTTAAGCCACACTTTTGAGACTCCTTTTATTGCTGTCTTGAGGTACAAGTGGTATGAGATGGTGAAAGAGATATCAGGATCCTCCACGATTAGAGCAAAGCCTCTGGGCAGATGTGCTTCCTTCTTTGATGGTAAGTAATTAGATGTTCCAGGCTGCATCTTTCATCCATGTGTTAGTACAGGTATCTCAGACTCCCTTCCAGGCCTTGCCCCTCAACCTGGCTTAGAGGGACTCTGGTGAAACACTCCTGAATCAGGAGATCCCTGACATCCATGACATCCTCAAGCCTTTCCCGCCCCAAGCCAAGTCCGGTTACCTCATTGTACAGCTGGGGTACCTCTGTTCAGTGTCATCTTCCTCTTCCTCCAACCAGCTGTCTTCCAGGGCCTCATCGTCCTCAAGGTCCACACCTCTCAGGAGGGCCATATTATGGAGAATGCAGCAGACCACCACAATGACTGTGACCCATGCAGGAGGGTATGGTGGACACCACCTGACTGGTCCAAGCACTGGAATTGCAGCTTCAGAAGCCCGATGGCCTGCTCAATGGCTGTCCTAATGAGTGTGGCATTGGCTGTATTGCCTCTGTGCCTCTGTCTGGGGTCTCCATAGAGGGGTGAGTAGCCATCTCTTCAAGAGACATCCCTTGTGCCCTAGGATCCATCCATACACTTTGGGGGATGGATTGAAGATCTGAGGCAGCCTGGACTGGCGACAGATGAAGGAGTCATGGCAGCTGTAAGGAAAGTGAGCACACACATGGAGGAGCTCTTGTTTTGTTTGCAGACTGGTTGGACATTGAAGGAGTGGAAGCCCTTCCTGTTGATGTATCTCACTGCCCAGTCAGTCAGTGCCTGCACCTGCCTGAATAGCTGGAGGTATGTGTAAGCAGTGATAGATGGGCGAGAGGCTGGCAGTGTTAGTAGGTGTGTGAGAGTGAGTATCTGAATGTTAGGCCAGAGTCCTGATTGCTAGAGATTGCTGCTGGGTGAGTGATGGGGATGTGATGCATTGAGCAGCATGAGCTTGGTGGTGTGCTGGGTAGGAGAGGTCATGTGAAGATGCATTCACTGATCTTGACCACCTGCGTGAGGTCATTGAACTTCTACCACCACTGCCGCCATGTCCTTGGGGCCCAGGCTCCGAAAATTGACCTCTTTGGCCCCTTGCTCCCATTTCCTTCTCAGGGTCTGCCTTAAGGGCCTCCTGGGCCACAAGGAAACATGGCATCTCTCCTCCTCCCCTCCAGGGCTTGAGCAAAAATCAAGGCTGACACTCCAGCACAGTATTGATGGAATGCTGCATTGTTGGAGGTGCCGTCTTTCAGATGAGATGTTAAACTGAGGCCTCATCTGCTTGGGTGGATGTAAACTATCCCATGGCACCATTTCAAAGAAGTGCAAGGGAGCTATCCCTGGTGTCCTAGCCAATATTTATTCAATATAACATCACAAAAACAAACAGATTGGACTTGTAGAGGATGCAGCAGACGATGATGAACTTGGGCAAACGATCTGGTGAGTACTGGAGGGTTTCCCCTGAACGGTCCAGGGGAACTGTTGCTTCAGGGCACTGATGGTTTGGTCCATGATGTTCCTTATTGCTGCATGGCTCCTATTATAGTCGCGGTGTCCTCACGTTGTCGGGTGGCGAAGGGCCATACCGAGTGGCTGGAAACATCCTGGCAATATTTTTTCAGTGGCACCTTAGAGCCCAATTTCACAGCCTGATTTATCCATATCAGAATCAAATGCTTAAACATTCCCATGTCATGCCGTTCAATCGTATCTCCAGTTTCATTTGATAAATTTCTTGTTCCCCCAATCCACCCATCTTTGGGAGTTACAATTCCCCCCTGCCCCTTAATTACTAAAGTCTTCTTTCAAGAGTAGATCTGTCTTGAATCCAAGCTGCTATATTTTTAGAAGCTCACTGTTGTTTAAATACTTTTTTAAAAAACCCGAACTATTGGATCTATCCTGGCAGATTTGTATTCTGAGGAAACTTCTGTGAGCAGGGAATCCCCAAAAACAATGCTGCTCTAAATGATGAGGTGGCTGTTCCTATGGCAGTAAGCAGAAGGTTAAAAAGCCACATTCCAGGCATTATTGATCTCTGAAACGACACCCTTTTGATGATACTGTTCTGAAGTAATGACAATTATGTCATTGGAGGAATTACAGATAGCAGTGTCAGGCTGTCATTCTATATCGTGTGGCTATAGTTCTGGTGAACAAAAGTAATTTTATTTCACAACTGTTCAAATGCTATAAAATCAGCAGGACAATACATTGATAAAAGAAAGCCTAGCTCTGAAGCAATCCTGTAATACTTTTATCTTTGTTTTTGCAAATTCAAACACTGCTTGAGAGCTTCAATACTCAACCAAGAGTTTATTTTGTTCCTGCAGTTGCAAACTTATACAATGTAATTGATATTTGAAAATGGCCTCATTCTGGCTTTGTCAAAGTTTACATCAGTCCAGAGTTCAGAGAAACACAACCCAGTAAGTGCTCAGTGTTTGCTTTGTTCAGATTTTCATAGGGAATAAGAGCACTGACCTGTTGAGGCCAGCCTGAAGCGTGGACAGCCAAGGGTTTGAAACACAAACTGGATGCATTTGTTGTCATTCTGCTTTAGTGTTTAAAGGCAAGCAGTTTTTTTTGATCAATGTATATGTGGCTGATTTGCTTTGCTGGCTGTTTTCTTGTTATACAATAGAGTTACTTTTCAATTATCCTAAATTGACGCCATAGTCCCCATAAAGGCATATTGAACTTTTGCAATTATTGAAGCAGGCTGGCATGAAGGTCCACTGTCCATACCAGCTCATATAGGACAGCTTCAGCAACCCTACATATCATCCACATTCACTAAAATTCTATTTGCCGTTTAAACTGTGGTGAAAGTATCTGAAGACTTCTTTTTATGCTGCTATCAGTTGTTCAATGTGCATATTTATGCAGAAATTACCTGGGCTCTCTCCCTTAAAGCTTTGATGTGCTGCACTATCAATTGTTGGCTGAGATTACACGAGACTACAGAGTACACATGGCTGTCTGCTCTTGACTCAAATGTAAAAGAGCTGTTTATACTCAGCAACTGATTAGCTAACTCAGTCAATATTTGCATGATGGGAAGATAATCCCTTTATGTGAAACTGGCTTTAATTTTTCCAGGAAGAAAGTTCCTGGTTTGATAGGCCCTTTGTGACAAGACAGCTTATTTTACAACAGTATGGGGTGGAAATTCCTTTAGGTCTGTTTCATGCCTGAATTGGTCACCTCAGGGAGGTTTGAGGCCAACACAAAATTTGGCCTCAGGTTTCATTAACATTATTTGAACAATCTGCTGGTGCTTGTCACAGATTGCCCATTTTCAGAAAATGAATGTCAGGCCACTTGCCTCGCCGGTAAAGAGGATCGAGCAGCAATAGGAGGGCGGGGACTACTCCTGCTCCTCCAGGCTGCACAAGAATAATTTTTGAATCTAAAAAAAGTTAGCTTTTATTGTTGGTGGCTGCTTAGGTCGCAGTGGTTGATGAAGAATCCTGAGCAGAGCAGGCCTAGTTCCTACATTGCTCATCACCCTCCACTTTCAGCAAGGGGGCTAAAACAGGTGTTTGGTGTCTCATTTATAAATGTAAGGGGCCTAATATCTGTTTTAAGTGACCAAGAGGGATGCTTGCTAAATGCCTTTCTTTAAGCTCGGGACGTTAGTCCCCAACATTGGTCCTCGTTGCTCCCACTTCCACCAGTAGCACGGACACAACAAGGTCCAATTTTTACCCTTATCATTCAGTTAAAAACATCTTTCCTTTCTCCCACTTAAGATCTATGTGCAGTTGCTATTTTTAAAGCACTTTTCTTAAACACTCCAAAATTCAGAAAACTTTTGTCTTAAAACTTTTTTATTCAAACTACTGCAAAATTAGCTTGCTTAAAAAGAAAACTTTTATTTTTCTATACAGGTAATCTTGGGGACAATGATTGTCCAATGGAAATTTATGTGGTACATTCCATCAACCTCCAAAGATAGATGTCAGTTAAACTTTTCCATGTAATTAAAGGTATGGCCAGAGTAAATTCAGACTAATAAATTGTAGGTTATTACACCATATTTAGGTAAAATAAATGGGTGTGAAAATAATTGTCAGTCTAAGGTTTCTGTGAAAAATAATTGAGAAATAAATTTGGAATCAAAGGTTAATGCATGAGGAGCCATAATTCAGTTTCTTTCTGGAAGCAAGTTGGGAACAAATGTAGGTTTGGGCTGGACTTTCCTCATTGGCAGATTTACTGCCAGAAGTGCACAAGAACTATTCTTAAATCTGCTGGTGTTACACTGTCAAGAACCTACCTAATTTTTCTCCGTGCATTTCCTTTCTATATTTATAGTTGGGTACAGCCACTACTTAACCTTCTAAAGGCTGACCCCTCAGAAATCCTTCTCTAGTTCAGGGTGAAAGGGTCAATGCAATAATGAAAGAAAAATATTGTAGATGCTGGAAATCTGAAATAAAAATAGAAAATGGTGGAAATAGTCAACAGGTTAGACAGCAGCTGTAGGGAGAGAGAGAGTTAATTAGGGGCAATTTTGACCTAACATGCCAGTTGGGAAACAGACGGAATCAGGTGCAAATCGGGTTTTACACCTCGCCCAATATTATTCTACTTTGGTGTCAATAGAGGGTCCAATTGGGCAGGGTGTCAAACCAGCATTGCACCCAATCCTGTAAGTTTCCTGACAGTAGGTTAGGTTAAAATTGCCTCTCTATGGGCGCCATTTTATGCTCCTCCCATGGTGAGCTTGAAGGCCAGGAGAGCATTTAATTGTGCGGGAAGGTGGCGGGTGGGGACCCCACCACCTTCCCGCCTACACCTCAATTAAGTCCATGGAGGGAAGGGCTGTGGACAGCCTTCCCACCCCGCCACCAATTGAGGCCATTAAGGGGCAATTAATGCCCAATTAGGGCCTCTTCCCGCCACCGTTGGTATTTACCCAGCGACAGGGGAGCATGACATGCAACCCATGCGAGTTGCTTGTGGTCTCCCGGGTGGGGGGTCCCTCATTCAAAGGCACTCAGTGCCTAATCAAGGAACCTAGCATCATGAAGGGGGGTGCCTGCTAAGAGCTACTCCCTTGCCCTTGGCCTGAGTCACTCCTCGATCCTGGGCCTTCAGCGGGTGCTGTTCCAGCAGCAGCTAGCGCCTCCCTCAAGGTGCTGAAAATGAGGTCATAACATTGTGGTACTAATCTTGTTATAAATTGAATGATCAACTAATTTAAATATCGAGAGATTTGCAGGTTCTGTAAATCCAGCATGCAATGCCTCAGAAAGGCAGGAGGGGAGATGGAAAACTAATAATAAGGTGGAGTTAGGTCTCAAAAGTTAGTCATTGCTGAAGTGGAAAGGAGGCAGAAAATAGCTGGAGGAAAGGCAGAGACCTGGTACAGCTGCAAGATATAAAATGTGATACTGCTTAAAGGGACAATGGAAGCACTGGAATAATTAGGCAACATGGGGAGAAGGATGGCGTCAATAGCCAAAAGAAGAACAGCCAACTCCAGGGAGTTTGAGCTTGATGACTTCCTTATCGGGATATAAAGCAGGGTGGATGGTTTGTTTGGAGTCTGGTATTGCAGCCTATCTAAAAATGTGGGATATTCTCTGTGGAGATGGGTGGCTATAGCAGTGAGTGCCATCTAATTGACTTTCTGGACTCCTTTGCGGGGCAAGAAGTTTAATGACCTTATCAATGCAGACAAGCTAAGTTACCTGCTGCCACCAATCCTTCTTTGCAGTCTCTACATATTTGACAGACCTTCATTCAATACTTTTGCAGTACTCTCGGTGTGTGCCCACTGAATCTTTG
This sequence comes from Heterodontus francisci, assembly GCF_036365525.1. Classification (NCBI taxonomy): domain Eukaryota; kingdom Metazoa; phylum Chordata; class Chondrichthyes; order Heterodontiformes; family Heterodontidae; genus Heterodontus; species Heterodontus francisci. The sequence continues at coordinate 69,946,364 of NC_090379.1, forward strand.
ATCCCTCTCCCATCTTGTGTCAACTGCTACATAAAAAAGCACCTTCCCTCACTGTGTGCCATGCACGAGCAAGCTTCCATAACTCATTACACCTGTTCTTTTATGCTTTTTACCCTTTTTAAAACCTGATGTTTCAAACTGTTGTAACAGAAGACTCTTCCTAGCCGTCACTGTAACACACATGTCCCTTTCTCTGTTACAAGAGAAGATGGCCCATACGCACCATGAATCTCAAGACACAGGTGGTGGCCCCCTCCACAATAGACCTCTGACTGCTCATGAAGAAGTAACAATGGAGCTCCTGGGGTGCTATGTGACTGAACTGCCTGGAGATGGAGATGTAGGAGGGCCAGTAGCAGCTGCAGCTTTGTCTTTTTTGTTATTCATTCATGGGATGTGGGCATCGCTGGCCAGGCCAGCATTTATTGCCCATCCCTAGTTGCCCTTGAGAAGGTGGTGGTGAGCTGCCTTCTTGAACCACTGCAGTCCATTTGGGGTAGGTACACCCACAGTGCTGTTTGGGAGGGAGTTCCAGGATTTTGACCCAGCGACAGTGAAGGAACAGCGATATAGTTCCAAGTCAGGATGGTGTGTGACTTGCAGGGGAACTTGCAGGTGGTGGTGTTCCCATGTATTTGCTGCCCTTGTCCTTCTAGTTGGTAGAGGTGGCAGGTTTGGAAGGTGCTGTCTAAGCAGCCTTGGTGCATTGCTGCAGTGCATCTTGTAGATGGCACACACTGCTGCCACTGTGCGTCGCTGGTGGAGGGAGTGAATGTTTGTAGATGGGGTGCCAATCAAGTGGGCTGCTTTGTCTTGGATGGTGTTGAGCTTCTTGAGTGTTGTTGGAGCTGCACCCATCCAGGCAAGTGGAGAGTATTCCATCACACTCCTGACTTGTGCCTTGTAGATGGTGGACAGGCTTTGCGGAGTCAGGAGGTGAGTTACTCGCTGCAGGATTCCTAGCCTCTGACCTGCTCTTGTAGTCTTGTGTCTAGACTATCTGCAGTTTTCCAGCATAACAGTTTGGAAGCACAAGCACAATAGCAAGAAATGTGATTGGGAACTTTCAAAAGCTGCAGAGGAACTGCCTTGACAGTTGCATAACATTATAATATCCCTTCATTCGACTGATACCCAACCAGCCACATTCCCGTATGTGCTGTCATTCACTTTTTCTTCTGAGGGTGGTTTTACACTGAGACACAACACATAAGGATGAAACCATGATCCAAATATGGGGAGTGGGGCTTCTGCATCGATCAATCAACTGCGCGAAGCTTACTCCCGTGCCTTCCCAATCTGGTAAGGTTACCTTCAGCATCTTGGATAATTCTGGTTTTAGCCCTGCAATAAAGGCAGACTTCAAAGGCACAAAATGGGTATCGTCCAGATCCTCTGGGGCAACGTCCATTATCCCCGACTGTTCCAGCCAAGCAGATCTAAACCTCTCTTTATACTCCGCACCTCTACCGTCCCTTTTTGCTGACAGGCTGTAATTTTATTCCAATCCGTCTTTGCGGGACAGAATGCTCGCAGCCACCGACTAATCGCAGTCCATCCGGCATCTAGTTGTTGCTCGTCCTCGCCCAAAGCAGTTTCGACCTCTGTGTTCAGCCTTCGCCCTCCTCGCCCGGGCACAACCACAGTCAAAATCTGTACTCCATTCCATGGGTGGAGGTGGTAAATTCCCTTCAGACGTTCCAACTGTTCCCACGTCTTCTGACCCCCCTTTTTTGGGTCAGGCAATTCTTTAGACCATTTATCAATTTTCTCAGGATCCGCCAGGACATGGTTACTGTCTGTAGTCGTCTTTTCCTGCTTGACCTTAACGCGTTTCTGTTTAAGGGGGGTGCGAGCCGCGCAAAAGGAAACTCATCATCAGTATTACTTTCTTCGCTGGAGGACTCAGCTTCCTCTATACCGGCTTCACGCTGTTGCGTTTTTTGTAGTTCTTTTAGTAACGACTCCAGATTCAGGTATAGGCGAGACGGTTATGGTTGGCGGGGTCCGCAAGGCGGTCCCAGTCCCTTTGGTTGGGTCGCCTGTCCGTCTCGTAATTGTTTATTAAGTTCTTTAATTTCAGTCTCCAGCCTTTCCTTTTCAGATTGTTTTTCAGTCTCTAATTTTTCTAATTTAAGCTTTTCCTTTCTCAGTTGTTCGCAGAACGCCTTCAATTGGTCCTTCGCATTAGTCAGGTCACGGTCACGGTCGCGTTGAGACAGTTGAGCTTGTTGGATAATTTCATTTCGCTGTCGGATCTGGCCCATTACGGCTAACGACCATTGGGTCCGTTCTTTATCCTTTAAACCGGTCGATTTTTCCCCAAGCTCTCTTTCTATCTTCCAGGGACCACTGTCCCTTGGAGGCACTGTATTTCTGTTCAATTTCAGTACAGGTTTTAGCCAAATTAAACTGTTGCTCTATATTTCCTTTTAACTGCCGAAAAATTTCATCTTCGGAAAGGTCTGGCGGGGCCTGCCCGCCTTTGACAGTGGTTGGTAACTGTCGGTTGCCTTCATCAGTCATTGTATCGATTCGAGTAGGGAGGGGGTCTCGAGCCATGAGGCTTTTCAGCCGGGCCGGTGTATTACAGACGAACACCGGCAAGTCAGACGTCTATAAAGGGGGTCTCGAGCCTTGGAAAAGTTCGGGATTGCGTGGTGGAGTACCGGAACTAGACAACGACCGAGGACTTTTTAAAGTAAAGAGGAGTCCTTACCTCCCGGGGCCGATATAGGTCCGATGTCCAGGGCTTCGGTCTTTATCCTCCAGCGATCCTGCCAACTACGCCAAGTTGTTGGATTCCATCAGTTACAAGGAGAGACGAAGTCCGACCGTAACTTTTAGAAACTTTATTGCAGTACATGATTGTTACATTCCAAGGATACAAAAACAACAATAAAGCAAAACAAAAGAACAAAACAAAAGAACATGTGCTCACTACAGCAAGCCTTTCTTATAGTTATTCAGACAAAACTAGTAACAACCCCCTCTTTGTTTCTGATTGGTTTGCAGATTTCTGTTGTCAGTGCATGATTGGTTCATTCGTACCAGCATTTTATTTCTGCGTTTTATTTCAGTAGTTTCACATCCCCCCCTCCTTGAATTGTTAGTAGCCTATTGTTTAATAATCAGCCTATTAAGCTATCTGCAGCTGTCCTGTTAGCTTCTGCTTGTTATTTTTTATAAATTGTCACAGCTCCACAGTTAGTTTGTTAGTTGGTTAGCTTACTTTTGGTCTGTCCCCACACCATCTCTTCAGGAATTTCAGAATCTAGCCAATATCATTAAGTCTGTCCTGTAGCTGATCAGTGGATAGTCAGATCCAACACAAATACCATGGTTACAGCCCACCTTCATAAAGCCACTTTGTAGCCTGATGGCAGCTCCCTAGGATGCCTACTTATGTAGGTGTCAGAATGCAGGTCCAGGCTGCCAATGCACCTGCAGTCCTGAAATAGGCTGCTGAAGGGTCCTTCTAGAATTCAGAAGTACTGAGACAAGCTACTTATGTCCCAAGAGGCTCATGATGCCACAGCACAGCTTAGCACCACTGATATTCCTGGTCCTTGGGTAGTACCCCAGCACAATATCAGGATGCATTTAATAACAGCACAGAGAGGCACCAGGTGAGGTACACAGTGAAACCACTTTGAGATGTGAACGATTTCCACGTAAAGTGGGCAGGGTGTATGCGGCGGCTGCCTAGAGAAGACAGCATGGGACCCTATTGGTCCTTGTGTACAGCAGCTTCAATAAATAGAATTTCATGCCTTGTGAACATTTGCATAATTTCTTTTAATTATCACTAATTAGGAAATAATGAAGAAAAATACATTTACCAGCAATCGATGCATCAAGTTGGGTAACAATTATTAAAACACACAAACAATTTAAAGAGATGGTTGCTGTTCTAGGCATAGTCTCAAAGGCATCTCTCACCCCATTAGAGAGAGACAGTAGCTTGTATAGTGACTAGCTTGAGGGACACCACTCCTCAAGCATTGGGCAAGGCTAGGAGGCAGGCCTCCATGAACTACCACAGCCAGTACAGGGATTGAACCCACACTGTTAGTACCTTTCTGTATCACATGTGAGTCATCTAGTCAACTGAGCTGATCAACCCTCAAATGATGATAACAAGTGATTGATGCACAAGCATTAACATACAATTATTTTCCAAAAATGCTTACTTAAAGAATGACTACTTTTAACACAGGGAGGAAGTTTGCCCCTAGTGGGTGTTATAAAACAAAAACTGACTGAGGTAGGATACAGAGTGTAGGGAAAAAGGGAATGGATTGCATACTGATTGGTAGAATGATCCCCAAGGATCTGAATTAGAGCCTCAGCTTTTCAATATACATATATATATCAGAATCTCGGATGAAGAAACAGAGAATTGCGTATCTAAGTTTGCAGATGGCACGAAGTTAGGAGGTACAGTAAGTAGTGCAGATGGGAGCAGGAAGCTACAATTGGACATAGATAGATTAAGTGAGCGGCAAAACTGCAGCAGATGAAGTTTGTTGTGGGGTAGTGTCAGGTTATCCACTTTGTATCCAAGAAAGAAAAATCTTATTATTGAATGGTGTGAGACCAGTGGTGGAGTAAAAGGATGTGGTTGTCCATGTACACAAATCACTACAAGTACAAAAAGTAATCAAAAAGGCTAATGGATTATTCATCTTTATCTCAAGGAGGCTGAAATAACAAATGGAAGAAGTTACATTTCAGCTGACATTACATGTCAGACACCAGCTGGAGTACCACATTCAGTTTTAGCCACTGCACTTCAGGAAAGATGTACTGGCTTTGGAAGAGGCATAACACAGATTAATACCAGGGCTTAAAGGGTTATTGAACCATAGAATCAAGTTATGAGAACAATTTGCATTTACAATTTATACTGTGAAAATCAGCTAGGTTTTTTAAGCGGGCTACATTATATGAGACAATAACAGAATTATCATTCTGCAAAATAGTAATATTAAGTGCCACAGCCTATTAAGTTATGCAGAAATATTTAAACAGTCATTTATTTTGAACAGTTATTTTATTTCAGGAAAAATAGTTTAGCACTGTTTGTTTTTTTTAAAAATCTAGAAAATGTTAACAATGGACTCCTTTAAGTGTTTTCTGTTATATAGTTATTTAAGCTCACTTTGTTGCTGGGACCCCAGGACTAATATTTAATCCTAGAATCCTGATGCAATCTCTTTATCATTGACTGGTTGATGCAGTGCACAGCACAGTCTCCCTGGGTCTCATAAATAAAGGAACAATGAGGTTATCTTATCTAGAGCCTTTTCTTAATGTTACTCCCAGCAATAATTTAGCTTCTTTCTTCCCTGCTTGTAACTCCATGCAGTGGATTTAAAAGGAATGACCTTAAATACAGTTCTGTTTGCACTCTACCTTCTAAGCAGCTGCAATGGAGAACAAGGCAAATAGTGGATTAACAGTGGTACCTTTTGTAAGACTGACTAGTTTGTAAAATATGCTCATGGGAGACAGAACAAAGCCTGTAATTAGTGTAGAAATATAGGCTTTCAGCATACTGTTTTGACTAATATATTTTTCTTTAGCAGGCCAAAGATAATGAGATATTATTCCTTTGATTGAAAGTTTTGCAAATACAGTGCTGTGGAATTGAGCAGATGGTGGATACAAATTTCCTCAGTCACAGCAGCTCAGTTACTGAAAAAAGAGGTTGATAATGGGGTGATTTAGGTGGCACTGATTAAACTGAGCAATAGTTTTTTTTTATTATTCTAAATACAGATGGAGCATTTAAAATATCATTCAACTTATTTTTAATGTGGCACCAGAACAAATCAGTGCCACAACAGAAGTTGATCTTTTCGTGGAATGATGTTATCGACATCAAATAATTAATCAGAGGATCATGACATACCATGCAGGTCTTTTGCCATGTGCTTTTTAAATTTCCATCCTGTTGTGACATCCATTACAACTCACATTAGTGAGATACAGTTCATTACTGCTCCCACAAGGATGTGACACATGAAATCTAATTGTGGATTTTATACTGTGCTTCCTCATTAACATAGAGTCATAGTCATTTACAGCATTTACAGCACATCAGATGAATGAAGTCATATTGTGCTGTATGTGCTCTTAATCAACAGTAAAATGGCCTATGCCAACAGTATCAGAATGCTTTCCTGTGAAGTAAGCTAGAAGGCCCTTCAAAATTAATCAGGCACTGGGTAACAAAACTTCGCGGAACTCTTTCACCATAGTCATACCAGTAATAATTTCAGCTACAGCTTTACTTTGAAAACTTTTCTTTAGCTGTGACTTATAAACAATCAAATTTAGATGGTTAATGACCATCGGATGAATTTTAACTGGGAGCATGTTTGAAACAAGTGGGAGCGTGGGGCAGGATGGAAACTACCAAGAAGACCTCAGCGTGAGGCTTAACCAATTATTACCTCCTGGACCTCATAACTTTCCAGCCAAACCATCAGGAGTGAAGTCAGGGTGTTTTTAAGGTCTCTTCCTTCGCTGTTCAGTTCAACAAGGTGGCGTGTGCACGGTGCATACACTGTCCAATTGTCCCTTGAAATTACATCGGGTTCCTACATACATGATAAAATCTCAATTTGCAGATATAAATAATTCAGGCATTTCCCAGCGTAAGACCCCAGTAAACATGGAGGCAGAGGAGTAATGGGATGGCAGGTGATGCACAGCGATACTAACTCCCGTAACATCCTGTTTCCACCAGGTGGACTAAGTTAAAATCATCCTTTTGCACTCAGAGGGACATGGAAAGTAAAAGCTCCATCTAATCATGTCAAAGAGAAAGCTGCAATGCACAATTTCTTTGTCAATGTGACATCAATATACCAGTTTTTTTTAAATGGTAAGCAAAATTGTTCCAAAAAATGTGTCCTTATCTGAAATTGTTCTTATCAGAATTTTATCTTTCAACTACCAACTTAATCTGAAAGCTGGTAGATAGGGAAACAATATAATTTACAAACAAATGATAACTTCCAGTTAGACATCTCACTGGAAAGCCTTAAACAAATTCAGCTTGTTCTTATCTATTAGGAGCAGGCTGTTTATGTTACATGGCTTTTGTTATGTGAATTTTAATACAGCTATAATAAAAATATCCTATAACTCATTCAAAACAGGTTAATGCTTCCATTAAACTAGCTGACAGAGAAATGGTATATGAATGTACTGAGGATATCACCACTATTAGTTTTTAGGCTCATGTGTGTATTATGCTGCAATGTAGAACTGAAAGTTCATTACTAGATAGGAAAGTTTATAAATTAATTCTTAAAATGTAACTGTGTGCACACTGGTTAAGGATTTTTACACATTACTGCTTTTGATCTCCGTGCTCTTTTTGGAATGCTGGCTTCTGCCTTGCATTAGTGCTACCCATCCAACTGTATGATTTATTTCCATTAGCCACTTTACTAATGGACGACTAATGGGCCGCAGGGTGGAGGAGTGAAAGGTCATGTTAGATTTTCAGAGTATATTGCAAATGAAAATATACAGGTTTACTCATGAAACCATTTGCAGATGATCCAAACTGAGTGCAACAGGTAAAAAACAAAACATTCCTGAAGCAAACAAAGCCTTCAGCAAAACTTACTCTTTTCTTCCTCTTTGATAGCATGGTACATGTATGGTACATATCTTTATGTACTTTTATGAATTAAATAAATGTTAATGGTTCTTAATCATCATTTCCTGCACAATATTGAGGTAAGAATACTTCAGCATCAAGTGTCCTGGTGATATTATTTATATAATAATTGTGTTTACTGAAACATTAGTTTTGATATTCATTGTACATATAGCAAGGATGTATGAACATTTCCAGAGTATTAACTATGTTAAAAATAGCTTCAATAAAAATGTCTTTATAAACAGATCACTATTTAATTTACAACAACAACTTGCATTTTTTGGAGCTTTGGATGTTGTATGTATACCAAACAATATGGTAAAAGATTATATATTATATATATATCTAAAATATATCAATAATCATAAACTGTTCCTATATAGTGACATATATCACCATTTTATTGAAGGGACTAACATTTGCTGCTCAGATACTGTTGACTGGACCCTGCCCCTTCTTCCACCCACTTGTCTGGCACTTTGATGCCTGTTCCCTAAAGAAGAAACCTCTTTTGCTCTGATTGTGAGGATAACCCAAGCCTTTTATTTATTTATTTAGAGATGCAGCACTGAAACATGCCCTTCGGCCCACCGAGTCTGTGCCGACCATCAACCACCCATTTATAATAATCCTACACTAATCCCATATCGCTACCACATCCCCACGTTCCCCGACCACCTACCTATACTAGGGGCAATTTATAATGGCCAATTTACCTATCAACCTGCAAGTCTTTGGCTGCGGGAGGAAACCGGAGCACCCAGAGGAAACCCACGCAGACACAGGGAGAACTTGCAAACTCTGCACAGGCAGTACCCAGAATTGAACCCGGGTCGCTGGAGCTGTGAGGCTGCGGTGCTAACCACTGCGCCACTGTGCCGCCCAATGTCTGTGACGTTTGTAGCTAGACATTCACCGAGAGCTGCAGTTAGAGTTCCCAGTTTGAGACAAGACCTAATATTCTGCAAGAAGCAAATCTTGCAGCCACACCGCCGAATTTTATTTGGGAGATGCCAGTCCTGCCGTTGGACCTGGAACTGGCCACAAATCACGTCAGGGGCAGGAGCGGCTGACCACACACGATTCAGCAGCAGGCGGACAATTAAGCCTAATGAGTGTGACGCCTGACCAATTACGTGGTGGAAGTTGGGCCTGGAGGTGCAGAGCACGGCGTCAGGTGATACCTCGGCACTTGAGAGGGACATTTTTAAAGGGCTGCCAGGCCTGCAGTGCACTCTGCATTCGAAAGGCCTGGAAGAGGAGCAGGTTATAGTCAATATCTAGAAATGGCTGAGAGGAGACCCTGTGCAGCCCCACTTTTCCCTGAAGCCTCCCTCCAGGGACCCCTACAAGTTGCCAGGGACAGGAGGGACATCATGTCCCTGAGGGATAGGAGGAGGAGACCTGGGAGCCAAACAAAACAGACAGAGCTGCAGATTGCAGAGGAGGTCAGCAGACGTGGGGTTACACGTGGATTCAATGCCTCAAGTGGCTCAACAACTTTATCCGAGCTGCAAAAATGAGTATCATTTAATGCCTTCCTCCTCTTGGGCCTTACATCTGGTGAAGCAGGACAGTGTGTTGGGAGAACAAAGAACAGTACAGCACAGGAACAAGCCATTCGGCCCTCCAAGCCTGCGCCGATCTTGATGCCTGCCGAAACTAACACCTTCTGCACTTCCGGGGCCCATATCCCTCTATTCCCTTCCTATTCAAATATTTGTCAAGATACCTCTTAAACGTCGCTATCGTATCTGCTTCCACCACCTCCCCTGGCAGCAAGTTCCAGGCACTCACCACCCTCTGTGTAAAAAACTTGCCTCGCACATCCCCTCTAAACTTTGCCCCTATGTCCCCTAGTAACTGACTCTTCCACCCTGGGAAAAAGCTTCTGACTATCCACTCTGTCCATGCTGCTCATAACTTTGTAAACCTCTATCATGTCGCCCCTCCACCTCCGTCGTTCCAGTGAAAACAATCCAAGTTATTCCAACCTCTCCTCATAGCTAATGCCCTCCAGACCAGGCAACATCGTGGTAAACCTCTTCTGTACCCTCTCCAAAGCCTCCACGTCCTTCTGGTAGTGTGGCGACCAGAATTGCACGCAATATTCTAAGTGTGGCCTAACTAAGGTTCAGTACAGCTGCAACATGACTTGCCAATTTTTATCTCTATGCCCCGACCAATGAAGGCAAGCATGCCGAATGCCATCTTGACTACCTTATCCACCTGCGTTGCCACTTTCAGTGACCTGTGGACCTGTACACCCAGATCTCTCTGCCTGTCAATACTCCTAAGGGTTCTGCCATTTACTGTATTCCTCCCACCTGCATTATACCTTCCAAAATGCATTACCTCACATTTGTCCGGATTAAACTCCATCTGCCATTTCTCCGCCCAAGTCTCCAACCGATCTATATCCTGATGTATCCTCTGACAATCCTCATCATTATCCGCAACTCCACCAACCTTTGTGTTGTCCACAAACTTACTAATCAGACCAGCTACATTTTCCTCCAAATCATTTATATATACTACAAACAGCAAAGGTCCCAGCACTGATCCCTGTGGAACACCACTAGTCACATCCCTCCATTCAGAAAAACACCATCCACTGTTACCCTCTGTCTTCTGTGACCGAGCCAGTTCTGTATCCATCTTGCCAGCTCACCTCTGATCCCGTGTGACTTCACCTTTTGTACCAGTCTGCCATTCGGGACCTTGTCAAAGTCTTTACTAAAGTCCATATAGATAACATCCACTGCCCTTCCTTCATCAATCATCTTCGTCACTTCCTCAAAAAACTCAATCAAATTAGTAAGACACGACCTCCCCTTCACAAAACCATGCTGTCTCTCGCTAATAAGTTTGTTTCTTTCCAAATGGGAGTAAATCCTGTCCCGAAGAATCCTCTCTAATAGTTTCCCTACCACTGACGTAAGGCTCACCGGCCTATAGTTTCCTGGATTATCCTTGCCACCCTTCTTAAACAAAGGAACAATATTGGATATTCTGCAGTCCTCTAGGACCTAACCTGTAGCCAATGAGGATGCAAAGATTTCTGTCAAGGCCCCAGCAATTTATTCCCTTGCCTCCCTCAGTATTCTAGGGTAGATCCCATCAGGCCCTGGGGAGCTATCTACCTTAATGCTTTGCAAGACACCCAACACCTCCTCCTTTTGATAATGAGATGACTGAGACTATCTGCACTCCCTTCCCTAGGCTCATTATCCACCAAGTCCTTCTCCTTGGTGAATACTGATGCAAAGTACTCATATAGCACCTCGCCCATTTCCTCTGGCTCCACGCATAGATTCCCATCTCTGACCTTGAGTGGGCCAACCCTTTCCCTGGTTACTCTCTTGCTCTTTATATATGTATAAAAAGTCTTGGGATTTTCCTTAATCCTGGTTGCCAATGACTTTTCATGACCCCTTTTAGCCCTCCTAACTCCTTGCTTAAGTTCCTTCCTAGTGTCTTTATATTCCTCAAGTGCTTCATCTATTCCTAGCCTTCCAGCCCTTACAAATGCTTCCTTTTTCTTTTTGACTCGGCTCACAATATCCCGTGTTATCCAAGCTTCCCGAAACTTGCCAAACTTGTCTTTATTCCTCACAGGAACATGCTGGTCCTGGATTCTAATCAGCTGACGTTTGAAAGACTCCCACATGTCAGATGTTGATTTACCCTCAAACAGCCGCCCCCAATCTAAATTCTTCAGTTCCTGCCTAATATTGTTATAATTAGCCTTCCCCCAATTTAGCACCTTCACCCAAGGACTACTCTTATCCTTATCCACAAGTACCTTAAAACTTATGGAATTATGGATCAACTCCCCAGATGTGGGAAAAGGATGCAAGATGACTGACAGTGGCATGGTGAGGTGGCCCTAACAGAAGACCCCCTGTCATAGTGGAAGTTTGCAAGATCCTTGGTAAGGGAACACATGCAGGAGGTGTCTGTGTGCCCCCATCAGTGGCAATTGGACTGCCAGCAGCCTGTGTGTTGGGATTGATGTCACTTGGGTACTGTCATGCTAGGCCCCACCTGCCAAGAATGAGGCACATCAATTTTGTCACGAATATTGATTTTTAACTGTTGTTGGAGCGAGGAAATGACTTGTTAAACAGATCAGCCATGGCTGGAAAAAAAACATTTCCATACTAACAGACATCAAAGGTGAGGAAGGGCATTCCAGGGCCTGCTAAGGAGGCTACAATCCACGAGGGCCAGGACTGGTTAGACCACCTGGTCACATGACTAACTGGCTGTTCCAGAGTTTTCTTTTGAACTGGCCACAGCGAGGTTGAAGGCAGAAAGCAGAATGCTCCTCGCCTGAGAAGATCTCTCCTGGCTGGCTCCCCACAGCCTCTCCTGTCTGCCTGCTCCCATCTCTTTCTCACAAGCCTCTAAATCCACTGAAGACACATGAACTCCAAGAGAGAAATGTCTCCTACAGCAAACAAGGTTTAGGAATACTGAGCCCCAACGAAAAGCAAGATCTACCTACAATCAAGGACTCTACAGTGAGCTTGAAGAACCACAACAAAAACTCTTCAGATATTGCCTCAAACTTTTCCACTTTATTTTTCTTCTACTCTTTTCTGTCTCTATTTGCATGTGTGTATCGCACGTGCATGCTAGTGTGGGCACGCTGTGTATCCATAGGCGTTAAATGAATTAGAGTTTAAGTTTAATAAATTTCAACTTTTCTTCTTTAAACCTAAGAAAGCCTGTTTGTGCTGGTTTCCTTGCCTTATAATTGGAAAGTGGTGAACAAGGATTCACCAAGGGGGAGCTAAAAATACAGTGTGTTTAAAATTAAACCCTGTTACAGTAAGACCAGGGAATCCTAGACCTCTTTCTCACCTGGTCGTAACAGTACCAATATCTCCCTTCCCTCTGTCTGCAGGAGAAAATAGCACATAATTGTAAGGAGAGAGCCAAGACCGGGAGTGGGCTGCCTATGCTGCATGTTCTCACAACAATGGAGGAGGCTATTGTAATATAATATACATAAGCTGTTGCTGGGTAGATTATGTATATAGACCTTAAGCATCATCACAGGATGTGATGTAATGAGTCTGCACCTCGTGCTGCTCAGAGTTCATGTAGATACCCTTGTAAGAAGACCCCTGTAAATAAACTCCTGTTACTTTGGCCCAGAGTCTACTTTCCTCATTCAACACTAATAGCACACTGACAAGATAGTACATGGTGGCAGTGGTAAAATGACTTTTCCTGCATAAGAAAACAGAAGCGATCGAAGGCTTTGAAGAAACATGGAAAAATCGATACCATTACCCGAAAGCTTTCAGCAAGCACCAGGGCCCAAACAGGCTGAAGTGTGGCTGAGATGGATTCAAAGATTTGACAGGTACTGTTCCCCGTCAGGTTTAACGGCACGATCGGACAAAGAACAGGTCAGGTTTTGCTTTACACCATGGGAGACAGTGTGGACAACATTCTGACTACCCCAGGGATCGAAGAAAAATAAACCTGTGTGGCGAGGTGATTAAAGCACAAGAAGGAAACTTTCAGATCATGAAAAATAAAATCACGATAGAGCTAAGTTCAACATGCGCACCCAGACAGTCAGTGAAAATATCGATTCATTTGTTAATGATCTGTATAAAGTAGCAGAGGATTGCAACTACAGGAGTCTGCGTGAGGAACTGATTTGGACAGAATTGTAGTCGGTATTATAGACAAAGCGCTGTCAGACCAGCTTCAGTCGAAAGAAGACTTGACTTTGAAAAAAGCCATTTTATTGAGCAGGCAGATGGAAGTAGGGAACAGAAATCAACTACTAATTCAGGGGGATCGGGGGCGTCCAGTCTCAAATTTTGGAATCATTCAGGTCTGTTCAGAAGGCAGAGAGTAATGGCACCAGAAAGGTTGAGAGGTGGGAAGGACACCTACTGGCAGCAACACTGAATTGCAGTAGGTGTGGCCAGGAGCAGCACCAGCGGGAAAATTGCCCAGCCCGGGAAGCTGAATGTTTCTGGTCCAAGAGAAAGATGGGCACGGAAAGTGGTTTCAGGAAAAGGAACAATGCTACCTTAAGAGGAATGTATCACCACCTAAAAGGCCCCTTCCTTTGAGGCCAAACACAAAGTGGAGGAATGGGAGGAAGAGGAAGTAGCTCAAGAGGACCTCCCTCATGCGAAAGGGATGGTTATGGTTTGCCTCCAACTTGCAATGGCAAAACTCCATCTCTGAAGAAAGAATTGATGAAAGATCAAGAGAATCAGCTCCCAAAGAGAGCTGATGAACCGGTGACACAACCAACAACAGATCACCCAGACGACAGTGAACCCGAGTCATCCAGTAGTTCCACTCACCCACAGGAAAGTGAAGAAGAACTGAAAGACTCAATACCCCAAAAAAGTAAAAGAAGAACATGTTATAGCAGTCATGAGAACCCCACAGCGATACAGATCTGATAAATGAAGTCAGAGAGTTGGGGGGAAGATGTGGTATAACGTACATAAGCTGTTGCTAGGTAGATTATGTATATAAACCTTAAGCGCATCACAGGATATGATGTTATGAGTTTGTACCTCGTGCTGCTCAGTGTTTATGTAGATGCCAGAGGCTATGCATGTCCAAGTGCAGATGATGGAGGAGTCCATCCAAGCCTTGATCACGACATTGGGCTGGATTTTACAGGACCCCTGATGTCGGGCTCTGTTGCGGGGAGGAGGAGCCCGACACTGGGAGGGCTGGGCCTGATCCTCCTGACGGTGGCGAGGCTCCGTGGTGGCTGCCCACCATTGGGTGATGGAACCTGCTTTTAAATATGTTAATGAATACATTAAAATACACCTACCTGCCATCATACGACCCGCCGCGATCTCAGAGCGGTGGCCGACACTCGTGTGGCGTCACTTCCCCATCTAGAGAAAGCAGGCGCATCACTAGTGGGGAAGGGGGAACCTAAGATTTTTAATGCAGGTGGGGGGGACGGGGTCAAATTACTATCTTCAGTGTCGCGGATGGTGGGAAGGGGTGAACTGTGAACTTTGTATAATCTTGGGGGGGGCGGAAAGATCATATTTCAAAGGTAAGTGTTTTTGGGAGGGAAGGGTAAATACTTAATGTTATTGTTATTGGGGGGTGGGAAGGGGCGTTAGAATTTTTATTGCAACAGTGGGGGTGGGGGTATGTCTTTAAATATTTAAATCAACCGGCAGGGTTGGCTGTCCTTTAAAAATGGTGCCAGCACCTGCGCAGAGGCAGCTGATGCCATTGCCAGTGTCAGAGAGCCTACCCACTTCACGTGATTGGGTGAGGGGGGGGGCAACCCGGGTATTTAAATGAGCCACTGCGCAGTAATGTGGGCTGCCATTTTTTTTCACGCGGCCTCGCCCCAGGAGTGGTGGCGGGTGCTTAAAATCCAGACCATTGTCTCTGACTGGTGCACAAGTGGCCTCCTCCATTGAGAGACCGGTGACGCTGATGGAGAGCCATATCCAGCAGAGCACTCACTGAGCTGGATTTAATGGGCTCCCAGACATGGGCTATGAGGTGGGGAGGCCCATAGAAATGCAGGAGGCGGAGGGTTCGTCGCCTTCCCGTCGCACTGCAATTAGGTAGGGGGCAGCAAAGGGCAACAATGGCCTTACTGCACAGAGGTCAATTGAGATCCTTAAGAAGCCTATTACTAGCCACTTACGAGCCTCTTCCCACTGCTGCTGGAATTAAGCCATGCAGGGTGGTCACCCAGTGAAACAAGGTGACCTCCCTGTGGACGTGGTGGGGGTGTTGGGGGCTCTCCTCCGCTGCCTCAATTCCAATGGTAGTGCGCAGAGGCCCTTAAGTGGCTGATAATAGGGCTCTTACAGGCCTCAGTTGGCCGCCGGCAGAAAACAACTCACTTCCCGGAACACATACCACCCCCACCCCGCACTCAGCACCTACGTTCCCTCATCCCTCCCATCACTGGGGCCTGCCAGACTGGCCCTGGCGACCTTACCTCTTTTACCTGAGGTCTGGGTCTCCTGCGCTGAGCCTGGTTCCAAGGCCTCCTGCAGGACCAGTCGTGGCCACTGCTCCTAGTGGCACCACCAATACTACTGAAAAGTAGTTAAGAATAGAAAGGTAAATGAAGTTAAGCAACCTCCTGCAGCAGACCAATCAAAATATTTTCTGGGTGAGATCAACAATCCAAAACAAGCATTTTGATCAACAGATGTATATATCAACAGACACGTCACTAATTTCAAACTCGACACTGGAGCAAGTGTGACAGTCCTGTGAGATAAAGAGCCTGAGCCTTCCACACACATTCTGCAAGCAACAGAAATGCAGTTACATGGCCCAGGAGGTGTTGTACTTGAAGTAAAGGGGAAGTTACAAACAATGCTTCAATATAACGGAAAGAAGATATTAGAAACACTGTATGTCCTAAGCAATCAGGAATTCTTACTCTTAAGTAGAAGAAATTGTATTGACCTTCATATTATAAAGAAAGTTGAAGAAGATAAACAAGAAGAATCCAGGAGCCAGGACAGAGGGAGAGCCCCCCAACCCGAGCACTGCAGCGAGTCCGGATTCCGCCAGACAGGCCGCACAATGTGGCGAGAACCCACACAACAGCACAGCCCGCTATCCCACTCAAAGACTACAACAGTGAGAAAGAGAAATGCAGAAAGTTCCTACAGGAGTGCTACACGGACAGAGAACTTGGAAAGAAGCAAGTCCAACAAAACTGTCAGGAACACAGGCAAGATCAAAGAAAACCTCTAATTTCGCCCCTATTCCCAACTAGACCCTGGGAATGGTTGGTGATGGATTTATTCTTCTTGGAGGGAAGATCCTATCTAATTATAGTTGATTACTTCTCAAGATGGAGCGAGGTTAAATGGAAGTACACAACAACAACTGAAGCAGTCATCAGATTTTTACAAGAAGTTTTCACAACACATGCTATACCTGATCAGATAGTATCTGATAATGGACCACAATTTGCAAACGATTACTTCATGCACTTTGCAGAAGGATGTGGATTTGTTTACCTAACAAGTTCTCCTGAGAATCCACAATCAAATGGAGAAGCTGAGCGAGCAGTCAGGACCACTAAAACTATGTTGATGAAAAATCAAGATTTCCAATTAGCACTACTAACATACAAAAATACTCCATTATTGTGCGGATTAGTGCCATCAGAACTCTTAATGGGAAGAAAACTTCGAACGCAACTTCCAATTCTACCCAAGAAATTACTTCCAGGATTGCAAAGCAAGGATTATCAGAAAGTACAAGACAATTCATATCAAAACAGACCCATAATTATAACAGAAGATATTGTACAAGAAACGTACCAAAGTTGGCAGAAGGGCAAAAGGTGTGGGTACGAGACCAAAATACAGAAGAGGTAATTCTCCAGAAAGACGAGAAACAACAGCGATCTTATCGAGTACGAACTCAAGAAGGTTCTGTACGGAGAAATAGAAGGAATCTTATTCCTTTACATCAAAGATGTCAATTGGTCATACATTTAGATGACTCAGATGATGAACTGAAAATTCAAAAAGCACCGAATGCTACAAACCTCAACGAAGGCCGTCCACGTCAAGAAACAAGGGATCAGAGAAAGACTACCAATCTTCTACATCTGACGACAACAAGATCAGGGAGCTGATCAGTGAAGCTTCCCGATAGGTTGAATCCATGAAGTTAGAGACTTGGGGGGGGGGGAGAGGTTGGGTAGCATGTAAATAAAAAAGTGAATGTAAATCAATATATATTGGGATAAAGACAAAAGAACAAAGAACAAAGAACAGTACAGCACAGGAACAGGCCATTCAGCCCTCCAAGCCTGCGTCAATCTTGATGCCTGTCTAAACTAAAACCTTCTGCACGTCCGGGGTCCGTATCCCTCTATTTCCATCCTATTCATGTATTTGTCAAGATGCCTCTTAAACGTCGCTATCGCACCTGCTTCCACCACCTCCCCCAGCAGCAAGTTCCAGGCACTCACCACCCTCTGTGTAAAGAACTTGCCGCTCACATCCCCTCTAAACTTTGCCCCTCGCACCTTAAACCTACGTCCCCTAGTAACTGACTCTTCCACCTTGGGAAAAAGCTTCTGACTATCCACTCTGTCCATGCCGCTCATAACTTTTTAAACCTCTATCATGTCGCCCCTCCACCTCCGTCGTTCCAGTGAAAACAATCCAAGTTTATCCAACCTCTCCTCATAGCTAATGCCCTCCAGACCAGGCAACATCCTGGTAAACCACTTTTGTACCCTCTCCAAAGCCTCCATGTCCTTCTGGTAGTGTGGTGACCAGAATTGCACGCAATATTCTAAGTGTGGCCTAACTAAGGTTCTGTACAGCTGCAGCATGACTTGCCAATTTTTATGCTCTATGCCCCGACCAATGAAGCCAAACATGCCGTATGCCTTCTTGACTACCTTATCCACATGTGTTGCCACTTTCAGTGATCTGTGGACCTGTACGCCCAGATCTCTCTGCCTGTCAATACTCCTAAGGGTTCTGCCATTTACTGTATACTTCCCACCTGTATTAGATCTTCCAAAATGCATTACCTCACATTTGTCCGGATTAAACTCCATCTGCCATTTCTCCGCCCAAGTCTCCAACCGATCTATATCCTGCTGTATCCTCTGACAATCCTCATCACTATCCGCAACTCCACCAACCTTTGTGTCGTCCACAAACTTACTAATCAGACCAGCTACATTTTCCTCCAAATCATTTATATATACTACAAACAGCAAAGGTCCCAGCACTGATCCCTGTGGAACACCACTGGTCACAGCCCTCCATTCAGAAAAGCACCCTTCCACTGCTACCCTCTGTCTTCTATGACCGAGCCAGTTCTGTATCCATTTTGCCAGCTCACCTCTGATCCAGTGTGACTTCACCTTTTGTACCAGTCTGCCATGAGGGACCTTGTCAAAGGCTTTACTGAAGTCCATACAGACAACATCCACTGCCCTTCCTTCATCAATCATCTTCGTTACTTCCTCAAAAAACTCAATCAAGTTAGTGAGACACGACCTCCCCTTCACAAAACCATGCTGCCTCTCGCTAATAAGTTCATTTGTTTCCAAATGGGAGTAAATCCTGTCCCAAAGAATCCTCTCTAATAATTTTCCTACCACTGACATCCTGTACCTGTTTGATGTGGATGGGACTCTCACTGAAGCCCAACAGAAAATCACTCTGGACATGGATGAATTTATACAACGTTTAAGGAAAAAGATGAAAGTTGGAGTTGTGGGCGGTTCTGATATCGATAAAATTAAAGAGTAGCTGGGAGATGAAGTCATTTCAAAAGTTGATTATGTGTTTGCTGTAAATGGCTTAGTTGCATATAAAGCTGGAAAGTTTTTGGTTAAACAGAGCATCCAGAGCCATGTTGGTGAGGAAGTACTGCAGAACCTGATCAACTACTCTCTAAATTAAATGGCCAAGATTAAGCTGCCTAAAAAAAGAGGGACCTTTATTGAGTTCTGTAATGGAATGCTGAACATCAGTCGTATCAGTAGAAATTGTAACCAAGAAGAATGTATTGAATTTTTTGAACTTGATAAAAAAGAAAAAATCAGAGAAAAATTTGTGGCTGATTTACAAAGAGAATTTGCAGGGAAGGGCTTCACCTTTTTTATAGGTGGACAGATCAGCTTTGATGTGTTTCCAGATGGCTGGGATAAAGACCTGGGGGAAATGTATAAGGGTATCAAAGGGTTAATCTTGAGAGGATGTAAAGATTACCGCCCACCAGGTTGAGGTAAGAGATTATGTGGGAGAGACTCGAATAGATACAGCGTGGATTTTGAAGGAGATACACAGTCTAGTGTGGAGTGTATATAGTTACTATACAATAAAGATTCATCTTTAAACAGTACAGTCTAAGAACCTCTCTGGCTAGACTCTATAGTGGCAGCATAAAGAACCAAATACATAACAGTTTTAATTTGTTGTATATGTACATTACACACAGGAAGTCAAGACCAAGTGTAGTCTTCAGGTAAAGTGGAGTTAGAGGGTGTGCATTACTTAGACCAGGGCATACAAACATAATTCTGTCCCCATTTTGAAGTCATACATTCAGTACTTATTTTTGTATAGTTGATTTAGTACTACTGTTTATAGTTAAGCCATTAGAGTTATGGCAATTTGGGAAGCTGAGAAATAAAGTGGGTCAGAGCATAGGAGCTTCTCCGCAGTACAGGATAACAGCCACCAAACTGAGGCGCTACAGCATCAACAATGGCAGGGGGTTATAGTTACAACATAACAAGTTTAATAGGCAACACTGTGGATGCTGCAAATTTGAAATGAAAACAAATAAATGTTAGAAACACTCAGAAAATCAGGCAGCGTTCGTGGAGAGAGTTAACTCATCAGGTTTCATCACAAATGTATACAGAGGTATTTATAACGAAAAAAAAGTTGACACAGAAGTGTGATGAAACATGACTAGAGTAAGTAATGTTTTGTGGAAAGAAAGCCCACATACATGTAATATTTTTAGTATGTTATAGACCTGAGCTAGGGTTAACTTGGGCCGCCATGAGTGGGGGAAATACAAATGAGCTTCTGAAGGAAGGGAGTCAAGATGAGAATGACTTAATCATGGGTCCTTCTTATAGGTTTCCTTGAGGCCAATTCATGCATTTAAGATCCCCTACATACCCCTTTAATGGATGGCTGGTACAGTGTGTGGGAAAGGGAAAAAACAGTAACATACTCATGCTTTGAGAAGGAGAACATCAGTTTATCGAGCCAACCTTTGCAAGCCATATAATGATTTCCCTCTTGTGATTTTGGAACTGGTAACCCTGTATTCCCATTCTTAATAGGAACTCATCCAGTTCTTTTTTTGAAACCGCCATGACTTTCTGTTCCATCATTCCCTGCTGCCAATCTGCTCCATAATTCTGTTACTCTCATGCTAAATTGTTCAGTTTGCTGTCTTCTTTTGACACCATCAGTTTAAACTGTGCCCTTAGTCCTCAAAGTTTTGCTTGACAGAAGAACCTTCCTGGATCCAAATGCTTCAAATCTGTGAAAATCATAAATTCAACTATTAAATTTCCCCCCATCCTCTGCCAAATAAAATAAAGCAAATGTGAGCCAATATAAATAAATAGTGGAAACAGCTATTCCGGTTCTCAAAACTGAGTCATATTAAACTTCCATCTTACATTTTCAAACTCAAAACATCAGAATAATTTAATAAGATTTTAATTTATTCAATGGCCTCCTTCTGTGCTTTAACCATTCTATGATACACTGCGTTATACTACATATTTCAAAGAATTGCCTATTGTGAGCATATTATTAACAAAGATGTGCTTGCACCTATTTAATATTTGGATTATGTAAAATTTTTAGTTCATAACATAAAGGAAATATAATCATTTTAAAAGCTAGGCCGGTCCTGAAGATCTTATTTCAAAGTTATATTTTGATATTTTAATTATATGACCTTGAAATTGCAAATTTAGTATAATATTTTGATGGGAAGCATTTGTCCTTGTTGATGCTGCTTGTGGCATTCCAAATAATTCATTAAAAATATATGTTCCATAAGCACAGAAGTTTTTAATAATGGTTGCATACACCTTTCATTAGCACTATTTTCTACATATGTATTACTGTCACTTTCTTTTGAGAACATTTTAACCCCAGGGTTACTTCTCTGGCTGCAGCCTATTGATTCCTTTTGTGTTAGATTGTCAATACTATGAAATGATTTTGAGGGGAAAAAGCCCATCCACTTCAGATGTGATGCCTCCTGCATTACCTAAACCACAGCAGAACAATGATAGACAACAGAGCTTTTCTCCTCACTGCCAATTCATTCCCCATGGCAACAAGGATAAGAACGCTTGTCTGGAAGAGCTTCAAGCTGGGGCCTGGGATAATAAAAATGGAATAACATCACAACAATTACACTGATGAGTGAGAGAGGCCACAGATGCATTCAGACACCCACAACACTGTAGGCTTGATGCATTTAGTGTTTTGCTCAGTGTCTCTTGTATGTTGAGAGCAGGTAAATAGAGATTTTCAAGTGAAACGTGTAAGAGATATAATGTGACTGGTTGCACGCAACCTTGGTTGGTTTGATAAGTATACAAGCAGTTTTCAAATATATTGCCATCTACTTCTCCTAATTTAAGGTAACCTTTGTCTTTGTACTTCATTACCATTTAAACCTTACTGTGGTTAGTGGTTTACCAGTATAGATAAGATTGAAGGATATGTCCAATACCATTTGTCAATCTAAATGTATCCAACTCCATTAAAGGGAAAAGTATCCTCTTTTTATCCTAAAATATGTTAAAACTTTGACTTGTAGAGTTTGGCATTTATGAATGGAGAAGATATTTGAAATGTGTAATAATAATTTAAAGTTCTGTATTTCATTTTCATAAGCTTGAAAAATAAATGGCTTTACAACATTAGCGTTCCTAACAGGAAGCGTCATGAGTTAAAACTAATATCATGAAAGGCTATTTGCTATTGTGCGTGCTCAGAACAATCAGGCCTAATCACATTGGATTGTTTCACAATATTATCAACATAAATAGCAGTGCTAGATCTATTTGTGATACAGACATACTTTGTATTTTCTGTGATGATCTGATCTATAAGCACGTTTCCTGTCAGCTGTCTTTACTCTGCCCCTAGTTCTCCCTTAAAGTTTTTTTAAATTCATGCATGGGATATGGATGTCGCTGGCTAGGCCAACATTTATTGCCCATCCCTAATTGCTTTGAGAAGGTGATGGTGAGCTGCTTTCTTGAATCGCTGCAATCCTTGGGATGTAGGCACACCCACTGTGCTGTTAGGGAGGGAGTTCCAGGATTTTGACCCAGCGACAGTGAAGGAAAGGCAATGTAGTTTCAAGTCAGGATGGTGTTTGGCTTGGAGGGGAACTTGCAGGCGGTGGTGTTCCCATGCATCTGCTGCCCTTGTCCTTCTAGGTGGTAGAGGTTGCAGGTTTGGAAGGTGCTGTCGATGGAGCATTGGTGAGTTGCTGCAGTGCATCTTGTAGATGGTATAAACTACTGCCACTGTGCGTCGATGGTTAAGGGACTGAACGTCGAAGGTGTGGGATGGGGTGCCAGTAAAGCGGCCTGCTTTATCCTGGATGGTGTCGAGCTTCTTGAGTGTTGTTGGAGCTGCACCCATTCAGGCAAGTGGAGAGTATTCCATCACACTCCTGACTTGTGCCTTGTAGATGGTGGACAGGCATTGAGGAGTCAGGAGGTGAGTTACTCACTGCAGAATTCCCAGCCTCTGACCTGCTCTTGTATCCATAGTATTTATGTGGCTGGTCCAGTTCAGTTTCTGGTCAGTGGTAACACCCAGGATGTTGATAGTGGTAATGCCATTGAACATGAAGGGGAGATGGTTAGATTCTCTCTTAGATTATGATTAGAGATACAGCACTGAAACAGGCCCTTCAGCCCACTGAGTCTGTGCCAACCATCAACCACCCATTTATACTAATCCTACACTAATCCCATATTCCTACCAAACATCCCCACCTGTCCCTATATTTCCCTACCACCTACCTATACTAGTGACAATTTATAATGGTCAATTTACCTACCAACCTGCAAGTCTTTTGGCTTGTGGGAGGAAACCGGAGCACCCGGAGAAAACCCACGCAGACACAGGGAGAACTTGCAAACTCCACACAGGCAGTACCCAGAATCGAACCCGGGTCCCTGGAGCTGTGAGGCTGCAGTGCTAACCACTGCGCCACTGTGCCGCCCCTTGTTTGAGATTGTCACTGCCTGGCACTTGTGTGGCGCGAATGTTACTTGTGTTATGACCAGGTGAGAAAGGGGGTCTAGGGGTTCCCTCTCAGCCTTTGCCTGGTTTAACGATAACATGGTTTAATTTTAAAAACACTGTTTTAGCTCCCCCTCAGTGAATCCTTGTTCACTGCTTTCCAATTGTAAGGCAAATAAATCAGTCAGACAGGTTTTCTTAGATTTAAACAAGAAAGGTGGAAGTTTATTAACCTTAAACCCCTAATCCAGTTAACGACTACAAATTCTAGACACAACCATGCTAGCATGCATACGCGATAAACACACACGCAGATAGAGACAGAAAAAGTCGAAGAATTAAAGGAGCAAAGTTTGAGGCAATAGCTGGGTTTCTAATTACTGTCCTCTGCCCAGTGCATGCTTTAAGACTTGTTTCGATGTAGGAGTCTTTTCTCTCTTGAGGTTTAAGTGACTTCAGTGGATCCGGAGATTAGTGAAAGAGAGAGAGCCAGACAGGCCAGAGGCTCCTGGTCCAAGTTAGTTGCAATCTGTAGACTGTCCTCAAACTGTCCTGTGTGTAGTTCAAAAAGCCTGGGCCAGCAGGTTAGTCATGTGACCAGCTGGTTTACCCACTCCTGCATTTGTGGATTCTCCATCTTAGCAGACACTGGAATGCGGGCTTTCTTACATCATCAATATCTGGTGATCAAAATCCATTTGGATTAATTGGACTAGGGAGTAGTCGCTTTGTCTCTCCAAGTACTGTCTCTTATTATGCAAATGTCCTCCAGCCAAATGTCTGGTGATCTCTTTAAAACAAGTCATTTCTTCACTCCAGCAACAGTTTAATATTATTGTTCATACGACAAAATTAATAAGCCTCATTCTTGGCAGGTGGGGGTCTTCATGATACCTCCCCACACAACGGAAAGAAATGCGATTTTTTTTAAAAGAACATTTCATTAAAAGGGACTAGAGAGAAGATAAGTACAGGAAAACACATTTACATCTCCCTCATTCATTCAGAAATCCTAACAGTTGTTACAGCCTGGCTTTTCTTGGTAGCAGTGCTGCTTTAAACGACCCTTTTTGGCATCCCAATAAACATGTGGTTTTTGGGGAAGTTTTTCAATGTGCACATTTCCATGACTGCCTAAGGTGTCTTTCTTCTTGTTGAGGTCTGCAGGGATAGAGGGTTAGATTTAATTAGCCCTCAATTGGAGTTCTGCTCAAGGGCGGTGGCAGTGGGTGGAACCACTCTGGACTCTCTTTCAGTGCTTTGATAATTTATGCAAGGGCTTTTTACCTTAGGGAATGGTTGGTTTCCTTTTCTCCTGACTGTGGTGGACGGATTCCTTGCTAATCTTCCCTTTGTCCTCTGGGACACTCCTTCTTGTAGGTATTTGTCCAGATTCTACTGCATTCCCCTGTGGCACTTCAACTAGGTGAGGCATCACCCTCACAGTTTCTCTGCCCTCTAGAGGACTTTCTTTGTCTCTGCAGGTTCCTGTAAATGCTGTTTGCAACTCTGGTGGGGTGCTTCTAGTGTCTGCATTTACATAGGAGGATCTGGGGTTGAAAATTTCAAATATTTCGGGGTTGGCAGTAGTGATTTTCATCCAGGATTCCTCCCGGACCACCTTTAACCTGCCCTCTTGATCACTTTTTCCCCTTTCCTCTCTGACCTTTTGCCAGCCTTGTGCCTGCCTGTCCCCTTTTGTTCTCAGCGGGGGTCCCTTACAGTTCACCAGCCCTTTGCTGGAGGGTCCTCCAAACACCGATAAAGGACCTAGGGATGCAGATTTCACTGTAGGTTGGGGTTTCCCCTCAACCTGGCACATGTGGCAACTCCTGCAGTACTCTACCACATCTTTGTGTAGTTTTGCTAGTTAAACTGCTGTCTTATGCGAGCTTTGGTTTTTCATATACCAACATGTACAGCCACTGCAATCTCCTGGGCCATTCTTACTAATTCTCTATGGTACCTCTGCAGCACCATTAACTGGTGAACCACTGTCCACTCCTTGCCTTCACGTCTGTGAGGAGAACTCCATTTCCTCATCAGTACCTCATCAGGCACTATGACACTTCTGTTTCTCTACATGTGTTTTGATGGAGATTGGGAGAGTTTAAAAAAAAAACTTCTAGCAAAAGTACCTCTATGAGATTTTCATAGCTGAGCTGTACTTTAAGAGCCCTCAGCCACTGGTCAAAAGCCAGCTACTTACTTCTTTCAAACTCCAGGTAAGTTTGATCAGCTTGCTTCTTGAGGGTTCTAAACTTTTGGCAATAGGCTTCCGGTACTAACTCATATGCCCTGAGGATAGCATTTTTTGTCAGTTCATAATCTGCTGCACTCTCATCTGGCAACATGGAATATAACTCATGGGCTTTTCCGGTTAGCTTGCTTTGTAGAAGGAGAGTCCAAGCCTCAGCTGACCACTTTAACTGCCTTGCCAGTTTTTCAAAAGACACAAAAAATTCTTCCACGTCTCCCTCATTGAATTTTGGGATCAGTTGGAAAAGTTTTAACAATTCTGTACCCAGCCCTGAATTACGCTCTTCCATTTTGGCCATGCTTTCACTGGGGTTACTCGGTCACCCTTAGTTAACTCAAGTCGCCTCTCTCTTCGCTTTCCTTCTGGAAGGTTCGTTCTCTTTCTCTTTCCTGTCTTGCTTTCTCTCCCTCCTCTCTCTTTTTCTTCACGTTCTTTCTGGAAGGTTCTTTCTTACTCTCTCTCCTGTCTCTCACTTTCTCTTTCTCTGTCTTCTAATTCAAGTTCACTCTGTTCCAATTGTATCTTTGCTAACAATATCCTGGTGGAGTCTATTTCTAATCCTGTTTCTGCTTCTTCAGATTCAAGGGAAAAATGGTTGGCCACTTAGAAATTCAGACTTCCTAGCCTTGCCACGTACAGTGATTCCAACACTGCTCAGCCATTTTCCTCAACACCCCCATAGACAGTGCTTTTAACTTATCCCAAGTTACGTCACCCTAACTTGGGGAGCTAGTGGCTTCAGTCGCAGACATGTTGTTATTCTAACACACACAGCCACAAGAAAACCTGTAATCAAATCTTTTCTCTTTTTTGATTGGGATCAATTTGGCTTCCCACTTCCAATTTCTTGTTTGTCTGTGGGTCAAATCCAGGATGCTAGCCCCCAAATTTCTGCTACGACCAGGTGAGAAAAGGGTCCAGGGGTTCCCTCTCAGCCTTTGCCTGGTTTAACTGTAACAGGATTTAATTTTAAAAACACCGTGTTTTAGCTCCCCCCTCAGTGAATCCTTTTTCACTGCTTTCCAATTGTAAGGCAAAGAAATCAGTCGGACAGATTTTCTTAGATTTAAACAAGGAAGGTGGAAGTTTGTTAGCCTTAAACTCTAATCTGGTGAACGACTACGAATACGCAATGCGACCACGCTAGCATGCATACACGATAAACACACACGCAGATAGAGACAGAAAAAGTAGGAAGATTAAAGGGGAAAAGTTTGGGGCAATAGCTGGGTTTCTAGTTATTGTCCTTTGAGTTTGATGTAGAGTCTTTGATTGCCGGTAAGTCTTGCCGCTTCTTTGGGGTCCAGTGCATGCTGCAAAACTTGTTTCAATGTCGGAGTCTTTTCTCTCTTGGGGTTTAAGTGACTCCAGTGGATCCGGACATCAGTGAAAGAGAGAGAGCCAGACAAGAGAGAGGCTCTTGGTCCAAGTTAGTTGCAATCTGCAGACTGTCTTCAAACTGTCCTGTGCGTAGTTCAAAAAGCCTGGGCCAGCAGGTTAGTCATGTGACCAGCTGGTTTAACCACTCCTGTCTTTGTGGATTCTCCATCTTAACAGACACTGGAATGTGAGCTTTCTTACACCTTCACTGTCTGGTGATCAAAATGTCCTCCAGCCAAATGTCTGGTGATCTCTTGAACAAGTCATTTCTTCACTCCAGCAACAGTTTAATATTAATGTTCTAATGACAAAATTAATAGGCCTCATTTTTGGCAGGTGGGGATCTTCATGACACTTGCCACTTATCAGCTCAAGTTGGATGCTGTCCAGGTCTTGCTGCATCTGGACACAGGCTGCTTCAGTATCTGAGGAATTGCGAATGGTACTGAACATTGTGCAATGATGTGAACATCCCCACTTCTGACCTTATGATGGAGGGACGGTCATCGATGAAGCAGCTGAAGATGGTTGGGCCTAGGACACTGCCCTGTGGAACTCCAGCAGTGATGTCCTGGGACTGAGATGATTGACCTCCAACAACCACAACCATCTTCCTTTGTGCTAGGTATGACTCCAACCAGCTGAGAATTTTCCCCCTGATTCCCACTGACTCCAGTTTTGCTAGGGATCCTTGATGCCATACTCAGTCAAATGCTGCCTTGATGTCAAGGGCAGTCACTGTCACCTCACCTCTGGAGTTCAGCTCTTTTGTCCATGTTTGGACAAAGGCTGTAATGAGATCAGGAGCTGAGTGGCCCTGGCGGAGCCCACACTGAGCATCAGTGAGCAGGTTATTGCTGAGCAAGTGCTGCTTGATAGCACTGTTGATGACACCTTCCACCACTTTGCTGATGATTGAGAGTAGACTGATAGGGCAGTAATTGGCCGGGTTGGATTTGTCCTGGGTGCAGTACCCGAGATGCGGTCTAACCAAGGAATCTGTATAAGGACAGAATAGTTCCTATGACATGTACTGAATGGTTCTGTTAATGTAGATCAATACCCTGTTTGCTTGGCTCTATTATGATTTATTTCTCTATTCTCTATTTAACCAATTTAAACATGCAAGTGAATAGAATTAATGAATTTACATACACTTACCTCCAATCTTGAGGGCCTGCCTTGATCTTCGGTGCGGTGGCTAGCACTCCCATGCCTTCAGATCCCTGTCTGGGGAAATGCGGCGTCACACTGGTGGGGATGGGGAGGAGATAAGTTTGTCAGTGCAGGGTGGTGGGGGGATGGGGTCAAATAAACATAATAGGTATAGGGGATGATGGGAAGGGTTGAATCTTAAAATTTGGGCAGTCTGGGGGGGTGGGGGTGGCGGGGGGAAGGTCAGATGTTAAAGGTAAGTGCTTTGAGGGATGAAGGGCAAATAGTTATTGTAATTGTTATTGTGGGGGGCTGGAAAGGGGCGTTAGAAATTCATTTATTGAATTTTGGGGGTTAGTACTTTAAATACTTAAATTGGGCGGCAGGGCTGGCTGCCCTTTAAAAATGGCACCAGTGCCTGTGCACAGGCAGCTGACACCATTGCCGGAGATGAACAGCCCACCCCCTCAAAGAGATTGGGAGGCGGGGCACCGCAGCTATTTAAATAAGCTGCCGCTCTTAAGATTGTGGCAGCTATTTGGTGTACGGCCCGCCATTTTTTGAGCTCAGTGCCGAGATCACCGCCGTGCTCTTAAAATCCAGCCCTAATGACGTTATGTAATGCACTTCTTTTCTGTTAATTCCCCAACATCCAGTATTTCATTCATGTTGCTCCACCCACCAATAAAAAGGAGTCATAAAAGCTAGTTGTTATTTGGTTATTCTTTAAATCAGACTCTTAGTAATATTGAAGATAGGGCATAGAATGAATCCCATGATTTGTACGTGTTGTGGAATGTTTACTGTAATTAGTGCTGCGGAGCTCAGATAGGAATTGTGTTGAGACCATTGCCTGCTAATTAAGATTCTGACAGGATGGTTAGCAGCATCAGAGAAGGGTTGATGTCCAGATCCATACATTGAGTTTGTATACTGCAAGGGGTCATTTTAGGAGTACGGGCAAACATCTCTGTTAATACTCATGCACAAAATTGGTACATCATAAAGAACAGCATGTGCAATTTTAAATAACAATGGGATTTTAACCCTTTCAAGTTTTTTCAACCATATGCAGTTAACAGAAGCTGAAAATCCCAGTATGTTTAAAAATGATAGTGTAAAGCTAGAATCTTGGGACTAAGAAATTGCAGAATTATTAAACTGTCACATTTGTCTTCACTCAGGAAGAGAAGGGCAAGTTTCCTAAATCAGATATCAGATTTCTGGGAAAGGCAGAGGAGATGGGGAGCATACAAATAATGAGAGATATGGTCATAAAGAAATAAAAGCAAAATACTGCAGATGCTGGAAATCTGAAACAAAAACAAGAAATGCTGGATTCACTCAGCAGGTCTGGCAGCATCTGTAGAAAGAGAAGCAGAGTTAACGTTTCGGGTCAGTTCCGAAGAAGGGTCACTGACCCGAAACGTTAACTCTGCTTCTCTTTCTACAGATGCTGCCAGACCTGCTGAGTGAATCCAGCATTTCTTGTTTTGGTCATAAAGAAAGTTAGGTACTTAAAACTGCGGCACAGTGGCGCAGTGGTTAGCACCGCAGCCTCACAGCTCCAGGGGACCCGGGTTCGATTCCGGGTACTGCCTGTGTGGAGTTTGCAAGTTCTCCCTGTGTCTGCGTGGGTTTTCTCCGGGTGCTCCGGTTTCCTCCCACAAGCCAAAAGACTTGCAGGTTGATAGGTAAATTGGCCATTATAAATTGTCACTAGTATAGGTAGGTGGTAGGGACAGGTGGGGATGTTTGGTAGGAATATGGGATTAGTGTAGGATTAGTATAAATGGGTGGTTGATGTTCGGCACAGACTCAGTGGGCCGAAGGGCCTGTTTCAGTGCTGTATCTCTAATCTAATCTAAAAATGGTCTCTAGCCCAAACAATTTGTTTCTGAGTCTTGAAGGAGATTGGAACTGAAATTAGGGACGTTTGTTCTATTGTGAATTATTACGACAGGTGAGAAAGATGTCTAGGGGTCCCTCTCAGCCTTCACCTGGTATATTCATGTACTAACTGACAGATATTCAGGCAGCATTTAATGCAGTGATATCCACTTATGTTTGCATTGGCAATGCAGTATTACTGCTATGCTATAGAAATATTACTAGATTCCTGGTATATGGCAACCTAGGTCAGTTTATTTATTATAAAATATTACTGCTAATCCCATTTGTGTTACTGAAGAGATATATTGTATTACTAACTTAACGATTGAAATACCAATTATTTACAATAATACAACTTGGATGCTAATTGGCTAAGAAGAAAGTTTAAACCTTCTGCTG
Source organism: Heterodontus francisci (assembly GCF_036365525.1). Classification (NCBI taxonomy): domain Eukaryota; kingdom Metazoa; phylum Chordata; class Chondrichthyes; order Heterodontiformes; family Heterodontidae; genus Heterodontus; species Heterodontus francisci. Next base: position 69,976,926 of record NC_090379.1, read on the forward strand.
TCAAGGATGAGACATTTCATCAAATGTCTGAAACCCTCAGAGCTATGGTTGAGATATCTCATCCAAGATGCCATTCATTAAAATGATTCCGGTAGTACTAAGAGGAAGTCACTTCGAGGGAGCCATGTAAAAAGGTTAAATACCTGACATAATACTGAAATATTTTGGAAAATCATGCAGTACTCTAATTCCTTATACACTGACAACCATTTGTTCAGGTTTCAAGGGAATGAACAAAAGTATTATAGCATCAGGTACTTTCTGAGAGGAGACAATTTGCTGACAATTTTATTGCAAGATCCTCATATTTCTTGTCTTGCCCCAAATGGCCATCTTTAGATTACAAATAGGCTTATATGTCTTAGCTAGCAGAACGCATGTTCAAGTCATGTTTCTGCCCTAATATCTTTTTTCTGCAGTGACAATCCTGATCCTAACAATTCCCCTGGTCTTTTGTGGCAAACTCAACTTATTCAAATTACTCTGATGTCCCAGATGGTCCTCTTCAATAATCTATTCTTTTTTCTGAGCAACTTGGTGGATAATAAATCCATTATCCTTTTTGACAGACATCAATGAGGCCATGTATTCCCCTACTCAGAATCCTGTTTTTATGAATGAAAGGCCTAAAACTTAGTTTTAGAGGCCTCTACGAAACTGTACTCATCAACGAATTCTTCAGAGCCTTTAATCCTGTGTGGCATCCTGCCCTGTTCTTTATAGAGAAGTGTTTCTCTTCCAGGTTCTATTGTTCATCAATCCATCAATGAGCTAGATCTAAGCTTCTGACAAGGATACAAACTATTAAATAAATATGGATTCATTCATAGGATCACTAATTTGGTGCCTTGTCCTTTTACCACTGGAACAAGATTGATGTATGCCAATGTAGAAAACTAGAAAAAGCTGGCCAACAGTTTTAAAGAAGTTGATGTAGCACCACCACCTCCCCCTCCCAAACCCCTATAAACAAGTAATTGTACTGAAAGTGCAGTGGACCATGCACTTGTAACTAAAGCTAAGCACAGGATTTTCCCTCAGGGGATGGAAAACAGAGATTGGGACTATTTGTGGGTTCCAAACCCGCCCCCAGGGCAGGGGGCAACAGTCACTCATTGTGATTTTCATAGGGGTGCCCCCCCTAATTGGCATAAAGATAGGCTCACCATTCAATTAAGAATGGCAGGTGAGCTCTTGAAGCTGGACAGCCAATTAGAGCCCTTCGAGCTTGAAAGGAACAGCAGGCTGCAGAGAAGGTAGGTAAAGGAGAGGGCGCTTCAAGATGGAGGTGCCCTCTCTCCAACTTTTTTAAATCTTAAGTTAAAAAATGGCTTTTGCCACCAGGCCATCATTCTGGTGGGGAGACGGGGGAGCTCCTCTACAGGGTGGCCTGTGGCTGCTCCTTATTCCAGGCAGGCAGGGAGGGCCTCTAGGCCTGCCTGGAGCACTGCCCCCTGGTCTGCTGCTGGGAGGGCTCTTCCAGGCACCTAAACTGGCCCCCTGCAGGAACATGGAGGCTGACTGGAAAATCCCAGTTGGCCTCCTTAAATTGGCCACAATAAGTAGCCCTGCCACCACTACACCTCCACCGCCCCCAATCCCACCTCTGCAAAAATGGCCCGGAGGCAGGATAGATCCAGGGAACTGGCGTGCCAGCCAACGGGACTGTTTTTAGCTCCCGCCCGCCTCCATTCTGGGTCTGAGTGGGGTCTCAAAATCCTGCCCTAAAGGTTTTTTCAACATTTTTTTCACCCATAAAAGGTCATCAGCAAATGAATGCCTGAGAAAGGATACAAATATTAAAAGGCAGAAAATGTATCTTCTTGGATCACCTTGCTGCATGACTCCCACCCCAAAAAAACTGATTTGTAACAATTGTGAATTTTCCAATACGGTGGTATCTAAAATAAACACGGGCATTGCATTTTCTTTCATCTAAAAGGTGAGAGATATTTCCTCAATTTTGTTGAAAACAATTCTCTATTTCCATTTGTTAAATTAGTTCCTTTGCTTTACATTTTACAACTACTTTCTTCCAGCTTTTAATTACTGGGAGAAAAAATGCCTCATGAAAGATAAAAAGGGGATTCGAAACTGGTCTTTCCGTGGATTACAGTCAGAGAAATATGCAGTACATTTAAAATCATGCATACTCCTTCTAAATACTGTCCCAACACAGCTCTGGGAACTGTTGGTGTGTTTCTAGGCGGTACCTTGGAAATACTGAATTATTAAATTTAAATTGGTATTTTCTGTTTCATTTTAAATACTTTTATATTGCTGGATTTTTAATCTAAAAATATAAGACAAATATTTGAATGTTTAACAGATTAAGCAGACCATTACTTTGTCTAAAAATGATCTCAACAGTCAGTCTCCTTCTTCAAATTCGATCTACAACTCACAGACTCTATCCCCTCCAACCCCACTCTATTCCCAGTACACACACACAAAAATAGAGCATGTGACAATGCTAGAAAAACAGAATGAGACACACACTTACAAAGAAGGTTCACAAATTGTCCAACTTGTTTTAAAAGTGACAGGTTTGGATGATGGATATATGAGGAATAACATATTTAAAGATGTGTTTTGAAAAAAAATCCCTTATTTCTGAAGAGGATAATGATGATAAACACACAGATGAATCAATTTATGATCACATTTTTCAGACCTTATCATCATATACCAACTCCCAACCTCTGCAGAAAGTAATAAACATACTTCTGTCTCAGGCAGTTCCATTAAGTGTATGTTTCTTCTAACAAATCATTTGAAAAACCTTGAGTACTTTCAGCAAAATATTGACAATGCACAGTATGTTCTTACTGCAATCCTTCTTTCACAAAGACGCCATAAGGAAGATTTTTCTTTCATACTTCCACTGAAAACTAGATTAGAAATCCTTCAGAAGATAAAACAAATCTGTAGTACATAGCCATACAGAAGCTATAACAAGGCCAATCAGTCCAACGTCAGTAGCAACCAAACTCCTAGGGCTGGAATTTTAAAGCCATTCGGGGCCATATTGGAGGTGGGCAGGCATGCAATTTGGCCTCTGTGCTGGTTCCCCGCCACCAAGCTATTTTGAATGAGGGCGGCTCGGAATCGGATTGGTAGCCCGCCGCTTCCCAGCAAGCAGCCAATTAAGGCCAATTAATGTTAATTAGAAGGACAATTAAGGCCCCATTCCCATGACAATTGGAATTTCCAATTGGCAATGCGGGCAGCCCACGTTGGCCTCGAGCATGTCCAGGCCAACGTAGTGGGCTTAGGGTGGAGGTGGGGGGGGGGGTGGGGGGGGAGGGGGCTGGCAATGGATCACGTGAGGGACTCCCCCCATCCCCCCTTCTGATCCATAACGGCTGCCAGGCCACAGCTGTGGCCACTGACTGTTGCCTGGAGTGGTTGCCCCTTCAGCATCATGGCCAGGCAGCTGTGACATTTTAAAAATCAAAATTGACTTATCTGGCCTTCTCCCTCACAGTCTCCGTCTTCAGACCTCCACTGGTGGGGCTGCCAATCACAGAGTGCTGAAGGGCCTCCTCATTGGCCCACCAGCATCAGGAGCCTGCCCGCCATTCCTGATTGGATGGTGAGTCCACTTCCTGGCCTTTCATTGGCTGAGGATTTGAAAATCCCTGTGGGTGTGCTTCAAACATACTGAAACCAGCCCCCATTTCCAGTTCCCAACCCCTGATTGAAAATCCAGCCCCTGGAATACATAATGCAGGATAGAATTAATACTCACTTAGAGAAACATGGGGTAGTGAGAAATTGGATTCATTAACCCCTAACCAGAAAGGGTTGCCTCCTCTTTGAGGAGCAAGTGTATACCCCAGTGGCTGCAGCATAGCTGGTGGAAGGCTGTTGACTTTCAATGGAGAAGACTGTAGATGACCTAGAGAGCCAGGCTGTGTACTGCATGATCTTTGCATGAGCAGCAGTAGTCTGGACTGACAGGCAACAGCAAGGGCACTGGCAGAGTGGCAGGAATGGGAAGATAAGTGATCTCTTCCTGATGACAGTAGCAGAACGTGTGTGTGACCTCACCCTCCAATTTGCTGGCACCTGCTCTATATTTGCCCCCTGCCCTGACTGCAACCACCTTGTGCCTCATGTCTCACCATGTGCAGATCCAGCCTCTAATCTATTATCTAAGATATGGGCTATGTTAGTCTCTGTGCTGGTGGTTGCGAATATGAAATCAAATGGCGGTGGTCTTCATCATCACTCTCTTAATGGTGTGCCTCCTTGACCAGATTGCACTTCTTGATTATCTGAAAGACAAAAGGCATAAGTGTAAGGTTGTGGTGTGGCGAAGGGGAACAGTAAGAGGTGGCCATCTGGAAGAGTAGGAACAGGCAGGAGATGCAGGAGTCTTTGGGGTGTGTGCCACTCTCAAACAGGGACTCAGCATTGGCAAGTGCTGGGAGTGACAATACCCTGAAGGAGTGCAGTCCAGACCATGGCACCAATGGGCGAGGGATTGTACAGGAGTGAGCAACAAAGTGTAGAAATGTAGTTGTTATAGGAGATTCCATAGTCAGGGGACAGACAGGCATTTCTATAATCATCATTGTGAGTCCCACATGGTATATTGCCTCCCTGTTGCCAGGGTAAAGGACATCACGGATATTATGCAGGGGGAAAGGAGTGAGCTAGAAGTTATGGTACATGCATTGAGGTTCTATGGTCAGATTTTCAGGACCTATGGAGGAAGTTAAAGAGTAGGACCTCAAAGGTAGACCTCAAAAAGAGGTTCACAAGAGTGGTTGGGCAGGGTTTAAATCAAACTGTGAGCAGGATGGGCACCAGCATATAGAAGTAGAAAAGAAGAATAAAGTGCATAATGTGAGAGCATTGGACAGTACGAGAGAATGGAGTAGTTCCAAATTAGATAGGAGCAGACAGAGAAGGGCTATGTGGAATGCAAAGACAGAATTACAATGCATGTTGTCATGCAGGCCTCCACCTGCCAAGAATGAGGCACATTAATTTTGCCACATGGACATTAAACTTCAAATTGTTGCTGGGAAGAAGAGAAGGCCCTCTTACAAGGAATTGCCAGGCCCCTGGCTGGAAAGACGTTTTTGCATATTAGCAGACAGTGTTGGAACAAAGGAGCTATCCCTTGCTCCCATTCAACAAACAGAAAAGACCTGTCGGTCACGTGACCACCCTGCTGGCCAACTTGGGGAGTTTTAAATTGTAGAGACAGTGTTTGAACTGGTAGAAAGCTCTTGGCTCCTGGATTGAAAAGAGCTTCTCCTGTCTGCTGTCATCTCTTTTTCACCAGCTTCAGAATCCATTGAAGACACAGGAACCCCAAGAGAGAAAAGTCTCCTACAGTGAACAAGGTTTAAGAAGAATACTGGGCCCCAACGATAAGCAAGAACTCTACAGTGAGCTCAAAGAACCGTAATAACTCTTCAGATATTGCCACAAACCTTTCCACTTATTTTTTCTTCTGCTATTTTCTGTCCCTATCTCCATATATGTATTGCATATGCATGCTAGCGTGGGCGCGTAGTGTATCCATAGACGTTAACATAATTAGAGTTTAAATTTAATAAATTTCACCTTTCTTCTTTAAACCTAAGAAAGCCCGTTTGTGCTCATTTCTTTACCTTATAATTGGAAAGTGGTGAACAAGGATTCACCAAGGGGGAACTAAAAACATGGTGTGTTTAAAATTAAACCCTGTTACAGTCAGACCAGCTGAAGGCTGAGAGGGACTCCCTAGACACCTTTCTCACCTGATCATAACAATGTATGTAAATGTATAAAGTGTTATGAATAAGGTTGGTGAGCTACAAGCACAAATAGCAATGTGGGAATATGATGTAATGGCAATAATGGAAACATGGCTTAAAAATCGTGAGGACTG